>NC_090400.1:58040610-58762588 GCF_036365525.1 Heterodontus francisci
TGGAGGCAACAGCAACTTGCCCCACCCGAAACACAGGCTTCCTTTCTCCAAAGCAGTGTTTCTCTAGAGTGTAGCAATCCATCTTTTCTCTGGGTCTCTTCCTCTCTCTTCAGGCAGATCAAAACCTCACCTTAAATGTAGCACTATTTCCCTTCAAATGCAGAGCTTATTTTCAGAGAGAATAGTTCTTTTTCTCTGGTCTATCAGCAAATCACAGCTCCAGCCACTGCTAGCTGTTCTGTTTCCCTCTGCAGAAAGTCTTTCCACAGAAGTCATGAGTGTCATAAAATCTTCCTGTTGCTAGGATACAAATTTCCATGCAGCCTGCACTCCAAACACCAAATGTCAACATTCAGTCACTGTTCACAGTCTTTTCTTTCAATCTTAAAGGTATGCAGATCTCCTAATTTTTTTTTTAAAGACAACTCTTATGACAGATGCCTTACCCTTCCAGGGTAATTTGAGGTAGACTGGGCACTTTTCAGGTCCGAAAGTAGCGGCCTTAGGCCCATTCGTGAGTATGCACGATATTCAATGAGCAATGATCTGATCATTGTGAAGAAATAGTATGCTTGGACCAGCAATTCTACTCACTTCCCACAAACATATATTTAATTTATATTATTTTTCTACCTCAACCCACTTAGCTATTCATGCTTCAACAAAATCAAATATAAAAAATTGTTTTATGCAAAATATTTCTTGCAAGAAGTTGTGACTGATGATTGGCATGTGTTACAGTGATGCTATTCAGTGAGTTGAGTAATCATAACATCAATAACTGGGAAATACTTTAATCGAAGGAGAAAATGCTGGAAATAGACAGTGTCTTAAGAAAAAAAGACAGGACAAACATTTCAGGTTACAGACTCTCAGAACTGATGATGGGATTAGACCAAGACGATTAGATTAGACCTAAGACAGATGTTCTGACTGTGATATGTTAACCCATTAATGCTGACAAACTAACTGGGCATTTCAATTAGAAGTACAAATAGTTTTTGTTTGCTCTTTTCAACTTCACTGGGAAATACATTATGGTTGGATCATACGTCTACCTATTAGTTATGCTGGGATCAAGAATGTTAAATAGTTGGAGCAAACTGGAACAGGTTGGCTCACTATGCTTGGAACAGGACAGGTGTTTATTCAGAGTCAGCTGCATATTTCTTTTTAAAACTTCTACAACCTGCTCCAGCTCTTTGTAAAGAGATACTGCTTCATGTTAACTTAAACTTGTCCTTCACCACCCTGAAGCAGAAACTTCAGACGATGAAGCAATCCATGCATTAATGCAGCAAGGCCTGGACAACATTCAGGTTTAGGCTGATTAGTGGCAATTAATATTTCCCCACATATTTGCCAGGTAATGATCATCACCAACGAGAGTACCTAACCGTCTCCCTTTGACATTCAACTGCATTACCATTGCTGAATCCCCCATCAACAACATCCTGGGGGTTACCATTGACCAGAAGCCATATAAAAATACTGTGACTACATGTGCAGGTCAGAGGCTGGGAATTCTGCAGCAAGTATCTCATCTCCTGACTCCCCCAAGCCTGTCCATCTACAAGGCACAAATTGGGAGTGTGATTTAATACTCTCGACTTGCCTATGAGTGTAGCTCCAACAACATTGGGCGGCACAGTGGCGCAGTGGTTAGCACCGCAGCCTCACAGCTCCAGGGACCCGGGTTCGATTCCAGGTACTGCCTGTGTGGAGTTTGCAAGTTCTCCCTGTGTCTGCGTGGGTTTTCTCCGGGTGCTCCGGTTTCCTCCCACAAGCCAAAAGACTTGCAGGTTGATAGGTAAATTGGCCATTATAAATTGTCACTAGTATAGGTAGGTGGTAGGGAAATATAGGAACAGGTGGGGATGTTTGGTAGGAATATGGGATTAGTGTAGGATTAGTATAAATGGGTGGTTGATGTTCGGCACAGACTCGGTGGGCCGAAGGGCCTGTTTCAGTGCTGTATCTCTAATCTAATCTAATCTAAAAACATTCAAGAAACTCAACACCATCCAGGACAAAGCAGCCCACTTGACCGGCACTAAATCTACCACCTTAAACATTCACTCCCTCCACCACAGGCACACCATGGCTGTAGTGTGTACCACCACAAGATGCGCTGCAGCAACTCACCAAGGCTCCTTCAACAGCACCTTCCAAACTCACGACTTCTGCCACACAGAAGAGCAAGGGTAGCAAGCACATGGGAACACCACCACCTGCAAGTTCCCCTCAAAGTCATATACCATCCTGACTCAGAAATATATCGCCATTCCTTCACTGTCGCTGGGTCAAAATCCTGGAACTCCTTTACAGCACTGTGGGTGTACCTACACCACATGGGCTACAGCAGTTCAAGAAGGTGGTGGCTCATCACCACATTCTCAAGAGCAATTAAGGATGGGCAATAAATGCTGGCCTTGCCAGTGACATCCACATCCCATAACTATGTAAAAAAAAAGGCTTACTGTCCTGTTGCCCATACCTATCTGAAAGTATTGTCCAAGGTTTATTTTTCCAATTCCACTAAGTGTCGCAGGTCTCTGTATAAAATGCATTTAAAATATTTTTACTGAGAACATTTGGCATTGTATTATGTTATCACGGAACAACACATTGCAGGTTATCCATTCTGTCAATTCTGGCATATATTAAATACTTCTTCAAAGCCTTTTGAACAAAAAAAAACAAGTTATGCAGCTTTAACCCACTTGACAGAAGGAACATCCATTGCACCATGAAGAAAATTTAATGTACTAATTTAAGGTAAAAGATACAGGCTTAATAAATAAAATCAGGAGTCTAGTGGCCTTGAATAGTGACGAAAGTTGCAAATCACACTGCAAATCAAAGACAAATTCTAATTTATTTGCTTCTAGTTTTCTCCCTTCATCCCCAAAAGGTGTGGATTCATGTGGGAATAAGGTTCTATGGGTGCTATCAGGTCTCTGCTATCCTGCCACAATGGCCAATCCTCATGCGTGAGCTGAGACAGTGAAAATTCAATGCGGCTCTTGTTTCCTGCCAACATGCATGTACTGTTTTCAGCAAGGGTCACTGGACAGTGATCAGCAACAGGAATGGGAACTAGAATCCTGGCCGTTTTTCCTCGCTCCTCCCTAGCCCAGGGCGCTGAGGCTACTTTTAACACCACTACAACCACAAAATCAGCTAATTTTTTTAAAATTCGCCCTTGGGATGTGGGTGTCGCTGGCAAGGTCAGCATTTATTGCCCATCCCTAATTGCCTTTGAGAAGGTGGTGGTGCTCATCATTATGCTTTGCTGAAATCCGACTGAAACAAAGAATACCTAAACAGTAGCTGTATCAGAATTTTGTACACACACAAACTATGGTTTATAGGAATGCTAGTGATATAACTTCAATCAGGTAAATGGGAGAAAATAGCTATTGAAATGAAAGCACTGCATTTACCATTAATATCAGCTTTTTCAAAACGGACCCAGACTATTTTTTCCTTCTCATCCGTTGGAGGTGAGCCTGTGTATGCCTAAGAGAAAAAACAAAAGTGATGAAAAAAAACTAACAGAAGACATTAGCATCTATCCATTTGTCTACCGGGATCAATAATAAAGTAACCACACACCATGATCATAGAGTTCAGTCCCAGTACATCTAATGGTGCATTTACCCAACACCTCTGCTAACAATAGCAGCCTTAACTTCAACAGCAGTGCTGCACTAAGTGAAGCAGTGCTGCTCCCTTCAGAAGCACGCACCTAAAGAGCACCTTGTGTATCAACAGATGCAAGCCTCGAGATTGTGCTGTGTGGTTGTAGTATTCCTGCAATCACCCTGATGAGATCAGCTAACACAGCAGCATGGTGGTATAGTGGATCTGGCACTGAGGTAGCTACACAGAGGTGACAAGATCAAATTCCACCATCGCAATTTGTGCAATTGAATTCAATAAATGTCACGCCAGAGAACAACAACCATGAAAGCTGCTGAACTGCTGTAAAAATCTAACTAGTTCATTAATGTTCTTCAAGAAAGGATCTGCCACCTCTTGTTCTGGCTGACATGTGACTCCAGTCTCACACACTACGCAGCCAAGAGGGATGGGCAGTAACTGCTACCTTGCAGCAACAGCCACAGGCCAAGGAGATACACTCTTTAAATGAAGTACAAGCTAGGAATTAAACAATGGGACTATTTGGTTTCTATGGATTTTCACTGTACCTGGCAGTGCCTTTATACACTCTGCCACTAGAGGAGCTACCAAAGATAAATTTCTACTTTTGACCCCAAGATGCTTCCTGTTGTAGCACTATTAACAGAGTAAATAGCATGGGGCAGCATACACAAGTAAAATAGGAACTCCAATACTAAATGTAACAGTCAATGGATGCATTAACTCAAGATCTTTCATTCAGCCTTAATTTGGCTGTTAAGTTAAATAACACACATTTAAATCCTTTGCAAATCTTGCACAAATGCTTCAACTATTTGCATCAAAATGTCTTGGTCTTCTCTTTTAATGACTCAATACACATTAATATAGCACACATAGAAATTTCATTTGAATACATTAAGCATTCATACAGTAATAAACTATACTGTTAATTCAAAGTTATTATCTGCTTGAAAAATATCTGAATTATTGAGTAGAACAAATTAAGCAATTTCAGTTCAGATTAACAGTTAAAGTAAACTATTTCAAATTAAAAGGAGTAGACTCCGTAGTTGATACCAGAACTGAGAGGTTATAACAATCAGGAAAGACTGAACAAGCTGGAGCACTTTTCTCTAGAAAAGAGAAGGCTGAGGGGTGACCTGTAGAGGTGTTTCAAATTATGAAATGGTTCGATAGGGTAGATGTAAAGATGATACCACTAGTGGGCAAAACCAGAACTAATTCATAAATATAAAGATAGTCACTAATAAATCCAATAGGGAATTCAGGAGGAAATTCTTTACTCAAAGAGTGGTTAGAATGTGAACTTGCCACCACAAGAAGTAGTTAAAGCAAATAGCATAGATGCATTTAAGAAGCTAGATAAACACATAAAGGAATAGAAGGATATGCAGATGGGGTTAGATGAAGGAGGGTGGGAGGAGACTCATGTGGAACATAAACACTGGCATAGATCTATAAAAACAGAAAAACGCTGGAAGTACACAAAAGAACTTACAGCAACTTGAAGACAATTTAATGGGCATCAGAGTTACCAAGAAGACTATGCACAAAATGTTAACCCATCTACTCTCTTTTCAGATGCTGACAGACTTGATGTGGATTTCTAACATTTGCTATTTGCTTTTACCAGAGAAACTCTGTTGCATGTGCAGTGCAGTAAAGAAAGGATACTTATGTGGAGCTGGCAAATGAATTTTACACACTTGTATCACTTACCTGCGGGACTACATCTTGCAGAAAGGTGACAACACTCTCCATGTATGACTGCTCCCTGAAAATAAACACAAATATTTCACTATAGAGTTCAAGAGTGCCTTAGAATCATACAACCATGACTGAGAATCATTAGAAGATTTTGTTTCAGGAGCTAAAGCAGGAAAAAATATTCAAATTCTTTACATCTACAATAGGGTTGCCAACTCTGGTTGAATATATTGCAGGAGGTTTCATCACATGACCTCCCACCTCCAAGCACTTCATTCACCTCTACACTCTTGCCACTGGTTGCCCATCCCGTCCATCTTCGCAGCACTCCACCTCCCCAGGACACTTGGAAAGCAAAAAGATTCTTCATTACCCAATCGGATGATTCTTGTATCTCAGTCAAACAAACATTTTTTTCCATCTCCACTATGTTCATAACTAATAAATTGAAGTGCTCAAAGAAAATGATTTTCCTCCCGGGTGTCCTGGAGATTAATCTACAATTCCCGGAGACTCCAGGCCTTCCTGGAGATTGGTAACCCTAATCTACATTCAGTAAAGTGTTAGACGAAGGGAAACAGCGAGAGCGGAGCCGGAGTATAAAGAGACTGGGAGAGAGAGCGCAAGAGTTCACCCAGACAGTGGGAAACAGTGAGAGCGCAGCCAGAGCATAAAGAGACCAGGACAGAGAGCGAGAGTTCACTCAGACAGCGCCGGAGGTTTGAAAAATAGTCAGTGACATCACAAGAAAGCTGCAAGGTGATTGGTTGGTGAGTAATTGCTGTTAGGGAATAACTCTAAATAGCTGGTTTCGTAACTAAAGTAAAGAGAAAGATCTACAGGTTTTTTTTTTATATAGTAGCTAGTGCTTTTTTTGGGGGGTGGGGGGGTGGTAAATCAAGGTTCCTAGTGTAAATAAACTAATTTTGGGGTAATATAAGGGAGTACAATCAGAGTGAGAAAAAGCAAAGAGTGACATCACAGGAAAACCGCAAGTTCATTGGTTGGTAAGTAACTGCTAATTTGAATTACCTATTCTAAGTTGATTTCAAATTAAAGGTGAATAGGAGAAATATTTTACAGATTAAAAACTAAAGACCAGGCAGAAATTTAAAAAACAAATTTAAATCTAATTAAATAAAAGAGAGATTCAAGGCCAGGCGATGTGTTGTACCTCCCTCTGTGGGAGCTGGTGGACCCCATTGTGGTTCCTGGTGAACACATCTGTAGCAAGTGTTGCTGCTCAAGGAACTCAGACTCAGAATTGATGAGCTAGAGTCTGAGCTTTGGACACTGCGACACATCAAGGAGGGGGAGAGTTACCTGGACGCTGTGTTTCAGGAGGCAGTCACACCCCTTAGATTAACTACCTTGAATTTGGCCAGTGGTCAGGGACAGAAGGGTGTGACCACGAGTGAGGCAGGTAGAGGGATCCAGGAGGTAGTGCTGCAGGAGCCTCAGCCATTGTCCTTGTCCAACAGGTTTGAGATTCTTGCTCCCTGTGTGGACGAAAGCAGGGACTGGAGGGAGGATGAGCAAACTGACCACAGCACCTTGGTACAGGGAGCCATTCAAGTGGGGGGAGAAAAGAGAAATGTAGTCGTAATCGGGGATAGTATAGTTAGAGGCATAGACACTGTTCTCTGTGGCCAGGATCGAGAGTCCCGAAGGCTCTGTTGCCTACCTGGTGCCAGGGTTCGGGATATCTCATCTGGGCTGCAGATGAATTTGGAGTGGGAGGGGAAAAAAATCCAGTTGTCGTGATCCACATAGGTACCAACAATATAGGTAGAATGAGGTTAGAGGTTCTGCTGAGGGAATACGAGCAGCTAGGGGCTAAATTAAAAAGCAGAACCAAAAAAGGTAATAATCTCCGGATTATTACCTGAGCCACGAGCAAATTGGCAAAGGGTCAATAAGATTAAAGAGGTAACTGCGTGGCTCAAAGATTGGTGTGGGAGAAATGGGTTCGAATTCGTGGGACATTGGAACCAGTACTGGGGAAGGAGGGAGCTGTTCCGATGGGACGGGCTCCATCTGAAACATGCTGGGACCAGAGTCCTGGCGAATCACATAACTAGGGCTGTAGATAGGGCTTTAAACCAAATAGTGGGGGCGGGAGGGGGGGGTGGGGGGAGAAGGGTTCAGTTGCATGGAAAAACAGGAAGTTAAAAGGAGAAGGTAGGAGTGTAGGTTAGTGGTGAGGTTGATTGTTACCAAACTGCAAGAAGTATACTGGTTAAACCAGAAGAGAGAAATAATAAACAGGCGAATAAAGCATCAATGCTGAGGGACAGGTTAGTGGGTATAGCCCAAATAAGAGTTCTATATACAAATGCAGAGTGTAAGAAATAAACTAGATGAGCTGCAGGCGCAAATTCAAATGGAAGATTATGATGTGGTGGCCATTGCGGAGACATGACTGCAGGATGGTTGGGACTGGGAACTAAATATACCTGAAGTTTACAGGAGGAACAGGGAAAATGGCAGAGGGGGTGGAGTAGCCTTACTGATTAGGAATATCACCTCACTGGTGAGGGAGTATGTAATGAGGGGAAAGCATCCAGTGGAGACCTTATGGGTGGAATTGAGGAACAGAAAAGGATATAAAACTGTAATAGGTGTTGTGTATAGACCCCCTGATAGCCGTTCTGAGGTGTTAGATTGTATAAATGCACAAATTAGGCAAGTGTGTAGCAAAAGCACAGTAGTATTAATGGGGGATTTTAACTTACACATAGATTGGGAGAAGCAGACTGGCACCTGTCAGAAAGGCAGTGAATTTCTGGAATGTGTCCGGGATAGTTTCCTACAGCAATATTAGATTTAGTTATGAGTAATGAGCCAAAATTTAATTAGTAGCCTAACTGTGTGTGAACATTTATCAAATAGTGATCACAACATGATCGAATTCAAGTTAGCGTTTGAAAGTGAAAAGCAAGAATCAGCTACTAGAATTTTAGACTTGGGTAAGGCTGACTTTACCGGGATGAGACAGAGACTGTCCATGGTAAACTGGGTAGATCTGTTAATGGGTCAAACGACTGAAGAACAGTGGAGAATATTTAAAGAAACATTTAACGAAATACAGAGCGGGTATATACCCGAGAGGAAAAAGCTCCACTTCACAGAAAAAACAGCCATGGACAACTAAAGAGATTAGGGATAGCATAAAACAAAATGAAAGGGCTTACAAAAATGCAAATGGCAGCACAGGTCCGGCCGAATGGGATCGATACAAAGACCAGCAAAAGGATCACAAAGCAGCATATAAGAGCTACTAAAAGAAACTATGAAACGAAATTAGCAAGGGACATCAAAATCAATAAGAAATTTTATAGTTACATAAAGGGAAATCGGGTGGTCAAGAGCGATGTAGGCCCACTAAAAGCTGAAAATGGAGATATCATTGATAATGGGGAAATGGCAGACATGTTGAACAATTACTTTGCCTCAGTATTTTTTTTTATTCATTCATGGGATGTGGGCGTCACTGCTATGCCAGCATTTATTGCCCATCCCTAATTGCCCTTGAGAAGGTGGTGGTGAGCTGCCTTCTTGAACCGCTGCAGTCCATGTGAGCTAGGTACACCCAGTGCTGTTAGGAAGGGAGTTCCAGGATGTTGACCCAGCGACAGTGAAGGAACGGCGATATAGCTCCAAGTCAGGATGGTGTGTGACTTGGACGGGAACTTTACAATTGAAAAGGAGGATAACTTTGCCAGAAGTCCCGAAAAAATTAATAGCCGATAAGGGACAGGGACTTACTACAATTAACATAAGTAAAACATCAGTAACAAGGAAATTAATGGAACTAAAGAGTGAGAAATCCCCAGGACCTGACAGTTTCCATCCGAGGGTGTTAAAAGGAAATAGGGAGCACATTGTAGATGCCCTAACTATAGTCTTTCAGAGCTCCCTAGATTCAAGAGTGGTCCCTCTGGATTGGAAAGTTGCACATGTCACTCCACTTTTTAAGAAGGGTGAAAGGGGGAACCAAGGAAATTACAGACCAGTTAGCCTGACATCTGTGGTGGGCAAGATGCTGGAGTCTATAATCAAGGATAGGGTAACTGAACATCTGGAAAGATTTCAGTTATTCAGGGACAGCCAGCATAGACTCATGACGGGAAGGTCATGCCTGACAAATCTCATTGAATCTTTTGAAGAGGTGACTAAGGTAGTGGACAGGGGAATGTCTTTGGATGTTATTGATATGGACTTACAGAAGGCATTTGATAAAGTCCCACATAAGAGACTGTTAACTAAGTTAGAAGCCTATGGAGTTGAGGGTAAATTATTGACATGGTTAGGAAGTTGGTTGAGTGGTAGGCGACAGAGACTGGGGATAATAGGTAAGTACTCCAATTGGCAGGATGTGACTAGTGGTGTCCCACAGGGATCTGCATTGGGGCCTCAATTATTCACATTATTCATTAACGACTTGGATGATGGCATAGTAAGTCATATATCCAAATTTGCTGATACAAAGTTAGGCGGCATTGTAGACAGTCTAGATGATAGCATAAAATTGCAAAAGAGATATTGATAGACTAGGTGAGTGGGCAAAACTGTGGCAGATGGATTTCAATGCGGGCAAGTGTGAGGTTATCCATTTTGGACCAAAAAAGTATAGAGCAGGGTACTTTCTAAATGGGAAGAGGTTAAGTACAGTGGATGTCCAAAGAGACTTGGGGGTTCAGGTGCATAGATCTTTAAAATGCCCGAGCAAGTGCAGAAAATAATCAGAAAGGCTAATGGAATGCTAGCCTTTATATCTAGAGGATTGGAGTATAAAGACAGAGGTTATGCTACAGCTGTACAAAACCCTGGTTAGACCCTACTTGGAGTACTGTGAGCAGTTCTGAGCACCACACCTTAGGAAGGATATATTGGCTTTGGAGGGAGTGCAACGTAGGTTTACAAGAATGATACCTGGACTACAGGGGTTAAGTTACGAGGAGAGATTACACAAATTAGGCCTGTTTTCGCTAGAATTTAGAAGGTTAAGGGGTGATCTGATCGAAGTCTTCAAGATATTAACAGGAAAAGACAGGCTAGATAAAGATAAACTATTTCCGCTGGCTGGAGATTCTAAAACTAGGGGGCATAATCTAAAAATTAGGACCTGACCGCTCAGGAGAGATGTTAGGAAGCACTTCTTCATGCAAAGGGTGATAGAGGTTTGGAACTCTCTCCCACAAACAGCAGTTAAAGCTAGAACAGTTGTTAATTTTAAATCTGAGATAGATAGATTTTTATTAAGCAAAGATATTAAGGGATATGGGCCAAAGGCAGGTATATGGAGTTAGGCTGCGGATCAGCCATGATCTCATTGAATGGCGGGACAGGCTCGAGGGGCTGAATGGCCTACTCCTGTTCCTATGTAGGTATATTTCTGTTAAGTGAATACTTTCCAGGTAGATTCATCACTTTATTTTGGGTTGATTATATGGTCATTCCAGTCAAAATTCTACATCATGTGCCACTGCTGTAGCAGTATAACTCTGCTGTTATTTTTCCCTCTTCTCCTAAAAGCACTGACTCTTGCAGAGGTATCTTTATTTTATTTGTTGGTTTGTCTCTTTTTTTTTTAAATTTCATGAGCCTGGCGGTTTGGAAAAGGCTGTTCTTAGCATTGTTCCCTCATTGCTCAGTATTTCCTAACTCAGAACACCAAGATCTGTTAGCATCAGCAACTTGAGATGTATGCAAATTAACGGAATATGAATTTAAACTTTATATGTGGTCCCCAAGGCTCCACAGCAAGAACCGAAGCAGCCTACAAATACTCTGATGAAAGGTCATCAACCTGAAACGTTAACACTGCTTTTCTCTCCTGTAGCTACATTTGCCTGTTCACACTGATGCACATAGCATCTCAGTGGGATGGATAAAATGGTGGCAGAGAAAAGTGGGCAGCAAAGTCTGTTTGATTTCAGAGTTCAGAGAAGAATAGAAGATAGTGATGAAGCTGTAGAATACACCAGCTGTTGGCCAGAGGGACCAATTGTTGATAAGTGGAAAAGGTATATCTAGCCTTAAATAAACTGCTGCAACAAGAAAATCAGATGAGAGTCCTGCAATAAAGAACCAAACGGAGTATTCAAAACATAAGGAGTACCACTAACATGACTTGAAAAAACTACAGATGCTAAATTTCAATCCTCGAGACATCAGAACACAAAAGGTTGAAAACAGCAGTCAAGATTCTGGAGGAATGTTAACAAGAAACCATGGAAAAACCGGTGGAAAGAAAGTGTGCATTTAATCTGGATTACTATGCAAAGAGTTTTTGCATTGCTTACCATCGGAGTGGGAAAAAATTCCCATCATCAGACAATTCAGGGCTGACTGAACTGTTGGAAATAAAAGAACTAAAAATATTGGAATTGAGCTATAATCATACTACAGTGCAGCAAAAATCAAAACCCTTGAGATATTAGATGCTCCAATATCTTAGTGTTGCTTCCACCTTGTGGCCACAGCCATCCAGGAATCAGAGTCTGCATTAGGTCTTGATCAGCACCAGGCACTAAGGAGGCTCAGGTCTGTGGAGCACTTCTAACCAATGTCGCCCCCATTCAAATGGAGCTGCTATTCGGTGCGAGGCCCAGACAAGTCCTTCAGGACCCTCCACCTGGTGAACGATGCATGGCACAGTGGCTTCCAAAAGGTTCCTGAGGTACTTTAAGAACACTAGATGTGTGTTCAGCGATGAGGAAAAATCCATCCTTCATATACATGTACAATGCTGGAAGTTGCAACCCCTATTTCACCTGTTGAAGGGCTGCTCCTAAAATTCCAGCCACATTTCTCTCCCACATTTTTCATCCTTGGTCATCCAGGGCTGGAGAGTTGGGGGGAAGGAGGAAGGGAGATCAGGAGACCTCCTGATCTACAAATCAAAAAACTGTGAGAAGGTTTGCTGTCATGTTGTGTTAGGCATGGATTTGACAGTAATTATCAGCAGGACAACATTTAGGGTCATAGAGTCATAGAATTTGATGCCAGTAACAATGTTAGAAAGCAGATGTTGGTCACCATGTTCATGTTCATGATAAATATTCCTATATCATAATGTGGCAGTGTCTTAATCACAGGATCGAATTAGCAGTTGAGCATGCCATTGATAAAAGTGAACGCTGTAGACCACTTTCAGGTATTAGCGGTTAAATTATACAGACGTTCACTCGTCAAACAAAAAAAATTGTTGAAACTTGACGAAGACTTACAGCTAATTAAAATTGAATGCACATTAGGAACTGTGTGAGTTGCAAGTTCAGCATGTGCTGAATGCAACAATTGAGGCACTTCATATTAATTTCCTTTCGACTCCAGAAGTCAGGAGCAGTTAAAGATTTGAGGCCCTTATAATGGACTGCTGGAAAAGCTGCATGCATCCAGAGCTTAAGCATTATGTATGATGCTTTTTATTGTCTCTGCTTTTAGCGTTACTATTGAAGCAAGATGCCAGACCTGAGTATGCTGGAAAGCTAGTGAGATGCACAATATGAACAATATGGATAAGCACAATATCAATTCGCTTACAACTCGCCATTCACCACAACGTATCTGCAGCTACCAATCTGCTCAACCATAAACTCACCTCTGCCTTTGGTACCCAAGTCCCAATTAAAACCATTGCTCTCTCTCACCCTGGCCCTTCCCCCAGTACAGTCCTCATCTCTGCTCGTTTAAGTCCAAGGTGCGCAGACTTGAATGGATATGGCAGACAACTGGTTTAGCCATCCACCACCAGATCTGTCTGGACCACATAAAGCACTATCAGGTTCTGCTCTCGTCTGCAATAACTTCTGAGTATGTCACAATCATGATGATTGTCAAGATAATCCCAAGCATCTTTTCTCTACTGCAAATCATCTTAAATTCTTCTGAACCTTTGGTTAGGCCACAACTAGAGTATTGCGTCCATTTCTGGTCACCACACTTTAGGAAGGATCTGAAGGCCTTTGAGAGGATGCAGAGAAGATTTACCATGGTTTACCATGGTTCCAGGTATGAGGGATTTTAACTACAAGGTTAGGTTGGAGAAGCTGGGATTGTTCTTCTTGGAGTAGGAATTTAAAGAGAGATTTGTTAGAGGTGTACAAGATTAAAGCAGGTTTAGATAAGGTAGACAGAGAAAAGCTAATCCTATTAGCTGATTATAGGAAGACTAGGGGACACAGATTTAAGGTTCTGGGCAAAAGATATGGGGGGGATATGAGGAAGAACCTTTTATGCAGCGAGTGATAATGATCTGGAACTCGCTGCCTATTAGGGTGGTGGAAGCAAAAACAATTAGGTGATTTCAAAAGGAAACTGGATAGGCACTTGAGGGAAATAAACTTGCAGAGCTATAGGAATAGAGTGAGGAATGGGAGTGACTGAATTGCTCTACAGAGAGCCAGCATGTACTTGATGGGATGAATGGCCTCTTTCTGTGCCATTATGACTCTATGAATAGGGATGAGGGATTACAGTTACATGGATAGACTGGAGAAGCTAGTTTATCCTCCTTACAGCAGAAAAGGCTAAGAGGAAGTTTGATAGAAGTGCTTAAAATCATGAAGGGTTTAGATAGAGTCAATAAATGGAAACTGTTTCCAATGGCTGAAGAGTCAATAACCAGCAGGCACAGATTTTAAGGTGGCTGGCAAAAAAAACAAAGGCAACATAAGGAGAAACTTTTTTTTATGCAAACAAGGAATTAGGATTTGGAATGTGCTACCTGATAGGGTACTGGATCCAGATTCAATAGAAGCTTTCAAAAGGGAATTGGATAAATACTTGAAGGAAGTGTGACTAAATGAATTACTCTTCAAAGGAGCCAATGCATATTCAATGGGCTGAATACCTACTATTCTGTGATTCTATAAAGGTAAAACAGGCACAAGGACTCTGGATGTGAATGAAAGCTCTGTTCCAAGAACAATGGTGAAGAGTATCTCTTTAGTCTTTAAGAGAAAGCATGTTAGTTTCAACGAACAAGCAGTTGCTTTCCAGCTTGATAAACTACAAGAACTCAATATGCCACTGCTGTAGCATTACCAAGAACCCCACAGGGGGATGATAGACTTCGGAGTACAATTCTCCTATTATTGAGATTACTGTGAGACATTCAGATTCAAGGCAAGCAATTATGTCCACTAATTATGGTAAGATAAAAACTGTAAAAAGTTTAAACTTGCTCCACCAAAACCTACTGGGAGTTCAAAGATGATGCTGGAACTTGCACCAATGATTGGCTATGCAAAGGCGATATCTTGTTCTACACCAAGGGTGAAAATGGCTTCATTCTCCTGAACTTAATTTTTACTCCTTCATATCCCTTGCAGCAATGAGGCATGCATCCGCCCTAATATTTTACCAAACTTCATGGACGACCGTTTCACACTAAGGTTGTCATCTCTGGTTGGACTTATTCCTGGATCATCACATGATCTCCTGCATTTAACAGCTCTACCCCCACCACCCAGTAAAGAAGCCATTTTTCCAAAAACTAATAAGTGAAAGTGTACAAAGATATTGAAAAAAGAATTGTTTTTTTTTTAATACACCTACAGTTTTGCCTGTTAGCCGTTACTTGCAGCAGTGTCCTGGAGATTAATCTTCAATTCATGGAGACTCCAGGGAAATCCTGGAGGGTTGGTAACCCTAATCCACATAGGAACGAAAACTTGACTTTGATCGCACAGGCCTGCAGGTGACACCAGATCTCAGATGGCATACCCACAGCCACTTATTATAGACTTCCTATGGAAGTTCTTTTGAGCTCAACTTGGTGACTGTGACTGTGTAAGCTGGAGGTGGATCTTATTTCATAGCGTCTCATCTAATGTCATGCACATATTGAATTTTGTAATATTTATTTAAACTTAATACTTATTAAAAATTTCAAGACCAGGCTGCTTATTCAAAATATGCTGTGCAGGGCCCAATGATTCACAGGATGTTGCCCTGTTATGTGAAAGCTTTCTTGCACTTCTAACAAGGGAAGCAACCATATTAATAACAATGGGATATGATACATGATGTGGACAACAAAGTCACCACTTTGTTAATTACACAGTCAGGATCACTTACTGTGTGAATACCTTAATCCGCCAGCAACACCAGGGGCTTCCTTTGCAAACCTAACGTTATACAGTATATCGCAAATTTTCTATTGAAAGCCTCTAACTATTTAATGATATAAAGAGCTGCTTAACAAGAAAATGTTTAATCACCAATAAATTGCGAATAACAGTGATGCAACCAAAACTAAATCGTTGGTACAATTCTACCAGAACTACACATGAATCATTTTCTTGGCTGAAAGCAAAAATATTAAACTTGAGCATTGTTCAAAACCTCCTACAATTGCCCTGTTTTCATGAGAGCTCACCCAATATTAAAATTTTGCAGCAAAACTGATATTTCACTTAAGTAGCAGCAAATAGTGTCATAGAGTCGTACAGCATAGAAACAGGCCCTTCGGCCCACCGCATCCATGCCGACCATAATGCCTATCTATACTAATCCCACCTGCCTGCATTAATTCCATATCCCTCTATGCCTTGCTCACTCAAATACCTGTCCAGATGCCTCTTAAATGTCGCTACTGTTCCTGCCTCCACTACCTCCTCTGGCAGCTCATTCCAGATACCCACTATTCTTTGTGTGAAAAATTTATCCCTTTGATCCCCTTTAAACCTCCTCCCTCTCACCTTAAATCTATGCCCTCTAGTTTTAGTCACCCCTACCATGGGAAGCAGACTCTATCTACCCTATCTATGCCTCTCAATTTTATATACCTCTATCATGTCCCCTCTCAGCCTCTTTCGCTCCAGGGAAAACAGACCCAGCCTATCCAATCTCTCTTTACAACTCAAGCCCGCCAAACCAGGCAACATCCTTGTGAATCTTTTCTGCACCCTCTCTAGCTTAATCACATCTTTCCCATAGTGCGGCGACCAGAACTGCACACAGTACTCCAAATGCGGCCTAACCAACATTATGTACAACTGTAACATGACATCCCAACTCTTGTACTCAATGCCTCGGCCAATGAAGGCAAGCATGCCATATGCCTCCTTTACCACCCTGTCTACCTGTGTTGCCACTTTCAGGGAACTATACAGAGATCCAGGGTATTGCTCTGGGGACATGGGTTCGAATCCCACCACAGCAGAAGGTGGAATTTGAATTCAATTAACACATCTGGAATTAAAAAGCTAGTCTAATGATGGCCATGAAACCATTGTCAATTGTTGTAAAAACCCATCTGGTTCACTAATGTCCTTTAGGGAAGGAAATCTGCTGTCCTTACCTGGTCTGGCCTACATGTGACTCCAGACCCACAGCAATGTGGTTGACTCTTACATGCCCTCTGAAATGGCCTAGCAAGTCACTCAGTTCACCACCACCTTCCCAAGGGCCATTAGGGATGGGCAATAAATGCTGGCCTGGCCAGTGACGCCCACATCCCATGAATGAATATGTACTTGTATCCCAAGGTCTCTCTGCTCAACAACACTCCCCAGGGCCCTACCATTCACTGTATATGTCCTGCCCTGGTTTAACTTCCCAAAATGCATCACTTCACACTTGTCTGCATTAAATACCATTTGCCAATCCCTTTCCCACTTTCCCAGTTGATCTATATTCTGTTGTAACTTTAGACAACCTTCTTCACTGTCCACTATACCACCAATTTTGGTGTCATCTGCAAACTTACTAATCATGCCCCCTACATTCACATCCAAGTCATTAACATATATGACAAACAACAGAGGACCCAGCACTGATCCCTGCGGCACACCACTGGTCACCAGCCTCCAATCAGAAAACAACCCTCCACTACCACCCTCTGCTTCCTATCACCAAGCCAATTTTGTATCCAATTGGCTAGCTCACCCTGGATCCCATGTGTTTGAACCTTCTGGACCAGCCTACCATGTGGGACCTTGTCAAAGGCCTTGCTAAAGTCCATGTAGACAACGTCCATCGCCCTGCCCTCGTCAATCCTCTTGGTCACCTCCTCGAAAAACTCAATCAAATTTGTAAGACATGATTTCCCACACACAAAGCTATGCTGACTATCCCTAATCAGACCATGCCTTTCCAAATGCATATAAATCCTGTCTCTCAGAATCCCTTCCAATAACTTTCCCACCACTGATTTAAGGCTCACCGGCCTGTAGTTCCCTGGCTTATCCCTGCTGCCCTTCTGAAATAAAAGCACAACATTAGCTATCCTCCAGTCTTCCGGTACCCTCATCCGTGGCTATCGATGATACAAAAATCTCTGCCAGGGCCCCAGCAATCTCCTCCCTTGCTTCCCATAGCATCCTAGGATACACCTGGTCAAGCCCTGGGGATTTATCCACCTTAATGAGCTTCAAAACCTCCAACACCTCCTCCTTTGCAATGCTGATATACTCCAGGATAGCGCTGTTCCCTCACTTGAACTCAATAGCTTCCATGACCTTCTCCACAGTAAATACAGACAAGTAGTATACATTTAAGACCTGGACCATTTCACGTGGCTCCACACATAAATTACCACACTGATCCTTAAGGGGATCTACTCTCTCCCTAGCTACCCTTTTGCTCTTAATATACTTATAGAATCTTTTAGGATTCTCCTTTATCTTATCTGCCAGGGAAATCTCATGGCCACTTTTCACCATCCTAATTTCCTTCTTAAGTGTACTCCTACATCCCCATACTCCTCGAGGGACTTGCTTGATCCCAGCTGCCTATACCTGATATATGCCTCCTTCTTTGTCCTGACCAGACCCTCAATATCCCTCATCAACCAAGGTTCCCTAAACTTGCCAGCCTTGCTCTTCCATCTAACAGGAACATGCCGGCCCGGAACTCTTCCTATCTCACTTTTAAAAGCCTCCCACTTGCCAGACATCCCTTTACCTGTAAACAGCCTCTCCCATTCAACTTTTGAGAGTTCCTGTTAAATGTATTAAACAGTTCAAATAAACGCATTCCTTACGTGACTGCCTGATGTCGGACCATTATTCCACCAGTACACCGGCTGGGACGGCGGGGAGAGTCTGCAGCCATAGTTGATCAATTCTACCACCTAATTAGAAAAGAACCCAGTCAGTTCAGTGACCAGTAAAGAAAGAGCTTGCATTTATACAACACTTTTCATAACCTCAGGGCGTCCAAAAGTGCTTCACAGGCAATAAAATACTTCTCAACTGTAATCACTGTTGTAATGTAGTCAAATGAACACCTCCAGAAAGCATCTAGGTACAGATACAGTCAGGCGTTCTTGAATTTCCTTTTTTTGTAAATGCTGTGGCTATCAACGGAGGGATTTTACTACCAGGAAATGGAACACTTCTCACATTCAGTACCTTATATTAATGTTAAGCAACCCTAGATGAGGTACAGCACAGATAAAATTTGGAGTAAAGCCCCCCTACCATGCCCAACAATCCCTAATTTCATAGAATATCAATGCAACATCCTTTCCCTTTTCCACACCAGCTATTTGGTCTCTGAGTGGTCTGGCCAATTTAAGGCCAAAATGGAGATAATTGTGTGTTATAGGTCCATACCAATTTGAAAATAGTTTTAAAGACCATGAATAATCATATTTTATACTGCAAGTATGCTTGTTGCTTTATGTTCAATTGCTTACTGGAGACCTGCATTTATATGATACTTAAAATGTATTAAAATGGCCTAAGGCATTTCACAGAAGTGTAAGCAGTCAAATATAGATGCCAAGCCAAATCAAAATATTAGGACAGTTAGCCTAATCAAGATCAAAGAGAAGGATTTTAAAGAAGACCTAGAGGTGTGGAGGGAGGGGGGAGAAGCAGAGAGTTTAAGGAATAAATTCCAAAGCCAGAGGCCTAGACAGCTGAAGGAAAGGCCACCAATTACAGGGCACCAGGAGGGAGTGGCTGTATCAGAGTTATGAGATGTTGAAGGGCGGCAGGAGGTTACAAGCCTAGGGAGGGGCAAGGTCATGAAGGGATTCGCACACGAGAGTGAGAATTTTAAATTAGGAGTTTTGAGGGACCAATGTAGGTCAGCAAGGACAAGGTGATGAGTGAGTGTAACTAAGCCTGGGATAGGATATTGGTAGAAGAGTTTTTGATAAGCTGAAGTTTACAGAGGGTAGAAGATGGAAGGCTAGCTGAAGAATATTGGAATAGTCATGTCTGCGGGTGACAAAGGCTTGGATGAGGGTTTCAGCAGTGGATTGATATTTCTCATACAAGTTCACATCTAATACATTACAATTAGTACAGCAAATTACGTGGACAAATACAGTAGCCACTTTTCACGCAGCAAGATCCCACAAATATCTGGCACAGTGGCGCAGTGGTTAGCACCGCAGCCTCACAGCTCCAGGGACCCGGGTTCGATTCCGGGTACTGCCTGTGTGGAGTTTGCAAGTTCTCCCTGTGTCTGCGTGGGTTTTCTCCGGGTGCTCCGGTTTCCTCCCACATGCCAAAAGACTTGCAGGTTGATAGGTAAATTGGCCATTATAAATTGTCACTAGTATAGGTAGGTGGTAGGGAAATATAGGGACAGGTGGGGATGTTTGTTGGGAATATGGGATTAGTGTAGGATTAGTATAAAATGGGTGGTTGATGTTCGGCACATACTCGGTGGGCCGAAGGGCCTGTTTCAGTGCTGTATCTCTAATCTAATCTAAAAAAAAATAAGGGCGAGCGGAATGACCAGTTTTTGGGTGGCAAGGGGGTTGGGGTGGTGGGCGTGAGGTTGATGGCCACTACTGAGGGACGAATATTAGGCAGGGTACCAGGAGAACACCTTGCTCTTTGAATAGTGGCATTTTATCATTCGCATCCATCTGAACCACTGGAACAAGTGATCTTCCAACTCTCTTGCCCCACCATACCAAAACTTTATAGTGGTTTGCAAATTAGCTGGGAAGTTGCAGATTTTCTTCTTACCGAATCATAGAATGGTTACAGCAGAAAAGGAGGCCTTTTGGCCCATTGTGTCCATGCCAGCTCTCTGCACGAACAACTCACTTAGTCCCAATCCCCTGACTTTTCCCCACAGCTCTGGAAATTTTCTCTTCAAATAATTATCCAGTTCACTTTGAAGGCCTCGATTGAATCTGCCTCCAACACACTCTCAGGCAGTGCATTCCAGATCCTAACCACTCGCTGTGTAAAAACATTTTTCCTCATGTCACTGTTGCTTCTTTGGGCCAATCACCTTAAATTGGTTCCTCTGGCTCTGGATCCTTCAGCCAATGGGAACAGTTTCTCCCTATCTACTCTGTCCAGACCCATAACTTTGAACTTTCAAATCTCCTTTTAATCTTCTCTTCTCTAAGGAGAACAGACCCAGCTTCTCCAACCTATCCATGTAACTGAAACCACTCCCTGGAACCATTCTCATGAATCTTTTCTGCACCCTCCCTAATGCCTTAACATTCTTTCAAAAGTGTGGTGCCCAGAACTGGACACAATTCTCCAGTTGAGGCCAAACCAGCATTTTATACAGGTTTTTTACAACTTCCTTGTTTTTGTACTATACATCCCTATTTATAAAGCCCACGACCCCACATGCTTTACTAACTACTTTCTCAACTGGCCCTGTATCCCCTTTGTCCTCTTGAAGTTTATCACTATCCTTCTCAGTTCTTTTGAACTTGCATATACAAGACTGAATGTGCTGGAATATTGGTACATAGTTCAGATATTGTTGTATACTTAAGAGGATCAGTATATATTGCTGGCAGTGGTCCAAGAGGGGGTGCTTGGATTGGGTTTCCTAGGGCCTTTCCTATCTTGTTCTGGGGGTGTCATTGTTGCTACTTGTGGTGCCAAGGCAGAATGCCTTCACTCCATCTGCCCAAAAGAGACTCATTCAATCACTTTGGATTTGTTTCAAACCCAAGCATTCAAATTTAAAATTATATTTTGTTGATCATTAATTAGAATGCCTAATTATATATAAAATATTCCATGTAAACCTTCACAGTTTTTCATTTCAACACAGAACAAAGCTGGGCTTCTAAATTGGTGCCAAGCAGCTCTAGTACCCTAGATCCTATGAACAATCTCAGTGCATCAATCTTGAGCTGACAACTCATACCCAAAAAATCAAGAAAGCCACACATCAAATCATCAATATCACATAATATAGGAATATCCAGTTACTACTACCTAGAAACATAAAAATCTACTATACTGTCTGCATTAGAAACAGTTATTCAATACTTACACCACAATCAATATTTGTTTCAATAAAGCTTACATTAATAATGAAAAGGAGTAAGTCTACTTTAACCAGGATTCACATAGTAAGCCAATAGTCAATAAATTCAGAAAAGGACAAGGGCGCCTGAGGTTTCACTGAAAATTTATTGATAAAAATCACTTGCTCTTAGATCGGAAAGTAAACACTATCCTCTATAACTCAAGATGATACATTTGGTTTTGTGAAAGTATCAACTTCCTGAGAGTCACAGCAGCATTGCTTGCAAAATAAGGAACAAGTATTACTGGGGAAGGAAGAGGAATGTGTCCCAAAACTAAAAAATTATTTCACATTGATATTTGGCACTATAAAATACAAACAGAATAATAAAAGGAATATATTGGGGTAGTGTGCCACCACTAAACTTCACCTCACTATCACTCAGTGCCATAAAGCAAGAATAATAGTCTCTTAAATTTCCGTAAAGCACAACAGTGAACTACTGCAAAACAATCAATGGCTTTTCCAAACTGGAGTTGAGTTTTGGGCTGCAAAATACTAAGATGAAGTAGTGGTGGTTACAAGTTTATCACTAGAGGTGGGAGCAATTTGAGGTGATAAATTAAGACACACAAGCAGCATACTGACACAAGAAGAAATGATGACGACTTAAGTGAGATTTTTCTTTCTAGTTCATGACCCTCTTCACAGACAAATATATTTTTTTAAGTGTCGCCCTTCCTGTACCTGCTTCTCTCCCACTCTCAATATTTGTGTATCCTTCACTCTCTCTCCCTTTGCCCTCTGTACAACTCTTGCAACTTCTCATTCATTCTATCTCTCTTAATCCACCAACACCCCCTCCCTCACAGTGACCTACTCCTGCTCCTATGTTCCTATGTGTCTTTCAGCCCATTGAGCCTGCTCCGCCATTCAATACAGTCATGGCTGATCATCCACTTCAATGCCTTTTTCCCACACTATCCCCATATCCCTTTATGTTATTGGTATTTAGAAACTGTCAATCTCTACTTTAAACATACTCAATGACTGAGCTTCCACAGCCCCCTCAGGTAGAGAATTCCAAAGATTCACAACCCTCTGAGTAAAGAAATTTTGGTCCTAAGTGGCTTCCCCCTTATTTTGAAATTGTGTCCCCTGGTTCTAGACTCCCCAATCAGGGGAAACATCTTACCTGCATCGCCCAGTCTATTGTAATATTACCAGGGGGCATAAATTTAAGGTAAAGAGCAAGAGGTTTAGAGGGGATTTGAGGAAACATTTTTTCACCCAGAAGATGGTTGGAATCCAGAACACACTACCTGAAGGGGTGGTAGAGGCAGGAACCCTCACAGCATTTAAGAAGTATTTAGATGAGCACTTGAAATGGTATAACATACAAGGCTACAGGCTAAGTACTGGAAAACGGGATTAGAATAGATAGGTGCTTGCTGAAGGCACGGACACGATGGGCCTGTTTCTGTGCTGTCTATGACTCTATTAGCTAACTAAAGTTACTAACCAGCATACTAATTGTTAAAATCCAGCTATTATAAACCATCAACTAACTTATTATCATAAACCAACAGTTAGCTTTATTGGAACCCTTCTTTGTAGTGTGGTAAAGAAGGAAAACCTAGGAAATAGGGCATAATATAGACAAGATGTCAAGGCAGAGGGATTCTGGGAGATTGTCAAGTTTTAAAACGCTAACTTGCAGCAAAAACGGGGAGACCTTGACAGCACAGAGTGGAAACAGCTTCTGCGTAGGTTTGTCCCGTAGTGAGAAAGGCATCCTCGAAATGTAAAATCATTGAGATAAAGGAGTCGACACAAAGGGGTACTACTTGTGCAAATCTGAAAGGTTAGCAACCATCAAAAAACAATCCTTGGTTGGTTAAGAAAGGCATCCTTTAATACAAGACCAGAGAGAGGCAGAGAGAGAAATTTGAAGACCAAAAGCTGCAAGAGAAAGAGTCATGGTAGGGAATATGGGATTACTGTAGGGTTAGTATAAATGGGTGGTTGTTGGTCGGCACAGACTAGGTGGGCCGAAGGGCCTGTTTTAGCGCTGTATCTCTAAATAAATAAATAAATATCTAGAAATAAAATAAACTGGTATCTGTAAAAGTGACCATGAGCACTGTGCTTAAAAACCAAATGGTTTACAAAAGACCTTTAGGGAAGGAAACCTGCCAGTCCAGCCTATATGTGACTCAAGTCCCACACCAAAGTGGTTGACATTTAATATTTAACTGCCTTCTGAAGTGGCTCAGCTACTTGTATCAAACTGCTACCTTGATTCAAGAAAGTGGCCCACCACCACCTTCTCAGGGTAACCAGGGATGGGCAAATAAATGCCGGCCGAGAATTAATGTTTTTAAATTTGGAGAAGGCTTCACTAATATAAATACAGCAACACGCTGAAAGATATAAAAAAAGGTGATCAGACGGGCATAGAGGGGAAAAGTTGGAGATTCTAACTATAACAGTTAGAATTACTGTCAGTACTTCAACATAAGATGGCAGTCAGGGAAGGTGAAACCCATAATAGCTACAAATGAAAAGAAGAAAGTTTTGCATTTATATAATCGCCTTTCACGACCTCAAAACAGCCCAAACCAATTAAATACTTTTGAAGTGTTGTCACTGTTTTGTCAATTTAGGCACAGCAAAATCCCACATCCAGCAAAGTGATGTTGATTGAGGGATAAATATTGGCCAGATAACCAGGAAGAACTCCCCTGCCCTTCTTCAAATAGTGACTGTGGGATCTTTTACCTCTACCGGAGAGGGCAGACAGCGCTTCAGTTTAACGTCTCATTTGAAAGACAACACATCCAACAGTGCAGCACTCCCTCCGTCCTGCACACAGAGCGAGTGCAGCACTCCCTCCGTCCTGCACACGGAGCGTCAGCTAAATGAGCTGGAAAGGGAAGATGAGCCCAAGATAGTAACATTCTGAATGATTACTTGTTTCAAAATTTCAAAGAAAGATGAGCATGATGCCCTCCTCCCAAACGTTCTGAGGTTGTGAAAGGCGTTATGTGAATGCAACTTCTTTTTTTTCTTGGCTCGCAGGTGACCCTTAATTCCAAATCCTCCTCAATTTAAGTATCACTTTAAAGGGGACTTCGTGATGCAGTGGATTAGATAACTGGTTTTTCACCATGGGGACTTGTGTTCAAATCCTCAGATTTAACTTGCAGTAAGATTGAAGTCCCCATACTGAAAATCAGCTCTTGTTTACTAAAAAATATAATTCACAATAGATAATTTCTAAAACTGTTCAAGTTTAAGATTAGACTGCATATCATTGTGAAATCTATTGCCAATAGAAGAGATTCTTTTAAAGCGAAGATCCACAAATGAACCATCACATTGATTGCATCAAATCGTTCGTATGTGTGAAATAAGCCAATAAACCACTCAATTATAAGTTATCTGCAATATTATATTTGTTAATCTGGGGAGCTTTAATTTTCCATTATTAGTTGTACTGAGATACTGAAATCCATACAAATATAACAAATTTTATGTGCTTTTCAATCCAAATTGTACACTTCTAATATTTCTGTTGCAGATTTGCAGGTCACTTGACCAACTGTACACAGCAGGTCCAAAGATAATCACCACCAGCATGTTTTATATGGCACCTTTAATGTAGAAAAATATACCACGGCATTTCAAGGAAAACACAGACGGTTAGCCAAAGATGAGAAGTTGAAGATGACCAAAAGCTTGTCCAATGAGACAGATTCTAAAGAGGGTGGTGGAACAGCAGGAGAGTTGAGCGAGGGAATTCCACTCAGCTGAAGGCAAGAACAATGGTGTGGGAAAGGGAAGGGGGGGGGGGTGCACAAGAGGCCAGAGTCAGTGAAATAGACTGTTCAGGGGTTGGCGTAGGGGGAGTGGGCAATGACTGGTGGACATTACAGAGATAGGGAGGGAAGAGGCTATGGAAGGATTTAAACACAAGAATGAGAATTTCAAATTTCAGGTGAAGGGCTGGGAGCCAAAGTGGTTAGTGAGGAAAGGAGTGATGTGCAAGCATAGCTTGGTATTGCAAAGTATTTACAGCAGAGAAACCGGCCACTTGGTCCAACAGATCCTGCCAGTGTTTATGCGCCAGATGACCCCCCCCACCCTACTTCATCTCCCCTTATCAGCATATTCTTTCTATTCCTTTCTCCCTCTTAATCTTAACTAGATTCCCCTTAAATGCATCTATGTTATTTGCCTCAACAATTCCTTGTGGTATTCTAACATTCTAACTACTCTCTGGGTAAGGATGTTTCTCTTGAAATCCCTATTGGCTTTATTAGTGACTACTATCTATGGCCCCCATTTCTGGTCTCACCTAAAGGGGAAACATGTTATCTACGTCTATCCTATGGGTAGCAGAGGTTTGGACAACCTGCAATTTATGGAATGTAGGGGATGGAAGGCCGTTTAAAAGATCTTTGGAACAATTGAGTCTAAAGGTGGCAAAGCTAAGTGAGGGCTTCACTGGTAGATGGGATGAGTAAGAGCACAGACAGCAGATGTTGCAGAGGTGGAAGTAGGCAGTCTTCATGTCGAAGAGGCTACAATGTTGGATGCTCAGCTCAGAGTCGAACAGGACAGCAAGTCTGCGAAAAGTTTGAGACAGTGTTTGAGTAGGAGGATGAAGTAGTGGCACGGATAGAGTTTATGGTGGAAGTTGAAGGTTTTCACAGCAGCAGCGGGAGATGGACAAACAAAAAGGATAATCAGGAGATAACAACTAGGTTGGCATTAGACATGTAAGGAAGCACTCAAACAAATTTGAACTGCTTGTTGCAGGACTTGAAACTAAACCAGTTTTGCTCAACCAAGACCACTATGTTCAGCGCCAGTAGTATTAGTGGGAGTGTTCAATATACCAGCAAACATCCTCCAAATCCACTATGCTTGTGCACTGCATTATGTGCCCATATACAGGGTCCAACATATATCATCTTCAACATTTTTACATTGGCAAACCAACAGGGTTTACACAGTTCTGCAATCTTAATTCAGAACCCCACTGATACCATTTAGTTATTTATTGTTCAATACAATCTGAGCAGAGAACAAAAAGACAAAAATATATGAAATGGCACAGTATGTTTATTCACCAATATAATCCCCAGAGAGGGATTTGTCTTTAATGCCTCACATAGAGTCCCTGATTTTAGACAATTTGCTGTAGAGAGACCACACGAGTCAACCCTGAATTGGCTTTGCATCTCTCCTACTGGCTGAATCAAAGCAGGAAGATGGTCACCCACCTTCTCAGTTGCAGCAAGATCAAGGGATAGGGAGATTGAAAATTGGAAAAAATAAAAACAAGACAGCAATATTTCTGAGATAGGGTCATGGTAGCATACTGATTATGTTACTGGACGAATAACCCAGAGGCCTGAACTACTGATCCAGAGATAAGAGTTCAAATCCCACCACGGCAGCTGGTGGAATTTAAATTCCGTCAATTAAATAAATCTGGAATAAAAAGCAATGTCAGTAATTTTGACCATGAAACTACCGGTTAGTCGTAAAACCCAATCTGGTTCACTCAAGTTCATTAAGGAACAAAATCTTCCGTCCTTATCCGGACTAGCCCATATGTAACTCCAGTCCCACAACAATGTGGTTAACCCTTAACTGCCCTCCGAAATGGCCTAGCAAGCCACTCAGTTGGATCAAACTGCTATAACAAACTAACAAGAATAAAGCCAGACGAACTGCCCGGCATCGACCGAGGCACCGGATGTGACAAAGGCACACCCAGCCCAGTCAACCCTGACAAGTCCTCCTCACTAACATCTGGGGACTTGTGCCAAAATTGGGAGAGCTGTTCCACAGACTAACCAAGCAACAACTTTAACATCGCTATAATCACAGAATCATACCTTACAGTCATTACAACATTGGTCCAAACATAGAAAAAAAAAAGAGTTGAATTCCAGACGTGAGGTGAAAGTGACTGCCCTTGGCATCAAGGAAGCATTTGATCGAGGGTGGCATCTCAGAGCCTCAGTATAAGTCAATGGGACTCAGAGGAAAGCTCTCCACTGGCACAAAGGAAGATGGTTGTGGTTTTGAAGGCCAATCATCTCAGCCCCAGGACATTGTTGTAGGAGTTTCTCAGGATAGTGTCCTAGGCCCAACCATGTTCAGCTGCTTCATCAATGACCTTCCCTCTTTCATAAGATCAGAAATGGGGATGTTCGCTAATGATTGCACAGTGTTCACAGCAGTTCATGCCCACATCCAGCGAAGATCTGGACACCATTCAGGCTCGAGTTGATAAGTGGCAAGTATAATCCATGCCAGATAGATGCGAGGCAATGATCATCTTCAACAAGAGAGAATCTAATCACCTCCCATTGATATTCAACTGCATTACCATCACTGAATCCCCCACCATCAGCATCCTTGGGGTCACCATCGACCAAAAACTTAACAGGACCAGCACATAAATACTGTGGCTACAAGAGGTCAGAGGTTGGGAATTCTGTGGTAACTAACTAGTCTTCTGACTCCCCAAAGCCTGTCCGCCATCTACAAAGCACAAGTCAGGACAGTGATGGAATACTCTCCACTTGCCAGGTGAGTGCAACTCCAGCAACACTCAAAAAGCTCAACAGTATCCGACAAAGCAGCCTGCTTGAATGGCACCCCATCCACCACCTTAAACATTCACTGCCTCCACCACAGGCGCACAGTGGCAGCAGCGTGTACCATCTACAAAATGCACTGCAGCAACTTGCCAAGGCACCTTCCAAGCCTGCGACCTGTACTAGAAGAACGAGGGTAGCAGGCGCATGGAAACACCACACACTATCTTGACTTGGAAATATAATTGCTGTTCCTTCATAGTCACTGGGTCAAAATCCTGGAACTCCCAACTGAACAGTACCATGGGTGTACATTCATCACATGGACTTTCGTGGCTCACTACCACCTTCTCAAGGGCAATTGGAAATGAGCAATAAATGCTGAAGAGGAATTTCAGCACAATGTGTGTGCGTCACTAGAACTTGAAATTACAAGCATGACACATTCTTCCTTCTTGTTTGAGAGTCCAGGCCACAGATGTTTCCCAATGGGTAGTTAATTAATAATCAGAAAAGTGAATGAACCACCCCAGGATGTTTACATGTAATTCGTTGAATGTCAGAGAGGTCTGGAAGCAGAAAAGTCTGCTATATGTGGCAAAAGATAATTAAAAATAAGGGAGGAAATTACTACAGTACAAGTAAATGATCACTTTCGTAAGTGTGTAAGGGAGCATCAGTTGGCCAGCAGTGTTACTGACTAGACAACAGACAACCTCTGCATCCAGAAGATGGCTTAAACTGTGCAAAAAGGATCAGAATAAAATGATCACCACTCCACAATTCAAAATGAAAGAGAACAAGTACAGAGCTCAAGAACATAAGAAAAAGGAGCAGGATAAGGGGCAGGCCATTTAAGATGGAGATGAGAGGAATGTCTTCACTCAGTGGTGAATCTTTGGAAATTTCTACCCCAGAGGGCTGTGGAAGCTCAATCATTGAGCATGTTCAAGACAGAAATTGACAGATTTCTGGTTACTAATGACATCAAGGGATATGGGGATAGCATGGGAAAGTGGCTTTGAGCTGGGTGATCAGCCATGATCTATTTGAATGGTGAAGCGGGCTCGATGGGCCGGATGGTCTACTCCTACATAGATACAGGAGTATGCCATTCAGCCCGTCAAACCTGCTCCTATGTAAGAGTAGACCATATGGCCCATCGAGCCTGCTCCGCCATTCAATATGATCATGGCTGAATATGGCTTCAACTTCACTTTCCCGCCTGCTCACCATATCCCTTGATCCCGAGAGACCTTCTCTTCTTCTTTGGGCCTCCTTATCTCGAGAGACAATGGATACGCGCCTGGAGGTGGTCAGTGGTTTGTGAAGCAGCGCCTGGAGTGGCTATAAAGGCCAATTCTGGAGTGACAGGCTCTTCCACAGGTGCTGCAGAGAAATTTGTTTGTTGGGGCTGTTGCACAGTTGGCTCTCCCCTTGCGCCTCTGTCTTTTTTCCTGCCAACTACTAAGTCTCTTCGACTCGCCACAATTTAGCCCTGTCTTTATGGCTGCCCGCCAGCTCTGGCGAATGCTGGCAACTGACTCCCACGACTTGTGATCAATGTCACACGATTTCATGTCGCGTTTGCAGACGTCTTTATAACGGAGACATGGACGGCCGGTGGGTCTGATACCAGTGGCGAGCTCGCTGTACAATGTGTCTTTGGGGATCCTGCCATCTTCCATGCGGCTCACATGGCCAAGCCATCTCAAGCGCCGCTGACTCAGTAGTGTGTATAAGCTGGGGATGTTGGCCGCTTCAAGGACTTCTGTGTTGGAGATATAGTCCTGCCACCTGATGCCAAGTATTCTCTGAAGGCAGCGAAGATGGAATGAATTGAGACGTCGCTCTTGGCTGGCATACGTTGTCCAGGCCTCGCTGCCGTAGAGCAAGGTACTGAGGACACAGGCCTGATACACTCGGACTTTTGTGTTCCGTGTCAGTGCGCCATTTTCCCACACTCTCTTGGCCAGTCTGAACATAGCAGTGGAAGCCTTACCCATGCGCTTGTTGATTTCTGCATCTAGAGACAGGTTACTGGTGATAGTTGAGCCTAGGTAGGTGAACTCTTGAACCACTTCCAGAGCGTGGTCGCCAATATTGATGGATGGAGCATTTCTGACATCCTGCCCCATGATGTTCGTTTTCTTGAGGCTGATGGTTAGGCCAAATTCATTGCAGGCAGACGCAAACCTGTCGATGAGACTCTGCAGGCATTCTTCAGTGTGAGATGTTAAAGCAGCATCGTCAGCAAAGAGGAGTTCTCTGATGAGGACTTTCCGTACTTTGGACTTCGCTCTTAGACGGGCAAGGTTGAACAACCTGCCCCCTGATCTTGTGTGGAGGAAAATTCCTTCTTCAGAGGATTTGAACGCATGTGAAAGCAGCAGGGAGAAGAAAATCCCAAAAAGTGTGGGTGCGAGAACACAGCCCTGTTTCACACCACTCAGGATAGGAAAGGGCTCTGATGAGGAGCCACCATGTTGAATTGTGCCTTTCATATTGTCATGGAATGAGGTGATGATACTTAGTAGCTTTGGTGGACATCCGATCTTTTCTAGTAGTCTGAAGAGACCACGTCTGCTGACGAGGTCAAAGGCTTTGGTGAGATCAATGAAAGCAATGTAGAGGGGCATCTGTTGTTCACGGCATTTCTCCTGTATCTGACGAAGGGAGAACAGCATGTCAATAGTCGATCTCTCTGCACGAAAGCCACACTGTGCCTCAGGGTAGACGCGCTCGGCCAGCTTCTGGAGCCTGTTCAGAGCGACTCGAGCAAAGACTTTCCCCACTATGCTGAGCAGGGAGATTCCACGGTAGTTGTTGCAGTCACCGCGGTCACCTTTGTTTTTATAGAGGGTGATGATGTTGGCATCGCGCATGTCCTGGGGTACTGCTCCCTCGTCCCAGCACAGGCATAGCAGTTCATGTAGTGCTGAGAGTATAGCAGGCTTGGCACTCTTGATTATTTCAGGGGTAATGCTGTCCTTCCCAGGGGCTTTTCCGCTGGCTAGGGAATCAATGGCATCACTGAGTTCCGATTTGGTTGGCTGTATGTCCAGCTCATCCATGACTGGTAGAGGCTGGGCTGCATTGAGGGCAGTCTCAGTGACAGCATTCTCCCTGGAGTACAGTTCTAGGTAGTGCTCAACCCAGCGGTCCATCTGTTTGCGTTGGTCAGTGATTATGTCCCCCGATTTAGATTTGAGGGGGGTGATCTTCTTGATGGTTGGCCCAAGAGCTCTCTTCATGCCATCATACATTCCTCTGATGTTTCCGGTGTCTGAGGCCAGCTGAATATGACTGCATAGGTGTTGCCAGTAGTCGTTTGCGCAACGCCTAGCTGTTCTTTGTGCAGTACTTCTGGCTGCTTTAAGTGCTGCGGATGTTAAATCGCTGGGGGCTTTCTTGTAGTTCAAAAGTGCAATGCGCTTAGCGGCTATGACAGGTTCCAGCTCTTCATTATGAGATTGAAACCAGTCTGCATTTCTCTTCGCACTTTTGCCGTAGGTGGTCAAAGCTGACTCATAGATGGCGTCTCTGATGTGGGCCCACTTGGTCTCAGCATCCCCTGTGGGAGTGTTTTGAAGGGCTGTTACAAGTGAATTTAGAAATTTTTGTAACAGCTGTGGGTGAGAAATTCTGCTCGTGTTGATGCGCGGGTGGCCCTTCTGCTTGGAATGATGCAACTTCTTTGGTCTGAGTCTAACCTTGCTGCACACCAGGGAGTGGTCGGTGTCGCAGTCCGCACTGTGGAAGCTGCGTGTGATTTGAACACTGTTTAAGGCGGCTCGCCTTGTGACAATGAGGTCTAGCTGGTGCCAACGACGTGATCTTGGGTGCCTCCATGAAACCTGGTGACAGGGTTTAGTGTGAAAGAACGAGTTGGTGATGCAGAGGTTATGATAGGTACACAACTCAAGCAGTCTCTGCCCGTTCTCATTCATCCTTCCAACGCCATAGCGCCCAAGGCAGGAGGGCCATGAGTCATGGTCGGCCCCAACCCTGGCATTAAAGTCCCCCAGCAGGAATAGGTGTTCGGTGTTGGGGCTGCTGCTAATGATGTTATGGAGTTGTTCATAGAACTGGTCTTTAGCTTCAGGTGCGGAACAGAGTGTTGGAGCATAGATGCTGAGTAGGTGTACTGGACCAGAGGTGGTGAGCAGTCGGATGGACAGTATGCGTTCCGAGCCATTTGAGGGAGGCTCTATCATGCTGAGCAAGGAGTTTCTGATGGCGAAGCCCACTCCATGCTGTCTTGGTTCTTCAGGATCCCTGCCCTGCCAGAAGAAGGTGTAGTCTTGCTCTGCTAGAGAGCCACTCGCGGGGAGGCGAGTCTCCTGAAGTGCTGCAATGTCCACATTGAATCTACTGAGCTCGTTGTTAATGATGGCGGTCTTCCGAGAATCGTTGATTTGTGTAAGGTCTTCCGACAGGCCAGGACACATAGTTCTGACGTTCCAGCTTGCAAAGCGAAGGGCTGGTACCTTCTTTCCTTTTTTCATGTTGTTTGGTGCGGTGTGTCAGTCCACCTTTCGGGCAATGACCCTGAGCTCCAAGCACCCATTGAAGCAGGCAGACTGTGGCGGGACAGAACCTTATTGACCGGGGGCTGCCCGGTTTGAGGCGGGCGGTAGCTGTCCAGTGAGGTGCAATGACCTCTCCCACCGACAAAGGCAACCCGTGGCGCCCAGTTTCTACGCCAATTTATCTGGACTTATAACCCGTAACTGCTGCCTTCCGTGTTGTTTTAGTCGCTGTGAGGCAACTATGGAGTGACCTCTCCATGGCGCATGCCTGGGCAAATTTATGGAGGTTGAGAGTTGCCCAGTCGTCAAAACCCCCCTCTCGGCCTTTCTGGTGGGGTCCAAAGGAGTGCAGGACACGACGTTTGGCACCAGTATGGCTGCAGGAACTGCCGGAAACATGCCAAAGGTGACACATGACCGCCTACGGGGTTCCGCTCCGGATTTTCTGTTAGGGTTTACTCCCTTAGCCTTGGTCTCTCCCGAGACGCCCACAAGGCAGTGGGGTTGTTGGGGCCCCTACACAGGTGTAGGATGGTGCCGGTGGGAGGAGGGGATGCAAGGGGGAGGGGTAGAGGGAGGGGGTGGGGGGGGGTGCAGGGGAAGGGGGTGCGGGGTGAAGATGGTGCGAGGGGGGGGGGCGGGCGTGAGCTGAGAGGGTGGAGCAGGGAAGGGGACGGGGGTGGGGGGGGGGGTTGAAAGGGGGGTAAAGGGGGGGGAGGGGGGGTGGAATCTGGTGCAGGTAATAAGCCATTTCCTCAGTGCCCACCATCGACGTCCGGAAAGCTCATCCACGTCCCGAGAGACCTAAAGGCTGTCTATCCCAGCCTTAAATGTATTCAACAATGGAGCATCCACAACTCTCTGGGGTAGAGAATTTCAAAGATTCACAACGTTTTGAGTGAAGAAATTTCTCCTCATCTCAGTCCTAAATGATCAGCCCCTTATCCTGAGACTGTGCCGCCGTGTTTTAGATTCCCCGACCAGCAGAAATAATCTCAGTGTCTACCCTATCCAACCCTTTCAGAATCTTGCATGTTTCAATGAGATCGTCTCTCATTCTTCTAAACTTCAGAGAGTATAGGCCCAATTTACTAAGCCTATCATCAAACAACCCCCTCATCCCAGGGACAAATTCATTGCACCTTCGCTGTACCAGCTCCACTGTAAGTAGAGCCTTTCTTAAATGTGGAGACCAAATCTGCACATTGTACTCCAGATGTGATCTCACCAAAATCTTGTACAATTGTAGCAATACTTCCTTATCCCTGTACTCTAGTCCCCTTGCAATAAAGGCCAACATGCCATTTGCCTTCCCAATCGCTTGTTGTACCTGCATGTTAACTTTCTGCATTCCTTGGAGAAGCACACTCTTTGAACATCAACACTTACAAAAGTGTCACACCTTTTAAAAAATATTCTGCTTTTCTATTCTTATGACCAACGTGAACAACTTCACATTTCCCTACATTATACTCCATTTATGCCCACTCTTTGGTTAATGAACAGGAAGCAATCATCTATCCATGCTAATATATTACCGCCAACTCCATGAGCCTTTATTTTGCTGATTAACCTTTCGTGTGGCGCCTTTTGGAAATCCAGGTATACTACATCTACAGGTTCCCCTTTATCTACCCTACTAATCAGATCCTCAAAAAACTATTAAATTTATCAAACAAGAGTTCCCTTTAGCAAAACCATGTTGACTTGTTCTAATACTGTGCTTTTCTATGTGCATTGTGAAGACTTAATAGATTCCAGCATTTTCCCAACAATTGATGTTAGGCTAACTGGTCTGTAGTTCCCTGTTTTCTCTCTCCCTCCATTTGCCAACTTACAATCTGATGGGGCCATTCCGAATCTAAGGAATTTGGTAAAATCATAGCTAGGGCATCCACTATCCCTGCCGCTACCTCTTTTAGAACCCTAGGGTGTAGGCCATCAGGTCCAGGAGATTTGTCAGATTTTAGTCCCTTAAGTTTCTCTAATACTTTTTCTCTGCTGATATTAATTTCCTCACTTTTTTTTAGCCCCTAGCTTACCTCTGTTTCTGGTATGAAACTTGTGTCCTCTACTGTGAAGAGAGACACTAAATATTTGTTCAATGTTCCTTCATCATGACTTTTCTCATGTATACGTAAACCAAGCTAAGAGTAAACAGGACTTAAGACAAAGCACAAAAGGCACTGCAATCTGGGTATATTACAACTATGGCAATAAACATCTTTCGTAAATACCTGCACAATAAAAGCATTACTTGTCGATCTCCTATGGCTTTGCACATGGAGGCGGAATTTAAGGAGCCTGCCGCTGGGACCAGTAGCGGGCCCGGAAAAGGTGGCATTCCCGTGCGTCATGTGTGCAGCCACACCACCGCGATTACACAGCAGGCGCCATTTAGCATAATGGAGGTGCCGGCCACTCCCAATCACGAGGTGGGGGTAGGAAGCGAGACACCGATTACATCTTTAAAAGCCTGCCAGTCCTGCAATCAAATAAGGGAGTCGGTGGCATAGTGGTAATATCACTGGACTAGTAATCCAAAGGCCCAGGGTAATGCCCCGGGGACACTGGTTCAAATCCCACCAAGGCAGCTGGCACAATTTAAATTCAACTGATAAATTCATTTAATTACTAAAAGTCTGGAACTGAAAGCTAGTCTCAGTTGCATGGCACCATTATCATCAATTGTCATAAAAACCTATCTGGTTCACGAATGTCCTGTAGGGAAGAAAATCATGTTTGGCAAAATGGGCTATGTGCATGTTTCTGTTCTCTCATGCAGGTCAGCATTTGCAGGTGACTGCAGCCATGGAGGGACATCCATCAACTTCTGAGAAGGACCACCACTAAGAGGATGCACCGTCCCATGACTCGCCTGCACCTTCCACCAGTGCAAATACTTTCAGCTCGGTGCGGAATAGATCAGCATTAGAAACAGGGTCACTAGCTGGTGAAAGCACTACACACGTGCCAGAGCAGCTGGCTGAGACTGAGACAGCCAAGGCCCCCGACAGTCGGAGGCCTGTGGGTGGCCAGACCATGCTGAGCCTCAGGCTAATGACGATCCTTTGGTGTCGACGGCACAAGAAATGCTGGAGCTGCAGAGAGAGGTAAAGCAACTTCTGGCGGAGATGGGGAAACTGGGCCTGTATTCTATAGTCTCGAAGAATGGGAGGTGATCTCATTGAAACTTACAAAATACTTAAAGGGATAGAGAGGGCAGATGTAGCTAAGATGTTTCGCCTAGTTGGAGAACCTAGAACCAGGGGACACAATTTCAAAATAGGGGGAAGCCAATTCGGACAGAGATAAGGAGAAATTTCTTTACTCAGAGGATTGTGCATCTTTGGAATTCTCTACCCCAGAGGGCTGTGGAAGCTCAGTCATTGAGTATGTTTAAAAGAGAGATTGACAGATGTCTAAATACAAATTACATAAGGGGATATGAGGATAGTGTGGGAAAAAGGCATTGAAGTGGAAGATCAGCCACAATCAAATATCGAGTTGCAGGGCAGGCTCAATGGGCTGAATGGCCTACTCCTGCTCCTATGTTACCCCTTAGTGCAGTGCCAATGTGACCACAGCCCTCTATCATGGCAATGTGACTGCAGACCTCATTAACATATATTCTCCCAAGGGCACTAGCGCACACAGTAGCTGGTCAGCATTCAGGGATCACAGATAGAAAGGAGGCGGCAGACTACCTCTTCAACGGGTAGCCCTTGTCCCCAAGAATCCACCCCTGAAGGCGAGCGGGGGTACTGTAAAGCTGAGGCACTTGGGACTGTCAAAGGATGTAGGCATCATGCCAGCTTCCCAGGAAGCAGGCACACACCTGCATAAAATGCTTTTGGTGGTTGCAGACCAGTTGAACATTGATTGAACAGGCCTTCCTGTTGATGAAGGCGTCTGGCTGGTCCATCGGTGCCTTGATGGCCACATGCGTACAATGTATTACTCCTTGCACCTGTGGGAACCTAGCTATGACCCCTAAACTGATGGCCCTCTTGGCCGGACTGTCAGGGTTGGTCCGGTGTCGCTCGTAGTTGCTGGTCCTCTTGAACAGGGCATTGGTCACCTCCTTGTTGCAGTGGTAAGCTGTGGCCTGAAAGACCCCACACATGTCCCCAGTAGATCCCTGGAAAGATCCAGATGTGTAGAAGTTTAGTGCCATGGTAATTGTAAGGGCCACTGGCATAGGGTTGCCCCCAAATCCCAGAGGTCGCAAATTGTCCTACAGAAGGCCGCATAAGTCGGTGACGGCTTCCCTAAAGAGCCATAGTCTTCGCTAACAGTGTTGCTCGGACATTTGGAGGTAGGTAATGAGAGTCCTGTAGACTATCTGGTATCCATGGGCCCTTTTTGGCCTGGCAAGCTGCTGCTGCTACTCTCGTTATGGAGCTTTAGGGTCAGGCATAGCTGCCTCATGTGCCTGCCTCCGTCGAAGGCGCCTCATCACGCCAAGGGGATCCAAAAACACTGGGTGTTTGAAACCCATGGCAGGTGTCCTTGGGGCCTTCGGATCACTTCAGATGCAGAGACGACCCTCTCACAACTATGCTTATCACTAGTTAATCGGCAGAATGCCTGATATAGCTCAGAACTCAAAAGTACTGATGGGAAACCATCTTTTCCATCAGTGTGAGCCAACACACACAGTAACACAGCAGTTAGTTGACTCTCTAATGCCCACCCACCTAAACCTTTGCAGAGCCCCCGATAAACCCAACTCCGTTGCAGAATCCCCGATACACCCAAGCCCCTTGCAGAGCCTACATCAGCACAGCAACAATGGCCTCAGAACCCACCACTTCCCCTATGCTGCAATGGTCAAGATACCTCCCCGTTGCAGCACTGGGGCCTCTCGCCTCAGCGCCACCAGCTTTTAAAGATCACAAAGCTGAATGTACACTAGTGCCACACGCCATTCACAAAATCACAGTTCAGTCGTTAAATCGGAGATAATTAAATTAAAATTCATGTTAAACTGCATTTCAGCAATTTAAAATAAGTTCCCGTCGTGTCGGGGCATCAATTCTGCCATGGTACTTCCCCACCTCTGACAAAAATCAGGAACCTACAATAAGCCAGATTTCAGGGTAGACAGCTCTGCTGTGATTCTATGTCCCCCCACGCCACCATACCCGCCTTAAACAGCCACACAAAATTCAGCCCGGAGTGTGAAAACTAAATGTATTCTTCAGGTGAAACACCGTTAGATAGTGGGAGAATAACTGGATCAGGGTACATAGATATAACTGGGAATAACTGGATCAGGGTGCGTAGATGTAGCTGGGAATAACTATCGGGGTGCGTAATGTAACTGAAAATAACAGGATTAGGGTGTTCAGAATTAATTGAATCTCCATTTTGAAGCCATACATTTTGCCTTTATTTTTATTTACTTTGATTTTATATTAATATAGTTAAACTTGCAGCAAATTTAGAAAGCAGAGAACTAGTGTTATTAGACCATAGAAATTTTAGTGCAAAACTTAAGCTCTACAGTGCCACCACCTGTAGCAGGGTGTAATTACAGCATGACAAGTTTACATAGGTAGTTCCATTTGTTATGAACACTGGTTTGTAATATGATTGCGTTTTAAAAACTGAGATTTTCAAAAGTTTAATATGGAGTCAGAGAAATCAGCTGACCTCACATCAACAGAAATTTAGGTCACCTAAACAACAAAGATTCCAGATCAAAGATTTTTTGAAAAACAGATACTGCAGGGGTATAACACCGAAGAACAACAGGTTTCACCTTCCCAGACTTTTGGATCATAAAACAAGGAGTCAGTGATTCTGAAGTTGCAAATGGACAGCCCAAGTGACTCTGAAGCCAAACTTCTAGATTTTGCTTAATGGTAAAGGACACTGAAATATTGACTTTTGATTTCTGATAAATTTAACTGATTTTCTGAAGGCAGACAGGCTGTAAGAAAGGAAACCAGCAGTTGCAGCCTCAAGGGAGAGAGAGAGGGAATACCTGCTCAGAGAAGACTGATACAGTGAAAGGCTGCGAAAACTTGAACCTGTTTTGCAAGTTGGAGTTTGCAAAGAAAGTAAAAGGCCAACAAGATCACCAGGAATTGCCTTATTCATGATCATCCAGGTCCAAAGTGTTCAGAGATGTGAGCGAAGAGGGCATTGACTTTACACAAGGTTTGGAGATCCAATTCATTGCAACTGGGTGGAGTTTTGGACTTTTAACCACAACAATTTCGCTATCAAAAAGGACTATGTAACATACAAGTGTGGTGTGAAGTTTCAAGTGTTTTAATAAGTAAATAAAATACATTTCTTTGTAATTTGGGGGTATCAGCTACTTACAAAGTGCTATTTAGTTAATAGGGATTTCTTTTAGTTTAGTTGTTACAATAAAAATCTCAATGTGAAATCCTATCGTGTAATTCTTTAAATTGGTCTGGGGATCATATCTCCTATTTGAACGTTAACAGTCTCTCTGAAGTCGTTACGCTATTATTAATTTAGGCATACACGTCTATAATGGAAAAGTTGACTAGACCAGCTAGACAGATCAGATTAGACATGAGAGATTAGGCCCGAGAGATTAGGCAGACTAGATAACGTGGCAATTTCAATTAGTTAACTATCAACACACACAATAAAAACAACTTGAATTAATTAACAACCTTAATTTTGATATTAGAGCCAGGTCATTTAGGAGGGAAATGGTGAAGCATTTTTTTTTTCCATACAAGGGGTAGTAACAATCTGGAAAGTGCTTTGTCCAGTGGTCATGAAAGGAGCTATATAAATGCAAGTCTTTCTTTACAAAAGTCTGTTGTTGCTGGGAAAACTGGGGCTTTCAAGGCTGAGTGATAGATTTGTTAGTTAAGCGTATTAGTGATATGGAGGTAAGGCCAGTAAATGGAGCTAAGGTAAAAAGCAGCCATGATCTTAATTGAACAGTGGAGTAGGCTCGAGGGGCTGAATGTCATACACCTCTTCCGGTATACAGCTACAAGAGCAATGACAGTCAAAAACAGTCAAATTCTTTATGGATCTTGCTAGTTCCCATGCTATTGGCAGCATAGATCTGCCATCTGTGCAGTAACACAGGTCAGAATTCAACAGCGTGAGCTACAAGCTTAGATTAATAATCTTTGCCTAGATTCCGCAAGTGCCTAGATGTATCTTTTGTGGTTTTGCCTATGATTGGTTGCCTTGCTCAACATCCCAAGTGGTTTGATTAGAATTCACAATAGAGTAAATTTCATATCGTCTGCAGACAGAACTGAAAACCTGAGACTTACCTCGGCCCCATCAAGCTGGTCAGAGGTTTGTAACATTATACAAGATATCTCTGTTTTCTACATCTGGAAATCATTCTATTCCTGCAATCTGCACTTATGTCCGAAAGCAATGAGCATGCTATAGTTCTGTACTGTATTACCAGTTATCCAATGTAGTGCTCCACTTGGCACATCTCATATTTACCATGCATGATCAGCAACACTAGGGCAATCCATTCACTACGACCACAGATGGTAATAATTTGAAAAGCAAAAGAATATCTATATATGATCCACAATAAGACAGAGTCACAATTCCCATTCCCAGCTATTAATATAAGGATCCAAAAGACTCAAGTACCAGGTGAGGCGTGTCGTGGGAGAGACAATAAAAGTATCGCCATCAACAGGTCAGTCGTGGCAGCATTCTAGCCCAAGTCAGAACATTTTAGCCTCGAACCATACTCCACAGACTTGAGCACAAAATCCAGCTCTAACATTCCCAGTGCAGTACTGTGGGACTGATGTACTATTGGAGATGCCACCTTTCGGATGATACATTAAACCAAGCGTCCATCTGTCCTCTCAGGTGAACATGAAAGATCCCACTGCCACTATTCTGAGAAAGGAGCAGGGGGAGCTCTTCCCGGTGTCCTGGAGCCAATAGCTATCCCTCAGACAAACATCACTAAAAAAATCACAACAGATTATTTGGTCATTATCACATTACTGTTTGTGGGCTCTTGCTGTGCACAAATTGGCTGCCGCGTTTCCTACATTACAACAGTGACTACACTTCAAAATTAAATTACTTCATTGGCTACGAAGCGCTTTGGGATGTCCTGAGGTGGTGAAAGGAGCAGTAGAAATTCAAGTCCTTGCTATTCTTTAACATGGAAAAACAGCAAGGTGCCAGATGAGTTCCGAAGAAGGGTCACTGACCCGAAACGTTAACTCTGCTTCTCTTTTCACAGATGCTGCCAGACCTGCTGAGTGGTTCCAGCATTTCTTGTTTTTATGCCAGATGATCCTTTTTTTAATGATATAATGATCATAATGTAGGAACGTTCTTCCCTCAAGTAAACAGGTGGAAGAGCCCAGGACCAGACTGAGCTTCCAATGTCCAGGTAGAGTGAGAGACCATCACTGGAATCCTCTCACACAAGGACAGGACCCGCTGGCTTTCCCCTTTTCTAGAATTTTCTCTGGAGAACCAACACTTGTAAACATTAATGGATGTTAAAATCTGATACAAACCCAGTCAGTTCCTCACCGTCTATCTCCACTTAGCAGACGCTGACAACAACTGAACAGACAGCAGAAAAAGAAACGCGGATTGAGGGAGGGAAGAGAGACAAAATAAGGCGGGTCTTGTTTGATTGACATTCACAACAACCAATGTAGCCTGTAGTCGATCCAGCACCCGCCTATCATTACATGCCAATCATTTTATTCAGCCAATCGGCGCCGGGAGGGGGATGGAACATCCGCTTTCCGGCTCCACGAAACCGGGCCTAAATTTAAAGTAGAACGGCGCCAGCTTTATTCGCTAAAAGGTTTGAATTTCAGTCACTTTCTGTTAGCGAGCTGTATTTAATGCGACATTAGGCCATCTCCAGCTACGAGTGGTTAATTAGTCAAAAGTGGGTATTTTGAGCGCGGGCAACGCGACCGTTAGCCGAGAGATGACTACGTTTTGTTTACATACAGTTCTCGCGATTCTTGGGTCAAGTCTCGCGCGTTGGCCATGGACCCAGAGGGACCTCAGCATGGCAACCAAGCTGGCTGGTGGACGGAGAGCAGTGCTGAACTGTTGTATTTCAGACTGGAGGATTGTATACACAGGGGTTCCCCAGAGCTCGATACGACGACCACTGCTTTCCTTTATCGATATTTTTTATTCCTTCGTGGAATGTGAATGTTGCTGGCAAGCCCAGCATGTATTGACCGTCCTGAATTGCCCTCGAGAAGGTGGTGGGCCGCTGCTGTCGGTGGAGCTGCATTCATATTCCATCACACTCTTGCCTTGTGTGCACAGGCTTTGGGGAGTCAGGAGGTCATCTTCTCATCTTTGGCCACCTTGTCTCGAGAGACAATGGGTAAGTGCCAGGAGGTGGTCAGTGGTTTGTGAAGCATCGCCTGGAGTGGCTATAAAGGCCAATTCTAGAGTGACAGACTCTTCCAGAGGCACTGCAGATAAAATTGGTTGTCGGGGCTATTACACAGTTTGCTCTCTCCTTGCGCTTCTTTCTTCTTTCTTGCCAACAGCTAAGTCTCTTCAACTCGCCACTCTTTAGCCCCACCTTTATGGCTGTCCGCCAACTCTGGCGATCATTGGCAACTGACTCCCACGACTTGTGATCAATGTCACAGGACTTCATGTCACGTTTGCAGACGTCTTTAAAGCAGAGACATGGACGGCCGGTGGGTCTGATACCAGTGATGAGCTCGCTGTACAATGTGTCCTTGGGGATCCTGCCATCTTCCATGTGGCTCACATGGCCAAGCCATCTCAAGCGCCGCTGGCTCAGTAGGGTGTATATGCTGGGGATGTTGGCTGCCTCAAGGACACCTGATGCCAAGGATTCTCCGGAGGCAGCGGAGGATTTTTGGCTAGAGGAGGACCCCCCTGTGTCTCCTGCTTTTCTTTCTCTCCCAGGATTGTTTGGGCTCCTATCACCTTCCAACCCTTTGTCCTTTTCGGAGTTGTGGGAGTAACTAGAAAAGGTTCTCCCTTGGAAAACCGACTTATAAATTAAAGCAAACTCATCAGCCAGAACGGCCGTTTGCTGGGCTCTCTCAACCTGCTGCTCCTCTACATGGGTCTTTATGGAGAGTGGGAGAGACTGTTTAAATTCCTCTAACAGAACTACTTCCCTGAGATTCTCATACCTGAGCTGTACTTTAAGAGCCCTCAACCACTGGTCAAAAGCCAGCTGCTTACTTCTTTCAAACTCCTGATAAGTTTGATTAGCTTGCTTCTTGAGGGTTCTAAACTTTTGACGATAGGCTTTGGGTACTAATGCATATGGCCCAAGGATAGCATTTTTTGTCAGTTCATGGTTTGATGAACTCTTGTCTGGCAAAAAGGAATAAACCTCATGGGCTTTTCCAGTTAGCTTGCTTTGTAGTAAAAGATCAGGTCGCAGCTGGCCATTTTAGCTGCCTTGTCAGTTTCTCAAAGGCCACAAAAAAAACTTCCACATCTTCCTCACTGAATTTTGGGATTAGTGGAGATAGTTTTAACAATTATGTTCCCAGCCCAGAATTACACTCCTCCTTATTGGCTATGCTATCACTGGGGTTACTCTGTCGCTCCCTGATTAATTCAAGCCACTTCAGCTCTCTTCACATTCGTTCTGGAAGGCTATTTCTTTCTCCTCTAATTCAAGTTTCCTCTGTTCCAGTTGTAGCTTTGCCAGCAATACCTTGTCAGGGTCTACTTCTAACCCTGATTCTGCTTCTTCAGATTCAAGGGAAAAATGGTTAGCCACTTGTCTTAGTTCAGACTTCCTAGCCTTGCCACATACAGTGATCCCACACTGCTCAGCAATTTTCCTCAACTGCTCCACAGACAGTGCTTTTAACTTATCCCAAGTTACTTCAACCTGGCTTGGGGAGCTACTAGCTTCAGTTGCAGACATGTTAGTATTCAAGCACACACAACTACAAGAAAACCTGTATTGAAATCTTGCTCTTTTTAATTGGGAACAATTCGGCTTCCCACTTCCAATTTCTCTCATTTGTCTGTGGGTAACATCCGGGACAGTAGCCCCCAAATTTCTGTTACGACCAGGTGAGAAAGAGGTCTAGGGTTCCCTCTCAGCCTTCACCTGGTCTTACCGTAACAGGGCTTAATTTTAAACACACCGGTTTTTTTTTTAGCTCCCCCTTAGTGAATCCTTGTTCACTAACTTACAATTATAAGGCAAAGAAACTAGCAAACAGGTTTTCTTAATTTGAAAGAAAAAAAATTGAACTTTATTAAACTTAAACTCTAATTCGGTTAAAGCCTACGGATATGCGACGTGTCCACACTTGCATGCATACACGATACACGCATGCAGATAGAGACAGAAAAGAGCAAAAGAAATAAAGTGGAAAGGTTTGAGGCACTATCTGAAGATGGTTTTGGTTACTGTTCTTGGAGCTCATTGTAGAGTCCTTGATTGTAGGTAGGTCTTGCTTTTCATTGGGGCCCAGTATTCTTCTTAAAGCTGGTTCGATGTAGAAGACTTTTCACTCTTGAAGTTCATGTGTCCTTAGTGGGTCCAGAGGCTTGTGAGAAAGAAATGGGAGCAGACAGGAGAAGTCTTCTCACTCCAGGAGCAAACAGTCTTTCTGAGTTCAAACTGTACAATTCAAAAGAACCCAGGTTGCTCATCGGGTAGTCCTGTGACTAGCTGGTTTGACTACATCTGTGTTTGTGGATTCTCTTGTCTTCGCCAACCCTGGAATGTCTCTTCTTACACACAATATCTGATGATCAAAGTCCATTATAGGATAAGTGGATAAGGGAATAGCCCTTTGTCTCCACAAGCACTGTCTGTTAGTATGCAAATGTTTTTTCAGCCAAGTGTCTGGTGATTTTTTAACAAGTCATTGCTTCACTCCAGCAACGGTTTAAAATCAATGTTCATAATACAAAATTAATATGCCTCATTCTTGGCAGGTGGGGGCCTGCATGACAGTATGTAAGGGTACGTTAATGGAGTTAGATGGTGAGGATAGGCGGAGACTCGTTTGCATCACAAACACCAACATGGACCTGTGGGCTGAATAGACTGTTCCTATGCTGTAAATTCTATGTACTATATGTCATGTGGGGCCTCACAGCCCAGTTGCCCTCACTGTGCATAGGGACACACACACTTTTTCCAGGTGGCAGCCATTAGGAGCCAAAATCCCAGCTGATTTTATCTCCTCCCTTACACAAGCTCTTCACAGGAGCATTATAAAACAAAATCTGACAACAAGCTACATAATGCAATATTAGGACAAAGTTTGGTCAAAGATGTAGGTTTTAAAGAGTGTCTTAAAGAAGGAAAGTGAGGTAGAGAGGTGGAGGGAGGGAATTCCAGAGCTTAGGGCCCAGGCAACTGAAGGTGCGGCCACCAAAGGTGGAGCAATTAAAATCAGAGATGCTCAAGAGGCCAGAATTAGACAAGCAACAGTCAAACGACAGCAACTCTCACACCCTCCCGCTGGAAAGAAAACTCCAAGGACCGCTGGAAATAAAGCTACATATTTCAGTTTGAGAAAAGCCCCCAACATTAACCGACCACGCTCCTGTTTGAAGCAATTGAGCACCACTGCGTCATACCTAGCCATGCTCCTGTTCAAAGCAACCAAGCGCTGCTCCACAATTATCTGGCCACTGTTGGGCAGAGCAACAGTGGGTTGAAACGCTTTGTTGGGGGAGTAAGGATAACGCTGGTTCCGATTAGAGAGCAATTATTTTATTTAGCAAAACAGTAGAGTAACCATTGGCTAATACTTGGAAACCGAGCTTTTATATATATATATATATATATATATACATATATATAAATATGTATGTATATATATATATATACACACACATATATATATATATATATATATATATATGTATGTATGTAAATACAAAATTGGTAAAACTCCCATTTGTTAATGTAGCAGCACCATCAGTACGAGGGATTAAGGGTAACACCCTCTCAACAACGAGCAGGTCAAGTAATATGGTTTGCAACACACAAGATTCACTTTCTCTCTCACCCTCTTCCCCCACCTCTGTGGGGTAAAAAACTCTGGATTAGGAACAGGAAGAGGCCATTCTGCCCCTCCCAGCCTTGTTCTCCCATTCAGTCAGATCACGGCCGAATCTTGACGGCTCGTTGCTCTGCCCCCCTTCCCTCCCAAGAGGTGTGTTTTTATAACACAGCGCAGCTAAAAGCTTTGTTCACAGACAGGCATTTCCCTCATATCCCCTCCACCCCTCCCTTGCCCCACCTTGAACCAAGCAATATATGTTTTAAGCGCTTTTCACCTCCTAGCCACATTTTTTTAAAAGCCAATATCGACAGACTGGCCAGTAATTGGTCAGTTAGTTCAGGACCAAGGGAGTCTGGAAGCCAGACTGCATTCAGTTTAGCCACAGAGCAATGCCATGGTAACTTGCCACACAGTTCACAGTGCAGGCCTTTTGCCATATCTGTAACCAAGAGGGGCCAGGACCAGCTTCCTGGGCAAAGACCAAAGGATCACATATATAAAAAAAAAACCACAATCATAAATTGTTGTGACCCATCTGTCAGAAAGGCTGAGAATTGTTGGAATGTCAAATTACAGTAAAGCCCCCAGCCTGCCAGTGCTCTGCTAAAGTGGTTAAAAATAAAAGAACACTGTTCACTGAAAAGAATACATGGCATTTAAACCCCGCCTTTATCACACAGTAAAAATGGCTCCAAGTGTCTTGGGTAATTAATTTAAAACTATATTTTAATTTATTATCTTTTTGCAGCGTGAGGACTTGCTTCCCGGAGAAATTCCGTCAAAATATTAATTGGTTAAAAATACCTGCAAAGGCAACAAGACAGGTTTAAACAGATTCTTGTCTACTTTCTTTAAAAAAAAAATAAAAGGAAGTGATGGCATCTCACGATGGCAGAGTGGAAGACGAGGGCTGGTCTCTTGCTCCATGGCTCACTGGCTGAACTGCTGGATACGGTGAGATGCGGTACTGGTAGGCACCAACATGCCCGACTCACTGGGGCCTCCTGGTCCCGCTGTTAAACGCGCCCCAGCCCCCAGCGTTCCTCCACGGTCAAAGCTCAACAGCCAAATATTGGGCCAGAGAGACTGGATCGCTCCACTTAGGAACTGGGCAACATGGCACACTTTGGTGAAATAACGGAGCCACTGGTAGAACCAAGTCACAGAGGAGCCAGCAAGGACAGGGAGATGGATTCAGAAAGGCAAATCAATCTACTTGCCTTTCATCTCAATCCCTGTGCGAGCCTCACAGTGCCAGGTCATCGCAAGGTGGGGGGATTGAGTAATACCTCCTGTGGTGACTTTGATTGGCAGGATTGGACAAGCAGGGCCTGGAGTGCTCACAGTTAAAAGACACAATGTGCCATGGAGTGCAGTGATTAGCAGTAACTGTGCAAATGAGGATATACCCTCTGTTAACTAAACAGCTAAAGCTCCCTACCCACCACCAGTCCAGAACCACCGATTAACCATGTTGCAAGCAAGGGTCCGGTGTTGTACGGAAACCACGGCAACTCAGCACAAGTACATGGGAGCAGTGTCCGGCTGCTTTCAGGCATCAGTAGATTCCAACACACCATGCCAAAGCGTTCGGTGATTTGCTATCAGTGATAGAACCTTTCTCCGGGATCGGCCAGTGCGGTAACAAACCAACAGAAACAGTCTCCAGTTTGTGCCAGTATACCAAAACTTAGCTGGGGAATGGGACACACCTGTTCAAGCACAAGGTGAGCGGGGAAATAACCTCGAATATTCAAAACATTATTATTTTTCTTAAACCTCCCCAAGAGATCTCAGACAGAGAACGACAGGAGAGGGAGGGAGGTGAGTTACAGAGCGCACCACATTCCTGCAAGTCTATGCACGTTGTGTGTGGGGGGGCGGGGGGGTAATAAAATATAAAGTTAAACTGCTAAAACGGTGCAGGAATATTGCTATTTTACAAAATAATAAAAATGTACAGACATCAATAGAATCAAGGGTTGATGGGGTCTTTCTTTTTTCTTTTCTCTTTACAGATTTTAAAATAGTTAATTGGCATCAAGGGCCCTTACGACCTCCACCACAAATCCCCTTCCCCCAAAGCCGCAGGGGCCCCGACATGCTCCACATCAGCACACGCAGATAGTCTTTCTGTGCTGCTGCAGCAGTGGGTTCCTCAGTCTCCGCTGGCCCCTCAAGCTCCTCCGCATCGCTGCTTTCTCGTGGTTTCTGCGCCTGGATGCGAGCGCTGGGCTCCCCATCGTTGATTTTGATGCCCCCGCCGTTCCTCCCCCACTGGTGCGCCCAGGGCGGAGCTTTAGTCTCTTGGAGGCAGAGACTGGCGTCGCCCCGTTCAGCTCCTCCAATGTCCGCTTGAAGCTTGTGCCAGCCCAGGCCACCCTCTGCCCCTCCCCCACTCGATTCTCGGCTGCCGCGCCCCCAGGCTGCGTCGCCATGGCAATGACGCCATGAGGCAATGAGCTCTTTCCGCAATGTGCGTCTCTCCTCGTCAGCACAGGAACGAAGCCGGAGCAAAACCAGTGCGGGGATAGGTCATCCGAAGCCTGCAGGGGAGAACAAACAAGAAAGAAGGGAGACAGCAACATTAATCAAAGAAAAGACTTGCATTTCTATAGTGCTTTTCACCACCTCATGATATCCCAAAGTGTTTTACAGCCAAGTGAGCACTCTTTGAAGTGTAGTCACTGTTGCAATGTTGGAAACGCGACTGCCAATTTGTGCGCAGGAAGATCCCACAAACAGCAATGTGATCATCTGTTTTTAGGTGTTGGTTGAGGGATAAATATTGGCCAGGATAGCTGGAAGAACTCCCCTGCTCTTCTTCGCATTGTGGCCTCGGGATCTTTTACATCCACGTCAGATGGCAGATGGGGCCTTGGTTTAACGTCGCAAGCTGGAAGACAGCACCTTTGTCAGTGCAGCACTCCCTCAGTACTGCTCCTCCACGGTGTGGTGCTTCCTCAGCACTGCACTTGGACTGTCGGCCCGGATTATGGAGCTCAAGTCTTTACAGTAGGGACTCGAGCCCACAACCTTCTGACCCCAAGGCAAGAGTGCAACCAAATGAGCTACGACTAACATTCAAATTTGATAATTGGGATTTGACACATTGCTGAAAGACCTTAAGCACAGATATTCTTCTTTGGCTTCAACGCTCAATGGGTTAACGCAACAGGTAATTAAAGTGGTTCCTTGCATGAATCCGCTTTCACTGCTCCCTTAACTGCGCTGCTGCCAAGTTCAGGTGTGAAAGCAGCTCAGACACCAGGTGCAACTTTGCCGCATGTTTGCACGAATGCTTTGCTCCCCTCCTAAAGCCATTAAGCTCATCGGCTAGACCTGTTTGAGGGAGATTGTGAGGGTGGTGGGGGCAGGGTTATTTTCCACCCTGCTGCCAAGCCTCAAGTGACCATCAGCTAGGTGCGAGTTAAAAGACAGTGCTGTACTATTCCACCGTGAGGGCATCACTTGTCCAATGTACTCGGGCAGGAAAGAGATAGATTGTGATCAGAGATGTCAGAGGGTTGTAGGGCTGGAGGAGGTAACTGCGAGAAGGAGGAGGCAAGGCCATGGAGAGCTCGGGACACAACCAGACCACTCCGTGTGGTCTGACCCAGGTTAGACCCGACATAGCAACCTGGCACATTAAACTGTCTAACCGTTCGGCTGCCCACGCAATGCAGAGTGTCCTCCCCTCCCCGCATACCTTCAGCGGTGGTGTGGCACAGGGAGACGACGGAACGAGACAGGACTCCTCCATCTGGTGGATCGAGCCGTTGGTCAGCTTGAGTCGCAGCTCCTCGGTGCAGAGCCAGTCGTAGCCTCGCGAGGGCGGGTCGATGCAGATCACCACGGCGCTGGTGTTGTCAGCGCGCAACATCCGTTGCCTCCACCGGCCCAGGGCACGGGTGACCAGGAGTCTGGCACTCGTCGGTCCTGGCTCCTCCTGACAGATAAGCAAAAGAATTTTAAAAATCTGTATTAATTTTTCAACCACAAGTCCCGACAGAGATGATGGATTTAATTCCTCCCCTCTCATCCTGCCTGCTGTGAGTGACTGGGTTTGATTTTACTTTATAATATGTAACTATCCTCCACTCACTGCATTGTGCTGGAGAAATAATCCTGCCTTTACTGGAATACTTTGCTGTTGTTTTGGTTGCGAGTTCTATTTGCTGAGATCATACAGACTCTTTATTTAAATCAACTCTGTTCTATTCCTTTCTCCCTTGTGTTTAGCCAGCTTCTCCTTAAAATCCATCGATGCTAATCACCTCTCTATCCTCCTCCACTCCTTCAAGACGATCCTTAAAGCCTACCTCTTTGTCCACTACCCTATTATCTCCTTGTATCTCTGTGTCAAATGTTGTTCAATAACGTTCCTGTGAAGCACCTTGGGACGTTTTATTACTTTAAAGGCGTTATATAAATGCTGTGATTGTCCTTTATTGTATTTCATGTGGTAGCAATTTCCACATTCTCATCACTCTCTGGGTAAAGAGGTTTCTCCTGAATTCCTGATTGGATTTATTCGTGACTATCTTATACTTACACCCCCTAGTTATGGTTTCCATGACGAATGGAAATCTTCTCTACATCTATCCTATTTAACCTCTTCATAATTTTAAAGACCTCTATCAGGTCACCCCTCAGCCTCCTCTTTCCTAGAGAAAGGAGCCCCAGCCTGTTCAGTCTTTCCTGATAGTTATAACCTCTCAGCTCTGGTATCATCCTTGTGAAACTTTTTTGCACCTTCTCAAGTGCCTCTATATCTTTTTTTTAATATGGAGAGCAGAACCGTGCACAGTATTCTAAGTGTGGTCTAACCAAGGGGTTCTCAATATTTTTCAAATAGATTAGTAATCACAGAAATAAAAACAAGAAATGCTGGGACCACTCAGCAGGTCTGGCAGCATCTGTGGAAAGAGAAGCAGAGTTAATGTTTCGGGTCAGTGACCCTTCATCGGAACTGACAAATATTAAAAATGTCACAGGTTATAAGCAAGTGAGGTGGGGTTGGGGCAAGAGATAACAAAGGAAAAGGTGTAGATTGGACAAGGCCACATAGCTGACCAAAAGGTCATGGAGCAAAGGCAAACAATATGTTAATGGTGTGTTGAAAGACAAAGCATTAGTACAGATAGGTGTTAACGGACTGAATATTGAACAGCAGCAAGTGCAAACATGAAAAATAATAGTGGGTAAGCAAACTGAACAAACTAAGGTGAAATGAAATAAATGCAAAAAAAAAAAGGTTGTAAAAAAGAAGAAAAAAGAAAAAACAACTAAAAATGAAAGTAAAATGGGGGGCTGTCATGCTCTGAAATTATTGAACTCAATGTTCAGTCCGGCAGGCTGTAGTGTGCCTAATAGGTAGATGAGATGCTGTTCCTCGAGCTTGCGTTGATGTTCACTGGAACGCTGCAGCAATCCCAGGACAGAGATGTGAGCATGAGAGCAGGGGGGAGTGTTGAAATGGCAAGCAACCGGAAGCTCAGGGTCCTGCTTGCGGACCGAGCGGAGGTGTTCCACAAAACGGTCACCCAGTCTGCGTTTGGTCTCCCCAATGTAGAGGAGACCACATTGTGACCAGCGAATACAGTATACTACATTGAAAGAAGTACAAGTAAATCGCTGCTTCACCTGAAAGGAGTGTTTGGGGCCTGGGATAGTGAGGAGTGAGGAGATAAATGGGCAGGTATTACACCTCCTGCGATTGCAGGGGAAGGTGCCATGGGATGGGGACGAGGTGGTGGGGGTAATGGAGGAGTGGACCAGGCTGTTGCGGAGGGAACGATCCCTTCGGAATGCTGACAGGGGAAGGGAGGGGAAGATGCGTTTGGTCGTGGCATCATGCTGGAGGTGGCGGAAACGGCGGAGGATGATCCTTTGGATATGGAGGCTGATGGGGTGGAAAGTGAGGACAAGGGGAACCCTGTCACGGTTCTGGGAGGGAGGGGAAGAGTCGAGGGCATAGGTATGGGAAATGTCGGTTGAGGAAAAAGGAGGTCATACCAGAAGCACCGTCATGGAAGGTAGCACCATCAAAGCAAATGCGTCTAAGGCGGAGAAACTGGGAGAATGGAATGGAGTCCTTACAGGAGGTAGGGTGTGAAGAAGTGTAGTCAAGGTAGCTGTGGGAGTCGGTGGGCTTATAATGGATATTAGTAGACAGCCTATCCCCAGAGATGGAGACAGAGAAGTCGAGGAAGGGAAGGGAAGTCTCGGAGATGGACCATGTAAAGGTGAGAGAAGGGTGGAAATTTGAAGCAAAGTTGATAAAGTTTTCCAGTTCGGGGCGGGAGCAGGAAACGGCACCGATACAGTCATCAATGTACCGGAAAAAGAGTTGGGGGAGAGGGCGTGAGTAGGACTGGAACAAAGAATGCTCGACATATCCCACAAAAAGACAGGCATAACTAGGACCCATGCGGGTACCCATAGCGACACCTTTTACTTGAAGGAAGTGCGTGGAGTTGAAGGAGACGTTGTTCAATGTGAGAACAAGTTCAGCCAGGCGAAGGAGGGTGGTGGTGGATGGGGACTGGTTGGGCCTCTGTTCCAGGAAGAAGTGGAGAGCCCTCAAACCATCCTGGTGCGGGATGGAGGTGTAGAGCGATTGGACATCCATAGTGAAGAGGAGGCGGTTGGGACCAGGAAACTGGAAATTGTCAAAATGACGTAGGGTGTCAGAAGAGTCACGGATGTAGGTGGGAAGAGACTGGACCAGCGGAGAGAAGAAAGAGTCAAGATAGGAAGAAATAAGTTCAGTGGGGCAGGAGCAGGCTGACACAATGGGTCTGCCGGGACAGTCCCGTTTGTGGATTTTGGGAAGGAGGTAGAAGCGGGCTGTCCGGGGTTGCGGGACTATGAGGTTGGAAGCTTTAGGGGGAAGATCTCCAGAGGAGATGAGGTCAGTGACAGTCCTTTGGACGGTGGCTTGATGTTCTGTAGTAAGGTCATGGTCCAGAAGGAGGTAGGAAGAAGTGTATGTGAGTTGGCGTTGAGCTTCTGCGAGGTAGAGGTCGGTACGCCATACAACAACAGCACCACCCTTGTCTGCAGGTTTGATGACCATGTCGGGGTTAGACCTGAGAGAACGGCGTGCCTCAAGTTCAGAGGGGGACAGGTTAGAGTGAGTGAGGGGGGGGCAGAGAAATTGAGATGACCAATGTCTCGCCGACAGTTTTCAATGAAGAGATCAAGAGTGGGTAAGTGGCCAGGGGGAGGGGTCCAGGTAGAGGGAGAATGCTGGAGGCAGGTGAATGGGTCTGCTGGTCAGGAGGAGAACTCCTGGTCAAAGAAGTGAGCCCAGAACCCCATCTAAAATATACTATATAATTCCCATAATATGAAGTACTGCATGTCAAGAGGGTTTTAGGTAAACAGATATTTACTTTAGTGCCGCCCTCAGCGCTCCTCCATACGGTTCCCCTCATAGGTGAGACAGCCAGCCCTCTCTGTGCTGTACATGTCACGCTGCATTCCGCTCCCACCTCCCACTTTCACATAATTTCATGGACCCTCCTCCCCTGCCCCCACCACCACCAGCAAAGTCTCTACAGACCCCAGTTTGAGAACGATGCACCAGTATTCCAGAGTGTGGTCTAACCAGAACAAAATTGTGCACTATACTCCAAATGTGATCTCACCACACTAGAATCGTGCAGAGCATCTCTTGTGTTCTAACCAAGATTCTATACCAATTTAACATAGCTCTTCTGCTTATCAATTTTAAAACCTTGCCGAGCGACAGTGGGTATCTATAGGCGAGGGTTCTCACCAGCAAACGCTTCCTGTCCTCATTGTCTTGGCAGATAGTGACTGCGTCCTGGGCTGGGATCATGTTCCACAGCCCGTCGCTGCCAAGGATGATGTACTTGTGGTCACGGCAGTTGATAGTGTGAACGCTAGTGTCTGGTTCTGGTGAAACCACAAACTCACCACTGTAAAAATCATAACTCCACAGATCACCTGTAAAAAAGAAGTCAACACGATAAACCATGGAATGGACTCGATGGACCAAATGGCCTCCTTCTGTGCTGTAAATGACTATGACTCCCAGGGGAGTCACCAACAATTGCCCCATTGGCAGAGAGCAGCTGGCCCCTGTCTCAAACCCCACTCGCTTGTTGGTTAACAATGAATGGCAGCACAGCGGCTAGCACCGCAGCCTCACAGCTCCAGTGACCCAGGTTCAATTCTGGGTACTGCCTGTACAAAGTTCTGTGACTGCGTGGGTTTTCGCCGGGTACTCCAGTGTCCTCCCACAGCCAAAGACTTGCAGGTTGATAGGTAAATTGGCCATTATAAATTGCCCCTAGTATAGGTAGGTGGTAGGGGAATTGAGGGAAGGTAGGAATATGGGATTAATGTCGGATTAGTATAAACGGGTGGTTGATGGTCGGCACAGACTTGGTGGGCCAAAGGGCCTGTTTCAATGCTGTATCTCTAAATAAATAAATAAATAAACTGTACGTTCCTGCTGCCGTCACAAGAGGGCAATAGAACTCATGCAAAGAACAAATAGGAGCAGCTGGTTGGTGCAATGCGCTGAACTTCCACAAGATGGTAGCAGCGCTCACACACTAACCAGACAATGAGCCAAGACAGGGACAAGCCTAGGCAAGTTCCACAGAGAAACCCTACAGCCTCTCGCTGTCCTTCAGTCATCCCATACAGGCAACAAGGGAAGCCACAGCTCTGATTCCAGCACTACCTTCCTCACTACTCCCGCAAAAATCCTTTTTTTTTTGAGGGCATGAAGTGGGGAAGCCCAGCTTCATTCTCCGTCATTTCCCCCTTTAAGCCCCTGCCCTCAGTTAGAAGCACAAAGGACATTCCTGATGTCCCAGCCTGGTTGCACAGCTATCTGACCGGGGTGGGGGGGGGGGGAGCGCATCATAGCCACCTCTTGGATGATGCCCATGGCAATCCAGCTATTCGACTGTGGAGGGCCTCACAGCCAAACCCAATCCTCTCCTTGCCAAAGTTCCCAAGCTCGCACTTACCAGCAGAGTTCACTGGATGAGGTGGAAGGAGATGGGAGAGAAAGGGCCAGTCTGGTTTTATCCCATCAAAGCCAATGCACTGGAGGTCAGTCATCGTACTGTAGTCTCAGTGTCCCCACAGAAGCAGTGAGCTGCCACCTCTCTCCATTCATGTCCCTGCCATTCCATTTTGTATTTTGTAACTATCCTCCAGTGGGGAGAAATAATGCTGCTTTTAATCGGAGACTTTGCTGTAGTTTCAGTCCCGAGTTGTTTGCTGTAGTTCAGACAGACTCAGTCTGTTTACCCTAATTCCTGCCTCCAACTCATTATTGACACAGCACCGATTTGATTCACCGTGTGCCCTGCCTGGTAACTCACCCAGCGCTCTAGCCACGGCCAGGAAAGGGATCTGGTCGATCACTGTGCTCCGCCGCACAGGGCCGTTGTGGGTCAGCCGTGGCCTCTTCCACACCACACGGTTCACTCCAGACTTGTTGATGACGCTGCAGGGGAAACAGAACCGAATTAAAACCAGTTCAGGCTCCGTCAAACGCAGACTTCAAACCAGCCGCAAAGGCAGAGGGAGAGCGTGCCAGAAAGCGTGCACCCAAGGGAAAGAGAGAGCACACCTGAGGGAGAAAGAGCATGCGAGGGTCCAAGAGAAAGAGCATGAGTATCCAAGAGAGAGAATGAGCGCCTGAGAGAACGTGAACATGCCCAAGGAGAGAGAGCAAGCGCCTGAGAGGGAGAAGAGAAAGAGCACACAAGTGTCTGGGGGAGGGGGGAGTGGGTGGGGCCGACAGCGCGCGAGCATCCGAGAGAGGGGTGGGGAGAGAGCGCGAGCGTCTAAAAGACAGGGAGAGAGAGAGAGCGTCTAAAAGATAGGTAGAGATAGCGTGAGCGTCCAAGACAGCGAGACAGAGAGAGAGTCCGAGAAAGCGCAAGGGTCCTTAAGAGAAAGAGTGTGCGTGAAAAACCCCTCTCTGTCCACACAGAGACAAAACTGACAGCAGGAAACAACCGGCTAGTTCATTCTTATTGGCAAGTCTAGGGGATTGGGGCTAATTGGATAGATCTTTCAAAGAGCCAACATGGGTGTGATGGGCTGAATGGTCTCCTCCTGGGCTCTATCTGTGCTTTGATAAGCCTGTTCCAGACACCAGAGAGACTGCAGCATTATAACTAAAGAATTCTTCCCAACCTCCCACCACTGCCCCCTCCCCTCAGCTGTCTTGTGATTCCCTGTGAGAACCAAGGAAGATCCCAAGGCCATTTCCCGAGTTAATCTCCCAGTTAATCAAAATGCCCGGTATATGTTTGTCAAAGGGAGGAGGGGAAAACATGGGGCAACAACCAGGGAATATTTCCCCACATCACAGGACCTTTTTTTCACCACAGGCTTGCCTAGAGTGCGCTGGAGAGCCCCCTGAAAATGGGATTGAGATGATAACGAAGTGACCCCCTCCACTAGGCAGACCAGTGGCTGGAGTGAAACTGCAGGAAGAGTTCTTAAGATAGACAATCTCGGCAGGCCACATCACTACTGATGTGGATCATGGGCTGAGGGCAGAGTGCAGGACAGAAACACAAATCACCAGAATTAATCAAATTCAGCCTGTAGGATTTGAACCGTCAACCACCAGGCTTCACAAGACCCAGTCTTCTTCTGATGGGTGTGCATTACCTCACCCCTAACCCTGCGTTCTGATGATGCGTCAGCTCCTGAACCTCAGCCCCAGTAACAGGTTACAGTTCCTGCTGAGTCACTCACTGCCACACGAACACATACGAGGGTGGGGCTCACACTTTAACCCCATCCTGTCCGACACGCTCACTCAGATTAAAAAGCAGCTCTACCCGGCCCATCGCAGTATCTTTCAGAGGTGGCTTCTGTGCAGGCATCGCTCTCCCTTCACCGTTTCCATTGTGATTTCCTCAGTCCCACAACCCACCGCTGAGTGAGACACACCAGGTTGGTGCACACTCCCACTGCCTTACACCAACGCACTCCTTACCTCCCTCCGAGCCCTTCAATCCGCTCTTTCTCCTTGGGAAGCTCGGGCTTGTGATCCTGCGTCATCTCCAGGGCCTGCACCACTCCCTCACTCTCACCCCGTCCCTCGCTGGAGCCATCCTGTGTGCCAAGCACCACACCAGAGTCTCCCACGTGAGCCACGTACATCTTGTTGCGGCAGATGATAACAACGCTGGCCGTGGTGCCAGATGTGCTGGGCAATCCAGTCATCGTCTTCGGCCAATCCGCTGTGGGCAGAGAGAGAGAGAGAGAGAAACAGCCTGGTGAGAGAGGTCAAGAAAGAAACTGCTCCACGAATCACGTCACAATAAGTGGCAAGTAACACTGGCACCACATAAGTACCTGGCAAAGACCATCTCCAACAAGAGAGAATCTAACCATCTCCCCTGGATGTTCAATGGCAATACCATCGCTGAACCCCTCACTATCAACATCCTGGGGGTTACCAATGACCAGAAACTGAACTGGACCAGCCACATAAATGCTGTGGCTACAACAGCAGGTCAGAGGCTGGGAATTCTGCAGCGAGTAACTCACCTCCCATCTCCCCAATAAGGCACAAGTCAGGAGTGTGATGGAATACTCTCCACTTGCCTGGATGGGTGCAGCTCCAACAACACTCAAGAAGCTCAACACCATCCATGACAGAGCAGCCCGCTATTTGGCACCCCATTCACCACCTTCAACATTCACTCTCTCTACCGTCAACGCACAGTGGCAGCAGTGTGTACCATCTACAAGATGCACTGCAGCAACTCACCAAACCTCCTTTGACCGCACCTTCCAAACCCGCAATCTCTACCAACTAGAAGGACATGGGCAACGGATGCACAGGAACACCACCACTTGCAAATTCCCCTTGAAGCCACCCACCATCCTGACTTGGAACTATATCGTCGCATTACCCAAATTCCATTCATTCCTCCGATCCTGAGTGCACCCCACATACCACACTCGCAGATCGCATGCTAAGCACCGTCTTAGGAAAGCAGTTCCATTTTTTGTTATATTTTGAGGACTTGTGTTTTAAAACTGAAAAAAGAAATCCACTGATGCTGGTGTTACGACAAGGTGAGCAATGTGTCTAGGGGTCTGTTACTATGTTCATCTGGTCTTATGTAACAGGGTTTAATTTTAAACACACTGTGTTTTGAGCTCCCATTTTTGTGAATCCTTGTTCACACTTTCCAATTATAAGGCAAAGAAATGAGCACAAACAGGCTTTCTGTGGTTTAAAGAAGATGAAATTTATTAAACCTTAAACTTAAACTCTAAAGAAGCTAACGCATATGGATATACAACGTGCCCACGGTAGCATGCTCACACGATACACACATGCAAATAGGGACAGAAAAAAGAAGAAAAGATAAGTAGAACAGTTTGAGGCAATATCTTGTTACTGTTTCTCCAACTCGCTGTTGTCCTTGATTGAAGATATGATCTTGCATTTCGTTGGGGCCCAGTATTCGCCTTAAACCTTGTTCACGTAGGAGACTGTTCTCTCTTTGCATTTATGTGTCTTCACAAGATTCAGTTCCGTGGGAAAGAGATGGAGGCAGGCAGAGAGGGTTCTGCATCAGTTCCAGGAGCACAGCTTTCTTCACTTCATGAGCACATGGCGTTCTTTGTTCAAATCCGTTTGTTGGGAATTCAGATTTTTTTTTTTAAACTCCCAGGTTGCCCAACAGGCTAGTCATGTGACTAGCTCCTTATATGGAACAGTCTCCAATACCCTTTGTTGGAAGTTCAAATTCTCAGCAACAGCCATAGTCATGTGACATAGAAACATAGAAAATAGGCGAAGGAGTAAGCCACTCGACCCTTTGGGCCTGCTCCGCCATTCACAAAAGATCATGGCATAGAAACTAAAACTGGTCTGACCACTTCTGTGTATTGGAGAAGCAACTGCTAGGTCCCCCATTGTTTCAACATTGTCTGGTAATATGCAAATGTCCTTCCAGTCAGGGCTTGCAATTTTAAGTTTATGTTCATGTGGCGAAATAATGTGTGCCTCAGTCTTGGCGGGTGGGGAGTTTGCCTGACACTGGACTTCGTGGTTTTTTTTTTAAAAAGTGGTCATCGGAAGGTCTTTTGGACTTGGTTTATAAACAACCCTTACTGGAAGTCACCTGTCTTCAGTTAAATGCCTAGCAGGGGCTTTTTGACTTGGAGGAGATGTTTACAGAGAAGTGACAGGTCAGGATTTATAGGGGTCAGGAGGGTTGACTCTTGAGATATTGTTTTGGTTTCACTTTGGGCAGGCAGTTGGGGTATGGACAGTGTTTTGAAGAAGAGTTAAAAAAAAAATCAACCTGCCAAGGACAAAACCATAACACAGCCTTTTCCAACTCATTGAAAAGCCTGCCAGTTTTTCCATCTCTTTGAGAAGTTCTTAGAAGCGAGTGTAAGCAATAGAGAAATTGATGCTGCATTCCTCCTGAAAGGCCTGCTTGAAACCCCTGTTGCCACATTTCTCCTGAGACGCTGGAAAAACCAGCCGGATAAATCCTCGACGCCACCTAAACGAATTGCTCCAGAAAAGGATCCCTGTGACTAGTCAGCGTATCCCCGGACGCCAGACAAAAAATAAAAAAGGACATCTGACATCTTTCCATATCTTCTCTTTTTATCTTTGAGAACTAGCAAGTATATGGCCAAAGTATTCTTTGTAACAGAGCTCTGAAGAGAAAATCTGTATTTTTCAGTTAACCGATGTGAGTGTGCGTGCGCGTGTGACAGAGGGGCTAAGGTAAAAAAAGGGAACTTTCATATTTCAATCTGTGTGTTAATGCTTTGCTTTGTTACTGGTTAAGACTTATTTTATAATGAACTGATAATTTTGTTATTTATTAAAGAAACCCGGTTGGTGTATTTTATTTGGGGATAAAGAGTAGAGTCTATGATTGACCACATCAGTATCTGGGTAAACATTTAAATATATGTTGTGACCTGTGGAGAAATGGAACTAGAAATGACAGTGCACTCCCCCCACCTCGGTCGTAACAACGGCCAAATCCGAACCTCGCAAAGACCCACCCTCCCTAACACAGGGGTTAGCCGAGGCTCAGTGGGTAACACAATCACCTGAGTTAGCAGGTCATGGGTTCAACCCCCCCCCCCCATCCAGAGACTTCAGCCCCATAATCCAAGCCGACTCTCCCAGTGGAGGTACCAAGGGAACGCTACACCGTCAGAGGTTGATGGTCGGCACAGACTCGGTGGGCCGAAGGGCCTGTTTCAGTGCTGTATCTCTAAACCATCTTTCAGATGAGATGTTAAACCGAGCCCCCGGTCTTCTCTCTCAGGTGGGCATCAAAGATCCCACAGCCACTATTTCAAAGAGCAGGGGACTCCTCCCTGGAGCTCTGGCCTAATATTTATCCCTCAATCCAACATCAGTAACACATTATCCAGTCATTGTAAAATTGCTTTTTGGGATCTTGCTGTGCACAAACTGGCTGCCGCATTCCCGATATCACAACAGCGACTAAACTTCAAAAGTACTTCATTGACTGTAAAGTGCTTTGGGACATCCTGAGGTCATGAAAAACACTATAGAAATGCAAGTTCTTTCTTACTTTCATACAGGGTGTCATTGGCATCAATCTCCCAGTACGAGGGAGGAAAAGGGTCAGGGTGGAGAGCAAAAGGCTGGCTCGCTCCTGCTCATTATCCAGTGCTCTGTCCCCTCTCCACTGACACAGACTGGTTGGGCTGAATGGCCTGTCTTGTACCTCTATATATCAGAGTAAGGAACTCCACTTTTTTATTCTTTCATAGGATGTAGGCGTCGAGATTGTGATCTTCGATTCACCTGCCAATGGAAATTATCTGTCTGCATTCAACTCTTTATATCACCCCACCCTATTGGAGACTGTTTCAGGATGGCTGACGGCTGAAGTCGACAGAGAGCAGAGTCCAGCTCAGTAGAACGGCAAGCTAGCACACACCCTCCAGCCCCACCCTCACACTTCAGGCTGCTGCCTCCAGTGATGCTGCGGTCAACCACTACGAGGAGGGGGAAGAGAAACCAAATAGGAACAGGAGGGCATTCGGCCCCTCAAGCTAGTCAGCTAGACTGTGGCTGACCTGTATCTTAATTCCATCAAATACCCCTGCCTAACAAAAATGTAAACATCTGAGTTTTGACATTTTCAGCTGGCCCCTCCAGCCTCAGCAGCTTTGTTTTTTTAGGGGAGAGAGTGCCAGTTCCACTCCCGAGTGTGAAGAAGTGCTTCCTGACATCACCCCTGAACAGCCCAGCTCTAATTTTAAGGTTATACCCCCCTTGTTCCAGAGGAAATAGTTTCTATCTACGCTGTCAAATCCTTTTAATTGTCTTAAACACCTCAATCGGGCCACCTCCTTCCATCATCATTCCATCCCCGAGCTTGCCGACAAAATCATCTGTCGTAAACCCCACCCCGAGGTTGCTCACACGGCCAGAGGAGGAAACCAGCCGGAAATGCAGATAAGCCCAGTCAGGAAGTCAAGAGCAGCTGTGGGTAACAAGAAGGGTTGGGCGTGACCATGCAGAGAGGAGCAGTAGCGGTACAAAGTAGAGGAACAAAAGAGCTTCTACCGCTGTGATGTGACACTCCACCAATGTTATCCTCTTCTCTAGGACATGAGCATGATCCATAATAGCCATGCTTCAGCGCACAAACCATGGCAAACAGGCCGCGGCATCTTATTATTAGTGCCTTACCAAATTCACGGCCGTGACAAATGTGTGACAGACCTTGAAATCTCGGGTCCTCTATGAAATGGAAGCAAAGACAATCAATGATTTCGTAAGGAAATTGGATGGGCACTTGAAGGAAATAAACCTGCAGGGCTACGGGGATCGAGTGGTGGAGTTGGACTGACTGGGTTGCTCCGTGGAGAACTGGCATGGACTCGATGAGCCGAATGGCCTCCTTCTGTGCCGTAAATAACTCTGCGACTCTAAATCTCGGCTCCTCCGTGGAATCAGCCATATTGCAAACTTCGCACAATTTAGTGTTTGACTTGAGGCTCGACTCGCTGATTGGTAGATGAGGGAGGGCTTCCACTGCAGTTTTGAGAGAAGCAGCCTCAAGTGTTAGCAGACATGTCAGAACGAGCAAATGAAAAAACTGCCACAACCATTTCTGCAGCACACTGAGTGAAAGAATTTGGAATCCAAATTCTGCATGAGGATGATGGTATACTGTTATGTACAAGCTGCAATATTTCACTGGATCACACATGGTGGGTAAAGGTTCAGCACCACAAAAGCCATCAACAGAAAGAGAAGTTCCAACACCGCACTGCTGGAAAACGAGCACGCAAACAACAACCAATGATTTCAAAGCTCTGAAAATCATCAGTAGGTTACAATGGAACTTGGGGATGCTTTTGCAAGTGGCAATATTTATTTATTTAGAGATACAGCACTGAAACAGGCCCTTCGGCCCACCATGTCTGTGCCAACCATCAACCACCCATTTATACTAACCCTACATTAATCCCATATTCCCTACCACATCCCCACCATTCTCCTACCACCTACCTACACTAGGGGCAATTTACAACGGCCAATTTACCCATCAATGTGGGAGGAAACCGGAGCACCCGGCGGAAACCCACGCGGTCACAAGGAGAACTTGCAAACTCCGCACAGGCAGTACCCAGAACTGAACCCGGGTCGCTGGAGCTGTGAGGCTGCGGTGCTAACCACTGTGCCGCCAACATACCACTGGTAAAACTTGATCACCCAAAGCTGCAGGTGTTCATTCAAAGTAATGTGTAAAATAGTGGCTGCTTGTCAAGTGCAAATAAGATACGACAGGATTACCTACCGAAGGTTTTTGTTACACATTGCTAGATGAACTCTGTGGAATGCAAATTCCCCCATCTTGCAAGGCTAGCACGGCGCTGTCTGACAATTCTAACAAACTCTGTGGACACGGAGAGAGCTATGTCTAAATACAGACAGGTGTTCACAACGCAGAGACAGGCAATGAAGAAAGAGACAGTTATAGGTTGCTCCGTGCTCACATTCAACCACTGACTTCAGTGAGATGTGACCTGTTTCTATTCAGCTTTTAACAATAGTTTTTCAGTATACAATAAATGCCAATTGAAACCAGAAATCTTCCTTATCTTTTTTTGTTTTAAATAGATCATTTTCATGGTTTGTTGCGACACCGTAACATTTACAATTTAAATACGTAGAATTCACAGTTCTTAAAATGCTGCAATTGTGAAATTTGTAAAAATTTGATTGTGAATTTGGTAGGATCCTAATTATTACTATTCATTCCTAGGATGTGGGCATCACTGGCAAGGCTGGCATTTATTGCCCACCCTTAGTTGCCCCGAGATTGAATGAACTCATGTCTGTAGCGCCCGTCAGGACCTCAGCACATGCCAAAGCGCATTACAGCCAAGCACGTAATTTTGAAGTTGTCACTATTGTAATGTAGAAAATGCGGCAGCCAATGTACACACAGCAAGATCCCACAAAGAGCAGCAAAATAAATGAACAGATCAAGTGTTTTATTGATGTTGGTGGTAGTGACCCTTCTCCTCCAGCTTGTTATTCTTTTTTAGCAGTTTGGATGCGACAGAGGGGTTTACTCGGCCGCTTCAGAGGACTATTATGTCAACCAGGTTGGTGAGGGATTGCAGTCACTCATATTCCTTAATTTATGAATTCTTCATTTTATTAAGGTTTCAGCCATGGGCCAGACAGCATTGCAGAGACAGTAATATAACTCACGCCCACCAGCTCTGTCTCACTCAACCTCCGATCCGGATGCTCCCCCTTCACAGGGGTGATTATCAAACAAAATTTGGCACTGAGACACACCAAGAGACATTAGGACAGGTGACCAAAAGTTTGGTCAAAGAGGTAGGTTTTAAGGAGCTTCTTAGAGAAGGAGAGAGGGGCTTAGGGAGGGAATTCCAGATCTTAGGACTCAGGCAGCTGAAGGCACGGCCACCAATGGTGGAGTAATGAAAATCAGGGTGCCGCTAGAGGCCGGAATTGGAGGAACACTGGGATTTGAATGCTGTACGATTGCAAGAGATTAGAGATAGGGAGGGATGTGGCCATAAAGGGATTTGAATACATGGGTGTGGTGGCATTTCTGGGCACATGACTGAGCTTTCAATAACCTCACCAGCCAGAAACACTGGTCTGACCAGCAACTTCCCAGAAAGATGATAGACAACAATTATCTGACGTCAGTTTAACTCTGATGTGGAAAGAGGCGGCAGACAGACAATCATACAGAAGAATAAAAAGTGACTTTGCAACTTTTTGGCTCCCGTGTTCCTCAGCTCTCCTAACCGTGGCTCAATGGGTAGCATCTGACCTCTCAGCAGAGGGTTGTCTGCTCAAGTCCCACTCCAGAGATTTGAGCACACTATCAGGGCTGACACTGCCAGTGCAGTACTGAGGGAGTGCAGCACTGCCAGAGGTGCTATCTGTTGGATGAGATGTAAAACTCTCAGCTGGGTGCAAAAGATCCCAAGGCCACTATTTCAAAGAAGAGCAGGGGAGTTCTCCCTGGGGTCCTCGTCAATATTTATTCCTCAATCAACATCACAAAAATATATTATCTGGTCATTTTATCATTGCTGTTTGTGAGTGCTTTCTGTTTCCTGCATTACCACAGTGACTACACTTGAAAATCATTTCATTGGCTCTGACATTTCCGAGTTTCATGTCTACAAATTTTGAAATGATGCCCTGCTCTTTCTTGTATACCCAAGTCCAGGTCATTAACATATATCAAAACGAACAGCGTCTCTGTTCATCTCCTCGTCGAACTAATTCTCTCTCGGGTCATCTAAATTGTGGAACTCCTCACCTCCCTTCCCTCCGTCTTCAGATGCTGCTACAATCTATTACACTTTAGAAACCCAAATCTGACGCCCAAAATGACTTACACCTTTGTGAAAATAGGGCAGCAAGTAGCAGACATTACTTAATACTGGGAAACCCACATTGGATTAAATAATGTGCACTTTAAAATAAAAGAGGCATGCACAAAAAATGAACAGGTTAGCGCCAGCAGAATCCCAAAAGCACCCGAGAGAGATAACTGACTAGTCACGAGCGGTGTCTACACATTAGAGATGATTTAAAAAGCTAACCCAAGGCAGTTAGAGAATAGCGAAAAGCTGCCAGCTCAAGCAGTGAACACTGAATTCCTTCAAGAAAGGGCTGGACCTGTTCCCGTCTGGTGCAAGGATTACCTTGCACAAGAAGTAGACGATCCTGCAATGTCAATAAGGATCTCCTGGATAAGTTTTGATCACCTTGTATCAGCCATGACACAGTGGGTAGCTTTCTCGCCTCCGTGTCAGAAGGTTGTGGGTTTAAGTTCCATTCCAGATACCTGAGCACATAATCCAGGCTGACATACCCAGTGCTGCACTGTTGGAGGTGCTACCTTTCAGCTGAGATGTTAAACCAAGACCCTGTTTTCCCTCTCAGATGGATAGAAAAGATCCCACAACATTATTCAAAGAAGAGCAGGGGGACTTCTCTCCGATGTCCTGGCCAATAGTTAGCCCTCAAATCAACATCAATAACTTTATCTGGTCATTATCACATTGCTATTTGTGGGAGCTCTCTGTGCTTTCCTACATTACAACAGTGACTACACATCAGAAGTACTTCACTGGTTGTTAACTACTTTGGAATGTCCTGGGGACGCGAAAGTTGATATATAAATGCAAGTTCTTTCATAATCAGGTTGGAGAGGACATTCCAGTTACCATCCCAAAATGGCCTGGGTTTTTATCTATTTTGTCTCCTCTCCCAGCTCTTTCCTAGAGTTCTCGCTCTTCATGGCTCACCCTTCCCTGTCACTAAATCCAGCACCAAGAACTCGGGAGTCCCCCTATCTCTGGCCTTGCACATTGCCCCACCATTGTTTCACGTCACAGAATAGCACAGAGGTTGATCCACAATCCCACAGACAATAGGTTTCAGGAGTATCGCTCATTGTCACGTTGCATGTCAACACATCTGGTGCAATATTCTTCATTCAGTTCCTCAAATTGCTCCAACCCCCAGTGACAGGCCTGTCCCCACCAGCACAGTACAGATAAATGTTGGCCAACGCAACTGCTCTTCTTCAAAATAGTGCCATGGGATCTTTTACGTCTGCCTGAGAGAAGACGGGGCCTCACTTTAACGTCTCGTCCAAAAGACAGCACCTCGAACAGTTCAGCACACTCTCAGCACTACACTGGGTTGTCAGCCTCGACTTTTGCGCTCAAATCCTGGAATGCAACTTGAAACCACAACCTTCTGATTCAGAGACAAGACTGCTACCAACTGAGCAAGGGGAGGTGGAGAGATGTAGGGATGGAATTCCAGAGCTTAAGGTTTTGGCAGTTGAAAGCATGGCATCTAATGGTGCAGCAATTCAAATCAGGGATGCACACAAGGCCAAAAGTGGAGCACCAGATATGACAGAGGTTTATAGGACCAGATTTAGACATAGGGAGGCAAGGCCTTAGTGGAAATAGCCTATTTTCAAGCTGGGATGCTTTGATTTTTATCTCCTTACAAAGCTCCCCACTATAGACATGTAGAGTTGTGAAACCTGAGAACCCCTGTTCCAAGGTTTGAGGACCTAACTGAAGCTCACACTCCCAGTGCAGTACCAAGGGAATGTTGCAATGTCAAAGGTGCCACCCTTCAGAGGAAACATTAAACTGAGGGCCCTGGTGTCCTGCCAAATATTTATCCCTCAACCAACATCACGAAAACAGATTATCTGGTCTTTATCACATTGCTGTTTGCAAGAGCTTGCTGCGTTCCCTACATTACATCAGTGACTACACTTCATTAGCTGTCAAGCACTTTGGGATGTCCTAAGGCTGTGGAAGGCACTATATAAATGCAAGTCTTTCTTTATCTGCACCCTCTGCAGGGCAGTGATAAACTTCGTAAAAGTGAGTTTCCCATAATTGAACACAGCGACGGCTAACTGGTGATTTATATTTAGCTGCTCAGCGCAAGCGTGTTTCTCTGAGGTCGCAATGTGTAAAGGTGATGCTAAGTTAACACTGGGTGAGTTCATACAGAGACTTTTTAGATTAGATTAGAGATACAGCACTGAAACAGGCCCTTCGGCCCACCGAGTCTGTGCCGAACATCAACCACCCATTTATCCTAATCCTACACTAATCCCATATTCCTACCATATCCCCACCTGTCCCTATATTTCCCTACCACCTACCTTTACTAGTGACAATTTATAATGGCCAATTTACTTATCAACCTGCAAGTCTTTTGGCTTGTGGGAGGAAACCGGAGCACCCGGAGAAAACCCACGCAGACACAGGGAGAACTTGCAAACTCCACACAGGCAGTACCCGGAATCGAACCCGGGTCCCTGGAGCTGTGAGGCTGCGGTGCTGCGGTGCTAACCACTGCGCCGCCCTAATGTTAAGAAGCATTGGGCCTCGGGCATTTTCTCTTACTGGAGATTTCTTGCATCATTTTAAACACCTTTATTAAATCTGCTGTAACCTTCTCTGCTGTAAGTAGGACAGTCCCAGCTTTTCCAGACAAGTCCCTTTCCCCCTCTATCCTGGACCATCCAATGCCAGCCTTCAATCTGCAGCTCTGGGAGTGGGCAGTGATGACCCACACTCCCGGCTGCAATAGCAACCTCCGTCTCCAAGCAGCGGCCATGGCAACCCACGCGCCCGCGCCGGAGCATCAGCCTTCTGCAACACACGCAGCTGATCCGCCCCCGGGCCCGCCTCGCGCTCCTATAGGCCAACTCTGGCTGCGTCCCCGCCCCCTTACAGCCAACGCGCCAGCTGATAGGTCCACGACCTGTCAATCTGGACAATCACGGCCCGCCCACCGCTCCAGGGAATTTGTTTCAAAAGCAAAAAAAAAAGTCTCAACGTTCCATCGGAAATGTAACCAACTCTCGGAGCCAGCAAACCTCATCCACATCAGTCCCCATCCCAACAATCTCATGGAAAAAGCCTTATAATTTATAATAAATATCAACTACCACTAATATTACCACTACAATATGAGCAACTGCTATTAATCCAAGCCCCGTCGCCTTCATTTCGAATGGCGCGTTAATTTTCAAACCCTGTTCAACTGAAGTCAACCTGGCAAGCCTCAAAGCTGGATCTTACAGCTGTGACTCTTGGCCTTGGCTGGAATCGGTCCGACTGTTAGATTCCAACCGATTTACGTTGAGAAAAAAAATTCCCGACCAACTAATTGGAACGCATTGGAAAGGATGAATTCACTCGACGCCGTTGAAAGCTTTGGCGCCTTGGAAACCAACCGTCACTTTTTTTTTTAAAAGCGAAAGAGCCGAGAAAGCATCATTCAGATTTAATTCTAAACAGCGACAGGGCAGACACTGACTGCGGCATGCGAATCACAGGGAGCAAAGTAAGAGTTGGTGACAGCCCCGGGCTGGGTTAGGCTAGAAATCCAGAGTTAGATTTTAAGCCAAACGTTTGACGACCTCGTGTCAAAAACCTCTTTGATCATAATGTGTACATAGGTAGTTAAATAAAGGACAACATATATTTATAAACACACACACACAAATTACTCAAGAAATGTGAAATTAATTCACAAATGCTGGACAAGTTACAAACTGCACTCAAGGCAAACGTTCAAATGTTTCCTAATAACTTGCGGCGTTAGCAGCCGCCACAATCAGCTGAGATCATCACATTGTTAATTTGGAAACTGACATGAAATTAACAAAGCCCCCGCGGCGTTAACACCCGACATCTCGCTGCTGAAACTGATCGGCAGTGAAATCCCCAGCACTAAACACCAACCCTCCCACCACAAAACCCGGCTCGCATTTTAATCCAAAACCGAGCAGTTTATGGGGGGGGGGGGGGGGGGGAGGGGAAGAGACAACAGGACAGGGCCCCAGAAACAAGCAAACAACATTGAAAAGAGTAATAATAAGGAGCCCGATTGTAAAATAAACAGCCAGAGGCCGGGCTGACGCCGCTCCGAACGTTGGGACATTGTCACAAACCCCGAGGCCGATTGTTACAGGGTGAAATGTAACAATGTCTCCGGCCGTTCACGCCGGTATTTTTACTCGCTTATTCCATGTTTCCTGCTTCCCTTGTTACTCACGGAGTTTTTTCCACATGGCATAGTGACAGGCGATGAAGCCTTTGCGGATCGCCCCCCGGAATTCCTCGGGATCCTCCGACAAGAAACCCCGCTGCTTCTTGATACATTTCCACAGATTGTCGCGGGCGAACACGGCCGCTTCCCGGCCGCCGTGCCCGTCAAAGACGGCGAAGAATGCCACCCCGGGCCGGGGCCGGGGCCGGCAGCCGGGCGGCGATCGCTGCTCCCCGCCGCTGCCCGCTTCCTCCTCCTCGCTCTCCGCCTCGCCAAGCTCGGCCTGAGACTCGATCACCACCTGGGTCACGTCCTCCATGTACTTCCTCCCGCCCTGGTCCGAGTGCACACTGACCCGCAGCGAGAACAGACTCTCCGCCGACATTATCCCCCACTCTCCTCTCCCCCCGGGCCGCCGCTCCAGCTGCTTGTCCGCCCTTTCAACCCCAGTGAAAGCCGCCGGATCCCGGCCGCGTCCCTCTGCCTGCGCCCTGGGTATTGTTTATCTCCCCAGCGGTTTGGGCATGCCCGGAACGGAGCAGTACGTCAGCACGCCGGTCGCGTAATCCTGACGTCACGACGCAGACAGACGCTCCAAAAATAGGTGACTGACCCTGCCTACATCAACACGCAGCCACGCCCACTTACTGTTACCCCCCCCGCGCCGTGATTGCGTCATCACGCAGACAGGCGGAACCCCCCCCCGCCCCGTGGTGACGTTTTAACGCAGTCACGCACTCAAATATAACGGACGTGATTGTGTCATCACGCAGCGTATGTAACCAACAGGGCAACATCATGCGTGGGAAGTTGGAGTTGATGTGGCAGTTCTGCCATGGCCTTACTGAATGGTGCAGGAGGCTGGAAGGGCCGAATGGTCTGCTCCCATTTCAAACGTTTTTATGTAACCAACATGATAATGTCAACACACAGGGCACAAAATGTAACCAAAAAATGTAACTTACATGTTCAGGCACAGCATGCACTTCACAGAGTGTGTGAGATGCTAAAGATGTCCTCAAAGCATCCCTGAAGACATCAGACATCCACATCGACTCATGGGAGTCCCTGGCTCATGACTGTCCTAGATGGAGAAAGCTTTCGAAAAAGCATCATACACCTCGAGGAACTTCATTGGGCACATGTGCAGTTGAAGTCGAGGCATCGGAGGGAGTGCATAAACCTCCAAGCTAAAATCCCTCAATGGCCTCGCCCCCTCTATATCTCAGCCCCACATCTCACACTATGTGCACTCCTCCAGTTCTGGCCTCCTGAACATTCATGATTTTAATTGCTCCACCATTGGCAGCCATACCTTCAGCTGCCAAGGCCCTAATCTCTGGAATTCCCTGCCTCACTATCTTTCCTTCTTTAAGAATATAATAGGAGCTAGAGTTGAAAATAAAGATGAGAATTTTATCATCTACCGGACCCTTCAAGCACCACCTGCCCCTCGTGACAGAGGCTGCAGATCACACATTGGACTTATCAGCCATCACAGAACCAATCGAACTGGAGTGGAAGCAAGTTATCCTCGATCCCACGTGATGGCCAAAGAATGCAACACCCAGCATAGTGGGCATTCCAAATTCAAGCTGGGATATTCTTACAAGAAGAACAACAACATTTTGTATTGTGCCTCCAACATCCCAAGGTGCTTCACAGGAATGATTATCAAACCAGTTTTGAGTCCAGACCCCAAAAAGAGATATTTAGGACTAGTGACCAAAAGCTTAGTCAAAGAGTTAGTTCTTTTATTCTTTCATGGGATGTTGGCATCGCTGGCAAGGCCAGCATTAGTTGCCTCCCTAATTACCCTTGACAGCTGAGTGGCTTGCTAGGCCATTTCAGAGGGCAGTTAAGAGTCAACCACATTGCTGCATGTCTGGAGTCACATGTAGGCCAGATCAGGTAAAGACTGCAGATTTCCTTCCCTAAAGGATATTAGTGAACCAAATGTGTTTTTATGACAGTCGATGATAGTTTCATGGCACCATTACTGAGACTAGTTTTCAATTCCAGATTTTTTTATGAATTAATTGAATTTAAATTACACCAGCTGCCATGGCGGGGTTTGAACCCATGTCCCAGGGTATTTCAGAGCATCTTAAATTATCTTTGGAGTGCTCTACCCCAGAGGGCTGTGGATGCTCAGTCACTGAGTATATTCAAGACAAAGATTGAAAGATTTTTGGATACTAAGGAAACCAAGGGATATGGGGATAGTGCAGGAAGGTGAAGTTGATATAGCAGTACAGCCATGATCTTATTGAATGCAGTGGAGGCTCAAAGGGCCGAATAGCCTACTCCAGCTCCTATTTCTTATATTCTTAACGAAGGAAAGAAAGGTAGGGAGGCAGAGAGTTTTAGGGAGGGAATTCCAGAGCTTAGAGCCCAGGCAGCTGAAGGTATGGCCGCAATTAAAATCATGAATGTTCAGGAGGCCAGAACTGGAGGAGTGCACATAGTGTGGGATGTGGGGCCGGAGAGATTACAGAGATAGAGAGGGGGTGAGGCCATGCAGGGATTTGAAAATAAAGAGGAGAATTTTAAAATCGAGGTGTTGCTTAACCAAGAGCCAATGTAGGTGATGGGTAAACAGGACTTATTGTGAATTAGGACATGAGCAGCTGAGTTTTTGATGACCTCAAGTTTACAGAGGGTGGAAAATGGGAGGCCAGCCAGGAGAATATTGGAATCGTAAAATCTAGAGGTGACAAAGGCATGGATGAGGGTTTCAGCAGTAGCTGAGCTGAGGCAGGGAAGAGTCAGGCGATGTTACAGAGTTGGAAATAGGCAATCTTAGTGATAGCACAGGTAGGTGGCCGGAAGCTCATCTCATGGTCCAGTATGACACCAAATATGTGAGTAGTCTGGTTCAACCTGAGACTGCTGCCAGGGAGAGAGATGGAGTTGGTGGCTAAGGAATGGAATTTGTGGTGGGGACGAAAGACAATGGCTTTGGTCTTCCCAATATTTAGTTTGAGGAAATGTCGGACAAGCAGTCTTGAGGCTCCAAGGACCAGCTGAAATCAGCCAAAACAAATGGGGGCACATTGAAGCTGGTGCACTGTCCACCAGTTCTACAAGCAGATGTCCACCTACTCCTACTGCAGCATCACTGGCAATCTCCTCCAGTTCTGGCCTCTTGTATTTCTCACCTCCAGATTTATCTATTCCAATGCTTTCCTGACCAGTCTCCCAGCCAGTACCATCTGTAAACGTCAGCTCTTTCAAAACTCTGCTGCTGCTCTCAACCTCACCCCAAGTCCCATTCACCCATCATACCTGTGCTCATGGACCTATATTGACTCCTGGTGCAGCATTACCTCAATTTTAAAATATTCTTCCCCGTGTACAAATCCATCCATGTCCTCTCCCCTGCTTATCTATGTAACCATCTCCAGCCCTCCGAGATCTCCGCACACCTCCAACTCTGGGCTCTTGGCCGTCTCCCACTTACATTGCTCTACCATTGGCGGCCGTCCCTTCAGCTGCCTAGGGCCTAAACTCTGGGATTCCTCCCTAAAACTCTTCACTTCTCTACCTCTCTCTCCTTTAAGATGTTCCTTAAAACCTACCTCTTTAATAAAACTTTTGGTCACCTGTCCTCACATCTCCTGATGTGACTCAGTTATCAAATTTTGTCTGAAAATGTTCCTGTGAAGCACCTTGGGATGTTTTATTACATTAAAAGTATTACAGAAATGCAAGATGTTGCTATTGTAAATGACAGGCTCTAACTTCGAGTACAGAGTCATGCCAAAATTACCGTGCAATAGACTCGGGCAATTGAAAAACCTTAAGACACACTGAGGTATGTTTCATGCAGGAGAAATAGCAAGGTACAAAGAAGCAAAGGACCACAAAGCAGCCCATTCATTCTCATGTACAGTTTAGTGTAACAGCTGCTGACACAAATACTGCGCAGTGTACAGGAATCAGGCTTTACAATGAGTCAATCACAAAATGTACAGTCTGGTTAAAGGAACAGAGAAAGGCGAAACAGAGCATCTTCAGAACAATTGAGAATTCAATTTATAGTCAACAAATATTAACAATGGTGAATGTGTTGGGAAATGGGTCACTGTAACAACATATAATTCACAGAATCATCCCGCTCACTCCCCACACCCTTTAATAACCCACCCAGTCTAATCCCACTCTCCCCTCACTCCCCACACCCTTTAATAACCCACCCAGTCTAATCCCACTCTCCCCCTCACTCCCCACACCCTTTAATATCCCACCCAGTCTAATCCCACTCTCCCCCTCACTCCCCACACCCTTTAATATCCCACCCAGTCTAATCCCACTCTCTCCCTCACTCCCCGCACCCTTTAATATCCCACCCAGTCTAATCCCACTCTCCCCCTCACTCCCCACACCCTTTAATATCCCACCCAGTCTATCCCACTCTCTCCCTCACTCCCCGCACCCTTTAATATCCCACCCAGTCTAATCCCACTCTCTCCCTCACTCCCCACACCCTTTAATATCCCACCCAGTCTAATCCCACTCTCCCCCACACTCCCCACACCCTTTGATATCCCACCCAGTCTAATCCCACTCTCCCCCTCACTTCCCGAACCCTTTAATATCCCACAGTCTAATCCCACTCTCCCCCTCACTTCCCGAAACCTTTAATATCCCACAGTCTAATCCCACTCTCCCCCTCACTTCCCGAAACCTTTAATATCCCACCCAGTCTAATCCCACTCTCCCCCTCACTTCCCGAAACCTTTAATATCCCACCCAGTCTAATCCCACTCTCTCCCTCACTCCCCACACCCTTTAATATCCCACCCAGTCTAATCCCACTCTCCCCCACACTCCCCACACCCTTTGATATCCCACCCAGTCTAATCCCACTCTCCCCCTCACTTCCCGAACCCTTTAATATCCCACAGTCTAATCCCACTCTCCCCCTCACTCCCCGTACCCTTTAATATCCCACAGTCTAATCCCACTCTCCCCCTCACTCCCCACACCCTTTGATATCCCACCCAGTCTAATCCCACTCTCCCCCTCACTTCCCGAACCCTTTAATATCCCACGGTCTAATCCCACTCTCCCCCTCACTTCCCGAAACCTTTAATATCCCACAGTCTAATCCCACTCTCCCCCTCACTTCCCGAAACCTTTAATATCCCACCCAGTCTAATCCCACTCTCCCCCTCACTCCTCACACCCTTTAATATCCCACAGTCTAATCCCACTCTCCCCCTCACTCCTCACACCCTTTAATATCCCACCCAGTCTAATCCCACTCTCCCCCTCACTCCCCATACCCTTTAATATCCCACCCAGTCTAATCCCACTGTCCACTTCACTCCCCACATCCTTTAATATCCCACCCAGTCTAATCCCACTCTCCCCCTCACTCCCCACACACTTTAATATCCCACCCAGTCTAATCCCACTCTCCCCCTCACTCCCCACACTCTTTAATATCCCACCCAGCCTAATCCCACTCTCCCCCTCACTCCCCACATCCTTTAATATCCCACCCAGCCTAATCCCACTCTCCCCCTCACTCCACACACCCTTTAATATCCCACCCAGCCTAATCCCACTCTCCCCCTCACTCCCCACACTCTTTAATATCCCACCCAGCCTAATCCCACTCTCCCCCTCACTCCCCACATCCTTTAATATCCCACCCAGCCTAATCCCACTCTCCCCCTCACTCCACACACTCTTTAATATCCCACCCAGCCTAATCCCACTCTCCCCCTCACTCCCCACATCCTTTAATATCCCACCCAGCCTAATCCCACTCTCCCCCTCACTCCCCACACCCTTTAATATCCCACCCAGCCTAATCCCACTCTCCCCCTCACTCCACACACCCTTTAATATCCCACCCAGTCTAATCCCACTCTCCACTTCACTCCCCACACCCTTTAATATCCCACCCAGCCTAATCCCACTCTCCCCCTCACTCCCCACACCCTTTAATATCCCACCCAGTCTAATCCCACTCTCCACTTCACTCCCCACACCCTTTAATATCCCACCCAGCCTAATCCCACTCTCCCCCTCACTCCACACACCCTTTAATATCCCACCCAGCCTAATCCCACTCTCCCCCTCACTCCACACACCCTTTAATATCCCACCCAGTCTAATCCCACTCTCCACTTCACTCCCCACACCCTTTAATATCCCACCCAGTCTAATCCCACTCTCCCCCTCACTCCCCACACTCTTTAATATCCCACCCAGTCTAATCCCACTCTCCCCCTCACTCCCCACACCCTTTAATATCCCACCCAGCCTAATCCCACTCTCCCCCTCACTCCACACACCCTTTAATATCCCACCCAGTCTAATCCCACTCTCCACTTCACTCCCCACACCCTTTAATATCCCACCCAGCCTAATCCCACTCTCCCCCTCACTCCCCACACCCTTTAATATCCCACCCAGTCTAATCCCACTCTCCACTTCACTCCCCACACCCTTTAATATCCCACCCAGCCTAATCCCACTCTCCCCCTCACTTCACACACCCTTTAATATCCCACCCAGCCTAATCCCACTCTCCCCCTCACTCCACACACCCTTTAATATCCCACCCAGTCTAATCCCACTCTCCACTTCACTCCCCACTCCCTTTAATATCCCACCCAGTCTAATCCCACTCTCCCCCTCACTCCACACACCCTTTAATATCCCACCCAGTCTAATCCCACTCTCCCCCTCACTCCACACACCCTTTAATATCCCACCCAGTCTAATCTCACTCTCCACTTCACTCCCCACACCCTTTAATATCCCACCCAGTCTAATCCCACTCTCCCCCTCACTCCCCACACTCTTTAATATCCCACCCAGTCTAATCCCACTCTCCCCCTCACTCCACACACCCTTTAATATCCCACCCAGTCTAATCCCACTCTCCCCCTCACTCCCCACACTCTTTAATATCCCACCCAGTCTAATCCCACTCTCCCCCTCACTCCACACACCCTTTAATATCCCACCCAGTCTAATCCCACTCTCCACTTCACTCCCCACACCCTTTAATATCCCACCCAGCCTAATCCCACTCTCCCCCTCACTCCCCACACCCTTTAATATCCCACCCAGTCTAATCCCACTCTCCACTTCACTCCCCACACCCTTTAATATCCCACCCAGCCTAATCCCACTCTCCCCCTCACTCCACACACCCTTTAATATCCCACCCAGCCTAATCCCACTCTCCCCCTCACTCCACACACCCTTTAATATCCCACCCAGTCTAATCCCACTCTCCACTTCACTCCCCACACCCTTTAATATCCCACCCAGTCTAATCCCACTCTCCCCCTCACTCCCCACACTCTTTAATATCCCACCCAGTCTAATCCCACTCTCCCCCTCACTCCCCACACCCTTTAATATCCCACCCAGCCTAATCCCACTCTCCCCCTCACTCCACACACCCTTTAATATCCCACCCAGTCTAATCCCACTCTCCACTTCACTCCCCACACCCTTTAATATCCCACCCAGCCTAATCCCACTCTCCCCCTCACTCCCCACACCCTTTAATATCCCACCCAGTCTAATCCCACTCTCCACTTCACTCCCCACACCCTTTAATATCCCACCCAGCCTAATCCCACTCTCCCCCTCACTCCACACACCCTTTAATATCCCACCCAGCCTAATCCCACTCTCCCCCTCACTCCACACACCCTTTAATATCCCACCCAGTCTAATCCCACTCTCCACTTCACTCCCCACTCCCTTTAATATCCCACCCAGTCTAATCCCACTCTCCCCCTCACTCCACACACCCTTTAATATCCCACCCAGTCTAATCCCACTCTCCCCCTCACTCCACACACCCTTTAATATCCCACCCAGTCTAATCCCACTCTCCACTTCACTCCCCACACCCTTTAATATCCCACCCAGTCTAATCCCACTCTCCCCCTCACTCCCCACACTCTTTAATATCCCACCCAGTCTAATCCCACTCTCCCCCTCACTCCACACACCCTTTAATATCCCACCCAGTCTAATCCCACTCTCCCCCTCACTCCCCACACTCTTTAATATCCCACCCAGTCTAATCCCACTCTCCCCCTCACTCCCCACACTCTTTAATATCCCACCCAGTCTAATCCCACTCTCCACTTCACTCCCCACACTCTTTAATATCCCACCCAGCCTAATCCCACTCTCCCCCTCACTCCCCACACCCTTTAATATCCCACCCAGTCTAATCCCACTCTCCCCCTCACTCCACACACCCTTTAATATCCCACCCAGTCTAATCCCACTCTCCCCCTCACTCCCCACACTCTTTAATATCCCACCCAGCCTAATCCCACTCTCCCCCTCACTCCCCACACTCTTTAATATCCCACCCAGTCTAATCCCACTCTCCACTTCACTCCCCACACTCTTTAATATCCCACCCAGTCTAATCCCACTCTCCCCCTCACTCCCCACACTCTTTAATATCCCACCCAACCTAATCCCACTCTCCCCCTCACTCCACACACCCTTTAATATCCCACCCAGTCTAATCCCACTCTCCTGCTGACATTCTGATGTGTCCGTATTGGGAATCACACTAATGGGATTTTGCCAGTGAGTTGCTCGAGGGGGATTTGAAGGGCAGGGAAGTGCGGGAGAGGGGAGGACTTTGGGAGAGAAGGAGAGAGTGAGTTGGGAAGTCAACAGGTGCCCTTGAGCAGGACATTGTGGATTCGGAGCTGGCAGTGGAGGGGGGCTTGGGGTGTGGGGTCGAGGCTGGAATGGGATCTTTCTGAAGTGGTTAGTTGGGGTGGTCCTGCAATAAATTACAAGAAAGCAGAGGCATTCTAGCAATAAATGTGGATGAATAGAGACCGATGCAGTGAGCTGGTGCCTGTAAATTGGACAAGTGATCCTGGGGCAGGACATTTAAACTGAGTTTAGTAAATCCTCTTAGTGGGTCTTTGTAAATAAGACAAAGGAGCTTGTTGCTAACTGGTGAGTTGAAGCCATTGTACACAGATATCGCGGTGGAAATTCAGTGGCAACCCTTCCCTCAGGCCCAGCCTCAGGCTGGTGTCGGAACCCCAGGGTGTTCAGGCCGGTGTGATCCTATTGCCACCTCCTCTCTCGGAAACGTTGGTGGCCTCGGTGTGGCTCCTGCCGGTCGAGCTGGAAGAAGGGTCTTCATCCCCGGAAAACTGATTATGCCCACAGCACAAAGTGGTCAGCAAGCAATTCCGGAACTGGACAGGGAAGAGAAATGGGAAAGACATTTATAGAGTTCTAGAGTCATTTACAGCACAGAAGGAGGCCATTCAGCCCATCAGCCCCATGCCAGCTCTCCATGGAGTCTGTCCCACTCCCCTGCTCGATTCCCCCATAGCCCTACAAGTCTATTTCCCTCAAGGGTCCATCCAACATCATTGATTGTCTCCACTTCCACCACCCTTGTGGGCAGTGAGTTCCAGGTCATTACCACCTGCAGTGTAAAAATGTTCTTCCTCACATTCCCCCTGCATCTCTTTCCCAAAACCTTCAATCTATGTCCCCTAGTCCTTGTACCATAAGTTCATGGTAACAGTCAGGAAGGAGGGTAAGAAATAAGGAACTTGCATTTCTGTAGCTCCTTTCACAACCTCAGGATGTCCCAAAGCGCCTCACAGCCAATGGAGTGCAGTCGCTGTTGTAATGCAGAAAACAAAGCAGTCAATGCATGCACAGCAAGATCCCACAAACAGCAATCATATTGACCAAATAATCTAACCTTTTGGTGAGATTCACTCCCGCTCTGGTTTCTCCCTAATTTGCTCCTACTCTCGCTGTCCTCCTGCCCTCCTCTGGTACCTCATCCTGGTTACTATTCTTCATGTGTGGGCCTGAATGGGGAATTCAACTGCGAGAAGCATCACAGCTAAACCCAATCCTGGCCACCAGCAATGTCTTTCCGTTAGAAGCTGCTGCAGCAGGAATTCAGGCCAATTTTCTTTTTTTATCTCACTCTCCCTTACCCAGGGGGCACAACAACAAGAAAAACTTGCATTTATTTAGTACCAAAATCATCTCCCCATCCAGCAACCCAGTCACACAAGCCGTAAGACCTGCCCATCCCCAGCCACGTCACCAGGTGGCAGCAGTGGGTTGAATCCAGGTGATAATGGAGTGACAGAGACAGAGAACAGGACTGAAAAGAACAGATTAACTTCATACAACATATCTCTCGCTGCCTTGAAGTCACACAATGGGAAGACACAACAACAACTTGTAATTATAAATCACCTTTAATGTAATAAAATGTTCCAAGGTTTTTCACAGGACCATATATGAGCCCTTAGGGCAGATGGCCAAAAGCTTGGTCAAAGATGTTGGTTTTAAGGAGCGTCTTAAAGGAGGAGAGAGAAGCGGAGAAGTTTTGGGAGGGAATTCCAGAACTTAGGGCCCAGGCAGCTGAAGGCACGGCTGCCAATGGTGGAGCGATTAAAATTGGCGATGCTCAAGAGGCCAGAATGAGAGGATTTCAGAGTGTCTGGGGCTGGAGGAGATTACAGAGATAGGGAGGGTGAGGTCACAGAGGGATTTAAAAACAAGGATGAGAATTTTAAAATCGAGGCATTGCTTAACTGGGAGCCAGTGTAGGTCAGTGAGCACAGCGGGTGATGGGTGAATGGGACTTGGTGTGAGTTAGGACATGGGGCAGCAGAGTTTTGGATGACCTCAAGTTTACGGAGGGTACAACGTGGGAGAGAAGGCAGGAGAGCGCTGGAATGGTCGAGTCTGGAGGTAACAATGGCATGGATTGGAGCTCTGGCATACCTGTCATCTTCCCCTGTATCTGTAACACTCACAACTTTGAGGGAAGTTCTCGAGAATTGTGAAAAGGAAACAACTGTATAATTAGGGTTGCCAATGCTCCTGGAGACCCCAAAGATTGCAGATAATCTCCTGTACACAACTGCGAGCAAACATAGGGAGAAAAATTGCAGTGACATTTAAAAAATTGTGCGCTTTTCTTTTTCTTGTTAAACAAGTCCTTTCTTCAGCCGTGGCTGGAAGAGACATTTGCATATTAACAGACAGTGTTTGGAAGGACAAAGCAGCCATTCCCTGACACATTCAACCCACAATGGACTTTTGATCACCAGACGTTGAAGGTGGGGGAGCTCAGATTCCAAGTTGACTGTTAAGATGGCCGAATACACAAATGGACATGGTCAAACCAGCTCGTCACATGACTAACCTGCTGGGTAACCTGAGGTTTTTTAATTTGTACAAACAGTTTGAAGTCAGGGTGTCTGTTTGCTCCTGGACTGAGAAGATCTCTCCTGTCTGCTCCCATCTCTTTCTCACAAACCTCTGAATCCACTGAAGACACATGAACCCCAAGAGAGAAAAGTCTCCTACAGTGAACAATGTTTAAGAAGAATACTAGGCCCCAACAAAAAGCAAGATCTACCTACAATCAAGGACTCTACAGTGAGCTCGAATAACCATAACAACAACTCTTCAGATATTGCCTCAAACTTTTCCACTTTATTTCTTTTGTTTTCTTTTCTGTCTCTATTTGCACGTGTGATTGCATGTGCATGCTAGCATGGGTGTGTCATGTATCTGTAGGCGTTAACTGAATTAGAGTTTAAGTTTAAATAAATTTTGACTTTTCTTCTTTAAACCTAAAAAAACCTGTTTTTGCTGGTTTCTTTACCTTATAATTGGAAATCGGGGAATAAGGATTCACCAAGCGGGAGCTAAAAACACAGCATGTTTAAAATTAAACCCTGTTACAGTAAGACCAGGTGAAGGTTGAAAGGGAACCCTAGACCCCTTTCTCACCTGGCCGTCAGATCATTTTATTTAATTGTTATAAAAAATATTGGAGATGGAGGAAAAAAAAGGCTGTTTGATTGACAGCCAAGAGTTGTCCAATCAGGAATTGAAGAGGCTCTTTGTTGACCAATCGACTGGGGGGTAGGCCGGGTTCTGTGACGATGGACATGTTGGGTGAAAATGGTGGGAGTGTGTGGGGGTGGGGCTATTGGTGGCTGGGATGTCAGGTGATGAAACCTCCAGGAATACATTCAAGCAGGGTTGGCAACCTGTAATACATGTGGGAGAACTGACATTTACCTGTTTGTTCATGAAGATATAGATAATAGGGTTGTAGACTGTGGCGGTCTTTGAGAAATAGGAGGGCATGGATGCTAAGGTGGGATGAATTACAATGTCCTTATTCACAGCAACAACCATGGCAAAGGTGGCATAAGGGAGCCAGCAGATCAAAAAAGCCATCACCATAGCAATCACCATGCGGGTAACCTCTCGTTCCGCTCGCTGTGTTGTCTGGCACTCTTTCTGTTGCTGAGCAACCTGTGGAAGGAAAGAATGTACAGCTAATTTACACCTTCTGGCATCTCCTTAAAGAAAATGGTCCCCATTAAGGTGAGGGAATGTCAGCAGAAGGAAATGGAGCACAGTCCCCATCAAACACTCCCAGGACAGGGGTAGATACAGAGTAAAGCTCCCTCTACACTGTCCCCATCAAACACTCCCAGGACAGGGGTAGATACAGAGTAAAGCTCCCTCTACACTGTCCCCATCAAACACTCCCAGGACAGGGGTAGATACAGAGTAAAGCTCCCTCTACACTGTCCCCATCAAACACTCCCAGGACAGGGGTAGATACAGAGTAAAGCTCCCTCTACACTGTCCCCATCAAACACTCCCAGGACAGGGGTAGATACAGAGTAAAGCTCCCTCTACACTGTCCCCATCAAACACTCCCAGGACAGGGGTAGATACAGAGTAAAGCTCCCTCTACACTGTCCCCATCAAACACTCCCAGGACAGGGGTAGATACAGAGTAAAGCTCCCTCTACACTGTCCCCATCAAACATTCCCAGGACAGATACAGCACGGGGGTTAGATACACAGTGAAGCTGGCCAGGCCAGCATTTATTGCCCGTCTCTAATTGCCTTTCAGAAGGTGGGGGTGAGCCAACTTCTTGAAATTCCGCAGTCCATGTGGTGTCGATACACCCACAGTGTTTGTTTCTGTAGCAGTTTGATACAACTGAGTGGCTTGCTAGGCCATTTCAGAGGGCATTTAAGAGTCAACCACATTGCTGTGAGTCTGGAGTTACATGTAGGCCAGACCAGGTAAGGACAGCAGATTTCCTTCCCTAAAGGACATTAGTGAAGCAATAATCCAGCAGTTTCACGATCATTATTAATGACATGAGTATTTAATTCCAGATTTATTAATTAATTGAATTTAAATTGCCCAGCTGCCATGGTCGGATTTGAATTCATGTCTCCAGAGCATTAGTCCGGGCCTCTGGATCACTAGTACAGTAACGTTACAGCGATCAAATTGACCGAATTTAAATTCATAACTTGCCAGGGTGAGATTTGAACTCTTGATCTCTGGCTTTGCAAGTGCAGGAATGGAACCAATCAGACTGAGATTGCCAGTTCGGTGCCAAATTAAACACGGTTTTGGCCTCTGATCAGAGATCAATCAGGTGCTGTTGGTGTCAGTGACCATGGGCTAAGGAGCAAGGAAAACAAAATCAGCCAGAGCTCCTACTCCTGCTGATGATCCCTCACCCCTGATAAAGGTGCTGTGGGCTTGGGGGGGAAGAGGGGAGAGAGGGCACCTGCCTACGATGCTTCCACAGAGGAATAGACTGCCAGCACTCACTGTTAAAGTTTTGCGAGTTTGTACCAGAGGCCTGGTGATGTCCACAGAATGAGCCAGGGCAGTTTGGAGAGGAAGGTAGAAAATTGGAGCTGAAAGATTCTCCATACTCACTGCTCGAAGAACCACCAGCAAACTGACATAGGAGAAGATGATCAAGCTCAGGGGCATCATGAAGCAGGTGACAAAGAGTGCCACCACGTAACTATTGTTGTTGCTTCCTCCCGTATACCAGTTCGGTCCACAAGATGTCCGTAATCCTAGTGCCCGAAAAAGAGATTGTCCTTAATAACTAAACTGTGACTATGCAAGCACACAGTGTGAACACACACCCTAAACTGCAGTCCGTGCACACAAGGTGAGTACACGCTACAAGCACACAGTGTGAACACACACCCTAAACTGCAGTCCGTGCACACAAGGTGAGTACACGCTACAAGCACACAGGGCGAGTACACGCGACAAGCACACAGGGTGAGTACATGCTACAAGCACACAAGGTGAGTACACGCTACAAGCACACAGGGTGAGTACATGCTACAAGCACACAAGGTGAGTACATGCTACAAGCACACAGGGCGAGTACACGCGACAAGCACACAGGGTGAGTACACGCTACAAGCACACAGGGTGAGTACATGCTACAAGCACACAGGGTGAGTACATGCTACAAGCACACAGGGTGAGTACACGCTACAAGCACACAGGGTGAGTACACGCTACAAGCACACAGGGTGAGTACACGCTACAAGCACACAGGGTGAGTACACGCTACAAGCACACAGGGTGAGTACATGCTACAAGCACACAGGGTGAGTACACGCTACAAGCACACAGGGTGAGTACACGCTACAAGCACACAGGGTGAGTACACGCGACAAGCACACACGGTGAGTACATGCTACAAGCACACAGGGTGAGTACACGCTACAAGCACACAGGGTGAGTACACGCTACAAGCACACAGGGTGAGTACACGCTACAGGCACACAGGGTGAGTACACGCTACAAGCACACAGGGTGAGTACATGCTACAAGCACACAAGGTGAGTACACGCTACAAGCACACAGGGTGAGTACACGCTACAAGCACACAGTGTGAACACACACCCTAAACTGCAGTCCGTGCACACAAGGTGAGTACACGCTACAAGCACACAGGGCGAGTACACGCGACAAGCACACAGGGTGAGTACACGCTACAAGCACACAGGGCGAGTACACGCGACAAGCACACAGGGTGAGTACACGCGACAAGCACACACGGTGAGTACATGCTACAAGCACACAGGGTGAGTACACGCGACAAGCACACACGGTGAGTACATGCTACAAGCACACAGGGCGAGTACACGCGACAAGCACACAGGGTGAGTACACGCTACAAGCACACAGGGTGAGTACACGCTACAAGCACACAGGGCGAGTACACGCTACAAGCACACAGGGCGAGTACACGCGACAAGCACACAGGGTGAGTACATGCTACAAGCACACAGGGTGAGTACACGCTACAAGTACACAGGGCGAGTACACGCGACAAGCACACAGGGTGAGTACACGCTACAAGCACACAGGGCGAGTACACGCTACAAGCACACAGGGCGAGTACACGCGACAAGCACACAGGGCGAGTACACGCGACAAGCACACAGGGTGAGTACATGCTACAAGCACACAGGAGGGTGAGTACACGCTACAAGCACACAGGAGGGTGAGTACATGCTACAAGCACACAGGGCGAGTACACGCGACAAGCACACAGGGTGAGTACACGCTACAAGCACACAGGGTGAGTACACGCTACAAGCACACAGGGTGAGTACACGCGACAAGCACACAGGGTGAGTACACGCTACAAGCACACAGGGTGAGTACACGCGACAAGCACACAGGGTGAGTACACGCGACAAGCACACAGGGCAGTTTATCAAACATACAGGTTCAGTCCAATCATCTTGGAGGAAAAATAGGAAAAAGCGATCAGAGTCCCAACACGTCACCAAAAGGAGGGTGAGTAACATTACCAACAATTTGTGCACAGCAAGTTCCCAGAATCAGCAACTTGTTAATGACCAGTTTTTAGTGATGTTGATTGAGGAATAAATATTGACGAGGACCCCAGGAAGAACTCCCCAGCTCTTCTTTGAATGAGTGGCCTTGGGATCCTTTATATTCACCTGAGAGGACAGACGGGGCCTCGGTTTAACAGCTCATCTGAAAGACAGCACCTCCCTCAGTACTGACCTTCCGACAGTGCAGCGCTCCCTCAGTACTGACCTTCCGACAGTGCAGCACTCCCTCAGTACTGACCCTCCGACAGTGCAGCCCTCCCTCAGTACTGATCCTCCGACAGTGCAGCACTCCCTCAGTACTGACCCTCCCTCAGTACTGACCCTCCGACAGTGCAGCGCTCCCTCAGTACTGACCCTCCGACAGTGCAGCGCTCCCCCAGTACTGACCCTCTGACAGTGCAGCACTCCCTCAGTACTGACCTTCCGACAGTGCAGCGCTCCCTCAGTACTGACCTTCCGACAGTGCAGCACTCCCTCAGTACTGACCCTCCGACAGTGCAGCACTCCCTCAGTACTGACCCTCCCTCAGTACTGACCCTCCGACAGTGCAGCGCTCCCTCAGTACTGACCCTCCGACAGTGCAGCGCTCCCCCAGTACTGACCCTCTGACAGTGCAGCACTCCCTCAGTACTGACCTTCCGACAGTGCAGCGCTCCCTCAGTACTGACCTTCCGACAGTGCAGCACTCCCTCAGTACTGACCCTCCGACAGTGCAGCACTCCCTCAGTATTGACCCTCCGACAGTGCAGCGCTCCCCCAGTATTGACCCTCCGACAGTGCAGCGCTCCCTCAGTACTGACCCTCTGACAGTGCAGCACTCCCCCAGTACTGACCCTCCGACAGTGCAGCGCTCCCTCAGTACTGCCCTTCCGACAGTGCAGCGCTCCCCCAGTACTGACCCTCCGACAGTGCAGCACTCCCTCAGTACTGACCCTCCGACAGTGCAGCGCTCCCTCAGTACTGACCTTCCGACAGTGCAGCACTCCCTCAGTACTGACCCTCCGACAGTGCAGCCCTCCCTCAGTACTGACCCTCCGACAGTGCAGCACTCCATCAGTACTGACCCTCCCTCAGTACTGACCCTCCGACAGTGCAGCGCTCCTTCAGTACTGACCCTCCGACAGTGCAGCACTCCCTCAGTACTGACCCTCCCTCAGTACTGACCCTCCGACAGTGCAGCGCTCCCTCAGTACTGACCCTCCGACAGTGCAGCGCTCCCCCAGTACTGACCCTCTGACAGTGCAGCACTCCCTCAGTACTGACCTTCCGACAGTGCAGCGCTCCCTCAGTACTGACCTTCCGACAGTGCAGCACTCCCTCAGTACTGACCCTCCGACAGTGCAGCACTCCCTCAGTATTGACCCTCCGACAGTGCAGCGCTCCCCCAGTATTGACCCTCCGACAGTGCAGCACTCCCTCAGTACTGACCCTCCGACAGTGCAGCACTCCCTCAGTACTGCCCCTCCAACAGTGCAGCGCTCCCTCAGTACTGACCCTCTGACAGTGCAGCACTCCCCCAGTACTGACCCTCCGACAGTGCAGCGCTCCCTCAGTACTGCCCTTCCGACAGTGCAGCGCTCCCCCAGTACTGACCCTCCGACAGTGCAGCACTCCCTCAGTACTGACCCTCCGACAGTGCAGCGCTCCCTCAGTACTGACCTTCCGACAGTGCAGCACTCCCTCAGTACTGACCCTCCGACAGTGCAGCCCTCCCTCAGTACTGACCCTCCGACAGTGCAGCACTCCCTCAGTACTGACCATCCCTCAGTACTGACCCTCCGACAGTGCAGCGCTCCTTCAGTACTGACCCTCCGACAGTGCAGCACTCCCTCAGTACTGACCCTCCCTCAGTACTGACCCTCCGACAGTGCAGCGCTCCCTCAGTACTGACCCTCCGACAGTGCAGCGCTCCCCCAGTACTGACCCTCTGACAGTGCAGCACTCCCTCAGTACTGACCCTCCGACAGTGCAGCACTCCCTCAGTACTGACCCTCCGACAGTGCAGCACTCCCTCAGTACTGACCCTCCGACAGTGCAGCACTCCCTCAGTACTGACCCTCCGACAGTGCAGCACTCCCTCAGTACTGACCCTCCGACAGTGCAGCACTCCCCCAGTACTGACCCTCTGACAGTGCAGCACTCCCTCAGTACTGACCCTCCGACAGTGCAGCGCTCCCCCAGTACTGACCCTCCGACAGTGTAGCGCTCCCTCAGTACTGACCCTCCGACAGTGCAGCACACCCCCAGTACTGACCCTCCGACAGTGCAGCACTCCCTCAGTACTGACCCTCCGACAGTGCAGCGCTCCCCCAGTATTGACCCTCCGACAGTGCAGCACTCCCTCAGTACTGACCCTCCGACAGTGCAGCGCTCCCTCAGTACTGACCCTCCGACAGTGCAGCACTCCCCCAGTACTGACCCTCCAACAGTGCAGCGCTCCCTCAGTACTGACCCTCCAACAGTGCAGCGCTCCCTCAGTACTGACCCTCTGACAGTGCAGCACTCCCCCAGTACTGACCCTCCGACAGTGCAGCGCTCCCTCAGTACTGCCCTTCCGACAGTGCAGCGCTCCCCCAGTACTGACCCTCCGACAGTGCAGCACTCCCTCAGTACTGACCCTCCGACAGTGCAGCGCTCCCTCAGTACTGACCTTCCGACAGTGCAGCACTCCCTCAGTACTGACCCTCCGACAGTGCAGCCCTCCCTCAGTACTGACCCTCCGACAGTGCAGCACTCCCTCAGTACTGACCCTCCCTCAGTACTGACCCTCCGACAGTGCAGCGCTCCTTCAGTACTGACCCTCCGACAGTGCAGCACTCCCTCAGTACTGACCCTCCCTCAGTACTGACCCTCCGACAGTGCAGCGCTCCCTCAGTACTGACCCTCCGACAGTGCAGCGCTCCCTCAGCACTGACCCTCCGACAGTGCAGCGCTCCCTCAGTACTGACCCTCCGACAGTGCAGCACTCCCTCAGTACTGACCCTCCGACAGTGCAGCGCTCCTTCAGTACTGACCTTCCGACAGTGCTGTGTTCCCTCAGTACTGACCCTCCAACAGTGCAGCACTCCCTCAGTACTGACCCTCCGACAGTGCTGTGTTCCCTCAAGACTGACCCTCCGACAGTGCAGCGCTCCCTCAATACTGACCCTCCGACAGTGCAGCGCTCCCTCAGTACTGACCCTCCGACAGTGCAGCGCTCCCTCAGTACTGCCCCTCCGACAGTGCAGCGCTCCCTCAGTACTGCCCCTCCGACAGTGCAGCGCTCCCTCAGTACTGACCTTCCGACAGTGCAGCACTCCCTCAGTACTGACCCTCCGACAGCACTCCCTCAGTACTGACCCTCCGACAGTGCAGCACTCCCTCAGTACTGACCCTCCGACAGTGCAGCACTCCCTCAGTACTGACCCTCCGACAGTGCAGCACTCCCCCAGTACTGACCCTCCGACAGTGCAGCACTCCCTCAGTACTGACCCTCCGACAGTGCAGCGTTCCCTCAGTACTGACCCTCCGACAGTGCAGCACTCCCCCAGTACTGACCCTCTGACAGTGCAGCACTCCCCCAGTACTGACCCTCCGACAGTGTAGCGCTCCCTCAGTACTGACCCTCCGACAGTGCAGCACACCCCCAGTACTGCCCCTCCGACAGTGCAGCACTCCCTCAGTACTGACCCTCCGACAGTGCAGCGCTCCCCCAGTATTGACCCTCCGACAGTGCAGCACTCCCTCAGTACTGACCCTCCGACAGTGCAGCGCTCCCTCAGTACTGACCCTCCGACAGTGCAGCACTCCCCCAGTACTGACCCTCCGACAGTGCAGCGCTCCCTCAGTACTGACCCTCCAACAGTGCAGCGCTCCCTCAGTACTGACCCTCTGACAGTGCAGCTCTCCCCCAGTACTGACCCTCCGACAGTGCAGCGCTCCCTCAGTACTGCCCTTCCGACAGTGCAGCGCTCCCCCAGTACTGACCCTCCGACAGTGCAGCACTCCCTCAGTACTGACCCTCCCTCAGTACTGACCCTCCGACAGTGCAGCGCTCCTTCAGTACTGACCCTCCGACAGTGCAGCACTCCCTCAGTACTGACCCCCCCTCAGTACTGACCCTCCGACAGTGCAGCGCTCCCTCAGTACTGACCCTCCGACAGTGCAGCGCTCCCTCAGCACTGACCCTCCGACAGTACAGCGCTCCCTCAGTACTGACCCTCCGACAGTGCAGCACTCCCTCAGTACTGACCCTCCGACAGTGCAGCGCTCCTTCAGTACTGACCTTCCGACAGTGCTGTGTTCCCTCAGTACTGACCCTCCAACAGTGCAGCACTCCCTCAGTACTGACCCTCCGACAGTGCTGTGTTCCCTCAAGACTGACCCTCCGACAGTGCAGCGCTCCCTCAATACTGACCCTCCGACAGTGCAGCGCTCCCTCAGTACTGACCCTCCGACAGTGCAGCACTCCCTCAGTACTGCCCCTCCGACAGTGCAGCGCTCCCTCAGTACTGCCCCTCCGACAGTGCAGCGCTCCCTCAGTACTGACCCTCCGACAGTGCAGTGCTCCCTCAGTACTGACCCCCCGACAGTGCAGCGCTCCCTCAGTACTGCCCCTCCGACAGTGCAGCGCTCCCTCAGTACTGCCCCTCCGACAGTGCAGCGCTCCCTCAGTACTGCCCCTCCGACTGTGCAGCGCTCCCTCAGTACTGACCCTCCGACAGTGCAGCACTCCCCCAGTACTGACCCTCCGACAGTGCAGCGCTCCCTCAGTACTGACCCTCCGACAGTGCAGCACTCCCTCAGTACTGACCCTCCCTCAGTACTGACCCTCCGACAGTGCAGCGCTCCCTCAGTACTGACCCTCCGACAGTGCAGCGCTCCCTCAGCACTGACCCTCCGACAGTGCAGCGCTCCCTCAGTACTGACCCTCCGACAGTGCAGCACTCCCTCAGTACTGACCCTCCGACAGTGCTGTGTTCCCTCAAGACTGAACCTCCGACAGTGCAGCGCTCCCTCAATACTGACCCTCCGACAGTGCAGCGCTCCCTCAGTACTGACCCTCCGACAGTGCAGCGCTCCCTCAGTACTGCCCCTCCGACAGTGCAGCGCTCCCTCAGTACTGCCCCTCCGACAGTGCAGCGCTCCCTCAGTACTGCCCCTCCGACTGTGCAGCGCTCCCTCAGTACTGACCCTCCGACAGTGCAGCACTCCCCCAGTACTGACCCTCCGACAGTGCAGCGCTCCCTCAGTACTGACCCTCCGACAGTGCAGCGCTCCCTCAGTACTGACCCTCTGACAGTGCAGCACTCCCCCAGTACTGACCCTCCGACAGTGCAGCGCTCCCTCAGTACTGCCCTTCCGACAGTGCAGCGCTCCCCCAGTACTGACCCTCCGACAGTGCAGCACTCCCTCAGTACTGACCCTCCGACAGTGCAGCGCTCCCTCAGTACTGACCTTCCGACAGTGCAGCACTACCTCAGTACTGACCCTCCGACAGTGCAGCCCTCCCTCAGTACTGACCCTCCGACAGTGCAGCACTCCCTCAGTACTGACCCTCCCTCAGTACTGACCCTCCGACAGTGCAGCGCTCCTTCAGTACTGACCCTCCGACAGTGCAGCACTCCCTCAGTACTGACCCTCCCTCAGTACTGACCCTCCGACAGTGCAGCGCTCCCTCAGTACTGATCCTCCGACAGTGCAGCGCTCCCTCAGCACTGACCCTCCGACAGTGCAGCGCTCCCTCAGTACTGACCCTCCGACAGTGCAGCACTCCCTCAGTACTGACCCTCCGACAGTGCAGCGCTCCTTCAGTACTGACCTTCCGACAGTGCTGTGTTCCCTCAGTACTGACCCTCCAACAGTGCAGCACTCCCTCAGTACTGACCCTCCGACAGTGCTGTGTTCCCTCAAGACTGACCCTCCGACAGTGCAGCGCTCCCTCAATACTGACCCTCCGACAGTGCAGCGCTCCCTCAGTACTGACCCTCCGACAGTGCAGCGCTCCCTCAGTACTGCCCCTCCGACAGTGCAGCGCTCCCTCAGTACTGCCCCTCCGACAGTGCAGCGCTGCCTCAGTACTGACCCTCCGACAGTGCAGTGCTCCCTCAGTACTGACCCCCCGACAGTGCAGCGCTCCCTCAGTACTGCCCCTCCGACAGTGCAGCGCTCCCTCAGTACTGCCCCTCCGACAGTGCAGCACTCCCTCAGTACTGACCCTCCGACAGTGCAGCACTCCCTCAGTACTGCCCCTCTGACAGTGCAGCACTCCCTCAGTACTGCCCCTCCGACTGTGCAGCGCTCCCTCAGTACTGACCCTCCGACAGTGCAGTTCTCCCTCAGTACTGACCCCCCGACAGTGCAGCGCTCCCTCAGTACTGACCCTCCGACAGTGCAGCGCTCCCTCAATACTGACCCTCCAACAGTGCAGCACTCCCTCAGTACTGACCCTCCGACAGTGCAGCGCTCCCTCAGTACTGCCCCACCGACAGTGCAGCGCACCCTCAGTACTGCCCCTCCGACAGTGCAGTGCTCCCTCAGTACTGACCCTCCGACAGTGCAGCGCTCCCTCAGTACTGACCCTCTGACAGTGCAGCATTCCCTCAGTACCAACCCTCCGACAGTGCAGTGCTCCCTCAGTACTGACCCTCTGACAGTGCAGCACTCCCTCAGTACTGACCCTCCAACAGTGCAACGCTCCCTCAGTACTGACCCTCCGATAGTGCAGCGCTCACTCAGTACTGCCCCTCCGACAGTGCAGCACTCCTTCAGTACTGCCCCTCCGACAGTGCAGCACTCCCTCAGTACTGACCCTCCAACAGTGCAGCGCTCCCTCAGTACCACACTGGGAGTGGCAGCCTGGATGATGTGCTCAAGTCTCTGGAGTGTGACATGAATCCACAACCTTTCAACTCAAAGACAAAAGATATGGAAATGGGGAAACACAGACATTTCCATCAGGGTAATTTTCTTTCGCATGACTGGTGTTATCAGAGTGCTTCTATTTTTTGTAAAATATGTTTTTAAGGACTTACAGTTGAATTATGGACATTGATTCTTCTGGAGGCTTGAAGAGATGCTGAACTTTGTGTTTTTTTTTAAATGAGGGCAGCAGAAGGCTTCCTGGACTTGGCTTGTGAACAAGCCCTTGCTGGAAGGCACCTGTTTTCAGATAAAATACCAGGAGGGGGCCTGTTGTTTTGACATGGAGAAGATGTTTACAGAGAAGTGACAGGTCAAGATTTATAGAGGTCAGGAGGCTTGTCTCTTGTGACATTGTTTATGCTTTTGCTTTGGACAGTGAGTTGGACTGGAAACTGCTTGGAAGACAGTTGTTTTTTTTTTTGCCTGCCAAGGAAACCTAGTTCTCTCCCTTTTAAAGAGACCCTGAGTAGTCAGTGTGTCAGTCTCCACTTTCCTCCTGTATTTGAGGAAACCCTGTGTATCAAATGTGTGGGAATTGAAACCTCTGTAGCTGCATTTCTTGGAAAGGCGTCCCAAACTGATCTTCAACATCACCTGGAAAGAACTGTTCTGGGAAGATTCCAGTGACAGCCATCTATACACAATTGGGATGCCAAACTAAAACAAAAGACATCTTTCCATACCTTTTTTTACTTCAAGAATGAGCAAGTATTCAGCCTAAGTGTTTTTTGTCTAGTTTTTTTGTGCAGAGCTCTAAAGCAAAATTCCCTTTTATTTTTCCAGTTAACCGATGTATATGTGTGTGAGTATGAGGGGCTAAGGTAAAAAGGGAACTGTTATACTTCAGTCTGTGTGTTTATGCTTTACATCACTACTGGTTAAGACTTGTTTTATAATAAACTGATAATTTTGTTGTTTATTAAAGAAACCTGGTTGGTGTGTTTTATTCTGGGATAAAAGTAGAGTCTATGATTGACTGTATTGGTAAGTGGGAAAAAATGTAAATATATGTTGTGACCCATGGAGACGTGAAACTAGAATGAACAGTGCACTCCTCCCACCTCGGTCGTAACATTGGGTTTGCTGCAGAAATAAGTGAGTGAATTGGAGACACTGGAGAAGATGCAGGAAAGATTTACTAGGCTGATAGCAGAACTGAGAGATTTTGTCAACGGGAAAGATTGAACAGGCTGGGGCTCTTTTCTTTAGAAAAGACAAGACTCGGGCGTGACCTGATAGAGGTCTTTCAGATTATTAAAGGGTTTGATAGGGTTGACGTAGAGATGATGTTTCCACTCGTGACTAAGACCAGACTAAAGATCATAAATATAAGATAGTCACTAATAAATCCAACAGGGAATTCAGGAAAAACATCTTTACCAAATTGTGAAACTCGCTACCACCGGGAGTGGTTGAGGTGAATAGTATCGATACGTTTAAGGGGAAGCTGGATAAACACATGAGGGAGAAAGGAATAGAAGGATATGGTGATAGAGTGAGATGAAGTAGGTTGGGAGGAGGCTCATCTGGAGCAGCAACACCAGCACAGAGCAGATGGGCCGAATGGCCTATTTCTGTGTTGTGAATTCTTTGTAAATTCTCTTCCCCAGAGGACTGTGGGTGCCAATCTTTGAGTACATTCAAAACTGAAATCGACAGATTCTTGGGCTAAGGATAGGGGGATAGTGCGGGACAGTGGAGCAGAGGGAGAAGATCAGTGAGCTTATTGAATGACCGTGCAGACTCAAGGGGCTGAGTGGCCTACTCCTGCTCTTATTCCATATGCTCGTATGTAATATTTTGTAATTTGTGTTCTAGGCAGGAGCGTGTGCAGACTCTCTGCCTCGTTTATCGCCTTACCCTCAGGTACGTAACTACTCCAGCCAAAAAGAGGTGGCACAGTCCAGGCGAATGACCAGATCCAGGTGAAGAGGCAGCCCCATACCGCATGTCTCTGCTGGAAGCGGAAATCCCCCATCGGTTTGCAAATGACGATGTATCGCTCGAAGGCCAGGATCGCCAGGGACCATAACCCCACAATACCTACTCAGGAAAAACACACCAGGCAACTCAGCTTCTCTCCCTTTCTATTTCCCACTCGTGCTCTCACTGCACCTCCTTGCAACCTGGCTTACTGGGCTGCAGGAAAGCTTGGCCTGGCCTGGACTCCCTACCAACAGTGCCAGTCTAAAACCATTCACGTGGCAGGGAGAGAGCGCAGTTTGCCCAACTCTCCCTGTTCTCCCCATCCCACCCCCAGAGATTCATGGACATTTCAGCATAGGAGGCCATTCAGCCCATCATGCCTGTGCTGGCTCTTTGAAAGAGCTTTCCAATTAATCTCACTCCCCTCCGCTCTCTCCCCATAAACCTACAAATTTTTCCTTTTTAACTATTTATCCAATTCGCTTTTGAAAGTTACTATTGAATCCGCGTTCCAGATCACAACAACTCGCTGCAAAACAAAACTCCTCACGTCCCCTGTGGTTCTTTTGCCAATTACTTTAAATGTGTGCTCTGGTTACCAACCCTCCTGCCACTGCAAACACGTTCTCCTTATTTATTCTATCAAAACCCTTCATGGTTTTGAACACACCCCTGTTAAATCTCCCCTTAACCTTCTCTGCTCCAAGGAGAACAACCCCACCTCTCCAGTCTCCCCACCTTACTGAAGTCCCTCATTCCAGTAAATCTCCTCTGCAGCCTTTCCCAGGCCCTAGCATCGAGCACAGAGTTTTTGCCAATTATCTTCAATCTGCGCCCTCTGCTGGGGCTTCACTATTGACCTCGATTTTCTTTCCCCTTTGCTGATGTCCTCTCATTTCCTGAGGGTGTTGGTCATTCAGGGCTCCAGTGGTCATTAGATGCCCTCTACCCAAATAGCTTTTTATTGACACCAATAACTGATCAGTCTCATGGCCAAAACCAACCCCATCCTCACCCAATATCCTTCCCGTAAGGGGCAGCGGAATCTTTGAATAACGTGGACAGGAACCCGGGATGATTACCCATTCTGTAACCCATAGGCACTGAGGCTAATTAATGCAAGAATATAACTGTCTGGAATGAGATAGCCAACTTGGGAGCCCAAGCGCACAAATCATTAAATACTAGTAAACAGGCACAAACAGCGATCAAACAGACAAATAGAATGTTGGTCTTTGCCTCAATGAATACAAAGGGGAGGAAGTGATATTTCAGCTGTATAGAATCTTGGTCAGACCCCATCTGGAGTAACTGGGTTCCGTTCCAGCCACCATTCCCCAGGAAGGACATACTGGCCTTGGAGAGGGTGCAGCGGAGACTCACCAGAATGATATCATTGTATCATTAAGATATACCTTAAAGAGTTAAATTAGTCGGACAGGTTGCATAAACCTGGATTGCATTCCCTTGAGTTTAGAAGATCTGGCAGGGTGGTGATCTGATTGAGGTTTTTAAAATGATAAAGGGATCCAAAAGAATAGAGAGCAACTATTTCCTCTGGTGGGGAGAGTCCAGAACAAAGGAGTAGAACCTTAAAATTCGAGCCAAGCCGTTCAGGGGTGATGTCAGGAAGCACGTCTTCACACAAAAGGGAGTGGAAATCTGGAGCTCTCCCCCCCAAAAACTATGGATTCTGGGGGGTGAATTGAATTTTTCAGGACTGCGATTGATGAGATTATTTAGGCAAAGTGTTTCAAGGGATATACAGCAAAGAGAGTAAATTGGACCAGCCACCATCTGATGGAACGGGAGAACAGTCTCGAGTGGCTGATGTTCCTCACACAGACCAGGAGCAAATTAGAAGTGCAAGACTTTGTTACTCACTGAGTCTGAGGAAGGTGGATTCCAAGGAATGGGACCATGAAAGGGGAGGTAGAAGTGCAGGAAGAACCCTGTGGAGAAATTAAGGCAGCTCAGGAACACCCACCTGTCAAGGACACCATGAAACCTTCGAACTGACACATCGACTCCCCCAAAGTGAAGTAGCCATGGATGTTGTTGGAGAAGCTGATGGTGCTGCCAAAGAAAGTGACCATCAGGTCAGCAATGGCCAGATTCACCAGGATGTAGTTGAGTGGCGAGCGGAGCTTCTTGTATTTGATGGACACCAGGATGACCAGCCCATTCACGAAGGTGGCCAAAAAGACCACAGTGCCCATGAGAGTGGCTACAGCCATGTAGGTGCTCTTCGGGGAAACGTGTGGCCATTGGGGGCCATCGAAAGCACCAATGGTCTTATTGTAAGTGGCGGTGGAAACCGTGGAAAAACCCATCGACCTTCGAGAGGGGAATTCACAAAATTTGATTGTATGGATTCTCTTTCTGTCTCTGGAAAGCTGAGTTAACCAGTCATTGCCCCACTGTGGATGGTCAGTAAGGTTTGATAAACCTTATTATAAAGCCGAAACAGCTTAGGAGAATCATCAAATGGATCTCTCTCCCTACCATGTCGTAATCTTCCTTAATATCTATTTAAAATAACCAGCTGCTTCGAGGGGATTTCTTTTTAAAGTGCTTTCATTAATCAGGATTCAAAGAGTCTGCTGTTAATTTCCTTTCATCCCTCATTGGAGTCTGTTTGCTTTTATTTTCTCCCCTTTTGCCTTTTCTGCTGAGCTGGGTGGGGGTGCAGGTTTGGGCTGTTCCGGACTCTCACCCGCTCCCCTTACCCGCTGCAAGGAGATTGCAGGAGTGACTCTCCCTTCCTCAACCCCACCTACCAGGTAAAAGGCCACAGGTGACACGAAACAACGAATGGTGACAGTGAGGGACATAGTGACTCAGCTCAATCCTGTCCTCACCCGTCACACTTACACACTCACACATGTGCACACACTCACTCACACACTCACATGTACACACACACATATACACACACACTCACTCACACATAGTCACACTCACTCACACTCACACACTTACAAACACACACAGTCACACTTACACACTCACATACAAACGCTCATGCACACACATACACGCTCACTTTCCCACAGGGACTTTCATTAAATGTGAGAAATGTGACAACCTGAATTCTCTCAGTTTGCCACGTATTGTTTCAGTAAACGTTCGAGTGGCGATGATGCTCTGTTAGAATATTCCAGAACCTGAAGCAAAGCAGTTTCCTGGGGCTTAACACCTGGATCTGGGATCTTGCTGAGTTGATGCCAATGACAGGTAAAATGAATTAGTGGTATTGACAATCACAGGGAAGAGGCTGTGAGCAGATTTTAAGGAGTTCAGTGATGCTCTGAAAACTGCACACAAGTAGGTCACTGACGTCGCGATTCAATGCTTGACAATTTCACTGGTTCATATGAAGCAAAAGACTTGCATTTGAACAGCAAGGAATCAAAATATTCCAAAGTGAAAGTGAACAACTTTAAAAGCAGTGACTGACGTTATAAAAACAAGACAGCACTTTTAAGAGTTTAGGATGTCCCAAAGCTCTGCACAGCCAATGAGGTGTAGTCACTGCTGTAATGTAAGAAACACAGCAGTCAATTTGCACACAGCAAGATCCCACAAACAGCAGTGTGATAAATGACCTGATAATCTGACTACCCTCATCATCCCTGGGAGGGAATGAACAAAAGCAGCCAATATCCCAGCTCCTGATCCCCAACAAATGGCCAAGACTTCCTGCACAGCACATCACAAACACACGACCTCCACCGCCTAAAGGACCAAGGGCAGAGGGTGCATGGGAAATCCACCATCTCCCAAGTTCTCCTCCAGGTCACACACTATCCCAACCTGGGGATATATTTGCTGTCCATTCATGATCGATGGGCCAAGATCCTGGATCTCCCTCCCTAACAGCACTGTTGGAGCAGCTTCACCACATGGTGCTTCAAGAAGACCACTTTCTCAGGGATGGGCAATAAATGCTGACCTTGCCAGGGACACTCACATTCCGAGAGTGAATTACAAAAAATCCCACTTGGAATATATATGAGGCAGGTGTCAGGCAAGGAGCAGGATCAGGACTGATTATGTTTGTCGCATCTCCTGAAAACGGCCAACAATATCTAGACTCACACACAACAAGAATGGCCTCTGGAATGAAGCATCGGGAGAGTTTTCTTGTAGATGCAAAAGTGAGCAGGAGTTAAGGGGGCAGAGTGGAATATAAATAGAGAGAGAAATGTTTTTCAGCCAATGCCATGAGATATATCTTTGAAATAAAGTCCAGTCTATTGTGGAGAGATGGACCAATGATAAATGAATGAAAGGTTTTTCTTATTGACTGAAAGCTCCTTTGTTTCTCTAATCCCTGGCTATGGTCCTTAACATTAATTAAGTTTATTAAAACGATGCGTCTGTAATCTGCATACGTGCAGATCCTGGATAAGTCCTTATAGCTATCTCAGTTTGTAAGCTAACAATTATTGGTGTTCTACACCACAGTCTGGGACGCTGCAAGATTTAATGGAGCCATTGTTAAGAAATGCTCAGGTGTAATTCACAAGAGGTGTTTGAGACCCAGATGTGGGAATGTGCTGACATCATGTGATGTCCTTATTCAACCCAGGATTCTCATAGCACAAGAAAGAACTTGCATTTATACAGTGCCTTTCACTAATCCCCTTAACTCTCCCAACTCCTCCTTTAACCCCCTCCCCTAACATCTCCCTCAACTCTCCCAGTCCCTTCTCTAAAACCTTACCACTTTGAGAGGGCATCACACTGTTAAAGGTGCCGTCTTTCAGCTGAGACGTTAAACAGGAGGACCCGTCTGCCCACTTAGGTGGGTGTAAAATATTCTTCAGCACTTATTGCGGAAAAGAGCAGGGGAGTTTCTATCCGATGTCCTGGGTCAAATTATCCATCGACCAAAATCACTAAAAGCAGATTTTTTTAAAGCACCTTTCATATTCTCAGGACATCCCAAAGCACTTTGCAGCCAATGAATTTCTTTTGAACTGTAATCACTGTTGTTGTAGAGGCAAATGCAGCAGCTCACAGTAACCCCACAAAGACTAATGAGATAGATGACCAGGCAAGTCGTCTGGAAGTGTTTGATGAGAGCTGAATGCTGGACAACGAGGGAAAATATTACACTTGATGGGGAGATTCAACAATGATAAACATTTTTATTGATTATATGAAAATTAGGTTCTCAAGCTGCTCTGTCAGGAAGCAGCCACTAGTCTGAATGGGAGCTGTCTAGTTGGGTTGGTACTGCCACATTACAATCACCAGGCGTCACTGTTAGCCCAGATTTACAGAGTGACGACTGAAAGCAAGGAACTGTATTCAGCTGCTCCTCTCCCACTGAGAGACACGTCACTCACATGGCACTGAAGTAAGGGAAGAAAGACTTCCACTTTTATAGTGTCTTTCATGAGCTCAGGATGTCCCAAAGCTCTTTACAACCAACGAAGTACTTCCTGAAATGTAGTCACTGTGTGGGAATCATGGCAACCAATTTGCACACAGCAAGATCCCATAAATATCAATGTGATGATGTCCATGTTTTATGAGAAGTTGGTATTGGCCAAGACTTCGTCCTTCTCTTTTCTAGAGAAAAGAGCCCGAACCTGTCAGTCTTTCCTGATGGTTATACCTTGCTGGCACTAGAACAGCTTGAGTAAATCAGGAACACCTTGTATTTATATATATTCGGGAGGTGGGTTGTGGGACTGGAAGAGATTACACAGATAGGGAGGAGGCAAAGGCATGGAGGAATTTGAAGGATGAGAATTTTAAAACTGAGACGTTGTTTGACTGGGAGCCAATGTAGGTGAGCGAGCAGAGGGGTGATAGGGGAACGGGACTTGGTGTGAGTTAGGACACGGGCAACAGAGGTTTGGATGATGTCAAGTTTACAGAGGGTAGAGTGTGGGAGGTGGCCAGGGATGTGTTAGAATAGAATCATAGGAATATATAACATTTTTAAATGTTATGAGGATTTCTGCCTCTGCCAACCTTTCAGGCAGTGAATTCCAGATCCTGACCACCCTCTGGGTGAAAGAATTTCCCCTCAAATCCCCTCTAAAACTCCTACTCTTCCCCAAAATCTATGCACCCTGGTAATGGACGTCTCAACCAAGGGGAATAGGTCCTTCCTATCCACTCTATCTAGACCCCTCATAATTTTATACACTTCAAATAGGTCTCACCTCAAACTCCTCTGTTCCAAAGAAAACAACCCTAGCCTATCCAATCTTTCCTCATAACTAAAATTCTCCAGTCCCGGCAATATCCTCATAACTCTCCTCTGTTCCCTCTCCAGTGCAATCACATTTTTCCTATAACATGATGACCAGAATTGCGCACAGTACTCCAGCTGTGGCATAAGTAGCGTTTTATACAGTGCCGTGATAACCTCCCAGCTCTTATATTCTATGCCTCAGCTAATAAAGGCAAGTATCCCTTTGCCTTCTTCACCACTTTATCTACCTGTCCAGCCATTTTCAGGCCCCCCTGTTCGTCTACACGTCTCTGAACCCTACCATTTATTGTGTATTTCCTTCCCCAAATGTGTTACCTCACACTTTTCCGGATTGAACTCCATTTGACACTGTTCCACCCATCTGACCAGTCTATTGATATCTTGCTACTGTCTACAACTTTCTTCTTAATTATCAATCACACCGCCAATTTTGGTATCTTATGCAAACTTCTTAATCTTATCCCTAGATTCAAGTCCAAATCGCTGATACATACCACAAAAAGCAAGGGACTGGTACTGAGCCCTGCAGAACCCCACTGGAAACAGCCCTCCAGTCACAGAAACACTCATCGACCATTACCCTGTTTCCTGCCTCAAACAATTTTTTGGATCTAACTTGCCATTTTGCCTTGGATCCCATGGGCTTTTACTTTCACTAGTCTGACATGTGGGGCCTCATCAAAAGCATTGCTAAAATCCATACAGATTACATCAAATGTACTACCCTCATTGCCCCTCCTTGTTCCCTGATCAAAAAATTCAATCTTGTTAGTCAAACACAACCTTCCCTGAACAAATCCATGCTGTCTTTGATGAATCCGTGTCTTTCTAAATGAAGATTTATCCTGTCCCTCAAAATTTTTTCAATAATTTTCCCGCCACTTTAGGTTAGACTGATTGACCTGCAATTACTCGGTCTATCCCTTCTTCCCTTTTAAAATAATAGTACAATGTTAGCTGTCCTCCAGTCCTCTGGCACCACTTTTGTAGTGAGGGGGGATTGGAAAATGATGGTCAGAACCTCTGCTATTTCTTCTCTTACTTCCTTTAACAGCCTAGGATACATTTTGTCCGGGCCTGGGGACTTATCCACTTACAAAGATGTTAAACCCCTGAAAAGTTCCTCTCGATATTTACTTCATCTAATATTTCACACCCCTCCTCCCTGATTGCAATGTCAGTATCACCCTGTTTTGTGAAAACAGATGCAAAGTATTCATTATGAACCATACCAATGTCTTCCGCCACCACACACAGGTTATCCTTCTGGCCCTAATGGGCCCTACTCTTTCTTTAGTTATCCTCTTGCTCTTTGTATTTATATTTTAAAAAAATTGGGTTTTCCTTGATTTTACTTGCCAGTATTTTTTTCATGCCTTCTCTTTGCTTTCCTAATTTCCTTTTTAATTTCACTCCTACTTTTTCTCCTACACTTCGAGGTTTTCTGCAGTAGTGAGCCCTCAGTATCTGTCATAAGCTTCCCTTTTTTCTTAATCTTCTCCTTTAAGCCCCTTGACAACCACAGGGCTCTAGATTGATTAGCCCCATCCTTTTTCTTTAAGGGAACATACTTGCTCTGAACCCTCACGACCTCTTTCTCGAATGCCTCCCACTGAACTGGCACCAATTTACCTTTGAGTAGCTGTTTCCAGTCGACTGTAGCTAAATCACATCTCATCTAAAATAATCAGCTTTTCCCCAATTGAGAACTTTTCTTCCTGGTCTATCTTTGCCCTTTTCCATAACTACCCTAAATCTAACTGTATTATGATCACTTCCACCAAAGTGCTCCCCAACTGATACCCTTTCCACCTGCCCAGCTTCATTCCCTACAACTAAGCCTAGAACTGCCCCCTCTCTTCTTGTGCTGGCTACACACTGGCTAAAAAAGGTCTCCTGAATTTTAAGAATTCTGCTCTCTCTGTGCTTTTCACATTAATTCTATCCCAGTTAATGTTAGGGTAGTTGAAATTCCCCCACTACAACTGCCCTATTGATTCTGCACTTCTCAGAGATTTGCCTCCATATTTGCTTTGCTACCTCCCACTGACTGTTTGGGAGTCTATAGTACAATCCCAGTTGTGTGATTGTCCCTTTTTTTGTTTTTCAGTTCAACACATATGGCCTCATTTGATGATCCTTCTATCATATATCCCTTCTCACATCTATAATTGTTTCTTTAATGAATATGATGAACACCACCCCCACCCCCCCGCTCCTCCATTTTTATCCCCCTCTCTATCTCATCTGAAAACCCTGTAATCAGGAATGCTGAGCTGCCATTCCTGCCCTTCTTTCAGCCATGTCTCAGTAATAGCTATAATATCATACTCCCACGTGTCAATCTGTGCTGTCAGCTCAATCTGTCTTATTCCCTGGATTTTCTTAGATTGAAGTCTAATTTACCACTTCCAAATTCCCTTGTCGTCTATTTTCTAGCCTTTGGTTCCTCTGCCTTCCATTTCCAACTTTTCTTCCCCCCCCCCCCCACCCCACCCCCACCCCCCTCTGAATCTACTCTCAGGTTCCCATCCATCTGCCGAGCGAGTTTAAACCCTTCCCAACAGCAAAACCCTGTGAGGATATTGATCTTGGTCCTTGTACGAGCCCCACCTTCCCCCAAAAGGCACTCTCTGGCTATTTGAGGAAGATAAAAAAAAGAGGAGAGAGAAAAAGAAAGACAGGAGAGGATAGAAAGATTTTTAAAAAGAGAACTTTACTTTACAAGGAACAAAAGCAACTTTAAAATACACAATTATTTCAAAAACTCAAGATTATTTAAATATGCGAGAGAGAAAGCTAATAGAAACGTCAAAACTGCAACAATAAGTTCGGAATCACAGAAAATATTTCATTCGACCAAGCCTGTTCCCTCAATGATTGACTGCCTCAATTATGGACTCTTACTCTTTCCCAAACTCGTGACGCTTGAACTCTCTTTCTAACTCCCATGAGCTAAACAGACCCATTGTAATCTCCCTAACATCTCTGCATGCTTCCTAATCTACTACTTTCCCCCACACCTTCCTCCGTTCTTGATGATCTCCTCACCTTTCCTGATCTCTCCTCGCTCCCCTCCTGAACCTGCTCCAGGTGACAGTCCTTTCTGACAAGAGACACCATCTCATCATTCCCCAATCCTGTTCCCATTTGCGTCCTTCCAAGTAGGAGTTGGGGAGCTGGCAGCCAAGCTGAGTTTTCTGATCCCGAGCCCACAGCTACTGATGCTATTGTAGTACCTACCAGCACTCTGACTGAAGTCAGCTAACTCAGCACAGAACAGGAATGCAACATCTGTCTACAGCTCAGCCACTCACTGAGCAAACCTAATGAGCTCTTTAGTGGAGTATTTCCCTTGCAGACTGGGTCACCAGAGGGCGACCATGGTGAGGAATGTAGTTCACAAGATAGATTACAGATAATGGCAGCTGCCTGGGCCCTAAATTCTGGAATTCCCTATCCAATCGTCTCCTACTTAAAAACTACCTCTTTAACCAAGCTTTTGATTACCTGTCCTAATATCTTCATATGTGGCTCAGTGTTAAATTTTGTTTGATAGTGCTCCTGTGGATCGTTTTACTACATTAAAGGCACTATATAAAGGCAAGTTGCTGTTGTATTATAAATTTTACCTTAAAAGAATGTAATTAAAATTTTGGCAACTAATTTCTGCTACAACCCAGGGTGCAATTTTATTAAAAGGAATCAGCAATCTGTCACCATGGCGATCCCTCACAGAATCTATCTTTTCTAAAGAGAAAAGAATCATGTGATATTAAAGTTGGACACTTATGGAGATGGATGTAATTGTATCAAGTTTCATCACACACACACACTGTAATTTCAATGGACATTATGATCACAGTCAACATTACAACATTGGAGCAGATGCATCTCCCCACCCCTCAGAGGTCCGGACTCTTGGGGCCCCGTTCCACAGATGCTGGCACCCCACCCATTCATATAGCGATGAATGTCAGCAGACTATTTGACAACAGGAAGCATCACAACCAACACAACCCCGCCTTCCAATGTCCACAACCAGGTGCTTTCTAGCATTGGATCAATGGAGAGTGATCAGGAGGGACCATTCCCCTCTCCTCCTCTCTTGAGCCCAGAGATATCAAGGCCAAATATCATTTCTACTTATATGCCCCATTAAAGGGGGCATCAACCTGCTGACCAGCATTCATGTCCTTTACAAGCTTCAAAAATGAACCATGATGGGTGTTATGGCCAAAATCCAGAGGCAAAGCAGCCATTCGTAGTACGTCCACTTAACTCATTCCCCCAATGATCGGATGACCACATCATAATTGTATCGAGCCACACTCCATTTTCCCCTAGGGTTTCCAACCCTCTGGCTTGGTCCGGAGTCTCCAGGACACTGTCTCAAGCACCACCCAGGAGGAAAATCATTCCGGCATTCAACAAGATTGTGTTTTTTTAATTTTCTTTGAACATTTTGATTTATTAGTCATAAAAATGAGGGAAAAAGGGAAGTTTGACAGGGAGTCTAGATCAATCCCATTGGGTAACAAGGTGTTTGTTCCCTTTCCAATTGGCTGTGGGAAGGCAGTGCACCTGGAGGATGGACCAATGATAGGAGCGTGGGGGTGGGGCTCTGTGAGGTGGGAGATTATGATGATACCTCCAGGAATACACCCAACCAGTGTTGGCAACCCAATTGCACCGCAGCCCCTAGCAGCTAACAATTATTAATAACACTTAAACCTTCTGCCCTGTACATAGGAACTTTACATTCTTGGATGAAAAAGAAACATCAGTGGAAATGGTTAATTCATTTTATTATGGTACATATAACATTCCAATTTAATTATTTGGAGAATTAACAGCACAATGATTGGATCTCTCATGATATGGGTATCATATATACACATGCAACATTCACATGCCGAGTAAATGAATGAGATATTACACAGGCAGCTCAGAGTTTCTACAAGATTGAGGGTTGGTTTTATAATGGGGCACAGGGGGCAGAAAGCAGTACAGAAAGTCTAGCCTCTTGGCAACTGGAACACTTCCTGCGTGCAAGTCCCAAAATACATAAAAAGATCTCACTTGTAATATTTTCTGAATACGGGACCAGATTTCAGTTCAAAGGAGCATAATGGGCCTCTGAATACACCCAGTAGCAGAATGCAAGGTTATGGTCGAGTGGTTATAACTATAGTCTGTGCATCAGCCATTCACAAATCTCATGCTGGCTCCCATTGAAACAGACCATTTGGCACAGCTGCTCTATGCCAGTCATTATGCTCCACACAAACATCCTCCCATTTTATTTTATCTAACCCTATCAGCATAAACACAATGTGACGATCAAGGCAAGTTGCCTCCCTGAGCTTGTAAGGAATCAGTTTATATTTTTGAGAACCCTTCTTCCACTGCAGCAGTCTTTATGAAGTTGGGGGGAAATCAGCATCAAAAGTTTTAAATTACAACTCCAACCTTGGTAACATCTCTCCCTTATAAACCCTAACTGGTGAAGACTGCAAACTGGCAATATAGAGAAAGCTGATAGGGGAAAGAGGATTTTATGGATGCATAGAGCTTGCTGGCATGCTTGAGGATCCTGCATACTGCACAAAAATTTCAGTTGTGTGACTGGCCCCAACAACAATCTACAGTAGCTGAGCACCAGGAGTTTTAAGCTCCTTGATAAAACAGCTCACTGCCTACAGAATGTAAAGAAATCCTGGGTGCACATTGTGCTGACCAGGCAATGCTCCAAAGTTGATTCTAATCCCACCCTGCAACTATCAATTAAACTTGATCAGTCTGAAAGCAAATTGTATTTGTACAATGTCTTTCTCAACCACAAGAAGTTCCAAAGTACTTTACAGCCAATGAAATACTTTTTAAAATGCAGTCACTGTTGTAATGTCGGAAACTTGGCAGCCAATTTGCGCACAGGAAGGTTCCACAAACAGCAATGGGATAAATGATCAGAATGGTTTTTTAAAATGTGATGTTGGTTGAGGGATAAATATTAACCAGGATACCAGAGAGACCTCCCCCGCTCACCTGTTGGGAGTTCTGCAGATAGGTTGGGCCACCATTGATATCCAGGCAGGACACAGAATGGAATCGATCGCTAATTCAGCACACCGATTGTAAAATGGGAGAGCAGAGAGCTGCAGTGATGAAGGGCAATGGTCTAAAAGAGGCAGGATGTTTCATAGTGCATCAACAAAGCATATAGCCGAAAAGGAATCTAATTCACCTCATATCAAAAAAGTTTAAAAATCCAATGTGACCCTGCTTCCGTTAAGAGAACCCTGGTTTCCAGGATATTGTGTAAACCGGTGGAAAGAGAATTCCCAACCAACTTACAGCACAAACCATGCTGCTCAACTGGTCGATGCCAGTGTTTATGCTACACACAAAGCCTCCTCGCACCATATCTTTCTATTCCTCTCTCTCTCCTGTTTATCTCACTTCCCCTTAAATCCCCTTAGTTCGCCTCAACTACTCCTGTGGCAGAGTTTTTCAAATATTTTGAAACTTAATTAAAGGGGAAATAGATAAATGCTTGAAAAGGAGACATTTGCAGGGCTATGGGGAAAGTGCAGGGGACTGGGGCTAATTTGGAAAGTGCTTTCAATTTGAGACAATGGGCCATATGGTCACCTTCTGCACTGTAATCTTCTATAATAAGTCCTTGATGCAGCCAGCCAACCATACTTGCAACCCACTGGAAATATGCAAGTCCTTACAACATACTCTCTGCTGATATAAAAACAAGAACTGCTGGAAATACTCAGCAGGTCAGGCAGCATCTGTGGAGACAGGAGCAGAGTTAACGTTTCAGGTCAGTGACCCTTCTTCAGAACTCTCTGCTGAGTTTGTTTCTAAAAGACCACCTAGCAACAGATTGAATTTGAAGTCCAGGACTTAGCCTGGCAGTTGCTGGTTGGTTAAATACATTCCAACTGTCTCAGTCCCTTCCAACCCTCCTCAAGGTCCAAAAGCAACTCAAATCCAAGGAAAACTAGGGGTCGAACCTGAAAATCATTACACCCCCCTATAAAAGGGCAAGCAGACTGTAATATATGGTATACATTTAGGGAGGAAATAATGTACAATTCTACATATGGTACCCATGATGGACCGGGGAACAAAGATAACTTTGATTTCATTGTGAAGTTTTTATTTTAAATATAAAGTTGTGTCATTTATCACCAATGATCAAAGGTTAACCATTCCCATTACTACATACCTCCATGTTCAACACCTAAATGTATAAAGTGAATAACTGAGAATTGGAAAAGCTGATAGTTGTTTCAATAATTTCTATGTGGACTGGGATCAGTTTATTTTTTTATTTGACTTTAGGACTGCTGCATGCAGAGTAACTATGGGGAAACATTTTTGTAAAAAACCTAAAATCAGCTTTAATTGCCTGCGAATGTCTCTCTCCACAGCACAAATGCTTTAGACCAAAAAAGAGAGATAATACAAAAGACGCACAAGAAACTCACACTGTAATAAAGTGTCAAGCTAGTAAAATATTCATGACATTAAAGCAACACTGAATATATTAATCCCTACACCAGGATGAAAGTGTAGACCATTGTTGGCTATTTTTAAATAAGACTTTGGGTTGAGGGTACAAGGCAGCTCAAACTGCACCATTCAAAAGGGATTTGGTCCTTCAAAATTATCAATGGGCAGGAAAGCTCTCCACCTCATTAGAAACTAACCAAACAACTCGCAAGGATGCAAAAAGACTTGCATTTATATAGCACCTTTCACAACCACAGGATGTCCCAAAGACCTTTACAACCAATGAAGTATTCTTGAAGTGTAGTCACTGTTGTAATGTAGAAATGCACCATGATTCTTCCCCAGTCATGGCTCAGGGAAGTGAAGATGAAAAATTCCAGAAGGAGGGGGTAAACCAGTTAAGCAGCAGCACAGAATTAGGGAACGAGTTACTCAGCTACATTCTCTCAGTTCAAAACGAAACATCAGAGAGGGCAGGAATAGTTTCTGAAAGAAGTTTCAGGTCCTGTTTTAATCTTCTCAGCTATAATTTTACATACAGCTCAAAGCAATGCCACCAGCGATTAAAGCGTAGCACTGGTCGACACCCACACTCTGCTACTTTTGAGGGTTTGGGGCTATTTATTGCCTGTGGTCTATGCAGGTCTCTCGCTTGCCACTCAATTCCATGCTTCACAGGGGAACTGATGGCGCATCTCAAGAGGAAGATGGAAGTAAGAATGCCTAGGCTGTGTGAACATGCATTGTTGGCCAGGCTGGCAAAGAGGGGGCACCCACAACAGCACTGGATGGTCAACAGACTGTCCTCTCCTGGACGAAGTGACAGCAGCTGTGGGATGATGACAATGCCTTACAGGGAGACAATATGTTGGGGAGGGGGACTGAAGATCAGGAAAAGAGGTCACTATAAGCACCACTGTGCCATAAATTAAGCATTACGCCAATCCAGGTGTCAAGCCATATTTATTTTATTTATGTAGAGATACAGCACTGAAACAGGCCCTTCGGCCCACCGAGTCTGTGCCGACCACGAACCACCCATTTATACTAACCCTACAGTAATCCCATATTCCCTTCCACCTACCTACACTAGGGGCAATTTACAATGGCCAATTTACCTAACAACCTGCACGTCTTTGGCGGTGGGAGGAAACCGGAGCACCCGGCGAAAACCCACGCGGTCACAGGGAGAACTTGCAAACTCCACACAGGCAGTACCCAGAATTGAACCCGGGTCCCTGGAGCTGTGAGGCTGCGGGTGGATATTAACAGAGTATGGTAGCATAGTGTAATGTTACTGGACTAGTAACCCAGAGACACAGGTTCAAACCCCACCACAGCAGCTGCAAGAATTTAAATTTAGTTAATTAATAAATCCGGAATTTTAAAAAATAGTATCAGTAATGGTGACCACGAAACTACTGGATTGTCCTAAAAAATTATCTGGTTCACTAATGTCCTTTAGGGAAGGAAATCTGCCGCCCTTACCTGGTCTGGCCTACATGTTACTCCAGAACCACAACAATGTGGTTGACTCTTAACTGCCTCTGAACTGGCCTAGCAAGCCTCTCAGTTACATTCATGGTGGTGGATTGTCATTATCTTCTCAAGGGCAAAAAATACTGGCCTACTCAGTGTGCCCACACCCAATGAATGATTAGGCAGCACACCTTCAGGTATTCTGATGCAACCTCTGACCTGCAACGGATATCAGGAACCTGGAGTAGGCTGCTATCTGGTTCTAATTTTCCAAGGGACAAGACATGAGCAAAGGATTCTGAAAGGGTTAAAGTAAAAAGTTCTAGTTTCCAATTCCATGTTAAATTAGAAACAAGGCTGGCAGGAACTGTGCAGTGAACAACCAATACATGGATTAAAAAAAAACTTTTCAACTGCCTAAAAGCACAGGACTCTTGACGGGGTTTGGTTCCAGATAGTAGTTCTCCAGTAACTTGCCCAAATGACTATTCCGTTCATGTGCAGCATGAGTGTGTCTGGACTCGTGTCATCAAGACTATTCATCTGCAGGGCCATCACAGTCCAGTTCAAGTCACAAAGCAGATGAAGGATCGAACCTGGGATCTTTCTGACCTGCATCATGGCTGTTTGCCACATCCTGAAATACATGACTGCAATGAGGCAGCTGGGTGGTGCTCAATGTGGGCTGATAAATTTGATCTTGACCAACACCAGTGCTAAGGTTTTGCATTGAAAGGCCTGAAGCAGACACTTTGAAAATTAACTGGTGAAGGAATGGACAGGTTTTACACATTTATTCTATCTAAACATTAAAATATACTTGGACAATAACTTCATGCGTCCACCGATTTCTATTCATGATTCCACTCCAGCTGCTGGGGTAGAGACATCAGCTGTAGGTACTAGAGTTTAGAAGAATGAGAGGTGATCTCATTGAAACTTATAAAATTCCTAAGGGGTTTGTCAGGGTAGATGCTGGGAGGATGGTTTCCCCTGGCCGAGGAGTCTAGAATTGGGGAGGTGGGGGGGGGGGGGGGGGGGGGGCGGGGGTGCAGGGCACAGTAAAATTTGCTGGGCTACAGGGAAAAAATCAGGAGAGTGGGACTAATTGGATAACTCTTTGACAGAGCTGGCACAAACAGGATGGGGTGAATAGTTTCCTTCTGTGTTGTACCATTCTACCTCATGATGGAGCAGTTTGGTGAGGCCCCGCACTTGCCTGGTACATGACAGGTTGGCTGACACTCAGTCAGTACAGTATCTCCTCCCAGCCAAATGTTGTGAGCTCCCTCGTGCCAATCAGCTCACACCAAAGGAAAGAAAGCAAAAGACTTGCATTTCTATAGCGCCTTTCACAGCCTCAGGATGTCCCAAAGCGCCTCACAACTAATAAAGTACTTTTTGAAGTGCAGTCACTGTTGTAGGGAATGTAACAGCCAATTTGCACACAGCAAGCTCCCACAAACAACGTAATAATGACCAGATAATCTGTTTGTGTGACGTTGGTTGAATGATAAATATTGTCCAGGACACCGGGAAGAAGTCCCCTACATTTGTTTTGAAGTAGTGGCTATGCGATCGTTTACATCCACCCGAGAAGGTAGACAGGGCCTCGGTTTAATGTCTCATCCAAAATATGGCACCGCCAACACTGCAGCACTCCTCAATACTGCCCCGAAAGTGCAGCACTGGGAGTGTCAGCCCAGATATTTGTGCTCAAGTCTCTAGACTGGGACTCAAATCCACGACCAGAGTTCTACCCACTGAGCCACAGCTGACACAGTTCTTCAGTCAACTTGGCCACTACTTTCTCATTAGATCCACAGCCTTGGTCATTACTCCACTCTGGAGCAGTGTTGGGCACATGGAGATCTCTTTTTGCAGTGGTGCATGGATATTAGGACTGAAAAATGAAAATACAAATTGTTGAGATTAGTCTACAAGGAACTTGTTGCAAAATCAGATGCCATATTGTGATCCAGGTCTTTCACTTTCCTAAGTTAGCCTTTCCACATAAAAAAAAAAGTTTTAAAAGACACAGTCACTCCAATCTATTTCCTCCTTACTGAAAGGAGGTTAAAAAAGGTAAAATTAAGGCTGTTCAGGGAGACTGGTTTTTAAAGTGAAGCACACATTGCATCTCTTGCTCTGCTTCACAGCAGAGTTGCACCAAGTTTCTATAAAACAGAGCTTGGTGCTGCACTTGTGGCTGCGAATCTTGTAACACAGCTGCCCTCACAAGCAGAGCTGAAAGTAGATTAATTCATAGCCTGCAACAGTTTATCCTGACTTGCACATTCATTAATACCCAGTTGTTGCAGTTTAATTATTCAAATCATCTATTCAATTATTCAAATCCAAACTACCCAATTAGTCAGTCATGTTTACAGACAATTTATTTATATTATCTGTACAAATAAAATCACTCAAACTTTTGTTACTTCATGTTCAGACTGCATGCATAATTTGTTAAATACAAAAACATTTACATTAGTTCCTAATTTACAGGCCCTATGTGTTGGGCTCACTCCTTGTTCTCTGAATGTTATCTATGTCCTACCTTGTGAAGATGAGGTTTCAAAAATTCCACACCCAACTTCTGAAATGAGACCACACCAGTGAACTATGCAGTGTTTAACTAGTCTGCTTCAGCCTGTACTTAAATGCTGGTGAGATACATCCCAGCACTGTGTTACTGATAGCCCACAATCTGGTAACGGACAGCTGTTTATTTATTTCTTCTTGTTCAAATTGAAATTGCTATAAATTTATGCACACAATTTCACTGTTAACTCATTCTCCTTACTTTCCCCAGACGTTCCCCACTGCCCTCCCCCTGCCGATTCCATCAATGTCCCCCAGTATAGCATTGCAACAACTTAAAACAGATTCAGAAATGGGAGAAAGGGGGAATTCTGTTGGGGGGAGGGGCGGGTGAGTGCCAAGAGTAAGCTGCTCAATGAAAACCTGCTGCTTTGAAATCATAGAGTGCAGAATAAAGCTCCCGCATGTTGGGAGCAACCATTTAAAGAACTCCCTGAAAGAGAGATCACAGCGCAGTTTTACAACAGTACATTCACCTGAATCAAACACATATGGCAGATGCTATAAAGCAAGTGAACTATTCACCTTTTGGAACCTATGCCCTTAGCTTTAGGCTTTGAAATCGGATACGTTTACATTCGAGGAGACATGGCTGCCTCAGGACAGCTGCACTCAAACATAAATTACCCCAGTCTGGCCCAAGACTGATGGCATCATACAGCAAAGGTATGGCTACAGTGGCGCTGGTACTGCTCTGGTGCCCTCCAGGTTCCAATGCACGGTACTCCTGCAGCTGTGCTATCAGGGTGAACTCCCAACGCACAGCAGGATATCAGGGTGAGCTTACTGGCTTTGCTAATGGCAGCTGATGGAACCACAGCAATACAAACACAGCTAATGGCAACATACTTGATGGAAGTCCCTCCTGTTGCAGCAAATTTAAACACCTGGAGTTGGCCCCACAGGTTTGCACTCCACTAATGTGTAGTCACTCAAGGCCAGAAGAAAAAAGAAATGGGAAGCTCGCACAGTCAGAGTGAGCCTGGAATCGTCAGTGTCTTGGAAATAAATGCAATTTAAAAGTAGTAACTAGTGTATATGGCACCTCATCACCCAAACATCTCAAATCACTTCATACAGCAAGTTACTTTCCAGATCTTTACAGGGACTCGGTTTAACATCTCATCAAAAGGACAGCGCCCCTGACAGTGCAGCACTCCCACAGTAGTGCTCTTTTGCATCAGACCAGATTACATTCTCAAATTGTGCTGTGGGACTTAAACCCACCAAACTTGAAACTCAGAGATGAGTGCTCTGCCAGATGAGCCAAACTGACATGGCATTTGCTCAGTAAGTAGTGGTCAAGACTTAACCAAGAAAGGAAAACAGGACAAAAGCCTACGCGTCAGTGTTTATAATATTTCACTGTGTGGTGATTATGATGGATGCAAATCCATTTTAAAATCAGATTACATGAACAATCACTTGATATTGCATACATGTTACCACTAATTCTATAGAACTGAGAGTACATATTAAATATACTATATTCTCTTTTTCTACCTATTTGTTTTTTAGCTTTTTTTTAACCTATGAATTTTGATTCAAACAGCTGTACTAACTGTGCTGAAGCAAAATCATTTTTGGCAGGTAAAGAAATGAGATAAAATTTAAAAATATTTCTTTTTTTAAAAAAAAAGATGGTACAGCTGTCTACACATTAAAAAATAAGTGCAGCCAATTCTTTGGGCCTGTTCAAGGCAGTGGCCACTGTCCAGTTAACAGTCCCCCATTGGCTCAGCATTAGCCCCGGATTTCCTCATTTACCCAGAGTCTTGACTGCAACATCAAAGCCTTTAACAGAAGTGTAACCTCAAATCCAAACCTTTTATCGTGTGTTTCAAACACTGCGACAGATATTCCACCCCACACATCACACTTCTGTGCTGACTGTTAGTCAGTCTCTACCTTACTGTCCGCCAGCAAAGAAAAAAAAATCACCTTTTCCATCCAGCCCAGAACTAAACTCAGTTATAAATCTAACTAACACAGAGCGGAAAGCCACATTAAAATACTAATCTTTACTGTACAAGAGATAAGGAGGAAAATGGAACACGAGAAGAAACCCTCAGAAATAAAAACAAGTAGTGCTGGAAATACTCAGCAGGTCTGGCAGCATCTGTGGAGAGGGATGCAGAGTCAACGTTTCAGGTCAGTAACCCTTCATCAGAACCCGAATCAGAAACTGACCTGAAACATTAACTCTGCTTCCCTCTCCACTGATGCTGTCAGACCTGCTGAGTATTTCCAGCACTTCTTGTTTTTATTTCCGATTTCCAGCATCTGCAGTATTTTGCTTTTAAGAAACCCTCAGAATTAGGTAAGGTAGAGTTACCCAATAGAGGGACTGATTCTTATAAAGTTCCTTTACAGCACATGAAAAAACGCGTACATCAATCCAGCTCGGCTAAAATTATTTTTTTCCCCATTATGAATGAGAAATTAATTAAGGCTTCTGTTTCTGGGAAATAAAACGACAGCACCGATCTGGTTCTCGGATGTGACTTGTACCAGAAGCATCGTGTACAATGACTGGGATCGACATGAGCTTGTGGACTGCATTCCAGAATTTGCATATTATATCACAGGTTGTACTTCACCAGCATGCAACTACCTGTACTGGGGAGGACAAGGAATGGTAAGCTCTTAATATGTTGAAATCACACTGTGCCATACACAGTAACCAACAGTTAACTAGTTTGTATGATATTCCTCTGCTCTTTCAACAAAGCCACTGATTCGTTTAAAATAAATGCATTACTTTAAGTTGATGTAGCCTACAAATAAATTTCATACAAACGCGCTGACGATGTGATTTCCACCTTTTTTAGTTGAACTCAAGACTTTTTCATAAATTGAACAACAGAATTGAGCTGTTGTGTGGAGTTTGCACCCAGCTCTGTGGAGAACTCCTTCAGCAGTTAGAGTGCCCTCTTTGTAATTTGCATTGGTTGTCAGTTGTTTAATTCCTCATAACGTGGTAATGAAAATCTTAGATCTGATGAGCTCAATAACACTGGTCACCTATTCCATGCAGTGTTCCCGGGGTCATCAAGGAGATCATAGCAACAGATTGGACCATCAGCAGTAATGAGTCATTGAGGAGTGAAACGATTATTCACACCTGTGAGATTTGCTCACTAACCTGCGAGGGTGCATTTCGGCTGCAGTTCCACTTTAAAAGTCAGGAAACGATGATTTGTGCTCGTGCTCATGAGTTTCCCAACAGCAGAGAAAGAGCGAAAGAGATATTTGATTGCTGGTGTGCAGAGGACATTTTTTTTTTAAAGTCGATGTTTAACCCTACTGGATACCAGAGTGAGGTGCACACATGTGATTTAGCCACATGTACAACACATGCGACACTCAACAGCTAAGACAAAACAGTTATTCTTTTTTATAAACTTTGTTCTTGCAGGTTGTGTACCTTGCACCAAACACTGCAGTGAAATTCAGTTTTAAAATTGGATGGCACATTTTAATATACAAGTTTACATTGTGTCTCAAGCTGAGCAGCACATTCCAACAGCCTCCAGAAAAACATCTGAAAATATCCTCCACACATCACCAACCCATGGTAATCACAACAAATCAACTCTCTCCCATCTTGGGACACAACAGAATCATTAAGAAAAAATTCCAGGATTAGTAATGTCTTATGGCATCATCTTTATCTTCACGATCACGTCAAACCAGTGACATCCCTGCAGCAGAAACACGTTTGGCCTGCTGGAGTTACCTATGGCTTTTAGAATTTGTCATTTTCCGCTATCCCTGTGTCCATGTTGCAGGATCCATGATCTCATCTAGCAATGCCTGGGGGGACGAATTTACATATTAAAAACTACACCTCAGCCGGAAAGACACCAGCAGTTGAATTTTAGTGGGAATTTAAGTTGAGGTATTTGGGAACTCCGTTTGAACGGGAGAGACTGAGATAGACCAGCAAGTTCCAGCTCCATATCTTTTAAAGGGGCAGCATAGGCATGATGGGATGAATGGCCTCCTTCTGTACTGCAAGATTCTATGAAATCGGATCACTCACCATTAACACCAGTTGGTGAAATCTGTGGCCTGGGCAAAATGTCCAAACTCTAGCAGCAAGTTGTGCTAGGATCAGTACTGGCATTATAATCAGTGGATAAAATATGGAAAAATGGAGCAGAAAATTTTAATGAGCTAACTTTCGGCACAGCTGCATAATTCAGCTCCAGGCAACCTGCAACATGGACATCAGAATCTGTTTTGTCCTTAAATCAGTAGCAACAAATGGAAAACAATTATTGAAAGTTTGGATTTGAAGAGAGCAAAAAAAAATGCTTATGAGCTGAATTCTGATCCAGATTAAATTAAGGCACCAGAGGTTTTAAAGAGAAACTAAACAAAAATAAAATTAAGAAAAAAAAAAAAATCGCACAAGTTGATAATAGAAAAGGAGTTCCTTATACAAGTGTTCTGAGGTGGAGGTCTGTGGAATAGTATTTTCTATGAAGAAACATCCTGAATTTGTTGTGGCTTTTTGATGATCAGACCTGGCCGCTGGTTAATTTTTGAATTAAAGGTACCTAGAAAAGAAAGACAAGGTAATACTGAGAGAGAATTGTAAAGAAATATCGCCTGGAAGCTATACTTTGAGTTATACGTGGATGCTATTTTGCCTCATACGAACATTCAAAAAAAGGAGCAGAAGTAGGTCAGTCAGCCCTTTGAGCCTACTCTGCCATTCAAAGAGATCATGGCAGATTTTCAACTTCAACATCATTTTTTTGCACTATCCCTGTAACCCTTGATGTTTTTAATATGCAGAAAACTATCAATCTCAGCCTCGTATGACCCCTATTTATGAAGGGACCATCACACTAGAACTCCCTGCTCATCTTCATCCTATGAGACCTTTACCGCCCACCTGAAAATGCAATAGGGCCCTTGTGTTAATGTAAAGGATGGTACCTCCAAAAATATAGCGCTCTCTCCATTTATCATTTGAAGTGTCAGTCCAGATTAAGTGCTCACCCCTGTGCTCGCTCCTGGTTAAACAACACCTCAATTTTAAAATTCTCATCCTTGTTTCCAAATCCCTCCATGGCTTCGTCCCTCCCTATCTCTGTAACCTCCTCCAGTCTTATAACCCTCTGAGATCTCTGCGCTCCTCCATTTCTGACCATCCCTGATTTTAATTGCTCCACCTTTGGCAGTCGCGCCTTTAACTGCCAAGACCCTAAGATCTGGAATTCTCTCACTAAACCTCTCCGCCTCTCTTTCTTCCTTGAAGATGCTCCCTAAAACTCACTCTTTGACCAAGCTTTTGGTTATCGGCCCTAATATCTCCTTATGGGGCTCAGTGCCAAATTGTGTTTAATAACTCTCCTGTAAAATGCTTTGGGCCATTTTACTATGTTGAAGGCGCTATATAAATACAAGTTTTTGTTGTTGAGTGGGGTTCGAACTCAAACTGGTCAGTCAAGAGGCGAAAATGCTGTCTCTGAGCCAGGATACCCAGAGGAAGATCCGTGGTTCTCATTTCTATGGGCCTCACTTGGAATATTCCCTTAACAAAACTGTAACTATGCAATAAATTGCCCTGTTACTTGATTGAATGATTTTGAAGTTTTCCAAATGTACAAAGCATTTACTGGTTAATTTAACAAAAGTGTTTATATTATAATTTAGAATTACTCTGGTGCTAGAAAGAAACATGGTACTGACCTTTGTTAGATCAACTCCTGTGAGAGCGTGGACGGAGGCAGGGATCTCGGCTAACAAGCGAGTGACCTCAGACGAAACGCGGTTACTGTCTCCTCCAAGAATGACAATCTCATCCGTTTTAGCAAGAGGAGCTGTTACCTCCGCAGCGATCTGGATGAGAGACAGTTCACCGTGATTACAAAGGAATTATGTTATGACAACACAAATGCCTCCCACCTCTCCACTCACTCATCATTAGGTTAATCCAGATACTTTTGAGCAAATTTCCTGTTTTCCCTTCTCTAGCAACCATATCTTTTTGGTTGGCTTCTTACTTCCTCAGTGCAGAGTGCCACAGATTCTAGCTGTAGCAGTGTGTGTTAAACCCACTGAACAACAGGGACTGAATGGATGGGTGGCTTAAATATAATTGGATGGATGAAATTCCTACAATTGCCAATGATCTCCGATCCAAATCTCCAACACGCACGGCCAGCTTGCAAAGCTTTGCACCAGGAGTGCACGCTCCTAAAGTTCACCCTTACACCCATAGGACACCAACCAGGGCTGATAAACAGTAGTCAAATAGAGACATGAACAATAAAGGGCCTATTGAGATGGCAGAACCAGAGAGTTAGAGGATACAATCACATGCAAGGTGCATCATTTATAAACTTAGAATTTTCAATTTGCAAGTGCCGGCTCTACTTCTCTCCCACTTCCCGTTTCCTTTTATGTAATTTCATTTCAAAAGTATATCCAGTTCCCTCTTAAGTTATGTAACTGACTCTACCTCAATAACTATTTGCTTACATAACCCTGTGTGATAAAACCACTTCCAGTTTTCCCTTTTCGTTGCTCTAGTGATTACTCTGACCCATTTGTTAGTGGTTCACCAACCAGGCAGAGAGGTTTTCAACAATTTACTCTCTTCACAACAGTGTGATTACGGATGGCATGGGATGCAACTGAAGATGCATCTTCACCTTTGCATCACCTTCTCAAGGGCAATTAGGGATGTGCAATAAATGCTGTCCCAGCCAGCGACACCCACATCCCACAAATACATAAATAAAGAAAAAAATCACCAGGTTACCTTTGGAAGGGCATCTAGCACCAGTGCCATCTTGGCTGCGCTTCCATACTGCTGGTAAGCTGCTGCCTTCAATCTCATTTTCTCAGCATCAGCTTTTCCGATAGCTACGATAGAAGAAGCTTCTGCTTCTCCAATCTTGCGGATCTTTTCTGCTTGAGCCTGGGCGATCAGCACCTGTTTCACTCTGGAAAAAAAAACGAGAGAGGTAAGAGAGCCGTGGAGGCAAGAGTGACCAAATAGGAACGCAAAAGAAAAGACTTGCTTTTATATTTTGAGAAGGTGGCATAGCGGTAGTCCATGGTACTCCAGAGGTCCAGGCTAATGCCCTGGGACACAGGTTCAAATTCCACCACGGCAGGTGGTGGAATTTAAATTCAATTAATTAATAAATTCAATTAATTAATTAAAAAATCTGGAATTGAAAGCTAGTCTCAGTAATAGTGCCATTGTTGTAAAAACCATCTGGTTCACTAATGTCCTTTAGGGAAGGAAATCTGCCGTCCTTACCTGGTCTGGCCTACATGTGACTCTAGACCCACAGCAATGTGACTGACTCTGAACTGCCCTCTGAAATGGCTTAGCAAGCCACTCAGTTCATGGGCAATTAGGGAAGCGCAATTACTGTTGTAACGTAGAAAACAAGGTAGCCAAATTTGCATACAAGTCTCAAAAACAACAAAGTGATAAAGATCATCTGTTTTAGCAATGTTGATTAATGAGGGATAAATATTGCCCAGAATCCTCTCTGCTGTTCTTTGACTATACTGGCTGTGGAATCTTTTATGTTGGGACAAGGCCACGGTTTAATGTCTGATCCGAAAGATGGCACCTCCAACAGTGTCAGACTGGTATTTGTGCTCAGGCCTCTGGGTCCAGATTAGAGTGTAGCCACCGAGTGGCATCAGTTCATATGAAAATGAAACTGTTACTACACAAAAAAAAAATCAGGTTTGGAGCAAACTGCAGCACTCCTGACTGGACATTCTACGCTGAGCATAGATTCTGATCACTTTTTTAAATTATTCGTTTCATGCAAGTGGGCATCGCTGGAAAGGCGAGCATTTGTTGCCCATCACTAATTGCCCTTGAGAAGGTGGCGGTGAGCTGCCTTCTTGAACAGCTGCAGTCCATCTGGTGTAGATACACCCACAGTGCTGTTAGGAAGGAAGTTCCAGGATTTTGACCCAGCAACAGTGAAGGAACGGCGAGATAGTTCCAAGTCAGGATGGTGTGTGACTTGGAGGGGAACTTGTAAGTGGTGGTGTTCCCATGCATTTTCTGCCCTTGTCCTTCTAGTTGGTAGAGGTCGTGGGTTTGGAAGGTGCTGAGTAAGGAGCCTTGGTGCATTGCATCTTGTAGATGGTACACACTGCTGCCACTGTTGTGTCGGTGGTGGAGGGAGTGAATGTTTGTGGATGGGGTGCCAATCAAGCGGGCTGCTTTGTCCTGGATGGTGTCGAGCTTCTTGAGTGTTGTTGGAGCTGCACCCATCCAGACAAGTGGAGAGTATTACATCACACTCCTGACTTGTGCCTTGTAGATGGTGGACAGGCTTTGGGAAGTCAGGAGACGGGTTACTCGCTGTAGAATTCCCAGTCTCTGACCTGCTCTTGTAGCCACAGTATTTCTGTGGCTTGTCCAGTTCAGTTTCTGGTCAACGGTAACCCCCAGGATGTTGACTGTGGGGGATTCAGCAATGGTAATGCTGTTGAATGTAAAGAGTAGATGGTCAGATTCTCTCATGCTGGATTTAGTCATTGCCTGGCACATGTGGCGTGAATGTCACTTGCCACTTATCAGCCCAAGCCTGAAGGGAGGCACACGTACTTTTGCCCTTCTGCAACCTCCTGCATTCGGAAGGCCTCTGCTTCTGCCGGCCTCTTCACTGTCCCGATCAGCTCCTTGTCCATACGAGTGATTTCTTTCTCCTCAATGTCGATCTGCTTTTTGCGCTGGACCACTTCGATCTCTATTTCTTCCTGACGGATTTTCTGCTGCTCTTTGGCTCCCTGAAGCTCATAAGCCAGCTGAGACTCTGCTTTCTAAATGTAGCCAAGAAAATGCAAACAAAGTATTAAAATAACTCGGCCCAGACAGTGACTTGAAAGCTTTAATCCCCACAGTGCTTGCAGGCCATTACAAATTACGCTCAAACATTTTCTTTTACACATTTTAAAATTACACTAAACATTTATTTCTCCTTGGCTAAGGCAGTTGGTGAAAAACCTACTTCAAAGCCTCTATCAAGAGCAGAATTTTTTTTTTTAAAGTACAACAATGTATCCTGACAGTACATGTGTCTGCATTGAGAACTTATCCACTGATAGTCACACTCATTCTGACTTGGACATCTGTGACCATTCTCACGTAGCTGGGTCAGAATCCTAGAACTCTCTACCTAGCAGCACCTTCATCATCACAGACTGCTGCAGCTCGAGAAGACAGCCCACCACAACCTTCTCATGGTAACTAGGGATGGCCAATAAATGCCAGTGATGCCCACATCCCAAGAATGAAAAAGGGTGGCGGGGGGGGGGGGATGAAAGAGAGAGAGAGAGAGAGAGAAAACGTAATTAAACCAGGAACACCAGCAACATCCTAGATGTATTTCCTGGTGTCATGTAAGCCTCCACCCGCCAAGAATGAGGCACACTGGTTTTGTCGTATGAATATAACAGTGGTTAGCACTGTAGCCTCACAGCTCCAGCGACCCGGGTTCAATTCTGGGTACTGCCTGTGTGGAGTTTGCAAGTTCTCCCTGTGACTGCGTGGGTTTCCTCCGGGTGCTCTGGTTTCCTCCCACATGCCAAAGACTTGCAGTTGATAGGTAAATTGGCCAGTATAAATTGCCCCTAGTATAGGTAGGTGGTAGGGAAATATAGGGACAGGTGGGGATGTGGTAGGAATATGGAATTAGTGTAGGATTAGTATAAATGGGTGGTTGATGGTCGGCACAGACTCGGTGGGCCGAAGGGCCTGTTTCAGTGCTGTATCGCAAAATAAAAATAAATATTGATTCTGAACTGTTGCTGGAGTAAGGAAATGACTTGAACAGATCAGCCTTGGCTGGAAAAAACATTTGCATACTAACAGACGGTGCTTGTGTAGACAAAGGACCATTCCCTGACACATGAGGGGGTAGGCGGTGGCGTAGTGGTATTATCACTGGACTAGTAACCCAGAGACCCAGGGTATTTCTCTGGGGACATGGGTTCGAATCCCACCTGACTCCCCAAACCCTGTCCACCATCTACAAGGCACAAGTCAGGAGTGTGATGGAATACTCTCCACTTGCCTGGATGGGTGCAGCTCCAACAACACTCAAGAAGCTCGACACCATCCAGGACAAAGCAGCCCGCTTGATTGACACCCCATCTACAAACGTTCACTCCCTCCACCACCGATGCACAGTGGCAGCAGTGTGTACCATCTACAAGATGCACTGCAGCAATGCACCAAAGCTCCTTAGACAGCACCTTCCAAACCCGCGACCTCTACCAACTAGAAGGACAAGGGCAGCAAATACATGGGAACGCCACCACCTGCAAGTTCCCCTCCAAGTCACACACCATCCTGACTTGGAACTATCTCGCCGTTCCTTCACTGTCGCTGGGTCAAAATCCTGGAACTCCCTTCCTAACAGCACTGTGGGTACACCTACCCCAAATGGACTGCAGCAGTTCAAGAAGGCAGCTCACCACCACCTTCTCAAGGGCAATTAGTGATGGGCAATAAATGCTGGCCTGGTCAGTGAGGCCTACATCCCATGAATGAATTAAAAAAAAAATTCAACCCACAATGGATGTTGATCACTGACAGTGAGGGGGTGGGGAAACGCATTGCAGGGTCTGCTGGAATGATGCAATCCACAGGGGTCAGGACTTGTTGGACCAGCTGGTCACATGACTACCTGGCTGTTCCAGGGTTTTTTGAACTAGCCACAGAGAGTTTGGGAAAAGACTGTTTGCTCCTGGACTGAGAAGATCTCTCCTGTCTGCTCTCATCTCTTTCTCACAAGCCTTTGAATCCGCTGAAGACACATGAACCCCAAGAGAGAAAAGTCTCCTACAGCCAACAAGATTTAAGAAGAATACTGGGCCCCAACGAAAAGCAAGATCTACCTACAATCAATGATTTTACAGTGAGCTCGAAGAACCCCAACAACAACTTTTCAGATATTGCCTCAACTTTTCCACTATATTCTTCTGCTGCTCTTTTCTGTCTCTATTTGCATGTGTGTATCGCATATGCATGCTAGCGTGGGCGCGTTGCGTATCCGTAGGAGTCAACCGAATTAGAGTTTAAGTTTAATAAATTTAAACTTTTCTGCTTTAAACCTAAGAAAGCCAGTTTGTGCTGGTTTCTTTGCCTTATAATTGGAAAGCGGTGAACAAGGATTCACCAAGGGGAGCTAAAAACATTGCGTTTAAAAATAAAACCCTGTCACAGTAAGACCAGGTGAAGTCTGAGAGGGACCCCAGGCCCCTTTCTCACCTGGTTGTTAACACCTGGTCACTGCTAAGTTAAGCCGATCTTGGCCAGGACTCCTATAGGGCACTAAAGTTAGCCTCAGGATTGGAAAGGGGTCATGCTCCTGCTTCTGATCACTGCTCAATAAGCCCTGTGGGCTTCTCTATGATGTCAAATAATCGAGACACGTCACAATGGAAGCGTGGCCATTTGAAGCAGATACTGGAAAATGACCATGTGGAACTGCAACCTAGCAGAAATATCAGCACCTTCAGCACTGCAGGGACAGGGTTACAAAGCTGAAGGAAATGAAAATGAGTGTGATGGGAGAGCAGGTCCATCAGCACTTGACAGAAACAAAGACAAGTTGACCTTTCAAGAAACATCAATCAATCCTTCTCTTTCAGCTGCTGAAAAGACTTATTGTGTATTTAATGCAGATGGAATTTAATATAGAGAAGTGTGAGGTGATGCATTTTGGTAGAAGGGGCAGGGAGAGGCAACATAGACTTAATTGGCACAGTTATAAAGAGTGCACAGGGACAGAGGAACCTGGGGGTTCATGTGCATAGATCTTTGTCAATGACAGGACATACTGAGAGCATGGTTAGCAAAACATATGGGGATCTTGGGATTCATATATAGAGGCATTGAGTACAAAAGCAGGGAAGTTATGCTGAACCTTTATAAAGCTCTGGTTAGGCCAAAACTAGAGTACTGCGCCCAGTTCTGGTCACCACACTTTAGGAAGGAAGTGAGGGTCCTTGAGAGGGTGCAGAGGAGAGTTACCAGAATGGTTCCAGGGAGGAGAGATTTTTTAGCTACAAGGTTAGGTTGGAGAAGCTGGGTTTGTTCTCATTGGAGCAAAGGAGGTTGAGGGGAGATTTGATAGAAATATACAAGATTATGACAGGTTTGGATAAGGTAGACAAAGAAAGTGTTTCCCATTAGCTGATGGGACAAGGATTAGTGGACACAGATTTAAGGTTTCAGGCAAGAGATACAGGCGGGATGTGAGCAAGAAATTTTTTGTTTTACACAAGTAGTAATGACCTGGAATTTGCTGCCTATGACGGTGGTGGAAGCGGAGACGGTGAATGATTTCAAAAAGGAAATTGGAAGGGCACTTGAGGGAAATAAACTTGCAGGGCTATGGGGTTAGAGAGGGGAAAGGGTCTGACTGGATTGTTGTAGAGAGCCAGGATGGACTTGATAGGCCAAACAGCCTCCTTCTGTGCTGTAATGACTATGTAGCTGTACAGAACCTCAGTGAGGCCACACTTGGAATATTGCGTACAATTCTGGTCACCACACTACCAGAAGGATCTGGAGGCTTTGGAGAGGGTACAGAAGAGGTTTACCAGGATGTTGCCTGGTCTGGAGGGCATTAGCAATGAGGAGAGGTTGGATAAACTCGGATTGTTTTCACTAGAACGACGGAGGTGGAGGGGCGACATGATCGAGGTTTACAAAGTTATGAGCGGCATGGACAGAGTGGATATTCAGAAGCTTTTTCCCAGGGTGGAAGAGTCATTTACTAGCGGACATAGGTTTAAGGTGAGAGGGGCAAAGTTTAGAGGGGTTGTGCGAGGCAAGTTCTTCACACAGAGGGTGATGAGTGCCTGGAACTTGCTGCCGGGGGAGGTGGTGGAAGCAGGTACGATAGCGACGTTTAAGAGGCATCTTGACAAATACGTGAATAGGATGGGAATAGAGGGATACGGTCCCCGGAAGTGCAGAAGGTTTTAGTTTGGACAGGCATCAAGATCGGCGCAGGCCTGGAGGCCCGAATGGCCTGTTCCTCTGCTGTACTGTTCTTTGTTCTTTGTATTCCCAGCATTCTATTACAGGGTTACTGAATAGTTCAAATTCAATTTTTATCATAGATTCCAAAAAGATTCTTTTTCAGGTCGAGAACCCCTCCCCACTCAGCCCACTTTACAGTGTGTTCTTTTCCTCTGGTGACAACCTCAGCGAAACAGCCATGAGGAGGGGGCACAGATCATGGGATCCGATTCAGATGAAGGCCCTCCAAACCCATCTGCTTTCCCCCTTCCAGAACAACAACCTACCTCTATTGCCCTGGTATCAGAGTATTATTTTCTCTAATCCATTGAGCGTCTTGTATCCAGTCACTGTTCAACATTCCCTTTAAAGCTCATCAAGTTGATACTCACAGCTCAACCGTAGACTTTTAGGTTAGCCTCACTGCTCTCCTCTGCCCTGCTACTAGGGCCTGAATGGCCCCTTTATGTTATTGCATGACCTCTCCCATTTTCTTATCCCACATAGCAAGGCTGAGACATGGAATCCAACAACAGAGAATTACAGAGTTCTATGAAACGTTGGCTGGACCACACTTGGAGTACTGTGCACAATTCTGGTCCCCATATTATAAAAAGGATTTGGAGGTGTTGGAGAAAGTGCAAAAATGATACCAGAACTGAGAGGTTAGAACAATTAGGAAAGACTGAACAGGCTGGAACTCTCCTCCAGAAATGAAGGAGTGACCCGAGGAAAAATATTTTTATGCGAGTAGTTTGGATCTGGAATGCGCTGCCTGAGAGTGTGGTGGAGGCAGGTTCAGTCGAGGCCTTCACAAGAGAACTGGATAATTATCTCAAGAGGAAGAGTTAGCAGGGCTACGAGGAAAGGGTGGGGGAGTGGGACTAGGTGAATTGCTCTTGCAGAGAGCTGGCACAGACAAGACGTGCTGAATGGCCTCCTTCTCTGCTGTAACCATTCTATGATCCTAAAATGAAGGGGTCTAATAGGGTAGAGGTAGAGACAACTTATTCACTTGCAGGAGAGACCAAAACTAGGGACCAAAAATCTAAGATAGCCACGAATAAATCCAGTAGAGAATTCAGGAGAAACTTCTTTATCCAGAGAGTGATAAGAATGTGGAACTCTATTACATGGAGCATGAGGCGAATAGCATAGATGCATTTAAGGAGGAGCTGGATAAACACGAGGAAGAAAGGAAGAGAAGGATATGCTGATAGGGTGAGATGAAGTAGGGTGGAAGGAGGCTCACGTGGAACATAATCATCATCATGGACTAGTTGGGCCAAATGGCCTGTTTCTGTGCTGTAAACACGATGGCCTGAATTTTACTGCAGGCATCAAGACCCCGATGTTGAGGGGAAAAGTGGGTCCTGAGCCTGCACTTGCCAGCAGTGGGACCGGCTCAGTAACTTAACCACAGGCGGCCTCCCCATTGCCTCCACTCCTGCCGCCTAGGGGCTAGTAAAATTCAGGCCAATGTAAATCAGATAAACTCTTGACACAATACTCTGCGGTGCCATGAAGACTCAACAATTTCCAGGTTGCCAAGAGCTCCCTGGTCTCATGTTAAGTGGTTCAATTTGCCAGTGAGAGTGTGAGAGGCACCTGCAGCGCACAGCCTGTTGAACAGAAAAAAAATACCTACCTTTATATTTATTTCCTGATTAAAGGATGCCTTCTGCATTTCGAATGCTCGCTTGGAGTCAGCCATCATGGTATCAGCACTATACTTAACATCCATGGCTTCCTTCTTGCATTCAGCTTCCTGTGCATTTTGCGGGTGGAGAAAAAGCAAAAGATGGATCAAAACTCAGGCACTGATCGACAACACAAACATACTGTTTAGCAAGTCAACCTCAAGCAGTAAGTGTCTTAAATGGTTAACATCGCGACTAATTGAGTCATACGAGGTCTCAGCTACCATCCTGGGTCTACGATGAGTTTGCTGCTCTCGGATGGACTGACTGCAGGTGATCGCAGTATCTGTGGCTGAGGGAACAGGAGATGAACCAGAATTTCCACTCTCGATTATTATCCAGTAATCAGGCGAGTAAAGGATTGGGGTCGGCTGTAATATTCCCTGTGCCTGTGGTTGCTTTAACTGTCAACGTTTGCCGTCTAAGCTTGGGCATGAAATACTGTCACTTGGCTGAGATTAGGGTTGCCAACCCTCCAGGGTTGCCCTGAAGTCTCCAGGAATTGAAGATTAACCTCCAGGACACTGCTGCGAGCAAATCCAGATAAAAATCAGAGGAATATTAAAAAAAAAATTCATGCCCTTTGAACACTTATTAGTTATAAAAGTAGTGCTGATAGGGGGAAAAGAGTTTGTTTCATCGACAGTCAAGATTAATTCAATTGGGTAACAAAGGTTCTGTTCCCTTTCCAATTGGCTGTGGCAAGGTACTGAGCCTGGAGGATGGACCAATGATGGTGGCGGGTGGCAGGGGCGGTGTGTTGGATGAAGCCTCCGGGAATACATCCAACCAGCGTTGGCAACCTTAGCCGAGACACGAGAGATTGACTGCACTGAAGCAACAAGTCAACATCTTGAGAGGAGGAGGTGTGAAAGGAGAGATAGCAGGAAGATGTGGGAGCAAATATCATGTACTTTTCCTCTTATACATAATTGCCAAAGAGCGGAGTCATTTTGCACGTGGCAATGTTATTAAAGGGGCCAACCCAAGTCATTCAGAAGCAACACAAATTTAGCCTGACCATTTCAACACTGTTAGAATAAATGATCTATGGATTCTTGGCTTTTGACACCATACAAAAGTAAGTAATGTAAGGGGTTATGCATCTATGTCCCTCCACACCCAGCCACACATATACTGCTGGAACGATTAGACTCAACGCCACACTGATGCTCTAGAAGCTTTGTGGTTTAGTGATTTGTGAATCACAGTTACCCGTATTCCGGCGTCTCTCTCGGCTTCTGCCACTCCTATCTCTGCGTCTCTCTGCACTATTGCTGTCTGCGACTTCCCCAATGAGCTCAGGTACTCCACTTTGTCGTAAACATCCTGTAACACAAAGAGGAGGAGCTTAGAGAACAAAAGAGGCCACCAACACCTCGAACAGCCATTCAGAGAAAAACACTTAATCGCAGGAGTCAGCAATGCAGCCCATGTTGGGGAAAATCAAATCCAACCCAAAAATGGAGTGAATGCAGTATTGGAGAATTGAATCATAGACTGCTACAAAACAATAAACAGATAGTACACCAATGTTTCTCTCCGCATGAACCATTTACGCTAATCCCACTCTCCTGTTTGCTTTAAAGAGCCAATGAACAGGATGGCCTTCAAACAAATGGAAGATTTCCAGATCTGATGTAAAGTCCTGAAACATTAATTTGGGTTTCTCTCTCTCCGCAGACGCTGCCGGACTGGTTGAGTGTTTCCAGCATTTTCTGATTTCTTTTTTAAACAAAAGACTGATTTCAGGTTATAATTGCTGAAGATTGACAATGGTGAACATGTTGGTAAAGGATTCAGTGAAACTAAATGCTGGATTTCGATGCAGAACGTTTTGGTGCAGAAACAGGTCACGCACTCCATTAGCTCTGTGCTGGTGTATTTATTGGACCACTTAGTTTAATTCCACTCTCCAGCTTGCTCCCCACAGCCTTTGGTGCTCCTCTTTTTCAAGCAACTAACCAATTCTCTTTTAAGAGTTTACTTTCTTCCCATCTTGGCTTCGGATAATTCTCTGCACACAGATCTCTGTATTTCTACAAGCGGCTACAAAAGCAGGTCAGAGGCTAGGAATCCTGCGGCGAGTAACTCACCTCCTGACTCCCCAAAGCCTGTTCACCATCTACAAGGCACAAATCAGGAGTGTGATGTAATACTCTCCACTTGCCTGGATGGGTGCAGCTCCAACAACACTCAAGAAGCTCGACACCATGCAGGACAAAGCAGCCCGCTTGATTGGCACCCCATCCACAAACATTCACTTCCTCCACCACTGACACAACAGTGGCAGCAGTGTGTACCATCTACAAGATGCACTGCAGCAATGCACCAAGGCTCCTTCGACATCACCTTCCAAACCCGCGACCTCTACCACCTCGAAGGACAAGAGCAGCAGATGCATGGGAACATCACCACCTGCAAGTTCCCATCCAAGTCACACACCATCCTGACTTGGAACTATATCGCCGCTCCTTCACTGTCGCTGGGTCAAAATCCTGGAATTCCCTTCCTTACAGCACTGTGGGTGTACCTACCTCACATGGATTGCAGCAGTTCAAGAAGGCACCTCACCACCACCTTCTCAAGGGCAATTAGGGATGGGCAATAAATGCTGGCATAGCCAGTGATGCCCACATCCCATGAAAAGAAAAAAAAATTCTTATTCTCTGCTTTTTCAACAAAGGTCACCATGTTTCTTAAAAGCATCCATCACCAAGCTCAACAGATATCCATGTGGTAACAACTTTTTCTCTAACAAAATTTATCTGCATTTCATACCCACCCCCCTCAAACAAAGCCAAAAGTAGCTTTTAAATTAAGCTTTGGAAGGTTGTCTGCTGACCTAAAGTTTTAGCCAACTGACAGTCAACCTTGTCCCCAGCTAAGGGCTGTGGCTCTCACTGAGTTCCTGATCTCAGCCATGCTGGAGGAGGTGCACAGAATGAAAACCCTTCCCCAGCGGTGAGAGACGGAGGGAGAGATCAGCAGAAGAACCAAATTGGGGGCTATTTGAGAGCAACATGGGGAGTCAGAAAAGGATTGTACATTTAATCCAGACTCTCTCAAACTCCAGTGTGAGATCATGTTGGAACTGCCAAAGTCAGAGACAAACACAATATTGGCAATGACAGAACAATTTCCATATTAAAAATTCATAGGAATTTGAAGAATGCCATGAGTAAATATTACTGACAAGCCTGATAAAACAACTAAGGAGCGTCCTGAACAAAGAGGCTGAATTGTCACTTTCTGGAGGCTATCCTGTGATGTGGAATTTACTGGTGAAACTTAAGGTCAGGAAATCACATTACTTTAAATCAGTGTTGCTTTACAGGGCATTTTCACCCACAAGTTAAAAATGTTTCAATAACCATTGTAAGTAACAAGAATCAGCCAGTGGATGTTGGCTCACAATGCAAATTCCCTGTATTTCTGCACTGACTGGAAAGTCACTCAGATTGCAAACCAGCACCTTCCAAATTGTTTCCATCCCCGGTATTTGGTTAATGCATTAGCTCATGTTGACCATGGGCCTTAATGATTTAGATTTAGAGATACAGCACTGAAACAGGCCCTTCGGCCCACCGAGTCTGTGCCGACCATTAACCACCCATTTATACTAATCCTACACTAATCCCATATTCCTACCACATCCTCACCTGTCCCTATATTCCCCTACCACCTACCTATACTAGGGGCAATTTATAATGGCCAATTTACCTATCAACCTGCAAGTCTTTTTGGCTGTGGGAGGAAACCGGAGCACCCGGAGGAAACCCACGCAGACACAGGGAGAACTTGCAAACTCCACATAGGCAGTACCCAGAATTGAACCCGGGTCGCTGGAGCTGTGAGGCTGCGGTGCTAACCACTGCGCCACCCAATGATTAATGTTTAATCCTTTCAGAACTACGGTACCATTTCTGCACCAGAGTAAGGGGAACTCAATTAGATTTCAAGTCAGAGAATTCCCAAGTTAAATCATTCATGGATTTCACTATTTCTGCTCAGCGATAAGCGTTCGGCTCAGCTGGACAGATTTTCACTTTCGAGTCATGTGGCTGTGGGTTCAAGCACCACTCTAGGGCTTGAGTGCATTGTCTGAGATGACAAATTAGTGCAGCACTGAGGGAGGTATTGTTCTCGAGAAGAGATGACCAAACCAAGGCCTTGTTTGGCTGTTTCAGTCATTCGAGCAGATGTTGGAAATCCCATGACACAATCATTCTCACTGCCCTGGTCAACATTCCTTCCATTAATATAAACACTTTGTAATTGTCAATTCCACTTTGCAAAATGATTGTTGCATTTACGTGCACAGTCATTGCAAGTAACATCATAAAGGTCAGTCCTTGTCCAGTGAAACATGAAAAATGCATATTTTTTCCAAATGAGATATATTTGGTTATCATAGGGTTAAGCTATTACATATTTCCAATGTTTATAAATGCAAGCACAGCATATACTGTGACAGGTCTTAAAATATAAACCAAAAACTCTCACCACATTCTTAACATGGTTTTAAAATTTCAGTCTAAAAATAACACAGCCCTAGAGAACTACATGGAGTTTCGTCAATGTGTGCTTCTAATATCACCGTGTGGGTTTCCTCCCACAGCCAAAGACTTGCAGGTTGATAGGTAAATTGGCCATTATAAATTGCTCCTAGTATAGGTAGGTGGTAGGGGAATTGAGGGAAGGTGGGGATGTGGTAGGAATATGGAATTAATGTAGGATTAGTATAAGTGGGTGGTTGATGGTCGGCACAAACTCGGTGGGCCGAAGGTCCTGTTTCAGTGCTGTATCTCTAAAATAAAAAATAAATAAATTTGGCCTCATTGGAGTACGGGAAATTGGTCAGAGTGGGTTGGCCCACTCAAGGACAGAGGAGGGAATCTATGTGTGGAGCCAGAGGAAATGGGCGAGGTACTAAATAAGTACTTTGCATCAGTATTCACCAAAGAGAAGGACTTGGTGGATGGTGTGCCTAGGGAAGGGAGTGTAGATAGTCTCAGTCATCTCATTATCAAAAAAGGAGGTGTTGGGTGTCTTGCAAAGCATTAAGGTAGATAAGGCCCCAGGCCTGATGGGATCTATCCCAGAATACTGAGGGAGGCAAGGGAAGAAATTGCTGGGGCCTTGACAGAAATCTTTGCATCCTCATTGGCTACAGGTGAGGTCTCAGAGGACTGGAGAATAGCCAATGTTGTTCCTTTGTTTAAGAAGGGTAACAAGAATAATCCAAGAAATTATAGGCCGGTGAGCCTTACGTCAGTGGTAGGGAAATTATTGGAGAGGATTCTTCGGGACAGGATTTACTCCCATTTGGAAACAAACAAACTTATTAGCGAGGGGCAGCATGGTTTTGTGAAGGGGAGGTCGTGTCTCACTAATTTGATTGAGTTTTTTGAGGAAGTGACAAAGATGATTGATGAAGGAAGGGCAGTGGATGTTATCTATATGGACTTCAGTAAAGGCTTTGACAAGGTCCCTCATGGCAGACTGGTACAAAAGGTGAAGTCACATGGACACAGAACTGGCTCTGTCATAGAAGACAGAGGGTAGCAGTGGAAGGGTGCTTTTCTGAATGGAGGGATGTGACTAGTGGTGTTCCGCAGGGATCAGTGCTGGGACCTTTGCTGTTTGTAGTATATATAAATGATGTGGAGGAAAATGTAGCTGGTCTGATTAGTAAGTTTGCGGACAACACAAAGGTTGGTGGAGCTGCGGATAGTGATAAGGATTGTCAGAGGATACAGCAGGATATAGATCGGTTGGAGACTTGGGCGGAGAAATGGCAGATGGAGTTTAATCTGGACAAATGTGAGGTAATGCATTTTGGAAGGTCTAATGCAGGTGGGACGTATACAGTAAATGGCAGAACCCTTAGGAGTATTGACAGGCAGAGAGATCTGGGCGTACAGGTCCACAGGTCACTGAAAGTGGCAACGTAGGTGGATAAGGTAGTCAAGGCGGCATACGGCATGCTTGCCTTCATCGGTTGGGGCATAGAGTTTCAAAATTGGCAAGTCATGCTGCAGCTGTACAGAACTTTAATTAGGCCATACTTCGAATATTGCGTGCAATTCTGATCGCCACACTACCAGAAGGAAGGAGGCTTTGGCGAGGGTACAGAAGAGGTTTACCAGGATGTTGCCTGGTCTGGAGGGCATTAGCTATGAGGAGGTTGGATAAACTCGGATTGTTTTCATTGGAACGACGGAGTTTCAGGGGCAACATGATAGAGGTTTACAAAGTTATGAGTGGCATGGACAGAGTGGATCGTCAGAAGCTTTTTCCCAGGGTGGAAGAGTCAGTTACTAGGGGACATAGGGTTAAGGTGAGAGGGGCAAAGTTTAGAGGGGATGTGCGAGGCAAGTTCTTTACACAGAGGGTGGTGAGTGCCTGGAACTTGCTGCCGGGGGAGGACAGTTAAGAGGCACCTTGACAAATACATGAATAGGATGGGAATAGAGGGATATGGTCCCCGGAAGTGTAGAAGGTTTTAGTTTAGGCAGGCATCAAGATCGGTGCAGGCTTGGAGGGCCAAATGGCCTGTTCCTGTGCTGTACTGTTCTTTGTTCCTGCTTCCACAATGACCTCTACAGATAATTTTATGCATGGACAGTGCTCTGCCGGAAAGGGAGATAGAAGCAGATTCAGTCGTAACTCTGAATAGGGAATTGGATCTGTACTTGGAAAAAGGAAAAGTTGGTAGGTGGTGGGAGCAAAGCAGGGGAATGGGACTAATTGGATAGCCCTTTCAGAGATTCAGCTGAGATACAATGGGCTGTGGCCTCCTCCTATGCTGTAGAATTCCATGACCCTAAAGTTCAAGCAGAAGAAAAGAAGTTGATGGGAAGAGATTAGAGAAAAAAATTGAAATAAAAATACACAGCAAATCAGATTTTTTCCCCTCCTCTCCTGAAGGGATTTCATTTTTGTGCGATGCATTGCTATGAATGCTAGCCACCCTGTGTTATTGTGCCCAGTATTCACATGTGTGCTCTGTGGCTTGGTCTGTACTCACCCATTGTTTGTGCACACAATTCCAGTGAGGGTTAGTAGGCAGCAATCAGGTGGATGGGGATTCCCCAGCTCATGTGTCTCTCTCCCTACTGCTAACCCTGGCTGAGCTTGGCCAACTCAGCACAACCTTAGGTGGAGCAGTGGGCAGTGGTGGTGGAACTTGGGACTTGCTTGGCCCATGGGCTTCTGTTGCTCAACTTGATAAACTTACTGCTTAAGCATCAAAGCAGCTGTTGAATATCCAGCAGTGGTAATTTTTAAAAAGAACTTCCATGCACACATACCCTTGGGAATCTTCAGTGGCAGCTGGGTACTGAGCACTGATTCACATCAAATGGCGAGGATCAAATGGACTGAACAGAGCACTGCACAAGAAACCTTGTAGATTTTCAGAAGGCTTTTGAAAGTGGGAAGCTTCCGGAGCGCAATGCTAGTATCACTGAAGGTCTGCCACAGATGGTACAGCATAAGGAAGGGAAGAATGTGGAGGGTACGAAAGCAGAAGTGCATTGCTGCAGGAGGCTGTAAAGGTAGGGAGGCGTGAAGTCGTGGAGGGATTTATAGAGAAGAGCAAAGATACGTAAGAAATAGGAGCAGGAGTAGGCTACACGACATGACTGAATTTCTACATCAGCTCCACTGGAGGATGGGGAGTCTTTAGAGGTAAGGTGATGGTGACTGGGGTTTTTTATAGTATAGGATTCAGGCGGAGAAGTCAAAAATGAGTTAGTTTTACTTAAGGCGGAGCTCAAGTCTGGTCTGAAGCTGACAAAGGCATGAATTAAGTTATCCAGAACATATGGCAAGGTAAGGATAGAGATGGACGATAGTTGTGAAATAGAAGTTGGTAATCTTGATTGCCTGTATGTGGAGTTTGAAACTGTGCTCAGGAGTGCGGAGTTTGTGTTGTGCAATGGTGTTTCAAAAGAATTCATTGCATATGAAGTGATTCAGACATGAGACGTGTTGAGGCACATTGTAACGATTTGTTTTTCCTTTACAACTTGCCTTCAGTAAAGAAAGATTTATATAGCGTCTTGTACTTCCTCAGAACGTCCCAAAGAGCTTGACAGCCAATGAAGTACTTTTGAAGTGCAGTTGCTGCTGTAATGTAGGACTAGCAGTAACCAATTTGGGCACAGCAAGCTCCCACAAACAGCAGTGTGATAATGACCAGCTAATCTGTTCTGGTGATGTTGGTTGAGGGATAAGTATTGGCCAGGACGCTGGGGAGAGCTCCCCTGCTCTTGAAATAGTGATGGGGATCTTTTACATCCACCTGAGAGTAGATGGGGTGTCAGTTTAAAGTTTCATCCAAAAGACAGCACCTCCGACAATGCAGCACTCTCTCTAGAGTGTATCTCTGTCGTGAAAACCTTGGTGTGTCAGCAAGTTAAATTACCACGGGAGGCATCACAGCCAAGTCTGTCCAACCTCTCTCACAGCATAGGGCAAGGTCCATCTGTGGTCACCACGTTTATTTTCAGCCGCCTCGGAACTTCAGGCCCTGAGGCTGCTTGTAGTTCTGCTACCACCTTCCTGACTGAGATATCTAACTCTACACAGTCCAGAGATTGAACGGGGATCTTCCTGGTCCATTGGGGAAGATGTAATGGGAATTATATAGAATGTACAGCACAGAAACAGACCATTTGGTGCAACTTGTCAGTGCTGACGATGCTGCACATGTGTCTCCTCTCACCCTCTTCATCTAACACCATCAACTCAATCCTCATTCCTTCCTACCTCATGTGTTTATCTAGCTTCCCCTTAAATGCATCTGAAGAGAACTTTTTTTTAATGGTGCAAGTGGGAATACCCAGTCACATTTTCCATACAGATCACAGGTACCTACTGCAGTTCATTTAAAAACAACTATGTATCTGGATGAGAATTTTAAGGCAATTCGTCATAAGATGTGTTTTATATGCCCTGTGCAATTCAGTGAGTCATAACATTATATAAAAGGAGGCCACTTCTTCAACGTGTACCTGTTCAATGGCATTCTAGCTTCGTACAGAGGGGAGCTATTAGTGGCCTGAATGTCATTCCTGCTGAGTTCAATACCAACCAAAGGATCGCATCTGGGACTTTTTAAACCCGTGTGCCTTAGCTGATTGGTGCTTAATGCAGCTGAGCCATTGAGTTGCCTTGAACTGTCTTTCCAGACATTTGAACCAAAATGCTGAGGAATGCACTAACCTAGATCGGAGCTTCAAGTTCTGAATCACCTACATCCTGCAGTAATAACCCCTGCAGCAGTTCATGAACAATGGAAAGTTATCTAACAGTTTACAATTGGGAAAGAAGGTCAGGTGATCCAGAAACAGACATAACCACAACCCCAAGGAGAAAGCAACTGCCTGCAACAGAAGCCACAAGGTGCTGTTTAAATATGTCCTCTTCAGTTCCGTCCCACTTCCCACTCTGCTCTTCCAACCTCCAAATGCAGCACTTTGCAGCCAAGAAGGTAGGCAGGCCATCTGCTCTTAAGGCACTGCCAAAGCCCCTCTATAACTGAGCACACGGAGATGGTCAAACCACAGCCTGGGTGTACCAATAATCTGTGTGTGGAAACAGCTCGTCTTCATTTGCTGTCTCCCACTCACATTGGTTGATTCAAATCGAGAACTTGCAGCGTGGGAAGCTTTGGCATTTAAATGCAAATATGCCACAAACTACTTCCTTTAAAAAAAAACACATGCATGAAAAATCTGCTTTCAACTCTTGTCAGAGCGATTTAGAGTCCAAATACAGAAATCACTAAAAACTAGTGGAGAGGTACAAAAACTAACTTAAAAAGCTAATGGAATGTTGGCCTTTATTGCAAGGGAGCTGGAATACAAAGGGATGGAAGTTATATAAAGCTCAAGTTGGACCCCATCTAGAGTACTGAGTTGGATGGGCTACAGACCAGGTGCCGGAAGGTGGGATTAGATGGGGCGGCTAGTTTTTTCAGTCAACACGGATATGATGGGCTGAATGGCCTCCTTCTGTGCTGTAATTTTTATATAGTTCTTGGTACCGCACCTCAGGAAGGATATACTGACCTTGGAAGGGCTGCAACATAGATTCACCAGTATGATAGCTGGACTAAAAGGGTTAAATTGCAAAGACTAGGTTTGTATTCCACTGAATATAGGATATTAAAGGGCGATCTAATTGAGGCACTTAAAATGGTTAAAGGATTTGATTGTGTAGATAGAGGGAAACTATTTCCTCTGGTTGGGGTGGGGGGGGGGGGGGGGGGTGCGCAGGTGAAGTCCAGAACAAGGGGGAATAATTTTAAAATTAGAGTTAGGCCGTTCAGGAGTGATGTCAGGAAGCACTTCTTCATACAATGGATAGCGGAAATCTGGAACACTCTCTCCTCCAAAAAGAGGTTAAGGCTAGGGGTCAACTGAAAATTTCAAAACTGAGTTTGATAGATATTTGTTGGGTAAGGATATTAGGGGACACGGAACCAAGTGGACAGATGGAGATAAGATACAGATCAGCTATGATCTAATTGAACGGTGCAACAGGCTCAAGAGGTTAAATGGCCTCATCTTGTTTCCACTGACCCACTCCAAGCAGAAGTGACAAATTCCCTGACACACAGCACCTGTCCATGTGCTTATTCCATTTGACTCTTTACCTGATCTTTACAAACCTTGGATGCAGCTGCTGATGGGAGCTTTTTGAATTTATTAAAAATGAAAAGCAAGTGAAACTAAAGTTGGCTGCAGATAAATCAGCATTCGAAGTACGTTTCTTAATCTTAACCTTGATGGTGAAGCTGAGAATCTCGATTCCCATGCGGCCTACATCAGGAGCAGCCACTTCACGCACCAGCTGAGCAAACTGATCTCGGTCCTGATAGATGGCTTCAACGGTCAGTGTTCCTGTGGGAAGGGAGGGAAGAAAAACTGAGTCAATTGACGCTAATGAGTCCGAAAGCCGGGGGGATCCAGTTAGCAAACAACTCTTTTGGAGATGGGGGGGCAAAGAGGTGAGGAGAAAACTACACATTAGTCTGCAACTCAACAAGGGATTTGAGAATTATAAAGGTTAAAATAATAAAACACCAACAAAACTGACTTAAAGTCGCAATTAAATAAAAGATTGTTAAATGCCTTTTTAAAAAAAAAGTCATTTCAATGTGTGGCAACAGCCAATGGTACAGGGAATGGGGAGGACACAGGCCAAGGGTGGGAGGAGGCACAGGATTGAAGTGAGCCTGCTCTGCTCAGTTACTGTGAGCTGTATCAACTAGAATTTCTCAGCAATCAGAGGAGTAGTGGAAAAACAACCAGAGGAGGAATGTCCAGCCCACTCAGTCCCCTAAGTGGGCAGTTAGAGAGAATATCGCTACAATCCACCTCCAGACATGTTCCAGGGAGACAGCCACTATATCTACGGCTCCTCACTCACCCCACAGAACAACCATAAAAACCTATTTTATATGATTAGCACCAATTTGAATTGTTATTCAGGACTGAGGCAGGAACAAAGTCTGAGCTAATCCTGCTGCGACAGAGACATAGGTAATGTATTCTTTACAATGATGATGCTTTTTCTTGCCTGCACCTACAACTCCCACTGAAAGTTAAATTAGCTTTGGTATGGTTTCTGGAGTGTTGAGTCAGGCTGAGGACACATTCAAAGTGAATCTGTGTAAGTTTAATGTAATCAAGTGATTGGGCTAATTTGAAAAATATATAAATCTTTTAAACTCATGGCAAATGAGAGCAGAGCAGAAACAGAATTTGTGCTATTTGAAATTTAAGAAAAGGGCAAAGGGCCACAGTGCAAGATTCATAGCCATGACTCAGGGGGTAGTACATTTTGCTTGAAGTCAGAAGGTTGTGGATTTAAATCTCACTCTAGGCCCTGTGCACAAAATTCAGACTGACACTCCCAGTGCAGTGCTGAGGGAGTGCTGCATTGTCAGAAGTGCCATCTCTCAGATGAAATATTAAACTGAGGCCCTGTAAGCCCTCACAGATGGACATTAAGCAGGGCACTATTTTGAAGAACAGGGGAGCTCTCCCTGGTGCCCTGACCAATATTTATCCCTCAACCAATCTCATTAAAACAAATTATGTGGTCATTGTAGGACCTTGTTGTAAGCAAATTGGCTGCTGCGATTTTTATGCTGCAACAGGTCAAAAGATTGCAAAGGCTATAAAGTGTTTTGGGATGTCCTGAGGTTGTGAAAGGCATTACATAAATTATTGTTTTAAAACAGTAGGAGAGATGATTAGGTAAATCAAGTAATGAAGTCAAGTTTGGATTTTAAATTTTGATTTGGGGGTAATCAACTTCTTTTAAACTTTGGACTTCCTGATTATTGATGGTACTTAGTTATTGATAGCTGTAGGGCGTGTGTTCTTGTGAAGAACTGATTTTTGAATTAAATCTTAAATTGATTCGCTCACTGGTTGTGACAGGGAAAGTTTTTATTTGGTTTATAAGGGAAACTTGATCACACTTCAAAAATCAATATCTGTGGTATGCAATGCCTCTGTTCAGTGTTCAGAGCTCTGCACGGCTATTTCAGGAGAAATGCAGCTGAAGCCCTGCAGCCAGTGACATTTTGCCTACATACTACTGGCCTCCTGGTGGATCTGAAGGATATGCAGGAGGCTCGTTCAGCTAGGGCAGCTGGTTGTGCCAAAGGAATTCAGTAATGTGTATAACATCAAATTTGGAAGACAGGTTCACTGGAGTATCTGATCAACAGTGATGGAGACAACCGGGAACATGAAAGCAAATGTCGCTTAAAATGTGGCAAAATGACTATTAGATCTTCTCTCAACATAGCCTCACCCACTGTACTTAGGCACAAAGACTTAAACACCACTGATAAATTGTGAGGATACATCAACTTTAAAGTTCACTCATCCTCAATGTGTACAATAAAGCTCCCGTCATCAATGCTTCTGGAGTTGATTTACTAGTATACTTTCCCCCCCCCAACCCCCACCTTTGCACGGAGGCTGGGAAGGGAGTTGCGGAGGGATGTGGTCAAACATAAGGCATCGTGTGTACACTCTGTAGAGAGTCACACTGCCTAAGAAGGGAAGGATCTTAAACAAGGCAGCCATGGAGTGGTGCCTGGCTGCGAGAGGGTGTGTGTGTGTGCGCGGCCCTCTTCACTGCTCTCAGTCCTCTTTAACGAGGAAGGTCATTAGTCCCTGTAAATGATGATACACCAGCCAACTCTTACAGCAGGCTGATCACATTAACACCAACAGGCGCGCTATGAACGATGGGGACTGTACTACCCACTGAGTGATAGCTTGTGAAAATAGTCTTATTTTTAGGGTGGGAGGGAGGAGCAGGCTTGTGATGGAGAATTTAAACAAACTCAAGACTACCAATTACCCAAGATAGCTCGGAGATGTCCTTCTAGGGTTTGTAACACGACACTTTTGGTCTCCTGGACACTTTTCCCCAGGAACTGCTCACACGCCACGGCTAGCAGCTCCATCTCAGTCATTACCTTCACCTGCACATAGGGAGCAGAATGTAAGCCAACAGCAAGTGACAAACAGCTACATAACAAACAGCTACATAACTACATAATACTTTAAGACTATTAACAGAAGCAGGTATTAAAACCTACAGAATTAAAATAAAACTGCAGCTCTGTAATACTTTCTAAAGATTATAAGGTGTTAAAAATTGCAGGACTGCACCAGGAAAGATTAGCAGAGCAAAATAAAAGCAAAGCACATCCAATATAAACAGAAATCATACCAATGCACAAAGCAACAAAACAGTATTGCACCCTGTAACACTTTAACATGGCAACAAGGAAATTGAAAGGAATCTAAGTAACTTAAAAACGGATTTTTCATTCTGACCACCTGATAGAGGAATCTGAAAATTTCAGTCTATCACCTCATTGAATTTCTGCAAGTAAATGTTGCTAAGTTAAGCTGTTGCAGGGTACAGAGGCAAAACACTTTTTGAAAAAAACTACTGATTACAACTTATTTGAAAACGTGAATCAGACTGGCTCAGATAGAGGCTTCACCAGCGCATGCATCTGCGTGAATCACACCACCAAATACTTTTACTACATCAAAGCAAGTCAAAAATGCCTCAGCGTGGTATGCAGCTTTCACAGTTATGGTCCAACTGGCAAAATAATTAAAAAAACAAAATGTGGAGTTGACGAGGGGGGAGGGGAAGAGTCGCATGTGGAAGAGCCAGAGAAGTCCCAGGAATTGTAGAGTTGCGAACATGGGAGCATGTGAAAAGTGCCCCATTTGTACAGCCCTTCTGTGGTAACAGAACCGCACGTCACTTAATTTCAAAGGGCAAATATCTAAGGAAAGGTAATGCCAAACAGATCTACCTTCTCAATAAATTGTGATTAAACAGCAACAAGATACTCGTGGATAACAGTTGAAATGAATTACAGGTAGCCTCAACCCAGAGGGCTGATATTTCCCCACAATTTCAGGTCACTGTAAACCCAAGTGTTCAGTAAGAAGCTTATAGTTAGTTAAGAACCTTCTCCAGTCTGGAAGGTGGCAGTGCGAAGCTGGCAGGTTTCAGTCAGGTTCTACAACCAGAGGGTGCGAGGTGCGCCTAAAGATAAAGGGCATGTGTCACACCAAAGCAGACTTGCAACCTGGACCAGAGGCACATCTCACCCACAAACAACCAAACATGATTGGTGCTTTTGCCAACAGCGACAACATTCAGGTCAACTTCAGCGGCAGCCATCTCTCCACTTCCAGCCTCTCCTGTGAGTCTCCTCTGTGTCTAACCATGTTTGCTGATGCAACTTGCTTCTCTGATGGGAAGACACAGGCTCACTTTACAGGAAGTGCAGGAGGTTTGAAATTAGTGGCCGTCAGCGTCTTGCATGACTGACTGGATACTGGGATTGCTCTCTCTCTCCCCTCCCTACCAGCAACTGCCCCCCCACCAGTTTATGCTGGGATTTCTCTCTTACCTTTACCCCAGTTCCTGCTGCCATTCTTTCCTCCAATCATGCTGACACCCTTCACCCCATCCAGTTCACCTATTTCTCTCTCTCTTCCCCCTCCTCGCTCAGTAGACCATTGTGAGACAGAAAGACTTGCATTTATATAGCACCTTTCACGACCTCTGGATGCCCCAAAGTGCTTTACAGCCAATAAAGTATTTTTGAAGCATATAATCAGCTCATTTCAAACTGCCTGCAGTTTGGAACTGAATTAGCAAATATAAAAATACTTCTGTGGAAATTGGAATCTTCTTTTATGAATCGGCCACCCACTTCCTTTGAATGTCGCATTGCAATATAACAAAGTGATCCCAAACCAAATTACAGTTAATTGCTGCATAATTTTTATTTAAAAATTGAAATATGAAACTGTAGAGAGGTACTGTGAAAATTTTTTTTTGAAAAGGTGGTTACAAATAACTCTTAAATTACGAATGACCGATTAAATCAGGTCAAGTATTAAGAGTGTTCCAGGATAAGGGCTTTGGGTGGCCACTGCTTGAAGTGTTTAAGTACGTTCATCTAAAAATGAATTGCAGCAATTAACACTTGGACATCGGAATACGAGGCAGTTAAGATGACGCCTGACTTTGGTCTCTGTCTCAGTTGCACCAAGAGTGAATGTAATGTCGGAAACACGGCAGCCAAATTACACACAGCAAGCTCCCACCAACAGCAATGTGATCATGGCCAGAAATATTGATTGAGGGATAAATATTGGCCAGGAAATCCAGCTCTTCTTCGAGATAGTGCAATATGATCTTTTAGATCCACCCGAGAGGGCAAATGGCACCTTGGTTTAACATCTCATTCAAAACACAGTGCCTCCAACAGTGCAGCACTCCCTCAGTACTGCAGTGGAGTGTCAGACTAGGATTTTTGTGCTCAAGTCTCTGGAATGGGACTTGAACCCACAACCTTTTGATGCAGAGGCGAGACTGCGACCCACTGAGCCACAGCTGACACACTCCAGTTCCTGTTGGCATTATTCTCACCAGGTTCACCTCAGACCTTTCACCCCTTTTCTTCCTTGTCTTGTCCACTGCACAGCAGCATTCTCTCTTTCTGTCCCCTCCTTCCCCAGTAGACCATCACACTTTGCTGCATTCCACCCTCCTTCCCTTCAGGGTTTGCCTCTGAGCAACACAATCAGCTCCAACCTGATGCAGATAGTCTGTAAAATGGAATTTTGCTGCATGCTTTGGAAGAAAACCCCCGTCCTTGCAAAACTATTAAGAGGTCAGGAAGTGTCACTTACAGTACGCAGTGACTCTTCAAACCCAGAGCAACAACATCAGACAGGAGATGGGAAGATGAGCTGAATGGTGAGAAAGATGAACCTCCTGAGTGGGTGGGGATTTGCTACAGTTTCTGGGGATTCCGCAATATAAAAGCTTTGCCGTGGTCCTGGATGTAACTAGAGAATGGCAGCTCCAATCAGACAGCCCGTAATCCTCAAGCAAACACTTTCAAGTGATTTTTATTTTGGAATGTTTAACATTGCAGACTACATTTTCTGCATAATTTATCTTTTATTTGCCTTCACCCCCCACCCCCCCACCCTCCCCCCACCGAGTCCTAGCTGATTCTGTCAGCTCTGCTGCTGCCAGGGTGGTCTACTCATTTCCCAGACCATGAACAATGCTCCGGTATATGAGGGAGTAGCATGAAGGTGAGGTTCTGCCCTCTGCCCCGCAGGGAAAGACTGCAGCTCCGCTTGATACTTTCACTCTTGGTGCAACTGAGACAGAGACCAAAGTCAGGAGCCATTTTAACTGCCTCGTACTCCGGTGTCCAAGTGTTAATTGCTGCAATTCATTTTTAAATGAACGTACTTAAACACTTCAAGCAGTGGCCACCCAAAGCCCTTATCCTGGAACACTCTTAATACTTGACCTGATTTAATCGGTCATTCGTAATTTAAGAGTTATTTGTAACCACCTTTTTTTAAAAAAAAAATTCTTCACAGTACCTCTCTACAGTTTCATATTTCAATTTTAAAATAAAAATTATGCAGCAATTAACTGTAATTTGGTTTGGGATCACTTTGTTATATTGCAATGCGACATTCAAAGGAAGTGGGTGGCCGATTCATAAAAGAAGATTCCAATTTCCACAGAAGTATTTTTATATTTGCTAATTCAGTTCCAAATTGCAGGCAGTTTGAAATGAGCTGATTATATAAACCAGAGGTCCCTACCTCAGCCTCGTTGCTGTGCCCAATACAGACCAGAGGGCAACAGAGATTTAACCACTGGCCAAAGAGAAGGTGGAAGGAGGTGGATAATCATAGAATGATACAGCAGAAAAGGGGGGCCATTCAGTCCATCGTGACTATACCTGAGAAACTCATCAGCAGGCCACTCTGGCAGATGTCACAGTAACAGGTTCAATGACCAGATCAGCAGTATCTATGGAGAAAACTCCTTTTAAAGACATGCTCTGTAAACTTCAACTCATTCAAAACTCTGCTGCCCAGTTCCTAACTTGTACCAAGTCTCGTTTACCCATCACTCCTGTGTTCACTGACTGACACTGGCTCCCTGTCTGCAATGCCTTGATTTAAACATTTTCATCCTTAGTTTCAAATCCTGCCATGGCCTTGTCCCTCCCTATCTCTAACCTCCTCCAGCCCCAGAACTAATGTTCCCGCTAAACTATATGTGCAGCAGCCTGAAAGGAACCATGCAGCCCTTGTTCTGGGATAAATAGTGCATGTACACATTAAAGGCACTGTATAAATGCAGGTTGTTGTTGATCTATAATCACTTGGCTACAGGTAAACCTCTTTATCTGCAGCTCTTGTTTTGTGTAGGGAGAGGAAGGAGGAGAAACTGGCTTGACCATTCTGTTTAGTTTGCTTTCTTCAAGTTTATTTTTAAATTCAAGAATTTTGAACGTAAATATAATAAAAGACAATTAAGTAATTCTACTATTTGCACCTAGTCAGTTCTGGCCTGGAATGTGGCCGCTTGCTTACCCTGATACAAGAAGCATTGCCTCGTGCCAGAAGGAAATTAAAAACTGGAGTGGGGATGGGGGAGGAATGACAAAATTGGACCAATTCTAAGGCAATCTTTTGAATTACTTGGCACTCATCCTGAGCTGCATTGTAGCATTAATGGTACAATATACAAGACATCTAGGGCAAGTGCAGATAATAAAAATATTGAAAGTTTTATTACAGATCATTTGTGTCAAGTTAAATAATGTGCAATTTGGATTGTACAGGAATCAACTCTTGGAAGCACAGATAATGCATCCGGGTCAGCAGCAAGAGGGAGATATTACCAGATTATCAGATCTCTCAATGGGGACACAAGTGCATTCGCTACTCTTTCTTCCCCTCAACCAACATGTCTCCCTTACTCTTCTCATGCTGATTCATGCCACCTGCAGCCCTCCTCTACCTTGACCTGCAGCTACCCTTCACATGAGCTCAAACAAGAAATTTTGGATGCTGTTTGACCATGTGCAGCATCACATTGGAACCCCATCCTGTTTGCATACTTGCATTTCCCAGCAGCAGTCCTTGGCCTAGTAGTGACCAGAAGGGGAAAGGGGTGGAGGGGGGGGGGCCCTCTGGGTGATTTACCTGCAACCTCAGCAATGTCTGACAATAGTGGAATCCCCCAATTGGTGGAACAGCTGAAATCAGCTAACGGCAATGCAGGACTTCAATCCAGCATCTTCCCTCATACAGTATGTATATTCAAAGCAGTCAGGGAGGAGTCAAAAGCAAACATGTAAAATAGTCTTAAAAACGTGATCACATCTCAAGTGCAGAGATATACAGATCACAGGCATGACACAATAGTTCATAAATCAGAGAATAAATGACAACAGTGCATTTATGGAGCATTAATTCAATGAGCAAAAGTTTTGGATGAGTATTCACTCAATTTCCTGAATTAATTCCTTTTATATTCAAGAACTTTTAAGGTGGGGAGGGGGAAGGACAAACAGCAAGGAAAAGAGAGGGGAATTTTAAATAAAACACAATAAGTCTGAAGTGAAAGATGCCGATGAGATAGGAAACAGAAGCTTTGTGCTGGCAACACTTTTGAAAAATGCTATTTTTCTATTTTAGTTTGGGTGCTCTTTGCATCCCAGCCTTTTCTCCCCTCTGGTATTTCAAACCTTGTTTGAGTCACTGGCTGCATCCACCTTCAGTGCTTTACCATGGCAAAGAAGTGCAGTATGGGTTTATCACAGCAAACAAGTGCTGAGTCAGTGATCTATCTGCCATTTTGGAGTTGGTTCGTGGCTGTAATTTGTACGGTATTTACAAGCAATCGAAGATTGGTCATGTGCTGTGTTGGCAAGAAATTATTATCCATAAACTCTTCCACTAATGAGATTTAAACAGATAACATTGCACATGCTGCAATGTAAAGTACTGATCACTGTACAGACCAATATGGAGAAATGATTCTTAACAGAATTATATTCGAAAACGGCCACTCAAGGCTGCAAAGTTTTATTGAATCATTTGGGTCAATGCTCCAATATGGCAGTGCAGTGTGCATTTCCAAAGTGGTTATAATTTAATGATCAGCAGCCAGACACTTTTCCTTTTGGTCTCTGCCAGCCCTTTCACCACAGCAGCACAACCTGAAAAACTGTTCTGTGATGTGCATGCAGAGCGAGACATTAGATAAAAAGCATTTTTGCAACTTCAGGTTGGTGGGGGGGGGGGGGGGGGGTGGGGGGGGGGGGAGGGGAGGGGAGTGGGGGGCAGAAATGCAGGGAAGATGATGATTTCAGAAGTGGTCAACAGCGCTTAATAGGGGCTGTGAAATCTAAACCCGAGGTGTCATCCAAGTTCAATTTACACTGAATAATAAAGTGCTAATTATGCCCAATTTTAAAAAGTTGTTGATTGAAATTTAACTATGTGACATCTGAATAAGTGAGTTTAACGAGATATAATCTATTTCCTATCTTCTCATTCCACCTACACATTAATCTTCTTGTGACAGCCTGTGATTTTGTGGGTTGAGTTCTCTAAACTGCTTTGTGTAAGGGGACACTTTTACTGTTTGGAAACAGAGACACAGTATCTTAAAAAAGTAAAATCAAATCGAATACTTTTGTTTGTAAAAGGAATTTTTGCCAATTTTGTCACCCCTCTCACTCTTCTTCTGAAGGCACGATGTTCTGTGGGGGTACGTTTCCCCGAGGCAGTGGGGGGGGGGGGGGGGCGTGGGTGGGAGGTGCTCTCCTCCAGTACACTGGCCAAGTGACCAATCTTTATGCACAAGCTTATACAGTGAGCATTGCCAAGATATGACCACCGTTAGCATCGCAATCGAGCCCGAGCTGGTGAAACTTAATAAAATTTAATTAATTCATTAAAAAATCTGGAATTGAAAGCTAGTCTTAGTAATGGTGCCATGAAACTATCGATATTCGCGAAAACCCATCTGGTTCACTAACGTCCTTTAGGGAAGGAAAGCTGCCATACATACCTGGTCTGGCCTACATGTGACTCCAGACCCACAGCAGTGTGATTGACTCTTAACTGCCCAATGAAATGGCCTAGAAAGCCACTCAGTTGTCAAGGGCAATTAGGGATGGGCAGAAACGCCCACATCCCACGAAAAAAAAACTGATTGCCCCACAGTTTCTAACTTAGCTCGAGGTCTTCTGCACTTCTATTTTGCAGTTCCCATTTTACAATAATCTTTGGGGACCATGTAAGCATCCACTGGAGAGGACAGGTACAGTGGAGTTGGATGCAGTTGGAGTGAGTGCACTTGCGCAGGTCAATTCGATAGGAAGCCCTGGCTGATGGCACTCCCACATCTCATCTGTTCTAGCTCCCTGAAATGGATGCGCACAGGAGGGAATTCTGGGGACAAGTGCCTGTCACTCACTTCTCTTTTCACCTCAAATCACTCAGTCCCACTAATTAAGGTAACTGACACTGATGCTGTGTCACTCCTCCGTGATTAAAAACTGCCTTATGCCTTCACTCTGTAGTACAGCTATTGGAGGAAGCCAGTCCTCCACCTTCTGAATTGGTCTCTCTAGACAGAGACTACTAGAGAGTACTGGATAATATATCCTTGATAATTTAAAAAAAAATCTTTAAAAAAAAACACAGGTAAGGGCCAGGAACAAGTGTTGAGCTAACCCAGTGGGTGTCAGTTTGCATCATTAACAAAGTAGGCTAATGCCATGAATATGTTTACTAAACCAAAAGCAGGGAGCAGATTGGGAGACCAAGGAGAGGATGGGTCTCCAATACTGTGGAATTTACTTTTAATGTAATGGATTGTGTGGGGCAGGCCTACCAGGGAACAGTGGCACAAGTCCAAGTCCCACTTAGCAGGTGCTAACCAAAATGGAGTGGCTCGCCAACATTTTTTTTTAAAGGGAACTAGTTAAGTACTTAAAGGTGGAAAAAAATTTGCAGGGCGATGAGGAAAGAGCAGGGGCTATGGGACTAATTGGATAGTTCTTTCAAAGGGCAAGCACAGGCACAGTGGGCTGAATGACATCCTACAGAGCTGTAAAATTCGATGAACTTCAAGGTTACTGCTGCTATCATGAGCGACTCGATTTGTGGCAATCAACAATTTAAAAAAAAATCACATTAGGCTGGTGCAGCTCACAAATGGTACGTGTAGTGAGGACTCACTCAAAGCAGCCAGAAAATAATGAAGGGAGAGAGTATCGCTGGTAATAGCCAGGAGCCAATTTTTAAAAAAATGAAAGGGAACTTCAGCTCAGGTGCTAATACAAGGAACAGTGAGCAATTATCTCTATATCAAACTAACAGGATTCCACAGCAGTGCCCCGTGTTTATTTTTCTCCAGGGGCAAGAACTTAGGTCATAAAGAGTGCTGGAAATACTCAGCAGCTCAGGCAGCATCTGCGGAGAGAGAAGCAGCATTAACGTTTCAGGTCTGTGACCTTTCATCAGGAGCTTTGTGCTAACAATACTTAGGTTTTAGTGATGCAGGAGATCAAAAGGTGGTGGTCCTGTGTGTGGTAGAGGAGGGAAGTCTATGAAAAAATCATACATAGTTGGGGCTTGATGGGGCAAATTACTTTGCCTTGCTGCAGATGAACTGTCTTTTTCAGAATGTCTGCTTCAGAGTATTGAAAGTTGCAGTTTGTAATGTTTATGAATATTTCTATTTGGTTAGCGAAACTTTCCAAATAAAATTCCAATTTTAGTCGAATTTAAAAAGATTAGGTCCTGCATGCACCATGAGAAAGGTACTTTTAGATTAGGTAGCAGCACAGGGCACAGGAAACACACAGTTCTCCTTCCTGTCAGCTGCATTCAAACACTCCCAAGCTCGAAACACAAAGGTGGCGCTTTTACTTACAGCCATTAGCTCAGTGTGACTGGCAGTCAAACTTTAAAAGGGGGAGAATAAATTACAGACGTCGCTCTCCCTGGACAGCAGGGCAACAACCAGGCAACATAAATGCACCTTACAACCCAACATCAGGACTTGGGGCTCACAGTCCATTTGCAGCAAACTGACTGACAGTGGCTGAGTGCATTAAAACCATTAGAACAAAACTGTTCCATCGATCAGCACAGACTCCCATATTGATAGGTGCATCAACAAGGTGGCAACATAGGCCAGTGCAAGGAAGGGGAAGCATAAATACACTTTGCAAATCTAGCCACTTACACTAATTAGAGTGATCACTTATGCAAATTATTTTATTGAAGGAAAAACTGGCACCTAAATTAACGCTCAATTTGAATCTCAAAAATCTGATGAATTTTCTTACATTCCAAAATTGTCAATCACAAGCTTTGAAGGGCTGAAAATAAAAACTAGTAGACACAATCAAATGAAATATCTTGAACTTTCAATAATAATATTGTGATTGCTTAACTTCTCCCTCATCTCATGAAGATCTTACTGGGGTCCAGGTGCCTTGACCAGGTACTTGCTTCATTTGTCAGCCTAGCCAGTGGGCTATTCAACTCTGCAGAGCATCACTGTTCAGCCCAGTGCTGTCCTCACCTGGATATTCACACATGCTCTTTCCAGCACGGTCACTATGTAGCAATGGGGCAGCATGAACTTCTTGCTGACTTCTCTCCTCTTCCTAACCTACAGATCTAGAGGCCAATATCGCCTACCCTATTAACTTAAAATCAAAATTTTGTTTGAGAAAAAAAAGAACAAAATTATACAATAGTTTCAATTCAATTAAAAGACTGAATTAACAAATAATTTGAAATAATCAATTTAAAAGTCAAGAGTAGACAGGATCCTGACCACTATCCTCACTAGACAGGATACCAAGGCTGGTAATCTTCCAGCCTGTATCGCTCAGTACCACAGCTAGTGGTTTACTCTACTGTTAGGTTTAAATAAAAACCTCAAAAGGTTTCCCTATGATGAATTCATTAATATCAAGGTCTCGGGGAGGTTGAACATGTGAAGTAAAGAGATGGCTACAGGCAGACTTCACAGTCCAATGTAACGTACACTTTTCAGCTTTGCGTTTGAAGCAGGTTTCTAATAAAACTCTGAAGCTCATACAGTTTAAGACCCACTCAAGATCAAAGCCTCATTAGTGAACATTTGGAGGCAAGTGCCATTACACTCTCCTCCAGATTCAAGATTTTCTCTGTCCAAACACAGTCATCCCTTCTCAAAATCTGAGCCACATATCGCTATTCTTGGATTTGATTCTATTACAAATAGGGACAGCACTAATCTATTCCAGTTTGAAGTTTTGAACATGCAAATAGAAAAAAAGTATGATTAGCAGAACAATTAATTCAGCCAAGAGAATTCCTGTCACTGCAAACTCTAAAGACACTAATTTAAGACACACTGGAGGTTGTCTCAGTTACAAAGTGCAATTATAGCAAACACTGAAATAACATGAAAAGCAACGCATAGATGATATTCTGCGGACTCAAATTCTTTAAATTATAAATCTTATACGCAGCAAGTTTCTAAAATACTAATGCAAGTTACAACAAAACCTGCCGTTAAGTAAGGAGTGCTGGGACATGCCATCAATTTCACCACTCTGCCAATGTCAACTCAGTCACACAGCAAAAAGAAGTAGAGTAGATCTCACTAGTTTGTGCCACTGGCTCTGGGGATTGACCATGGACTCTGTCCTCTTCTATGTGCTGTCTCCTGGCCACATGGAGTCAGCTTGTACAAGCACACTGATAACACCCAGCTCTACCTCTCCACTATCTTTCTTGACTACTCCACTGCATCCACGTTGCTTGTCTGACATCCAGTCTTAGATAAGCAGCAATTTCTGCCAGTTAAACGTTGGGAAGACCGAAGCCAATGTTTGCAACCTCTGTCACTAACACCATGCCCTGTATATTGATCTTATTCCCCCTCCTCAGACACTATCTCAAGATGAACATTGTTCACAACCTTGGCATCCTAAACAACGCCATACTTCTAACCCCATAGCCTCTGCATCACAAAGGCAGACTACCTCTCCCTCTGCAACATCTCCCCCTCCAGTCCAGCCGCCACTGAAACCCGGATCCATGGCTTTTTCACCTCCAGACTCGTACTCTAATGCTCTCCTGGCTGGCCTCTCACCCTCCCTACTGTATACATTTCAGCTCATCCAAAACTTTGCTACGGGACAGCCCTGTCTCAGTGGTAGCATTCTTGCCTCCGAGTCAGAAGATCATGGGTTCAAGCCACACTCAAGAACTTGAGCCCACAATCCAGGCTGATACTTCAGTACAGTTCTAAGGAAATGCTGCACTGTTGGACATGCCATCTTTCAGCTAAAATATTAAACCCCTCCCGATATCTCCTACTTTGGCTGATTACTTGCTCTGTGAAACACCTCCATTTAAAATGCTATATAAATGACAACTGTCATGGGGGGGGGGGGGGTGCTTCTCATAATCACTGCAAAGCTTCTCTTTTTAAGTATAGATCCAATTCCCTTTGCAAGTTACTATTGAATCTGCTTCAATCTTTTTCACACAGCACATTCCAGATCAAAATTCGAGGTATAAATATTTTTTCTCCTCAATTCCGCCCATCTGAATTTTTTTTTTTATTCTTTCATGGGATATGGGCGTTGCTGGCAAGGCCAGCATTTGTTGCCCATCCCTAATTGCCTTTAACAACTGAGTGGCTTGCTGGGCCATTTCAGAGGGCATTTAAGAATCAACCACATTGCTGTGGGTCTGGAGTCACGTGTCGGCCAGACCAGGTAAGGACAACAAATTTCCTTTCTAAAAGGACATTAGTGAACCAGATGAGTTTCTACGACAATTGATGATAGTAAAGGTGCCATGAAACTGTGACTAGATTTCAATTTTGTATTTTTTAAATTAATTAACTGAATTTAAATTCCACCTGCCGCCGTGGTGGGATTTAAACCCCTGTCCCCAGGGCATTAGCCTGGCCTCTGGATTGCTAGTCCAATGACAGTACCCCTGCACCACCGTCTCTGGTTACTTCCCAACCTGCCAGTTGACACAGTTTCTCCTTATTTACATAACTGAAGTCCCTCATACGTGGTACAATTCAGGTAAAACTCCTCTATCCCGGCTCCAAGGCCTTGACGCCCTTCCTAAAGTGTACTGCGCAGAACTGGGCACAAAACTCTCGACAGAAAGAAATACTTACAATAATATAGAACTATCATGATTTCAGGATTGCCCAAAGTGTTTTGAAGCTAATAAATTATTGAAGTGCCGTCACTGTTATAATGTAAGCAACACAGCTGCCAATCTGCACAAAACAATGTGATAATGGCCAGATATTGATTGAGGGATAAATATTGGCCAGGAATTTGGGCTGAACTCCCCTGATGTTCTCTGAAATAATGCCATTAGATCTAGTATCTGTGGGGGCCGATAAGACCTAGTTTTAAATCTCACCCGAATGACGGCACACCTCTGATATTGCAACACTCCTTCAGTACTACACCCCTGCCTGGATTATCAGCTCAAGTCTCTGAAGTGCGACCTGGACCCAGAACCTTCTGATCAAGAGGCAGGAATGCTCCCACTGAGCCATGGCCGACACTCTAGCTGAGGCCTAACCATCGGTTATTAAAGGTATTGCATAACTTTGAAGCTTTTGTACACTATGCTTCTATTTATGAAACCAGGGATGCTTTATTAACAGCTCTTCATTGAACGATGCTGATGGGCTGCTTTAGCTAATTAAACTCCAGCGGTAACCCTGTGCACATACGGGGCTCCCTCAGCTTTGCCCCTTGCTAAACTGCATCTAAGCTCTTGGGATTTGAATATGTGGCGAGTGCCCCGAGAGGGCGATGCCTGCACTTTACATCCAACAAACAAAGACTCTACTTAGAGGATTTCTCTGCAGCTTAGTTTGGAAATTCATAGCTCCTATGATATCAGACACCCAGTTATCGGGGAAAAGAAATTTGCTCCCATCATGAAACTACCCAACTACATTAAAGATTGGACCATTAATTTCCCATCATTATCTAATCTTGATTTTCTTTTCTAGTTTTTGCATCTTTTCTTGGGTCACCTCGTCAGAGTCTGTTCCCTCAGATTTCTTTCCCCCATTCAATTCTTCAGGAAATTAATTTTTTCTCTCTGCAGCTGCCTTATGTAGTCAGTTATTTCTCTGTAAACAAAAAAAGAATCTAGCTCTCTATCTTTGCAGTCTCCCTCAAACAGCTCTATTCTGCAGTTCCTGATCTAGTCAGTCATTCTGTTGCGGGAAATTAAAATTCATTGTGAAAGGGTTTCACGGCATTACCAACAGATTATGCACACAACATTGAGAAACTCATTTAATTGCAAGGGCTTGAAGCATTAAAAAAGGCCCGCTGTCACTCATCCTAGTTTAAGGATTATTGCAGTGGGGTGAAGAAGCCAATTCATGCCTGAAGATTCATAGATGACAGTGGTATGGTGAAATATTACATTCTTGGTAGATGTACGTGGAATGATCATTTGTGATATTATGAGATACAGTATTAAACTATGTGCATTATCTTCACATGCTGCTGCTATCCTAGGGTCCAGAACTGAACAATACTCTAGCTAAGGCCTAACCAACAATCTTTAAAGGTTTAGCATAACTTCCAAGCTTTTGTACTCAGTGCCAAGGAACCTGCATGCTTTTGTTTTTTAATACCAACAATAGTTTATTAGCAGTAGATTGAATGCTCCTAGATGTTGCACGTTTATTGCCAAAAATGTCCAGTGAAAGCACAGGTAGCTAGCTGGCAGTTACAGTGCACTTAGGCACATGCTGTACTATAAAAGGTTGGTGTCCCAATAGGAGACACTAAGAGAACACAGGTTGCTTGCGACTTCCCACACTGTATGGGCTCAAACCAGGGAGAATGCCATTCACCTTAAGGACATGCAATTCCATTTAACCACTTGAGGCAGAATAGAAATACATTAACATAAAAATGTTTTTAAAAAAAATCAAAGCCTGCAAAGTTAATTGAACGTTGCAGAAAATGTGTCACTTTCAAGCCATGGAAAATCAGCTCACCATTAACATTCAGGGGTGGAAAACTGTACGTGTGCAAGGTTTTATAGCAGATTCTTTGGCACGTTTTCATCCATAAATGTACAATTTTGATGCAGAGGCCCTAGGACTGTATAATGGCATTTTCCATGGGTCTGCTTTCTGACACAGCTGTGTGCTGCTCAGTGAAAAACATGGCATTCCAATACATGGAGGACCCTTGAACAATATAAATGGCTGAGAGCCTGAATGTTATCACAGTCAGGTCCTGTTAAAACATATTTTCCACCCTTGAATGTTATTCATATAAGAATTACAGAATAAGTGGCCTCCTACTGTTTTGTTAAGATAAGCAAAAGCATTAGTAAGATTTTTTGTGCCTTCTGACAGGCTCAGGCTGCAAAGAGTCTTTAGAAATCAAATTTTTTGGGGGGATTGTGGGGTTATTTACCTGAGCGACCCCTGTGACAGTTAGTGCTACCCCCTCTGCGGTCTCTACATCCTCACACTTGGGCTGAAGCGTCATAATCTCAAGGGAAATCCTGTGAAAAACGTAAAACACTCGCAAATTCCAGGTCACATGACAGGCCTCACACCTCACTTCCTTTTTATTCCAATCCTTTCACCGCTCACCTTTGCACCCCAACCAGAGGTACTGGACTGTGCTCAAAAAAACCCCCAAGCTATATAATTAATATCAAAGTAATATCATTGGATAGATCTCGAGAGGCACCTTTTATGTGATCTTCACAGTGTGGGTGATTCCACTTAGTTAGAACGCCTTTAACAATGCAACAAAATAATACACACAAAGAAACAAGCCATTTTAAAGATGGCACAATGTGGCTTATAATTCAGGACACTCAATAATTCATAACACCAAGTCAATCCCCATAATCTGGTGGGTAAGACTGCAACTTTTCTTCAGAAATGAGTTGTTTGTCATTATTGCAATAGGTGCATTTCATAATTAGAAGACTCATAAATACTGATGAAATCTGGGGCTGTTTGAGAATTGCGACCGGTAATCAATGCCCAGAAAAATGGTTCGTTCTGAATGGGCACTAGACATTCCTGTCCTTCAGATGTGGGGGTGTCAGGGGAACGAACGCACTCAACGTACACTTATTTTGGTCTTTCGCTAGAATTTGAATCCGCCTATCTCTTCCCACCTTTTCCTTTCCTCCCCTCTTTGTTTGGTTTAATCCGCTTCCTTTCTGTGCAATACCTACAGTGCTACAGGCCATGCCACTTGGCCATGATGCTGGGGGGATAAAGCAGTGAAGGTGCTGCAGTAGAGGTCAGCATTCAGTTGCTGCTGGGGGTGGGAGCGGGGAGAGGAAGGGAGGGAGGGAGGGAGTGGAGAGAAAAAAAATGACACAAAAGTAAAGCAAGATTAAGAACAAGTTACCTGTGCAACCCCTGTAACATATACAGGGACCCCCTCAATGGTTTCTATATCCTCACACTGACAGACGACGGTCATGATCTCCAGAGGTAGTCTATGCAGCAGGAGGAGTGGGGGTGGGGGAAGGAGGTGGGACAGCACATATTCAGTCAGAGCAATTATCAGAACAAAGCATGAGAAATCCAACTCCCAGAGACATTAAGTAAATCAATTCATGTTTTGCTGTGGGTGCTTGAAGTGATTTAACCCTTTGAGAACTGTAATCGCACTTTGGTCGTCAAATACTTCACTCATTTCCCCCACAAAGGAAGGAAAATTTGCTTTTTGTTTGCTGTACCTGCAGTTAGGTGCGCTGAAGATTCCACGTCCGAGCCGATAGTCCACTAATATTGAGAATTAAATATCCTGGGGTTTGGAGTACGATTTACACACTTTTGATTCTCCACTTCCTAAAACCGAACTAGGAAGCCTATAAAATCAGTTTTATAATCACTATGCATAAAGTGAGAAACGTTTGACAGCTGCAAAGGGCTTCCAGTTCGCAAAAGGTTATCGACTTCGAAATGAGGGGCAACCTGAAAGTTTTTGGATGGCATTTTCTTTTTTTGATGCTAGGAAAACACCAAATAATGTCTAAGAGTTGGAGGTGAGGTCTGCTTTCCTGGAAACTCCCTGACTGAAGCAAGAAACTTTATGTCTGTGCTTATAGCAACCGCCCTATGCTCTATTTCAATGGTGGATCCAACTGGATGCTGAAGCTTCGAGTTCTAGGCGTCCTGTTAAGAACATGCAAGTAAAATGCTTGTGGATCAGCTGCATTTAAGACGAAAGTCAATTACCAGCAAGAAATAAAAATCTGAGTACATAACACATAACACAGTGATACACTATCAAACACAAAGTGGTGTGAAGCTATGAGTAGTTTGAGAAAAAAAATCTGGAAAACACAGCTGAGGCTTTTGTGCACTTCCCCCACAACCCTCGCCAGCTCGCTCCCTGAGACATTGGCTTTTTAAAAAATGTATTCATTAATGGGATGTGGATGTTGCTGACAAGGCAGACGTTTATTGCCCATCCCTAATTCCCCTCAGAAAGCTGATGGCAAGCCACCTTCTTGAACTGCTGCAGTCTGTGAGATGAAAGCGCTCCCACAATGCTATTCAGGAATTCCAAGTTCTTGACCCAGTGACAATGAAGGAACAGCGATATATATTTCCAAATCAGGATGGTGTAGGACTTGGGAGTAAAGCACTGCAATGTCCTGTTGGATAGCCTTATATGGGAGATTGTTGGGGTTGGGTCGGGTAGCAGGCCTTTACCCATGTACTGATGTAACGGCCTGCTACCCAGCTCGACCCCGACATGTATCGGGGTCAGGTCGCGTCGCACTTCCAGGCCCGGCATTCGGGCTCGGTCGGGTTTCCTTTGCAGACCTTTACTTGGGAGGGGAATTGTAGATAGTGGTGTTTCCACACGCCTGCTGCCCACGTCCTTTGATGTGGTAGAGGTTGTGGGTTGGGAAAGTGCTGTGAAAGACAACTTGGTGAACTGCTGCAATGTATCTTGCAGATGGTACACATTGTAGCCACTTACTGTCGGTGGTGGCGGAAGTGAATGTTTAAGGTGGGCCACAAGCACGAGTCATTACTTTCGATTGGTGAGCCCCAATGGTGAGGGTTAGCAGGCATCGGCAGTGGGGCTGAGCCCAATACCATCCTCCCGTATGAACACTCGCCAAAAGTTTCTGAGTCTCTAATCAGGAAAGGAACCCATTGAGAATCTTGTCACCTTCCTAAACAAGAAAATCACCATCCAGAACAAAGGGACATAACTTTAAAATTAGAGCCAGGCCATTCAGGGGTGAAGCACTTCTCACACAAAGGGGAGTGGGAATCTGGAATTCTGACCCCCAAATGAGCTGTGGAGGCTGGGGTCAATTGAAAATTTCAAAACTGAGAACGACAGATGTTAGATGGCGAGGATATGAATGGATACGGAACCAAGGCGGGTAAACAGAATTAAGATACAGATCAGCCGTGATCCAACTGAATAGCAGAACATACTTGTGTGACTGAATGGCCTACTCCTGTTCCTATGTAAATGTTATGATGTGAGCTACTTAAATCGTTATATTGCAAAGTATAAAAAATTGAGACAAAAATTAAATGAAACAATTCCTGCTTGGTCCCTCGTAGTAGGTTTTCTGTGGAGCCACCCGTCATTTGAGCAGTTTTGCCAGACCTCACCATTAATGGTTGCCACTGGTGACAACAGCAGCACGGATTGTCTCTCAGATATTCCCATTCCTTCAACATGGGGTAGAAGAGGAGTTACCACTCCTAGTGAGCCTGCTGACATTCGGAAACTAACCACATGGGAAGATTGTAGGCGAAGACTGTGTCCTGCCATTGGATTGTGCATGCAACTGTATAGCAATCTACAATTGGGTAACTGAAAACAAGAAGTGATTATACATGTCTTGCAACTTAATGCCTTGCAAAATATTTTCTCTGTTCCCTCCAACTATGGATTAAACATTTTGCCTATCAATCCATATCTTCTCTGCCAGGGTCACTTTACACCAGCAATTCCTCAACCTTCTAGGCCAGCGAACTGAATAAACATAACTCAAGCCAGCTATATTATTGTTCTTGTAAATGGCTCATGGTTAAAAACAATCACGCAGGAAACAGAAGCCTGCTTCTGTTGTCAAACTAGAAACCTTTGAATCCAGTAGGTCAATAAAATGCTGGATCCTGTTCCCTTGCATGAAACTGTCCCACTGTAGATTTATTTTTGGAAAAAAAAAAATCCGTTTTTCCAAATCTGGAAACAATTCACTAGCTGTACGGCCACTGGGAATTGTGACTGAATAAAATAAGGGCTTGGGCTTTATTCTCATTGCTGTATGATACCTCTGGTAGTTTTTTTTTAAGAACCAAACTGAGATGAGTGAAGAGCATTCTGGATGAAGCAAAGGCAGGAGTAAGACAGGAATCCAACTGACCCAAAACAAAGGAATTCTTTAAAGATGCAAGCATAGAACATGAATTTCATAAACCAGACGATCTCCAGTGGCGTGGTAACACCCCTGGACGAACTGAACAAGGACACAAGTGTTGTTGCACATCATGTTATTTTACTGTCAAAGCGATGCCCTGTTCCTCCATGGCCACAAGATCACAGAGACTCGATCAGAAGAGGAGATATGTCTGACTCAAATCACGAGCAACAGGATACGCGACTGCAATTCACCTCCGCATAGAAGATACCTTCCTTCTTCGCCCATATTTCAACTGCGACAGTCAGCAAAATCCATGAGTTGCACAGGAGCAGCATGTGTGATGGAAAAATAATGATTGCATAAAAAAGGTACAAGAACACAAGAGACACGGATAGAGGTTACAAAATGTACACATTCCAATGCGTACCATATAAATGTTTCACATGGAATAATGGGTACCTGGAGGTGGTTGACATGATTAAGAGGTCCAGAAAACCATAAAATATAAGGGTGAATGAAGCTGGCGGGATTTACAGGCATCACATATACCTCCGGATTTCAACTCACAGCGTGGCTTCTGTCACTTAAGGTTACATTGTACAGGGTTTTACTTTATTTTTAGTTCAATGCCTTTTGTGGAGCTTTCTTAGATATTGAGCTTAGTGGCTGCAGCACTGTGAAACCGAAGCCAATTCCACATACACAGAAGTAGATCCAGTTATTTTTGCCCACACTATTTTCAAGCTTCACACCACCGGACATTCTGTATTGATGAATAGGACGATTTGTTTTGGATTACAGAAATACGCAGAGTTATGATTGCATACTGCAACAGAAATGTTGCTGCTTATCACTCAATGTATAAAGGGAACTGCATTCACTTGAAATGCAATAATTCCAAAAATTATCCATGGACATGTAGGTTTCACAGATGTTTTGTTTCACAAGAGGTTTTCCCATTGAAAAAAAAGTGTGTCTGCAGACTACAGGAAGAAAATACAGTTTTCACTGGATTGCAACCATATCATAACACTGAAAAATTTGCACTATTAATTAGAACCAGTAATTTTAAAGCAAAACCTACAAGATCGAGGGATGACTACAAAGCAGTAATATCTCCCAGTCTATTACACATCTGGAAATTAAAAGGTTATTCGATGTACATCCATAGTGTTTCCAAATTGGATTCCCATTCGGATGCAACACAAATATCGTGCACAGAAAAAATTCCCCCACGATATTGGAAAGACCTAAATTGCCTTTGCTGTGCAGGTAAATGCATGTCTCTTCCAATTATGGTAGCATTGTTATTAATCACTTTACTTATTTATTGACTGAAAACAGTAAAACTTAGGTTCGTAAAAAATTCTGAAGTTTTTCTCTTCCTCAAAGCCCCCACCACAAGGTTATGGACTCTTCTGACACTCAGCATCCTTTGGTACCATAATCAAATCATCATTGTTCATTTGTGAATCTGCACGGTGAATGCTGTTAGCATGGTCAAAGCCATCCTTCAGCCAATGAAGACGCTGCCAGCAAGATCCACTGGTTAACGATCAGGAGCAGGAAACCTTGAGATTTTCACCTCCTTAGCTCAGAGGCATGGAGATCAGGTGATCCAGCAAACCAGGGAATCAATCGTGGCCCTTTCCTGGTCAGTAAGGCTTGGAACCCACTGAGCCTTCAGTTGCAACTCTATTGTAAGCTCTTTAACAATCTGCTTTTAATTAACCAACTTCTCAACAAAGTCATTTTTGTATCAGGACTTGAAGTTGCTGAGGTATCCCAGCCCATTTGTTTAATTAAATACTGTAGTAAACTAACATACATCAATATTTATCAAGTTGTCTAAACAAATGCATCCTACTTCCAACAATTAATACAATTAACCCAGAATTAACCTAATACACGTGACACAGACAGAATAAACATTTGCCACTCATTATAAAGAAGCTCCTCGTCATGATGGGCACATTCAATTTTGCACAGCTCCCAAAGCAAAATCAAAGCATTTCAGGTGAGTGTAGTTCCTGGTATTCAAGGGCCATTACTTCACTCCTTAAACAGCTCTTGAATTTGCCACAGACTGTAATTAGTGTTTTCTACTGGGAAGGGGTACTTCTGCATTGTGTCATCGAGGCAATGGATGACCACAGAGATTAAAACAAGTTTCCAATTTTGTTTGCATTGCGTGTTAGCATTGAGGTCTCCAATAAAGATAGGTGCAGCAAGATCCTCCTTGCTGCTCCAGCAGAGTATTTAAGCTTCAGCCTCAGCCTACGGTGCTGCAGTGGGATTTCCACTGACCCCATTATGGGCGCCTCGGAACGAAAGTGGCCATTTTTGGGAGGGGGGGGGTGGGTGGGGGGGGATGAATTATGGGAATGAGGATGTGGGTTGAGAATTCCCAAACGCAATTTTGCCCCCAACACCCAGCTGCCTGGAATAAGAGGTGTGCTCTATTCCTCTCTGTCCACCATCAGCACAACCTTTTCACGTTGCTTGCACTATCACAGAATGCACAGTGCAAAACTGGATAGCACATGAACATTTAGCAACACCACTGTGAGGGAACTATACAGATCATTTACTTCCTTACTGCCAAACTGTAGAAGCAGCGTGGGGGCTTTGACGTACTGGAGCAATACACCTTTTTGGTGCACTTAACCCACTCTGAATCATGAGCTATAATTGAGCTTTCAGCAAAGCAGTGATAGTCAAGTCATAGAGGAAAAGCAGCAAGTCCATCGTAACTCTGAGCAGGTGTGGTTCAGGACCCACTCACAGAAGGGGGGGGGAAAGAAATCAACAAGTCAAAGAAAATGAAGGAAAAGATAACGTGCAAAGTGTTGTCAGCACCTGCCATCAACCTGTTCAATGTTCCAGTTTTTGCACATTTCAAGGCAGAACAACATTTGCCTAAAAATTCAACACCCATCCTTCTAGAGAGAAGCTCTGGCCTGGGATTACTGCCATCCACCAGACGTAAAAGGATTTTTTATCTTAAGAACGCACACACACAACCCCCATCATCGTCAGCTCCTCGCATTATGGGTTCGAGAGAATTGGGAACACGGTCCCTTTATTTGTATGATAAATGCAGTTAAAACAAAAGAACAGATTTCTGGTTGCTTGAGCTTACACATCTGGCAACAAGGCCCGGGGTGGCCACCATTTCAGGGGACATAGTTACAGGCTGGTCACAACATCACAATGGTGCAGTGGTTAGCACCGCAGCCTCACAGCTCCAGCGACCCGGGTTCAATTCTGGGTATTGCCTGTGTGGAGTTTGCAAGTTCTCCCTGTGTCTGCGTGAGTTTCCTCCAGGTGCTCCAGTTTCCTCCCACAGCCAAAAGACTTGCAGGTTGATAAGTAAATTGGCCATTATAAATTGCCCCTAGTATAGGTAGGTGGTAGGGGAATATAGGGACAGGTGAGGATGTGGTAGGAATATGGGATTGATGTGGGATTAGTATAAATGGGTGGTTAATGGTCGGCACAGACTCGGTGGGCTGAAGGGCCTGTTTCAGTGCTGTATCTCTAAATCTAAAAATCTAAATCTAAAAAAATGATGCTTTGACAATTCAGCTTTCAGCACGGTTTGTGGATTTAAGGCAGTGATTTTCTTTTAAAACCACGAAACAGAATAAGGAAGAAAAGAAGGAACTTGCATTGATATATATATATATATTGCCTTCCCAATCCATAGAACTTTCCAAAGTGTTGTAACAGCCAGGGATTTAATTATTTTCTAAGTGTGGTCACTGTGGTTTTATAAGCCAATGTGATGGTCAATTTCCACACAGCAAGATCCCACAAACAGCAATAAATAATAAAAGAGGTGGCATTACTGCAGTAAGGAGGAATGATATCTTAGAAGGTTCCTCAAATGAGGCCATATTGTTAGAACTTAAAAACAAAAAGGGGGCAATCATTTTGCTGGGAGTGTACTGCAGGCCTCCAAACAGTCAGGAGCAGATATGTAGGCAAATCTCAGAGAGCTATAAAAAAAATAGGGTTATAATAGTAAGGGATTTCAACTTCCCCAATATTAACTGGGATAGTCTTAGTGCAAAAGGCTTAAAGGGGGCGGAATTCTTCAAGTCCATCCAGGAGAGCTTTTTGAGCAGCACATAGAAAGTCCTGCAAGAGAAGAAGCGGTACTGGACCTAATCTTAGGGAATGAAGCCGGACAAGTGGTGGAAGTGTCAGTGGGGGAGCATTTTGGGGATAGTGACCATAACTCGAAGATTTAAGGTAGTTATGGAAAAGGACAAAGATGGAGCAGAAATAAAGGTATTGAATTGGGGGAAGGCCAATTTCAATATGATAAAACAGGATCTGGCCAAAGTGGACTGGGAGCAAGTCTACAACAGACCAGTGGGAGTCATTCAAAGAGGAAATAGTGAGAGTTCGGGGCCAACATGTTCCCGGAAAGATGAAGGGCAAGACCAATAAGTCCAGGAAACCCTGGCTGTCAAGGGATATACAGAATTGGATAAGGAAAAAAAAGGAGGCTTATGGCAGATTCAGAGTGCTGAAAACAGCGGAGGCACTAGAGGAGTATAGAAAGTGTAGAGGGGTACTTAAAAAAAGTAAATAGGAGAGCGAAGAGAGGGCATGAAAAAACACTGGCAGGCAAGATAAAGGAAAATCCCAAGGCATTTTATAAATATATCAAGGGCAAGAGGATAACCAGAGAAAGAGTAGGGCCCATTAAGGACCATAGTGGCAATCTGCGTGTGGAGCCAGAGGACGTAGGTGAGGTTTTAAATGATTACTTTTCATCTCTGTTCACTATGGAGAAGGATGATGTAGGTGTACAGATCAGGGAGGGGGACTGTGACATACTTGAACAAATTAGCATTGAAAGGGAGGAAGTATTAGCAGTTTTAGCGGGCTTAAAAGTGGATAAATCCCCAGGCCCAGATGAGATGTGTCCCAGGCTGCTATGTGAGGCAAGGGAGGAGATTGTAGGGGCTCTGACACAAATTTTCAAATCCTCTCTGGCCACAGGAGAGGTGCCAGAGGACAGCAAATGTGGTACCATTATTCAAGAAGGGTAGTAGGGACAAACCAGGTAATTACAAGCTGGTGAGTCTAACATCAGTGGTAAGGAAACTATTGGAAAAAATTCTGAGGGACAGGATTAATCTCCACTTGGAGAGGCAGGGATTAATCAAGGACAGTCAGCATGGCTGTCAGGAAGGAGATAACGTCTAACAAATTTGAATGAATTTTTCAAGGAGGTGATAGGATGTGTAGATGAGGGTAAAGCAGTTGATGTAGTCTACATGGACTTCAGTAAGGCTTTTGATAAGGTCCCGCATGGGAGATTGGTCAAGATGTTAAGAGCCCATGGGATCCAGGGCAACTTGGCAAATTGGATCCAAAATTGGCTCAGTGACAGGAGGCAGAGGGCGACGGTCGAGAGTTATTTTTGTGATTGGAAGCCTGTGACCAGTGGTGTACCGCAGGGAATCGGTGCTGACCCTTGATGTTTGTAGTGTACATTAATGATTTAGACGTGAATGCAGGAGGTATGATCAGTAAGTTTGCAGATGACATGAAAATTGGTGGTGTCGTAAATAGTGAGGAGGAGAGCCTTAGATTACAGGATGATATAGATGGGCTGGTAAGGTGGGCAGTGCAGTGGCAAATGGAATTTAATTCTGAGAAGTGTGAGGTGATGTTTTTTGTGAGGACTAACAAGGCAAGGGAACATACAATGGATGATAGGACCCCAGGAAGTACAGAGAGTCAGAAGGACCATGGTGTACTTGTCCATAGATCACTGAAGGCACAGGTACATAAGGTGGTTAGGAAGGTATACGGGATACTTGCCTTTATTAGCCGAGGCATAGAATATAAGAGCAGGGAGGTTATGGTGGAGCTGTGCAAAACGTTAGTTAGGCCACAGCTGGGGTACTGTGTACATTTCTGGTCGCCACACTATAGGAAGGATGTGATTGCTCTGGAGACGGTGCAGAGGAGATTCACCAGGATGTTGCCTGGCTGCAGCAGTTCAGCTATGGAGAGACACTAGATAGGCTAGGGTTGTTTTCCTTATAGCAGAGAAGGCTGAGGGGGGACCTGATTGAGGTATACAAAATTATGAGAGGCATTGATAGGTTAGATAGGAAGAAACATTTCCCTTAGCGGAGGAGTCAGTAACCAGGGGGCATAGATTTAAAGGTAAGGAGCAGAAGGTTTAGAGGAGTTTTGAGGAAAAAAATTTCACCCAGAGGGTGGTTGGAATCTGGAACACACTGCCTAAAGGTGTGGTAGAGGCAGGAACCCTCACAACATTTAATAAGTATTTAGATGAGCACTTGAAAAGCCATAGCATACAAGGACACGGGCCAAGTGCTGAAAAATGGGAATAGGATAGGCTTGTGGGCCAGTGCGGACACGGTGGGCCAAAGGGCCTGTTTCTGTGCTGTATAACTGTATGACTCTGTTTTAGTGGTGTTGGAAGGATGGATGTTGTAGAATGCAACAGAGTAATTCTATTGAAGGGCCTCTACCTGAAATATGAATATATCAGTTCCCTTTCCAGATGCTAAAATCTGCCTATTTCCAGGGTTTTCTGTTTTTACTTTGGAGTTTCAGTATTTGTGGCCCAGTGCTGATTCTGTTACTATACTCTGTGCCCGGAGCAAGGACTCCACACAGTTCACAAAAGAAAATTGAAATGGATGATGGATAATGTACAGCAGCAAAGAAGTGTTGATGGTGACGACAGGTTAAACTGACCTTAAGCTCTCACACCCATAAACAAAAACTAGAAACAGATTTGTCAATAACAGGTATTAATTGAACACACCAGGAAAAGGAAGGCCCTCCTGCTGTCCCTTATTCTCAAAATGGAAAAACGGCATCTGAATATAAATCGTATACAATCAAGCAAATCTAAAAATCTGTGGCCTTGATATAAAAAAAATATAAAAATGGTGGAATCAAAAAACAAAGCAATTAAAAACTTCCACTGAGTCGATAGAAATGGTGGTGTGCTGACATGTGCAAATACAAGGATGCCACTGCAAGATTAAACATGGAGTACTGCAACTACAATTTCACAAGTGTAAGGGTAACAAGCCAATTGACCCAACTTTCAGGACTGCAATTATTCTGATTTCACACCTATTTTATAAAGTCTATTAGCAATAAGAATTACTTTGGCTATTGTGTCAACGGGAATTCACCAAATGAAATTGCTGAGCTCCCCTGATGTCAAGCGGGTAAATAAGCTGCGTGGTGTATTACTAAGGCCGTACAGATCTGGAGGTTCCAGGTTCGATTCCAGTGTCTGCTGAGTCAGTGGATCTCAACTGGGGAAATGAATGGCCATTACAAGTGCATCTGATATTCCATGCCCCCCAATTACATTGCAGCAGTGGTTCTCAGACTTCCTTGTCCGTGGACCAAGAAGTGAGGTAAAAGACCCTGTGGCCACCTACTGGTCCTCCACCACCCGCTTTCACTTGCCACCACAAAAAAAAAACTTAGAATTAATGGGAAGAATGCTGCTACTTTTGATGAGACACCAATGAGGTGAAGTTCCAAGCTGGAGAGTTTCAGTCTCATGTTGGGTTCCAAGTTCAGCCAGTTCCTCCTCTTTGTTTTTAACCCCACAAGTGTTTAAAAGAGGATCTCACAGTTGTATGTGGTTGGGAATGGCAGCAGGTGCTTCAGAGCTGCGTCCGCCAAAAGTCCGTCAAACTTTTCTTGCCGAGTACCAGCTTCAGTGACTTGCATTTTGGAACAGCCTGATCACCTGAAAGACCCTCGCAGACCACACTTTCGAGAACCACTGCAATGTATTGTGACATTGTGTTACACAGCACAAACCTATTCTCAGTTAGCAGTTGGTTGTCACTGCTTTGGTAAACTGGTTGTTTTGCACTGAACACAATGAAGCTACACATCTCTGCACAAATATAGATCTTCCTGTTATGTGAAAGGTACAGTGACAGATGATGAGATAATATCACAAGCTGGAGACAGACAGAACCTTTGTATTAGGTCAGTTCGGATGAAGAGTCACTGACCTGAAATGTTAACTCTGCTTCTCTCTCCACAGATGCTGCCAGACCGGAGCATTTCCAGCATTTCTTGTTTTTATTTCATATTTCCAGCATCTGCAGTATTTTGCTTTTCTCTGTATTAGGTAATCATTTCTCCAATTACTTTAATATAAAATTTGAACTCTAAATATTAGACCCTTGTGTCTGCAAGATTATTTTAAAGAGGAAAAGGAGCAAAAAAGCAGCTAACTTAGTAATGAGGAACACACTTTGCATATTGTGTTAAAACATCAAGGCTTGTGGCCTATGATGGTGCTATTTTCAATTATCTAACCAATTTAGACATGGCTAGTGTTTTAAAATACTATTTGCCACAAGCTGAATTCCTGGTAAAGGTTACCATCATACTCGCTGTGCTCAAGGATCTTCGTTTTTTTGGAAAAAAGGTTAGTTACAGAAATGCCAAATATTTCAGCATGAGTTAATAAGATCATCATCTCGATTGTTAATTATTCAGTTGCAAGAGCAGTCGTGATCTCATTAAGCACTGTACCTGGTTCAGTGACGTGACATTTAAATTATTCACTCTGCTTCAAAGGAAGTGTGAATAAAGTTAGAAATGTGCAACAGTAAAAAGGAGACATAATGCGTTTCTTAAAAGAAAACCACCCAGAAATTTAAACTGATCATGATAAATACAGTAGCCTGAAAGGACTGGCATTGTAAGGGATAACAGATACACACCAGTCCACAGGAATGGGGACTGTACACTCGATAAGGCCAAAATCATTTCTAATGTCACAATAACTGAACTGAAATATTGCTTGCACTAAAATACCTTTTTTTTTTTAAACTATCAGTACACTTGCTAAACGGTCCCATTTCTCCTAAGAAAGCTACATTTTTATGGGATGTGGCTCTATTCCCAATTCTGTTGGAATAGCCTCTTCAGTCACATCAAACTCAAAACAAATGCTTTTGAAGAATGCTGCATGACCTCTCCCCCACTTGGAACAAAAATTTGTTCTGGTGCCAACATTTACCTCCTTTTACTGCAATGATCAGTATTAGGAGAGGGATAAGCAACTCACTGTGATATCTAGACATGGTCCTGTGCCCGTGATGCCTGACAGTTGCTCTTTTAATCATGTCACCTTTGTGAAGAGACACCCAGAGGCCAGGCCCTTCCTCCGTAGGGAAGAATTAACAGCCAAACATACTTAGTGGCGGCCACACTGCAGCACAACTGGCAAAAGATAATCTGGCTAGTAAGAGGAGATTTATAAGAATTTAGTTTTTTTTTTGACATGTCCATATCGCACAAAGTGCACCAAGGTTGTTGTCTGATCCACACACTGAAACGATTAACAGGTCTGAATGTTGTAAGGAGAGCAGAGTGCATCTCCAGTTCCTCACTGCTTGATGCTGAGAACATTCCCACGGCTGGCCTAACCCAACAGAGGGCATGAGCGAATCAATGGCCTTGTAAATCACTGCAGGGGCTGTGTTCAGCAGATTTTGTTGCAAGGCAGAGATTCTTGCCAAACCAAGTAAATAGGTCAGAGTACTTTAAAAACAGAGACTGCATTGTGGAACCCCCCCCCCCGAGATGAAATATGCACAGTTGTGCCAGGAGATGGAGAAAGAGAGGGAGGGAAGCAAGGGATTGGCGTGTGTCTGCATTGCCTGCTCCAGAGATGCACAGTAATACTGCAATTCATGAAGATAAGGAAGAAACACAAATAGGGCTAAGCTCTAGCGCAATGATCTTTTCTCAGGAGAAACATTCCGTGAGAGTCACGGGCAATAAAATGCACCACTAAACCAGTCAGCTTTATTTATTTATTGCACAAGGTAGCTACTGCAGTTTTACCGAACATAGTGATTATTTTGCTTTCGCAGGAGCTTGCAACCACTTGCATGACTGGTGTGACATGATGAAGTAAGAGTACAGGCAAGTTGTGCTTAAGAAAAAGAATAAGCAGAAGGATGTAAATGCATTGGAGGCAGTACAGAGAAGGTTTACTAGACTAATACCTGGAATGGGCGGGCTGTCGTACAAGGAAAGATTGGACAGGCTAGGCTTGTATCTGCTGGAGTTTAGAAGAGTAAGGGGCGACTTGATTGAAACATATAAGATCTTGAGGGGTCTTGACAGGGTGAATGTGGAAAGGATGTTTCCACTTGTGGGAGAATCTCAAATGAGGAGGGGTCACTGTTTAAAAAGGGATTGCCCATTTAAGACAGAGATGAGAAATGTTTTCCCTCAGAGGGTGGTGAGTCTTTGGAATTCTTTTCCTCAAAAGGCAATGGAAGCAGAGTCTTTGAATATTTTGAATGCAGAGGTGGATAGATTCATGATAAGCAAAGGGGGTGGAAGGTTATCGGGGATAGATGGAAACGTGGAGTAATCAGTTCAGCCATGAACTTAGTCAATGACGGAGCAGGCTCAAAGGGCTGAGTGACCTACTCCTGCTCCTAATTCGTATGATCGTAAGTGATTGAAGAAAGCTGGATCTCATTAATCCTACACCACAGCTACAATAATTATTTTTATGACGAATGTGAAGAAGCTGACCTGCTTAAACATTACACGGTTCGTTCTCAACATATTCTCTCTCTATACATTCAGCACTTTTGTACTTCATACAAAGTGGAATAGAAATCTGGAACTCCACCCCCCACCCACTCCAGAAAAAATGCTAAAAATTCAAAACTAAAATCCATATTTTGTTAGCCATGAGCACTAAGGGATAAAGACCAGACACAATCTAACTGAATGGTGGCATAGGTTTTAGAGGCCGAGTAGCTTCCTCCTGTTCCTATATTGAAGTTTTTTGTGTTGAAGATCAGTTCTGCTTTTGCACCATTTGTTTTTTTGTTCCTAACCAGCACAGTGTGCCAGTTAAAGGGCAGATCAGAGGAATAAGCACTTTGCTGAGGTTGACCCCCTCACTGAAATCTTCCGAACAAAGCAATGAAAAGGCCACTAAACAAAGATGATCCTTTACATTAAATATATGGAAAAAATTAATTCTGCAATTGTAAGGAGTTTTAAGTTTTCAAATGACATGAGATTATCTACTTTGAGGATGACTGTCCCATTTCTCTGAGCATATGGAAGGGGGAAAAGAGAAAAGCTCTGGGATATTGTTCCTCTGGGGTTTTCATATACTCAGGTAGGGAGACACATGATTCTCTAAAGCCAGATAAAACTTGGCTTACAGGCCAGTCTCGAGCTTTCAAAACTAAAAGCAAAATACAGCGGATGCTGGAAATCTGAAATAAAAACAAAGTGCTAGAAAAACTCAGCAGGTCTGGCAGCATCTGTGGAGAGAGAAGTAGAGTTAACCTTTCAGGTCAGTGACCCTTCTTCAGAACCTGAAGAGTTCTGATGAAGGGTCACTGACCTGAAAAGTTAACTCTGCTTCTCTCTCCACAGATGCTGCCAGACCTGCTGAGTTTTTCCAGCACTTTCAATTTTTATTTCCTTTCAAAACTAGCCTAGTTTAGATTATAACTAGAGTCAAATTTTGACAAATTTTCTAAACACTCCAACTCAGAGATCGAGAGAAGGGATGGAGCAGGGTACGTCAGAGGACAAACTATATTTATATGAAAATGAAGGCAGGTAATCTTTCTTGTATTGCATCATAGCAGTGCCAAAAATAATAGGTATCGACTGCTTAGATTTGATGTTAAAGCCCATCTTAAGGATTGATGTGCTGAAAAAGATGTTCTTTTGACAAGTGCAGACAATATGCATCCTGCGAAGGCGTAACAGACAGCATGCAAATCGAGAACTGAACACTGACCTACACGATGGCCCAGCTCATGTCCTTTTATCCTGCACTTTATTAATAAAGACATCCAATTCACAACCCATTGAGCAACATCTTATTTGGCAATGGATTTTTTAAAACTGAAAAGTGAAAACCAGTACCCATCTAAACCCACCCAATTCTTTAGTCTTGATACAGCCAACTGCAGCATTCTAAAACCAACATTGCAAGATCCAGATTTGATCTCTGAGAAATGTAGAAGTAGAATTAGTTATCATACTTAAGAACATGGCAGTCCTACAATGTTAAGTAATAACTTCAGATAAAGTGTAAGGATGGTTTCATCTTACTTGTCGAATGAATATCGGTGAATCCATCAGATAGTCTTAAACTCATTTTCAAAGTGATGAAACTGAAGTTGAGAGGCTGCACACGGATTTAAAAGAAGCTCAAATGTTTAGAGGACAAGGGGCTCAAATCCCACATTGGTGTTAAGGTGAATACAGAAGACCAACCCCTCCAGCTTCCTTTTCACGAACAGAGACTCCCAGGAGTGCTCCCCTAAAGGTAGTTCTTTCACAAACTCTCAAGAGCTGGATTGGAGGCACCCAATGAACAACTGCTACAGATAAAGTTAGACTGAAATGGTTACATTTTATAGCATTCCCCCAAGTGATTGCCACAGCATTATGAATTTCTTCCAAATTACACCTCAAGTGACAAAATGAAGCTGTGCTACATTTTAGATATATCCATCATTCTAGGATTATCCATCTGACTGGTGGGGAAAGGCTGCAGGTTAAAATTGTTCCAAGTCTGAAAATCAAATCTTCTTGAAAATCTGTATTAGCACATTTGCAAAAATTCTGCAGTAGAAAAGTACCTAGCAGGAATTAGCACTTAAAAATCCACCAAGATTGATACCTGCACGGCAATAGTGTTATTCTTAATTCCCTCCTTCCCCCTTCAGAAAGTTCTAAAGAATTAGAGCCAGAAATGTCTCCAAGTAAGTCACCTAAAGTTTCCTATGGAAAATAGATGGATGGCTGTAAAAAAAAACAGCAACAATTCAGCAAGATTCCTTCAATTTTGGGTCAAGAACTGCTGATGAGATACAAATCTTTAATGGCTGCTGGTATCAAGTAAATTCTAGCATATGAAGGTATTTCATTGATCAAACTCATTCAGGGTTTTTCTTCTGAATTACTTCAGTTCTGAATGTTTGGAGTTTTAGTTGCTTCAGGTAAAATTGTGCTGACCCAGTCTGTACTGAGATCAGCGATCTCAGCTGAGGCATGGAGTAGGGTTGCTATATTAGCCACATTGCCCTTGGATTTGGTGGGGTGCAGTGAAGAAAAGGGACATCAGAGTTCCCGCTGCTGATTGTTATCCAATAAAACTCTGCTAGAAAGGCATCAGATTAGGACAGGGATAAACTCAAGTGTCAAAATAGCCTCCCAACATTCACCATCTTGTATGGATAATGGTTACCAGGCTGAGATATCATAAGGCCATTCCTCATCCTCATGAATTGTGGAAACATACCCAGGAATAAGGCAATGCTTTCAGGAAATGAGGAAAATTATTGTCGTTTGAGGGTGTGGGAGAGAAGAAACTACAACTATCTGATCCAAATACTTGAGCTTCTTCATTGCTTGCCTGTTGGATTTGTTCCTGAAGACAGGCTCTCCTGAGCGGAGAGGCATCCAGCGATTCCATTTTCTTTACAAGGTGGCTGTTAATCACAGGACATGAACAACATGAAGCTTCATACAGTCTAAGTGTGCACATCTGCTCAAGGTGTCCCAAAACTCTTCACAGCCAAGAAGCACTTGTGAAGCTCAGTTACTATTGTTAAGTAGCCAAACGCAATGGCCAATTTTGTCCAAACAGCAAATGAGATGAATGACCAGTTAGTTTGATTTTCATGGGTATTGGTTAAGCACAGGGGGTGGTCTAGGATACTCAGAAAACTCCCTGCTCTTTGAAAGAAATACCAGAAGCTTAATATACCTTTATAACCCAAAACTTTAAAACATTTTGAAAACATTAATGGGGCTACATCATTATTCAGCTGTTGACAAAGGAAAAAAAGATCAAAGTGTCAGCTTTGGGTAAGCGTAACTCAACCAAATCGGAACTCAGTGATGCCATTGATTCTCTAGCCAGCGGAAAAGCCCCTGGGAAGGACAGCATTACCCCTGAAATAATCAAGAGTGCCAAGCCTGCTATACTCTCAGCACGCCATGAACTGCTTTGCCTGTGCTGGGACGAGGGAGCAGTACCTCAGGACATGCGCGATGCCAATATCACCACCCTCTATAAACACAAAGGTGACCGCGGCGACTGCAACAACTACCGTGGAATCTCCCTGCTCAGCATAGTGGGGAAAGTCTTTGCTCGAGTCGCTTTAAACAGGCTCCAGAAGCTGACCGAGCAAGTCTACCCTGAGGCACAGTGTGGCTTTCGTGCAGAGAGATCGACCATTGACATGCTGTTCTCCCCTCGTCAGATACAGGAAAAATGCCGCAAACAACAGATGCCCCTCTATGTTGCTTTCATTGATCTCACCAAAGCCTTTGACCTAGTCAGCAGACGTGGTCTCTTCAGACTAGAAAAGATCAGATGTCCACCAAAGCTACTAAGTATCATCACCTCTTTCCATGACAATATGAAAGGCACAATTCAGCATAGCAGCACCTCATCAGACCCCTTTCCTATCCTGAGTGGCGTGAAACAGGGCTGTGTTCTCGCACCCACACTGTTTGGGATTTTCTTCTCCCTGCTGCTCTCACATGCGCTCAAGTCTTCAGAAGAAGGAATTTTCCTCCACACAAGATCAGGGGGCAGGTTGTTCAACCTTGCCTGTCTAAGAGCGAAACCAAAGTACGGAAAGTCCTCATCAGGGAACTCCTCTTTGCTGACGATGCTGTATGAGCATCTCACACTGAAGAGTGTCTGCGGAGACCCATCGACAGCTTTGCGGCTGCCTGCAACTAATTTGGCCTAACCATCGACCTCAAGAAAACGAACATCATGGGACAGGACGTCAGAAATGCTCCATCCATCAATATCGGCAACCACGCTCTGGAAGTGGTTCAAGAGTTCACCTATCTAGGCTCAACTATCACCAGTAACCTGTTTCTCGATGCAGAAATCAACAAGCGCATGGGAAAGGCTTCCACTGCTATGTCCAGACTGGCCAAGAGAGTGTGGGAAAATGGCGCACTGACACGGAACACAAAAGTCCGAGTGTATCAAGCCTGTGTCCTCAGTACCTTGCTCTACGGCAGCGAGGCCTGGACAACATATGTCAGCCAAGAGCGACGTCTCAATTCATTCCATCTTCGCTGCCTCCGTAGAATCCTTGGCATCAGGTGGCAGGACCGTATCTCCAACACAGAAGTCCTCGAGCTGGCCAACATCCCCAGCTTATACACCCTACTGAACCAGCGGCGCTTGAGATGGCTTGGCCATGTGAGCCGCATGGAAGATGGTAGGATCCCCAAGGACACATTGTACAGCGAGCTCGCCACTGGTATCAGACCCACCGGCCGTCCATGTCTCCGCTTTAAAGACGTCTGCAAAAGCGACATGAAGTCCTGTGACATTGATCACAAGTCGTGGGAGTCAGTTGCCAGTGATCGCCAGAGCTGGCGGGCAGCCATAAAGGCGGGGCTAAAGTGTGGCGAGTCGAAGAGACTTAGCAGTTGGCAGGAAAAAGACAGAAGCGCAAGGGGAGAGCCAACTGTGTAACAGCCCCGACAAACAATTTTTTTGCAGCACCTGTGGAAGAGTCTGTCACTCCAATATTGGCCATTTATAGCCACTCCAGGCACTGCTCCACAAACCACTAACCACCTCCAGGCGCTTACCCATTGTCTCTCGAGACAAGGAGGCCAAAGAAGAACTTCAGAGAGTGTAAAAGTCTCATAACAAATTTGAAGTCAAGCCGATGAGCAAGAATTTTTTAAAAAACAGCACTTAAGAAAACTAAGTACTATAGTCATTGAAGGATTCACATCACGTGTAATCAGAGTCATTGTCTCACTGCATACTGTACATCCCAGTCAGAAATTCCCACTCCCCACTACCCCCACCGAGTTTGTAGCTTTTAGCTTTTCATTTAGGACATAATGTGCATTTGTAGCTGATTTGAAATGAATTGCAGCATCCAGAGTTGAGCAAACTAAAAATTCACAAATGCAGTGGATAAACATGGAAATAATAAAAACAAAAATCAATCTCTGGAACAGTACACAAAAGGGAATGAAATAAAGATTTCACATTCGTCATGTGGAGAAATGGAATATGGAGCAGAATCAACACCATAGCTCTGGAACACGCATTGTGCAAACAGCACGCTGCCATCGCAGCCTTTCCTAGGAAGCTGTCAAATTACTTTTCCAGCAGGTGATCAAATACAAGGAAGATCTATAATTTGCTTTGAGCATCTGAAAAATTTTCCAAGGTACTCAGAATGCATCAATTACAGCTTTTATCATCTCTCCACTACTGCAATCCCTTCAGTTAGTCTGCAATTAAGCTGGATAGAAACTCAGCTCAATTTTAAATAGCTGCAAGAAACAGTGCTTTCAGTTCAAATAGAACTTCTTCATTTTCAGATTTCTGAATGGATTTTTCACAACATGCACTGATGAGTTGACTAGTTAATTGGATTAATTTTGATTACCTTAACCAATGGACTGCACACAGAGTGGTCCAGATCAATAAAAATTCACACTGTTGTTTATATATTAATGGTTTACGCAAAGCCATCACCATCTAAAATAATGTACAGAGATTTTTTGAGATGCTCCCTAAAGTGCTACTTGTGGTGCTATTTAATGGTCATTCTGATGGAAGCTTACTACTGAGACTGGGGCTGCGGAGAAGAAAGAAAGAGGGTCGATGGGGCAGCAGCTGTGCCACCTGCTTTCCAAACAGTGAAAAAAAGGAAGAAGCAGCACCCCATGTCCCTGCTGTCCCACGGTTTATCTTTCCTAGGCTCTTTGCTTGTGCTTTTTTAACAAAAGATATAGTTCCCCCAATGGCTTAATGGGGGGGAAAGAGAGAGAACCCGGATTCCTGCTCTTGACACTCATCCAATGAACTAAAAGGTGCAAATGTGAGGATGCCAGGTAGGGGCAGGATCAGACTGGGATAGGATGTACTACATAGTTGAACACCTTGTAAACATTCAATGAACGGCCTCACACATGACAAACAGTCACTTGAGTCAGGTGCTAGAGAGTGACCAATGCCTGTGGAACAGTATTTCGGGGAGAAGCAAAGTAAAAGGAGCAAACTGGCAAATAGGTATCACAAGGGTTGTTTGGTGCTTTAATTGGAAGGGGAGGTTGTAAAAATCCTTACATCAGCAATTGTACACAGCCTCTCCAGATTAATAAAAATACAAAATCAAAACCAGAACCAGTGACATCCTGTTGAATTTAATATACAGTATAAACAGGATATGATAAATGACCTATTACTGCCAGTATGGGATTTCACAAGGATCTCAGGAAGATTGCTTGAATTTCCATTTCTTTAACTGACCAAAAAGGGATCATTTCAGATCAAAATGAAAAGGGAGTACAAAAAAAAAAATCAGTTATTGGAATCAAAAACACACACTATGGACAGTAAACAGCACTGCGGAAGAGGGGCAGCAGTAGCTGCTGAAGGGTGGGGTAGCACACGCAGGTTTCGACTAATGCTGTCTGCCATTGTAAAGAGGATGTGGAGATTGGAGCATTGGGGGAGTGCCAGGTGAGTAGTAGGAAGTTTCCCCATGAGGAGGGAAGGAGAGGACAGAACAGACAATAAAAAGTTGAAATTACATGCTGTAAGGATCAGTAATCTTTGTCTTAAAGGGAAGTTTTTTTTATATAAACAAAAGCTCAGCATTTGAACTTTATAGGAAACAGGCTGCAAAAGGACAATATCTGAATGGTGCCAGAGATTTTCAGTATTCAAATGTTAAAGGATGGCCAAAGTTGGATTGCTTGTTATATAAAAATTAACAGAAACCTCAAAGTACACAAGCAGAAACACTCAGTGGCTCATTGTTACACATATTTGTGGAAGAATTGAAAAACACTACAGAATTTTGCTCTGAGTTTAGACCCATTGGGAAAGTTGTACATACACAACTGGTTTATTCTTCCGTCCCCACTCCATCTCTACAAAAGCAAAGTTGCAAGAGTGACAAGACCCTTGAATATAGGGAACATGAAAAAACACTCTGTTAACATAATAAGACACAACACAATTAGACCAATGAATCCAGTCATGTTTATTCATGTAGATTTGCAATGTGTGCGCAACTAAAACATTCCGCATTATCAGGGCTGGAAAGCCCATTTCTGTAAATTGCCATTCCAGCATTGGGATGGGAGAAAGAATAAGATGTACAATTACTGATACGATATTGGAAAATAGTTCAGTGTGTTGAGAGATGCAATGCTTGAGGTTAAAAGGCGAACAAGTTGGATGCTTGCCAACATCAAATTGATTTTCCACTATTACTCAAGTACATTACTCGAACATCACGTTTACAGGGGGCTTAAGATTGAGATTCTTCATTGCCAGTATTTTTTATAAAAAAACAAACATTTTCAAAAAAAAATCCCTGTATTTTGCAACTAAATTTTCAGCCAAACCTGATTTCCCAATCAGTTTAATTTCTCAAACGTTGCGCATGTCTGGAAGATTTTGGTTCCATTTGCCTCTCTTGGCTGTACTTAAAGATGCAGGATTCAAATTTTCTTTCATTACTTCTGGGACACCAAAAGATACTTAAGTATATGTCCAGCCCCAATAAAAGTACTCAAATACCTAAAAATTATATAACAACCAAAAACCAAAGTGACCAAGTGTGCAAGAGCTTTTTTCAGTGTTTTGTTTTGCAACAGTCAAGTTCTTCCACTCCCTTTTTCACTGATTTAAACTTGAACTTCAATGTTTTAAAACTGGAAATGAAGAGGAGTTAGCTGCAGATGGTGTGACCCTTCTCTCTTGTTGAAAAAAAGACATTTCAGTTATTTGTGCAAGCTAAATATTTCCCAAACCACACACAAGGTAACAAATTGGTTCTCAGCAGATTGTAGCTCCTGTTCTGTGGTTTCTTAACAGTAGTGGATGCTATATGTTGTACACAAATTCACAGTAGAAAGTTTACAGCATTGGAATATCACCAATTGAAATAAAAATTGAATTTGCAAAAATGACTAGAACCAAAGGATTCTTCCAGCTTTGTGACATGTTGTTATCTAGTGAATAAACAAATTAAACTTGTATTACTGGAGTTCACTGTAACCTATTACACCAAGTAATGGAAAATAAGATATGTTTAAGTATAAGTCCCACTCCTTTCACGAGGGAAAAGCATGCATGTTCCTGAGTAAAAGACAATCAGAAAGACTGATTGCTGGAGACATATTTACTGCTTTGCAGAATTTTACACAATTTAATCCAACCTCCCTTACTCCTGCTGTCATCCAACCACTGTGGAGAACCTGACAGCTCTGCCCATTTTCCATATTTGGCACGCAATCATTTGCACCAAGTTTAAGACAACACCCTGCATCTCATGACCCATCATATGCTGCTATACACAGCACACAATCAGACCCATTTGTCTGCGTCACCCTCTTTACAAAAAGAAAAAATGCTTAAGTATGAATTATACAATGTGGAAAAGAATTTTCAGAAGAAGACACAATGGAGAATGGGAGGCAGGGGGTGGGGGCGAGTGGGGGGAGATAGTTGTTGGGTGGCTCACCTCTGTGTCTGAGAGACGCACCACCAGGCCCAGGCCCATCCTCCAATGACGTACTGCTTCTGATCTGATCCACAGCAGCCACCTGGAACAGAAGGAAGAAACACCTAATTACAAAACTGAACCATTTTTAAAATGAATCTTGGAACTGGTGTCGTATGGAACAGAGTCAATGCTTGACTAGTTAAGGACTGCAATAATTACAATTGTACACAAAGGTGGCAATATTCAGTGACAAGATTTGGGGGTCAGTCCTCATCACAGGACTGGGGCCGTTGGGTCGAGCTAGTGTGCCCCTGTAGAAATCAGATAGGCTACAGCAGCCTCTCTCTTTAGCAGTCAGCCCTGAGCTTGTTGCAATGGGACTTGCAGTGAATATTATGGGCCCACAGGAAAGGGTCCCAAATCACCAGGTGTCTTCCCAGCTGTATTTTCTTTTTATTTTTTATTTTGAGATACAGCACTGAAACAGGCCCTTCGGCCCACCAAGAACCACCCATTTATACTAACCCTACAGTAATCCCATATCCCCTACCACCTACCTACACTAGGGGCAATTTACAACGGCCAATTTACCTATCACCTGCAAGTCTTTGGCTGTGGGAGGAAACCGGAGCACCCAGCGAAAACCCACGCGGTCACAGGGAGAACTTGCAAATTCCGCACAGGCAGTACCCAGAATTGAACCCGGGTCCCTGGAGCTGTGAGGCTGCGGTGCTAACCACTGCGCCACTGTGCCGCCCAAATGTATGTACAGTCTGTGAATTATTTGCTGACTTTTAATCAGCTGATATTCTAATTTCCATCGCTCACATCATTGGCTGAGCCTTCAGTTGCCAAGGCCCCAAGCTCTGGAATTCCCTCCCTAAACCTCTCCGCTTCTCTCTCCTCTAATTGGCTCTTTACAGCCAAGCTTTTGGGCACCTGTCCTAATATCTCTATGTGCTCGCTGTCAAATTTTTTCTGATAACGCCCCCATGAAGAGGCTTCAGATGTTTTACAATGTTGAAAGCGCTATATAAATACAAGTTGTTAAATTATTTGTTCTGGAGATGTGGGAGTCTCTGGCAAGACCACATTTACTGATCGCCACTAATTGCCTGAGATGGTGGTGAGCTTTCCCCTAGCCCTTTTGCACAGTCCTTGTGGTGTTGGTAGTAGGGGTCACGGTCGAGGGAAGTGCTGAAGTAGTAACCTTGGGGAGCTGCTGCAGCATATCCTGTAGATTGTAGCAGTCAAGGAGCACTGACAATAATAGAGCTTGATGACAGAGGCACCAATCAAGTGAACAGTTTTCCTTCTGTGGAGCATACAATGTCTGTAATACTTCCCCAACACCATTCATGAACTCCTGAGATGGTTTTGTAGCTTGGGAAGGTTGAACAATATAAAACCAACTCAGTTAAGTAATACTCAGCCAAAGGCATGTGAATGGCATTCAGATAAAAAAAAAACTTTTGTAATTTAGAAATGTTCAGTACTGACATTCCAGCAAACTCGTGCTCGGATTCTTGTTTAAGTGAAATTCATTATTGCACAACACATCAGTCTATACATGATTTCCTAAAAACTATTACGCACAGAGTTTATTCTTGGCATTGTTCCTTGTGGATGGTGCAATAGTTGACTGTTGAAGCATTACTGTACAGTGCCATGGAGCAAAGGGACACAGATTCACCGCTCCAGATCACTTATTTTAAAATTTGTTCTTGGAATGTGGGCACCGCTGGCTAGGCCAGCACTTATTGCCCATCTCTAACTGTACTTGAAATGAGTGGCTTGTTGGCCATTTCAACGGGCATTTAAGAGTCAACCACATTGCTGTAGGTCTGGAGTAGACCAGACCAGGGAAGGACAGCAGATTTCCTTCCCTAAAGGACATTAGTGAACCAGATGGGTTTTTACAACAATTGATAATGGCTTCATGGCCATCATTAGACTCGCTTTTTAATTCCAGATTTATTAATTGAATTCAAATTTCGTCATCTGCCGTGGTGGGATTCGAACCCATGGCCCCAGAGCATTAGCCTGGGTTTCTGGATTACTAGTCCAGTGACATTACCACTACGCCACCGCCTCCTGAGCTACTACGCAGGTAAGTACTTCTCCAAAGACAGAGCTGCATGAAGGAGGGTAAACAAATGAGGATTCGTCATTAAGTCGCTCTCAAAAACTTTCTGCTGGGCAGCATATGACGATTTAGCCAACCGAACCTCCAGGAGACAGGGAGTGTGCTGCTTAAAGAAAATAACTAGGTGGGGGGGAGAGAAAGAGTAAAAAGAAAGAGAGAAAACAGAAAGAGAGAGAGAGAGAGAGAGAGGGCGAGAGAGAGAAGAGAGAGCGAGAGAGAGAAGAGAGAGCGAGAGAGAGAAGAGAGAGAAGAGAGAGAGAGAGAAGAGAGAGAGAGAGAAGAGAGAAGAGAGAGAAGAGAGAGAGAGAGAAAAGAGAGAGCGAGAGAGAGAGAGGAGAGAGAAAAGAGAGAAAGCAAGAAACAAGAGAGAGAAGAAAAACAAAGAACAGTACAGCACAGGAACAGGCCATTCGGCCCTCCAAGCCTGCGCTGATCTTGATGCCTGTCTAAACTAAAACCTTCTGCACTTCCGGGGTCCGTACCCCTCTATTCCCATCCTATTCATGTATTTGTCAAGATGACTCTTAATCGTCGCTATCGTACCTGCTTCCACCACCCCCCCGGCAGCAAATTCCAGGCACTCACCATCCTCTGTGTAAAGAACTTGCCTCGCACATCCCCTCTAAACTTTGCCCCTCGCACCTTAAACCTATGTTCCCTAGTAACTGACTCTTCCACCCTGGGAAAAAGCTTCTGACTTTCCACTCTGTGCATGCCGCTCATAACTTTGTAAACTTCTATCATGTCACCCCTCCACCTCCGTCGTTCCAGTGAAAACAATCAGAGTTTATCCAACCTCTCCTCATAGCTAATACCCTCCAGACCAGGCAACATCCTGGTAAACCTCTTCTGTACCCCTCCAAAGCCTCCACGTCCTTCTGGTAGTGTGGCGACCAGAATTGTATGCAATATTCCAATTGTAGCCTAACTAAGGTTCTGTACAGCTGCAGCATGACTTGCCAATTTTGAAACTCTATGCCCTGACCGATGAAGGCAAGCATGCCATATGCATTCTTGACTACCTTATCCACCTACGTTGCCACTTTCAGTGACCTGTGGACCTGTACGCCCAGATCTCTCTGCCTGTCAATACTCCTAAGGGTTCTGCCATTTACTGTATACTTCCCACCTGCATTAGACCTTCCAAAATGCATTACCTCACATTTGTCCGGATTAAACTCCATCTGCCATTTCTCCGCCCAAGTCCCCAACCAATCTATATCCTGCTGTATCCTCTGACAATCCTCATCACTATCCGCAACTCTGCCAACCTTTGTGTCGTCCGCAAACTTACTAATCAGACCAGCTACATTTTCCTCCAAATCATTTACATAGACTACAAACAGCAAAGGTCCCAGCACTGATCCCTGTGGAACACCACTAGTCACAGCCCTCCATTCAGAAAAGCACCCTTCAACTACTACCCTCTGTCTTCTATGACTGAGCCAGTTCTGTATCCATCTTGCCAGCTCACCTCTGATCCCGTGTGACTTCACCTTTTGTACCAGTCTGCCATGAGGGACCTTGTCAAAGGCTTTACTGAAGTCAATGTAGACAACATCCACTGCCCTTACTTCATCAATCATCTTCATCACTGCCTCAAAAAACTCAATCAGGTTAGTGAGACACGACCTCCCCTTCACAAAACCATGCTGTCTCTCGCTAGTAAGTCCATTTGTTTCCAAGTGGGAGTAAATCCTGTCCTGAAGAATCTTCTCTAATAATTTCCCTACCACTGATGTTAAGGCTCACCGGCCTATAATTTCCTGGATTATCCTTGCTACCCTTCTTAAACAAAGGAACAACATTGGCTATTCTCCAGTCCTCTGGGACCTCACCTGTCACCAATGAGGATACAAAGATTTCTGTCAAGGCCCCAGCAATTTCTACCCTTGCCTCCCTCAGTATTCTGGGGTAGATTCCATCAGGCCCTGGGGACTTATCTACCTTAATGCTTTGCAAGACGCCCAACACCTCCTCCTTTTTGATAATGAGATGACTGAGACTATCTACACTCCCTTCCCTCGGCTCATCATCCACTAAGTCCTTCTCTTTGGTGAATACTGATGCAAAGTACTCATTTAGTACCTCATCCATTTCCTCTGGCTCCACGCATAGATTCCCTCCTCTGTTCTTGAGTGGGCCAACCCTTTCCCTGGCTACTCTATAGCTCTTTAGATGCGTATAAAAAGCCTTGGGATTCTCCTCAATCCTGTTTGCCAATGACTTTTCATGACCCCTTTTAGCCCTCCTGACTCTTGGCTTAAGTTCCTTCCTACTTTCTTTATATTCCTCAAGAGCTTTGTCTGTTCCCAGCCTTCTAGCCCTTACGTTTGCTTCCTTTTTCTTTCTGACTAGGCTCACAATATCGCTCGTTATCCAAGGTTTCTGAAACTTGCCAAACTTATCCTTCATCCTCACAGGAACCTGCCGGTCCTGGAGGATTCTAATCAACTGACGTTTGAAAGACTTCTCCATGTCAGATGTTGATTTACCCTCAAACAGCCGCCCCCAATCTTAATTCTTCAGTTCCTGCCTAATATTGTTATAATTAGCCTTCCCCCAATTTAGCACCTTCATCCGAGGACTACTCTTATCATTATCCACAAGTACCTTAAAACTTATGGAATTATGGTCACTGTTCCCGAAATAGTCCCCTACTGAAACTTCAACCACTTGGCCGGGCTCGTTCCCCAGTACCAGGTCCAGTACGGCCCCTTCCCCAGTTGGACTATCTACATATTGTTTCAAGAAGCCCTCCTGGATGCTCCTTACAAATTCTGCCCCATCCAAGCCCCTAGCACTAAGTGAATCCCAGTCAATATAGAGGAAGTTAAAATCACCCACCACAACAACCCTGTTACCTTTACATCTTTCCAAAATCTGTCTACATATCTGTTCCTCTACCTCCCACTGGCTGTTGGGAGGCCTGTAGTAAACGCTCAACATTGTGACTGCACCCTTCCTATTCCTGAGCTCTACCCATAAAGCCTCGCTGCATGATCCCGCCGAGGTGTCCTCCCGCAGTACAGCTGTGATATTCTCCATAACCAGTAATGCAACTCCCCCACCCATCCCTTTTACATCCCCCTCTATCCCGCCTGAAGCATCGAAATAATGGAACATTTAGCTGCCAATCCTCTCCCTCCCTCAACCAAGTCCCTGCAATAGCAACAACATCATAGTTCTAAGTACTAATCCAAGCTCTAAGTTCATCTGCCTTACCGGTTATACTTCTCGGAGGATTTATCAGTACTAGTAAGGTTTTATTAATAGTTCTAAGGTGTTTTAGTATTAGTTACTTTTTTTTAGCGGTAGCAAAGGGTCAACTAATAAATAAAGGAATGGCAGGGTTGCTTCAACCTCGAGAGTGCACCACCTGTGTTATGTGGGAGCTCCAGGATGCTTTCTGTATCGTGGATAACCATTTCTTGCCAACTGAAGCAGCTTGAGCTCCGGGTTTTGAAGCTGCATTTCGCAACACTGCAGTGCATCCATGAGGATGAGAGCGACAGTGATAGCACATTTATAGATGCGGTCACCCACAGTTTAAGATTATGCAGGGAGAGAGAGAATGGGTGACCACCAGGCAGTCAAAAAGAAACATGCAGGTAGTGCAGGAGACCCCTGATTGCATCTCACTCTCCAAAAGGTATTCAGTTCTGAATGCTGATGAGAGTAATGGTTCATCTGGAGAGTGCAGCCGCAGCCAAGTCCATGGCACCACGGGTGGTTCAGCCGCACAGCTGGGTCCAGGGAAGACTGGAAGATCCATAGAGATAGGTGATTCAATAGTCAGGGGAACAGACAGGCGTTTCTGTGGCCACAGACGTGAATCCAGGATGGTGTGTTGCCTCTCTGGTGCCAGGGTCAATGATGTCACTGAGCAGCTACAAAGCATCCTGAAGGGGGAGGATGAACAGCCAGCAGTTGTGGTCCACATCGGAACCAACAACATAGGTAGAGAGAGGGATGTAGTCCTGCAGTCGGAATTCAGAATTTAGGGAGTAAGGTAAGAAATTAGCAAGCAGGACCTCAAAGGTATTAATATCCAAATTACTCCCAGTGCCACGTGCGAGTACAGGAATACAAGGACAAGACAGATGAGTGCGTGGCTGGAAAGATAGTGCAGGAGGGAGGGCTTTAGATTCTTGGGACATTGGGACCGGCTGTGGGGCCTGTACAGGCCGGACGGGTTACAGCTAAACAGAGCTGGGACTGAGTTCCTTGCAGGACATTTTGCTAGTGCTGTTGGAGGGTTTTTTAAAAATTCATTCATGGGATGTGGGCGACGCTGGCCAGGCCAGCATTTATTGCCCATCCCTAAGTGCCCTTAAGGTGGTGGTGGTGAGCTACCTTCTTGAACCGCTGCAGTCCATGTGGGGTAGGTATACCCACTGTACTGTTAGGAAGGGAGTTCCAGGATTTTGACCCAGAGACAGTGAAGGAACGGTGATATAGTTCCAAGTCAGGATGGTGTGTGAGTTGGAGGAGAACTTGCAGATGGTGGTGTTCCCATGTATTTGCTGCCCTTGTCCTTCTCGTTGGTAGAGGTCGTGGGTTTGGAAGGTGCTCTCTAAGGGGCCTTGGTGCATTGCTGCAGTGTATCTTGTAGATGGTACACACTGCTGCCACTGTGCGTTGGTGGTGGAGGGAGTGAATATTTGTAGATGGGCTGCCAATCAATCAGGCTGCTTTGTTCTGGATGGTGTCGAGCTTCTTGAGTGTTGTTGGAGCTGCACCCATCCAGGCAAGTGAGGAGTATTCCATCATGCTCCTGACTTGCGCCTTGTAGATGGTGGACAGGCTTTGGGGAGTCAGGAGGTGAATTACTCGCCTCAGGATTCCTAGCCTCTGACCTGCTCTTGTAGCCACGGTATTAAGATGACCACTCCAGTTCAGTCTCTGGTCAATGGTAGCCCCTAGGATGTTGATAGTGGGTGATTCAGCAATGGTAATGCTGCTGAATGTCAAGGGGAGATGGTTAGATTCTCTCTTGTTGGAGATAGTCATTGCCTGGCACTTGTGTGGCACAAATGTTACTTGCCACTTATCAGCCCAAGCCTGGATATTGTCCAGGTCTTGCTGCATTTCTACACGGACTGCTTCAGTATCTGAGGAGTCACGAATGGTGCTGAACATTGTGCAATCATCAGCGAACATCCCCACTTCTGACCTTATGATGGAAGGAAGGTCATTGATGAAGCAGCTGAAGATGGATGGGCCTAGGACACGACCCTGAGGTACTCCTGCAGTGATGTCCTGGAGCTCAGATGATTGACCTCCAACAACCACAACCATCTTCCTTTGTGCTAGGTATGACTCCAGCCAGCGGAGGGTTTTCCCCGATTCCCATTGACCTCAGTTTTGCTAGGGCTCCTTGATGCCATACTCGGTCAAATGCTGTCTTGATGTCAAGGGCAGTCACTCTCACCTCACCTCTGGAGTTCAGCTCTTTTGTCCATGTTTGAACCAAGGCTGTAATGAGGTCAGGAGCTGAGTGGCCCTGGCGGAACCCAAACTGAGCGTCACTCATCAGGTTATTGCTAAGCAAGTGCCACTTGATGGTACTGTTGATGACTCCTTCCATCACTTGACTGATGATTGAGAGTAGACTGATGGGGCGGTAATTGGCCGGGTTGGACTTGTCCTGCTTTGTGTGCACAGGACATACCTGGGCAATTTTCCACATTGCAGGGTAGATGCCAGTGTTGTAGCTGTACTGGAACAGCTTGGCTAGGGGCGCGGCAAGTTCTGGAGCACAGGTCTTCAGTACCATTGCCGGAATATTGTCAGGGCCCATAGATTTTGCAGTATCCAGTGCCTTCAGTTGTTTCTTGATATCACATGGAGTGAATCGAATTGGCTGATGTCTGGCATCTGTGATGCTGGGGACTTCAGGATGAGGCCGAGATGGATCATCAACTCGGCACTTCTGGCTGAAGATTGTTGCAAATGCTTCAGCCTTATCTTTTGCACTGATGTGCTGGGCTCCCCCATCATCGAGGATGGGGATATTTGTGGAGCCACCTCCTCCAGTTACTTGTTTAATTGTCCACCACCATTCATGGCTGGATGTGGCAGGACTGCCGAGCTTAGATCTGATCCGTTGGTTATGGGATCACTTAGCTCTATCGCATGCTGCTTACGCAGTTTGGTACACAGACAATCCTGTGTTGTAGCTTCAGCAGGTTGACACCTCATTTTGAGGTATGCCTGGTGCTGCTCCTGGCATGCCATCCTGCACTCTTCATTGAACCTGGGTTGGTCTCCTGGCTTGATGGTAATGGTAGAGTGGGGGATATGCCGGGCCATGAGGTTACAGATTGTGGTTGAGTACAATTCTGCTGCTGCTGATGGCCCACAGTGCCTCATGGATGCCCAGTTTTGCATTGCTAGATCTGTTCGAAATCTATCCCATTTAGCACGGTGATAGTGCCACACAACACGATGGACGGTATCCTCAACGTGAAGGCGGGACTTCGTCTCGACAAGGACTGTGCGGTGGTCACTCCTACCACTACAGTCACGGACAGAAGTATCTGCGGCAGACTGGTGAGGACGAGGTCAAGTATGTTTTTCCCTCGTGTTGTTCCCCCATCACCTGCCGCAGACCCAGTCCAGCAGTTATGTCCTTTAGGACTCAGCCAGCAGTGGTGCTACCAAGCCACTCTTGGCGATGGACACTGAAGTCGCCCACCCAGAGTAGAGAAAGCGCGAGAGAGAGAGGAAGAGGGAGGGGGGGGGAGAAAGGAGAGAGAGAGAAAGAGGGGGGGGGAGAAAGGAGAGAGAGAGAAAGAGGGGGGGGAGAAAGGAGAGAGAGAGAAAGAGGGGGGGGGAGAAAGGAGAGAGAGAGAAAGAGGGGGGGGGAGAAAGGAGAGAGAGAGAAAGAGGGGGGGGGAGAAAGGAGAGAGAGAGAAAGAGGGGGGGGGAGAAAGGAGAGAGAGAGAAAGAGGGGGGGGGAGAAAGGAGAGAGAGAGAAAGAGGGGGGGGGAGAAAGGAAAGAGAGAGAAAGAGGGGGGGGGGGAGAAAGGAGAGAGAGAGAAAGAGGGGGGGGGGAGAAAGGAGAGAGAGAGAAAGAGGGGGGGGGAGAAAGGAGAGAGAGAGAAAGAGGGGGGGGGAGAAAGGAGAGAGAGAGAGAGAAAGAGGGGGGGGGAGGAAAGGAGAGAGAGAGAGAGAAAGAGGGGGGGGGAGGAAAGGAGAGAGAGAGAGAGAAAGAGGGGGGGGGAGGAAAGGAGAGAGAGAGAGAGAAAGAGGGGGGGGGAGAAAGGAGAGAGAGAGAAAGAGGGGGGGGGGGAGAAAGGAGAGAGAGAGAAAGAGGGGGGGGGGGAGAAAGGAGAGAGAGAGAAAGAGGGGGGGGGGAGAAAGGAGAGAGAGAGAAAGAGGGGGGGGGAGAAAGGAGAGAGAGAGAAAGAGGGGGGGGAGAGAAAGGAGAGAGAGAGAAAGAGGGGGGGGAGAGAAAGGAGAGAGAGAGAAAGAGGGGGGGGAGAAAGGAGAGAGAGGGAAAGAGGGGGGGGGAAGAAAGGAGAGAGAGAGAAAGAGGGGGGGGAGAAAGGAGAGAGAGAAAGAGGGGGGGGAGAAAGGAGAGAGAGAAAGAGGGGGGGGAGAAAGGAGAGAGAGAAAGGGGGGGGGAGAAAGGAGAGAGAGAAAGAGGGGGGGAGAAAGGAGAGAGAGAAAGAGGGGGGGAGAAAGGAGAGAGAGAAAGAGGGGGGGGAGAAAGGAGAGAGAGAAAGAGGGGGGGGAGAAAGGAGAGAGAGAAAGAGGGGGGGGAGAAAGGAGAGAGAGAAAGAGGGGGGGGAGAAAGGAGAGAGAGAAAGAGGGGGGGGAGAAAGGAGAGAGAGAAAGAGGGGGGGGAGAAAGGAGAGGGGGGGGAGAAAGGAGAGAGAGAAAGAGGGGGGGGAGAAAGGAGAGGGGGGGGAGAAAGGAGAGAGAGAAAGAGGGGGGGGGAGAAAGGAGAGAGAGAAAGAGAGGGGGGGAGAAAGGAGAGAGAGAGGGGGGGAGAAAGGAGAGAGAGAGGGGGGGGAGAAAGGAGAGAGAGAGGGGGGGGAGAAAGGAGAGAGAGAGGGGGGGGAGAAAGGAGAGAGAGAGGGGGGGGAGAAAGGAGAGAGAGAGGGGGGGGAGAAAGGAGAGAGAGAGGGGGGGAGAAAGGAGAGAGAGAAAGAGGGGGGGGAGAAAGGAGAGGGGGGGGAGAAAGGAGAGAGAGAGAAAGAGGGGGGGGAGAAAGGAGAGGGGGGGGAGAAAGGAGAGAGAGAAAGAGGGGGGGGGAGAAAGGAGAGAGAGAAAGAGAGGGGGGGAGAAAGGAGAGAGAGGGGGGGGGAGAAAGGAGAGAGAGAGGGGGGGGAGAAAGGAGAGAGAGGGGGGGGGGAGAAAGGAGAGAGAGGGGGGGGGGGAGAAAGGAGAGAGGGGGGGGAGAAAGGAGAGAAAGAGGGGGGGGAGAAAGGAGAGGGGGGGGAGAAAGGAGAGAGAGAAAGAGGGGGGGGAGAAAGGAGAGGGGGGGGAGAAAGGAGAGAGAGAAAGAGGGGGGGGGAGAAAGGAGAGGGGGGGGAGAAAGGAGAGAGAGAAAGAGGGGGGGGGAGAAAGGAGAGAGAGAAAGAGAGGGGGGGAGAAAGGAGAGAGAGAGGGGGGGGAGAAAGGAGAGAGAGGGGGGGGGGAGAAAGGAGAGAGAGGGGGGGGGGAGAAAGGAGAGAGAGGGGGGGGGGAGAAAGGAGAGAGAGGGGGGGGGAGAAAGGAGAGAGAGGGGGGGGAGAAAGGAGAGAGAGGGGGGGGGGAGAAAGGAGAGAGAGGGGGGGGGGAGAAAGGAGAGAGAGGGGGGGGGGAGAAAGGAGAGAGAGAGGGGGGGGGAGAAAGGAGAGAGAGAGGGGGGGGGAGAAAGGAGAGGGGGGGGGAGAAAGGAGAGAGGGGGGGGGAGAAAGGAGAGAGGGGGGGGGGAGAAAGGAGAGAGGGGGGGGGGGAGAAAGGAGAGAGAGGGGGGGGGGAGAAAGGAGAGAGAGAGGGGGGGGGGAGAAAGGAGAGAGAGAGGGGGGGGAGAAAGGAGAGAGAGAGGGGGGGGAGAAAGGAGAGAGAGAGGGGGGAGAAAGGAGAGAGAGAGGGGGGAGAAAGGAGAGAGAGAGGGGGGGAGAAAGGAGAGAGAGAGAGGGGGGGAGAAAGGAGAGAGAGAGGGGGGGAGAAAGGAGAGAGAGGGGGGGGGAGAAAGGAGAGAGGGGGGGGGGAGAAAGGAGAGAGAGAGGGGGGGGGAGAAAGGAGAGAGAGAGGGGGGGAGAAAGGAGAGAGAGAGGGGGGGGAGAAAGGAGAGAGAGAGGGGGGGGAGAAAGGAGAGAGAGAGGGGGGGGAGAAAGGAGAGAGAGAGGGGGGGGAGAAAGGAGAGAGAGGGGGGGGGGAGAAAGGAGAGAGAGGGGGGGGGGAGAAAGGAGAGAGAGAGGGGGGGGAGAAAGGAGAGAGAGAGGGGGGGAGAAAGGAGAGAGAGAGGGGGGGGAGAAAGGAGAGAGAGAGGGGGGGGAGAAAGGAGAGAGAGAGGGGGGGGAGAAAGGAGAGAGAGAGGGGGGGGAGAAAGGAGAGAGAGAGGGGGGGGAGAAAGGAGAGAGAGAGGGGGGGGAGAAAGGAGAGAGAGAGGGGGGGGAGAAAGGAGAGAGAGAGGGGGGGGAGAAAGGAGAGAGAGAGGGGGGGGAGAAAGGAGAGAGAGAGGGGGGGGGAGAAAGGAGAGAGAGAGGGGGGGGGGAGAAAGGAGAGAGAGAGGGGGGGGAGAAAGGAGAGAGAGAGGGGGGGGAGAAAGGAGAGAGAGGGGGGGGGAGAAAGGAGAGAGAGGGGGGGGGGGAGAAAGGAGAGAGAGGGGGGGGGGGGGAGAAAGGAGAGAGAGGGGGGGGGAGAAAGGAGAGAGAGAGGGGGGGAGAAAGGAGAGAGAGGGGGGGGGGAGAAAGGAGAGAGAGAGGGGGGGGAGAATGGAGAGAGAGAGGGGGGGGAGAAAGGAGAGAGAGGGGGGGGAGAAAGGAGAGAGAGAGGGGGGGGAGAAAGGAGAGAGAGAGGGGGGGGAGAAAGGAGAGAGAGAGGGGGGGAGAAAGGAGAGAGAGGGGGGGGGAGAAAGGAGAGAGAGAGAGGGGGGAGAAAGGAGAGAGAGAGGGGGGAGAAAGGAGAGAGAGAGGGGGGAGAAAGGAGAGAGAGAGGGGGGAGAAAGGAGAGAGAGAGGGGGGAGAAAGGAGAGAGAGAGGGGGGAGAAAGGAGAGAGAGAGGGGGGAGAAAGGAGAGAGAGAGGGGGGAGAAAGGAGAGAGAGAGGGGGGAGAAAGGAGAGAGAGAGGGGGGAGAAAGGAGAGAGAGAGGGGGGGAGAAAGGAGAGAAGGAGGGGGGGAGAAAGGAGAGAGAGAGGGGGGAGAAAGGAGAGAGAGAGGGGGAGAAAGGAGAGAGAGAGGGGGAGAAAGGGAGGGGGAGAAAGGAGAGAGAGAGAGAAAAAAAGAGGGGGAAAAAAAAAAAGAGGCATGTAACATCATGCTCATGCTGCAGCTTCCTGCAGATTGTGAGTCGGAAGGTAAGTAAAGGGAACGTTCCGGTGGTCAGGCCGGGTTCAGGTCAGGTCAGGTCGGGTCGGGCTCGGGTCGGACATGGGAAAAAATGGAGGGACTCAGGCCGGGTCGGGTTTTTTATCGTGACCGGAGCAGGCCTCTGGTCTGGTTCGGTCTCTGACAGTGACGGGGAGAGAGATGGAGTGATGAAGTGGCTAGCGAACCAAGTTTGTGGTGGGGGCCGAAGACCATGGCTTTGATCTTCCCAATATTTAGTTGGGAGGAAATCTCTGCTCATCCAGTACTGGATGTCAGCGAAGCAATCTGACAAATCAAAGATAGTGGAGGGGTTGAGAGAGGTGGTGGTGAAGTAGAGCTGGGTGTCGTCAGCGTAATGTGGAAACTGACACAGAAATACAAAGGAAGAGCAACACGGAGATTTGGCCCAACCAATCCGTGCTGACATTTTCCACAAGCAAACAGTTCTCTTCACATTTATTAGACAGAAGAGAGAAGAACTCTTTTTCCACATTCAACACTGTAACCCTTCAACTTGAACTTACAGATTTTATATATCTGGGGGAAACACAGATGACAGGCTGGTTTGTCAGCAGTGATGAACTGTCTTAATTGCAAAACATGCAACTGGTGTTTTTACTACAATTACAAAATGTACATTTGACACTTTAGTTCAGAGTATAGGACAGAAGGTGATGAACAAAGCACTCAAGGTCAGGCTCAAAATCCCTAACATTTCAGGGTAAAAAACAAAGATGTTTAATGTGGACATTTGCAGACAGATTTCATAGCTATTCGGATTATTGGGGAACACTGCTTTTGCTGTGCATCGGTATTAGCTCTTAACTAATGGGATTCACTTAGCTTCAATAATCCAACTACGTACTATTGATTGCAGTTAAGCAAAGTTCTTTTATGCAAAACCTCACTCAAACATATTTTGTGCTTTTCAAACAAATGGCCTGTAGTACATGGCACAAACCTACAACACAGCTCACTGCACAGCACTCACTACTCACACAGACAGTGAACTGATTCCTGTTGCCTACTGTTAAGTCTGCAAATTGAGAAATCCATTCCAGGCAAAGAAAGTGCAACAGGACAATCCAACTTGGTGAATCTCCACAAGGCTTTCATGTCAAGTTTGTAATTACACCAAAACATGGTGGAAAAGACAAAAGACAGATAAAGGATTTTCAAAAGGATTTAGATCATTATGGAATTGAGTGAACAAACTACAAATTAAACAGCTTGTATTTATGCAGCACCTTTAACATAGTAAAAACATCCCAAGACCCTTTACAGGAGTGTAATCAAACCACATAAGGAGACATTAGAACAGGTGACCAAAAGTTTGTTCAAAGTGGTAGTTTTGAGATTAAAAGGAGGATTCCTTCTTGAACACTCTAAATTTATTTTTAAAAACAGAGACAGCACGTCAAAAATATTTAATTGCCTGTGAAATGTTTTAACATGTCCTGAGGTCACGAAAGATACTATAAAAATGCAAGCTCATTCATATATTTTAGCCAAGTTTATAGTCACACCTCATAATATCTCTTCGTTGGCTCAGAGTATACAATTATTTTTCTTACATCTCCACAAATGAAGTTGAACTGTTTTTTCTATATCAAAAGACCTGCATAAATGCAACTTGCTGCAGTATTTTAAGTACCTCTATAAAGTCAGATTCCATCTGCTACCAGATATATTTAACAGGAGCTCAAGCTCTTCTGTACAGAGGCGCTGGTTAGGGGGAAAGGGAGCAAAAGCTCTCAAATTAAACATTAGGTAAGCCCGGACTATCACTTCAAATTACAGCCAAAGTACTTTTGAAGTATAACCACCAATGTAATGCAAGAAGTGTGGCAGTCAATGTGTACACTGCAAGATCCCACAAACAGCAATGCAAAAATGACCAGATAATCTGTTTTAAGTGATTTTGGATGAGGGATAAATATTGGTTGGGAGAACTTCCTTGCTCTTCTTTGTAATAGTGGATCTTCAACAAATACGCAAGAGCTGTTTGTTAAACATCTGCTTAATGTCGCGTCTATAAGACCGTACCTCCCACAATGCACCAATCTTGACACTTTGTGGGGGAGATGATGGTGTAGTGGTAATGTCAGCGAGCGAGCAATTCAGAAGCCCAGGCTAATGCCCTGGGGACATGGGTTCAAATCCCAACATGGCAGTTAGTAGAATTTAAATTGAATTAATCAATCAAATCTGGAATTGAAAGCTAGTCACAGTAATGGTGCCATGAAACGATGATCAATTGTCATAAAAATCCATCTGATTCACTAATGTCCTTTAGGGAAGGAAATCTGCCGTCCTTACCTGGTCTGGCCTACATGTGACTCAACACCCACAGCAATGTGATTGACTCTTAACTGCCCTCTGAAATGGCCTAGCAAGTCACCCAGTTGTCAAGGGCAATTAGGGAGGGACACTGACCCGAAACGTTAACTCTGCTTCTCTTTCCACAGATGCTGCCAGACCTGCTGAGTGATTCCAGCATTTCTTGTTTTTATTCCTTATTCAGATGCAGGCTGAATCTACAATTCTGCTATCAGAATAGGGATCTGGTTTTGTAAATGTGGGCAGCTTGGTCTCGGTGGGTGGACCAGTTTAATATAGAGCAGCACAGACATCAAACACACAGGAGCAGCTCCCCATTAAAAGAGCAAAGTGGGCGATTAGACAAATATAATTTCCCCAAACTAGACTTAGTTTAACCGTGTGGGTAATTGTGGCCTTATGTACGGTGGCTTTTCCTAGTCTTCAACTTCTATACTTACACAATTTCTATTACTAGAATATTCAAATGGAGAATTTCTCCTCCACATGTGCAAACTACAAGAGTTCATAGACATGAAACCCATGAGCTTGTTGCAAAACTAAATAATCCAATCCATTAGCATCGCCCAAGCACTACCTCTTGCAGATAAGTCAGTCCATTTGTGTACCTTGTCAGTAACATTCCCTTCAACAAAGCCAATCTGTTACTGAAGATTATCCCACTCCCAATAATTCTCTTAGTTAAGTACTGTCATCAGTCACACATCTCCTACTCACCACCTTTGCTCTCTCATCAATGCTTCTGCCTGCGTGACCAGATTCCTTAATTCCTATAATTGTGCCAAAGCTGAGTGCATTCCTTGCAAAACGTGAGTATTTATTTTTTTAAGTAAACACAAGTCAAAATCAGGTTCTACTACACACAGTATACCTCTACAGATTCCGGAGCAATACTAACCAGCCACTTCAACATTATTTAGCAGAATTGCTCTATAAAGCATACAACTCTACAAGCAAGATGATGAAACAGCTAAAAATAGCAGAGAACACTGACAATATAATTTAACATCCAAAACAAGAGTGTTGTGAGCGGAGATGGGAGTGAGGGAAAGGAACGCAACAAAAAAATTAAAGGGCTGGTTTGTAACAACCCACAATAACAATCAGTACTTTAGTACAGAAAAATAGTTGAGTGTGTAAACCGAGGAACCAAATATCCATTTTCATTTTCTAAAAAAAAACCCTAAATGATGTAAATGCCAAACTGATTCAGACCCATCTCAGCACTAAAATTGGATTCCAGGAAAATGTGCAGATGAACAGATACCCAGTCTTGAATATCTAACCATAAGGCCACTCGTCATGAAGATGCTTCCATTGTTTATATTTTTGAGGACTTGTGTGTAAAAGACTGGAAATACCTGAGGAGATGCTGGACTTTTTTTTTTAAAAAAGGTTCATTGGAAGGACACTTAGGACTTTGTTTAAAAACAAACACTTACTGGTAGTCACGTGTCTTAAGCTAAATAAACAACAGGAACCTTGCTGGCTATTGGAGTCGTTTATGGCTCAGGAGTTTTTGCTTTTATTTTTGGATTCGACTTGAATCCATGTTGCTATTGAAAAGAAAAGAAAAAGACTTACATTTTCTAGCACTTTTCATGACCACTGAGCTTCTCAAAATGCTTTACAGCCAATGAAGTACTTTTGACATGTCGTCACTGTTGTGAGGCCTGGACAACGTATGCCAGCCAAGAGCGACGTCTCAATTCATTCCATCTTCGCTGCCTTCGGAGAATACTTGGCATCAGGTGGCAGGACTATATCTCCAACACAGAAGTCCTTGAAGCGGCCAACATCCCCAGCTTATACACACTACTGAGTCAGCGGCGCTTGAGATGGCTTGGCCATGTGAGCCGCATGGAAGATGGCAGGATCCCCAAAGACACATTGTACAGCGAGCTCGCCACTGGTATCAGACCCACCGGCCGTCCATGTCTCCGTTATAAAGACGTCTGCAAACGCGACATGAAATCGTGTGACATTGATCACAAGTCGTGGGAGTCAGTTGCCAGCATTCGCCAGAGCTGGCGGGCAGCCATAAAGACAGGGCTAAATTGTGGCGAGTCGAAGAGACTTAGTAGTTGGCAGGAAAAAAGACAGAGGCGCAAGGGGAGAGCCAACTGTGCAACAGCCCCAACAAACAAATTTCTCTGCAGCACCTGTGGAAGAGCCTGTCACTCCAGAATTGGCCTTTATAGCCACTCCAGGCGCTGCTTCACAAACCACTGACCACCTCCAGGCGCGTATCCATTGTCTCTCGAGATAAGGAGGCCCAAAAGAAAAGACTGTTGTAATGTAGGAAACACAGCAGCCAATTTACACACAGCAAGCTCCCACAAAACAGCAATGTGATAACGACCAGTTAATCTGTTTTTGTGATTTTGACTGAGGTATAAACATTGGCCAGAACACCTGGGAGAACTTCCCTCCTCTTCTTCAAAATAATGCCATAAGATCTTTTACATCCATCTGAGCAGGAAGATGGGGCCTCAGTTTAACGTTCCCTCTAAAAGACAGCACATCTGACAGTGCAGTGCTCCCTTAGTACTGCACAGGAGTGGCAGCCTTGAATTGTTTTGTGCTTGAGTCCTGGAGCGGGACTTGAACCCAGAACCTTGTGATTCACAGGAAAGAGCGTGACCAAATGATCCGTAGATGACACTTCGATATATATTTGACATATTGACACCAGTCACCTATTTTTAAAGCTTCAGGTTTTGTTCACGTGTTTGAAGCAAATTTGCAATTCGGCATGTGAAGGAAGCTTATCTGGGGAAATTACGGGTGTGCTGTCGTGATTTTCTATCCTTTTGAATTAATAATTAATCAACACTGGCCAAACCAGCTGACCTCTAAAGGGACTAAGAGACAGACTGGTGCATTAATATGAACAAAAAATTACTGTTAAGTGCTCCACTGGCTTTTGATTACTGTAGATGGACTTTCTTTTTTAAAAGTACAATCTTGTCCTTTTTAGATTTCACAGTGTCATTGAGATTTATAAGAAGATTTAAAAGGTATACTGCAACATGACAAGACAACCAAAGTTATTTCAGAGCCAACCAGTATTAGTGAAACGTTAGGAATGAGATTCATCAGAAAAGCAAATAATGATTGCATATCCATCTGAACACACGGGACTGAGCTTTTTTTGAGGACAATACACTAAACTAGGTCACATTTTTATACAGCAACAAATTACATCTATATAGTGCCTTTAGAGTAGAAAAAAGTCCAAAGGACCTTCACAAAAAGGTAATCAGAAAAAATAGACACTGAGCTAAATGATATTAGATGGGCTAACTAAAAACCTTCATGTAGAGCACCCTTAAAATAATGAAACGTCACAAGGCGTTTCATAGGAGTGTTATTAAACAAAATGTGACAACAAGCCGCATAAGGAGACATTTGACAGATGAAGTAAAGTTTGATCAAAGAGGTAAGTTTTAAGGAGTGTCCTAAAAGGAGGAGAGGCAAGTGGAAAGGTTTAGGGAGGAAATTCCAGAGCCAATGTTGAGTCAAAGGGATTGGAGGATGCATAAGTGGTCAGTGTTAGAGAAACAAAGACTTCTCGGAAGGTGGCTGGAGGAGATTAGACATACAGATAGGCAAGGCCATGAAAGATTTAAGTACAAGAATAAGAATTCTTATCAAGAGGTGTTGAGAGGCCAGGAGACAATGTAGACCAGCGAGCACAGGGGTGATAGATGAGAGGGATTTGGTGCAAGTTGGCATATGAGTAACAGTGTTTAAGAGCTGAAATTTATGGAGAGTGGAGGCACAAGGCTGGTGGGGAGAGCACTGCAATAGTCAAATCTGAAGGCAACAAAAGTATGGGTGAGAGTTTCAGCAGCAAATGGCTAAGACAGAAATGAAAACTCGTAATCTGGAAGTAGACAGTCTTTATAATGTAGTCGAAAGCTCTGCACTGGGTCAAATTGGACGCCAAGACTGCAAACAGCCTGTTCAACCAGAGACTGTGGAGGGGAGGATGGAATCAACAGCAAGGATGATGGAGCATCCCATCTAGTTGACAGACACCACTCAGATGTCATGGATGTGCCAATGGGAGAAGACCTAATCCTGGAGCAGAGGTATCACTACGTACATTGCATTGGAAGTCTGATGAGGCAGATAAACGAGATGCCTTGCGTGCCAGGTGCACGGCGGCCAGATCTCACAGCCACAAATTCAAGCAGTCAGAGCAGATGTGCTGCCATCGCTTTCGATCGGTGACTGCGTTATCCCAGGTGTCAGGGTTAATACTGCAAGATTTCAAGGTGGCTTCCCGTGTTCCCTTATAGCATTCCATCAGCTCACCTCTGCTGCGATATTCAAACTGCTGCTCACTGGAGATGGTGGTTTGGGAATTCCATAATCAGCTGTGTGAATGACATGTCCAAACCAGCACAAGCAGACCATTTTGAACAGGGCCTCAATTCCAGTTAACAGCAGCACTCGAGGAAATCAGAGCGAAGCACCCTATTCTGCCATTCGATGCTAGCAATGCATTGTGGATAGCGCAGGTGCAAATGATCAAGTAATTAGATGTCCATGACTGAGCTATATATTATGGTGAGGACAAAATATTTCATGACTTTTGTTGGCAGACTAACTCCTCCTTCCAACCTGAGTCTCCGCTCGATGATTGGCAAAGGTGCAGCTGATTATGGTAGCATCCAAGAGGACGCTACCCAGGTTATAGAATTTGTCTGTGATTTTAAGTGGTACATTATTGATTGTAATCAGAGGGGATGTGACTGGATGACCAGACATGGGCTGGACCACGACTTCAGTGATGAGGGTTTGTGGTGGGGACCAAAGACAATAGCTTCAATCTTCCCAAAGCAATAAGTGATACTTGACAAAGTCAACATCCCTTCTTCTACAAGAGCAGGTCACCCAGTAAGAGAGTGCAACTCACAGGCCTCCTTTGACAGCATTTTCCAAACCCGTAACCTATACCACCTCGAAGGACAAGGGCAGCAGACACATAGGAACACCACCACCTGCAAGTTCCCCTCCAGGTCACACACCATGCTGACTTGGAACTACATCACTGTTCCTTCACTGTCGCTGGGTCAAAATCCTGGAATTCCTTTCCTAACAGCACAGTGGTTGTACCTACACCACATAAACTGCAAGTGGCTCAAGGCAGCGGTTCACCACCACCTTCTCAAGGGCAATTAGGGGTGGGCAAAAAATGCTGGCCTGGCCAGCAATGCCCACATTCCATGAAAGAATAAAAAAAAATATTGCTTTGTAGCAATGGGCATTATTGAAGTGTGATGGGAAAAGTCTAGCATCATTTCAAAGACACAATCCATATAAACTGATCTGTTTAGATTGTGGAGTAAATTACAGCCTGCAAAATACACAGCAGTTATAATTTTAATTTCACATGTTCATTAAAATAATGAACTTCAGTGGTTCCAGCTGCATTACTTCTCGGTAGTTAGGGATCCAGAACTCGGGGTAATGCGGGCAATTTGAGGTGATAAACCAACACACACTGAAGTATATTCGTTCAAAGACATGTGCTTCCTAAAGCTTATCAAAACTAATATGCCAAACAGATCTACTAAAACAAATCAACAAAAAGTCCAAATAAAACATGAATCTAGAACTTGCACAAAATTCAGAATTATATGATTGCATTTAATGAGCACTCCAGAATTTTGAAAATTCCCAGGATATTGTGCAGTTTTAGCATGTTCGAAGTTACAGAAACAACAAACTGGTCAAATAACAGGCTGCCCTGAGCAAGCCACAAGGAACACGCATTTAATTCAGCGGCTCAGCACATGACATCCTGAGGTGCATTTTGCATTCACTTCGCTTTCATGTCCCTTTAACAGCAACAACAACTTGCCTTTATATAGCACCTTTCATGTAGTAAAATGTCCCAAGGCGCTTCACAGAAACAAAATTTGACACTGAGCCGCATAAGGAGTTATTAAAGTAAACGTCGTCAATGAAGTAAGTTTAAAGGTGCGTCTAAAAGAAAGAAAGAGCGTTACAAAGACAGAGAGGTTTGGGGAGGGAATTCCAGAGCTGAGGGCCCAGGCAGCTGAACGCAGGGCCGCCAATAGTGGAGCAACTAAAATCAGGGATGCACACAAGGCCAGAATTGGTGGAGTGCTGATCTATGAGGGTTGTAGGGCTGGAGGAGATTAGAGAAAGGGAGGGATGAGGCCACGGAGGGATTTGAAAACAAGATGAGAAGTTCAAAAATCGAGGTGTTGCTTAACCAGGAGGTCAGTTGTAAAGGAGAACTGTGCCCATATTTTCCCAAACAAAAAAAAAACTATAGCTTAGAGCACCAGCAGGTGACGCCTCCAGCACTGGTTCATCAGAGAAGCATTACTTAAAAACAAAACATTTGAGAAATAAATTCAGGTGTTGAGCAATTGTACAAGAATTGCAACAGATGCAAGAGCTTAGCCCAGGTCAACACCCATTCTAATTGTTAACACGCCCCCTTGGTATGGAGAAGGCTTCATCATCCAGAATACACGGTGATGGAATCACAAGCATGAACCCATGTCCTGTCACTCCAAGGGCACTGTTCCACTAAGGAATACATTGCAACCATTGCTTTTGGAGCTGAATCTACAGAGCGTTGTAGCACGAAAAGCCGAGTGCAACAGTGAAGTACAGTAACAGCGTAGAATGCTGCCAGTTACTGTAATGTGAATGAGATCCACTGATAATCTTACGAGCTTCACAAACAATAGGTCACTTATGCTCTAAGAAGAGCAAAACTGTCATGGTTGGGCAGAATTTCTGACAATACAACCTGATCATCTGTCTCCTCTCAAGGCTGAGAAATTAGAGTTTACTGATTTGACCCTACTAGGGGCTCTTTTTGGCACAGATTTAATTTTCCAAGCACAAAGACTGGCACCTTAAACATTCTGCACAGACCGTGAGTCACACGGAGCTGGGTTACAGTCAATTCCTTAATCTTCTGCTTAAAAAAAATGCTGAGAAAGGCAAGAATTTAATTCCTTTTCCTTTAAATGCAAACCAAAAAAAATTTACGAATACTTCATCTCAAAGACTATTTTAAAAAGTTCCATTCAATTGGCCTGTTTTGTTGCAATAATTACCACGGTGACCATTTTGTAAACAGTAGCAAATTAACAGGTGAAGTAGTAAAATCAAATTACAACGATACAATTTTAAAAATGGGTATTTGGGAGTGATTTCCAGACAGTAATCTCATCTCACAGATCAGAAGCCAGTGTTAAACCCATCAAGCTTAGCTCTTACAGCTCTTGACGTCACCTGCACCTCTTAAATGAGATTACTGCACAGTGATCACTTCATCCACTACTCTTGCAGCCATTTTACCTTCAGTATAAAAAAAAGTGTGGTCAGTTTGAAGTAAAAAGATTAACCCTGCCATGAGGAAAGTGCATGTTTGCAATTTACTGGCTCCACACTTGTAGTCCTGATCTGTTACTTGTTCACCTACTAGTCCGACTCAAACTCAACTCCTCAAGTAGCCCTCGAGGACTTAAAACTTCAAGGGGTGGTTTTTCTAATAAATTAACCCTTCCCTTACAACACATTCTGACTTCCACTTGTATACTTCAGACACTTCACATGTGTGCCTCTACAGTAGTCAATCTACATTTGCTCTTCAACAACATTTTAGTCCCTTCATCTTTCTTGGTTCTCCTCATGCCAAGCAACAGTTTGCAGGCAATCTACTCAAAAAAGTAGATGGAGAAGTAATGATGCAGTCATAGCTTGCAGTATTCCTTAATCTATAAATCACAATCTCACCCAACACTGAAAAACTGCCGGAGGAGGCTCCAAAAGCTCATGCCCACTGGAAATGCTCATCATCCAACAGGCAATCTATCCTGCAGTGCACCCTCCAATCCCAACTCCTTTGGAAAACTTGCCCTGTCTCTATGTTATTAACACAGCATTGGACATTGAGTTCTGACTTTTTGCTCATTCCTCCCAAACTGCAAATAATCTGTCCAACGTTTACTTGCTCTTCCCATGTTAAAATCGTAATATTGCACTCTCTCTTACTGGAATTCATGATTTCCAAGGGCTTGTGGAACATCTCACCTTCCTCAGTCTTCCCATTTCCCTACAATCTACAGGCGAATACCCAAGTTTAACATGGCCTAACCAATGCTCCTTAAATTTACCCCATCTTCACTCCTACTGTTATCCACCACAATGACATCCTGCATTGCCAGCTTAGCTGAGTTTCTCAACTTAATAAAAGATTCTGTGTTGCAAGCCACATGTATTTTACACATATAACAGATATTACAATGATAAGCTAAGCTGAAGCTCCTCTATGTAAACAGCTGATAGCTTGGGAGAAACCTGAAAGAGATTTGTTTCCAGTTTAGCAATAGTCAAAATGCGATTACAAAAGGAGTTTTAATTAGCTTCTCTCAACCTGGGTCTCAAAACCTTGCACAATATTCCAACCACAAAATATTTTGATTGCACTTTGAGGTGGCTCGAAGAATGTTATTCCACAATTGTTAGTCTTCCAATGAAGGGAGACTTATCACTGCTTTTAACTATTGTTAGCAATTTTCAGTTGATTTCAGAAGGGCTGGGGCATGCGCCAAAACCTGGAAGGAGCAAGTAGCCAGGGTACACCTTAAACTGAGCATGTGGGAGCAGCAATCTCTCTCCATTGTGGGCAAGAACCTAGTCATCAGGTGCGAGGCACTCATGTTGTGGCTGTATGTGGCGCAAGTCCGGCCCATACCTATTTCTACGCCATGGCGGTCACCCGAGCCATTTTCTGCTTTATCTGGCGATCCAAAATAGATGAGGTCCGGAGGGACACGATGTTCAAACCTCTGGACAAGGGCGGGAAAAATGTACTCAACATCGCCCTCATCCTGATGACTATTTTCATGCGTGGCTGCATCAAGCTGTGTGTAGATCCCCAGTACACAAACACCAAGTGTCACTACGTGCTGAAGTTCTATCTGTCCCCGCTGTTGCAAAGGATGGGTCTGGTCACATTGCCGTGGAATGCTCCATCCAGTTGGACCGTGCCGTACCACCTATACTTTGTGGGAAAGTTTCTGCGGGAAAACACCTTTGACCACCAATCCATCAGGCAGTGGTCTGCACGGAATGTCCTCAAGGCCCCACGGGAAAATGAGATGGCGGATGGTTCCCCGAGCAGACTGCCAAACTCATCTGGCAGAACGCCTCATCACCAGAACTTTCAAACAAGCACCAAGACGTAGCTTGGCTGATGATGAGAAGGGCCCTCCCCGTCAAATCCTTCCTGCACGCCCAGAGTCTCACCCCCTCTGCACGCTGCCCTCGAGGTGGCTGTGGCGGGGAAGAGACGGTTGCCCACCTCCTTCTGGAATGTGTCTTTGCAAAGCAGGTGTGGAAAGAGATGCAGTGGTTTTTGTCGCGGTTCATCCCAAGCAGCTCTGTAACGTAGGAGCCTGTGCTCTACGGGCTGTTCCCAGGGACGCACACCGAGATAAACATCAACTGCTGCTGGGGGACCATCAATTCTGTGAAAGATGCTCTTTGGCCTGCCCGAAACTTACTGGTCTTCCAGCACTAAGCGTTGTCCACGACCAAGTGTTGCAGACTGGCACATTCCAAGGTCCAGGACTACGTGCTGAGGGACGCACTAAAGCTTGGGTCAGCTGCTGCAAAGACTCAATGGGGAAAGACCACTGTGTAAGGTCCTCCCACCATAGTGAACTGAGGGGCTGGACCCATGGGAAACCCCTCGGGCTGTATACACCAAATATGGGTTTGCTGTAAAATGTACATGACATGTAAAATGGAATGGAAGAGTGGTGAGGTAACTCACTCCTGTATTGAAGAAAACTGATTTCCTTTGCACTTTTTGGAATGTTAACTTGGTGCTGTTTTGAACTGTTCTGCAATGTTTTTTTTTACAAATTTATGAATAAAGTATATTTTTGGGAAAAGAAAAAAAATCTCAGTTGATTAAGAAACAGATAAATTAATCAATGGCAGCAAACTGCTGCAGTTTATCGCTAGACCACACTAGCTTTACTGCTGAATGTAAGCTAATGTTGCTTTTTTTTTGCCAAGAGCATGATGCCACCAACTAGAATTTAAATATAAAGGAACAAACTATGTGGGCAAGGCAAGAATCTGGATGTAAAAACAAAATACTGCAGATGCTGGAAATTTGAAATAAAAAAAAAGTGCTGAAAATACTCAGGTCAGGCAGATCTGTGGAGAGTGAAGCAGAGTTAACGTTTCAGGTCAGTGACCTTTCATCAGAACCGGGAAAGATTAGAAACGAATTAGGTTTTAAGCAAGTGAAGAGGAGGGGGGCAGTGGGCTTGATGGGGAAGAGAACAGAAGGGAAGGTGTGTGATCAGTCAGAGGGCAGGAGAGATTAAATAACAAAGCTGTCAGGGGACAAAGGCAAACAGCTTGTTAATGCTTGTGGTGAAAATAATCTGGATGCGATGCATTTAAGATTTTTAGCAAATCAATCGATAACTTACCTCAGAGAAATGCGTACACAAAATCAGCAGACCTGACATGGGTGGGACTGAAAGTTACCTGGGTGACAGGAGACAGAGGTCTGTGTGCATGGGAAATATTCTGGATGCAGAGGTGTGCCGAGTAGAGTTCCACAGGGGTTCTGATGAAAGGTCACAGACCTGAAACGTTAACTCTGTTTCTCTCTCCACAGATGCTGCTGAGTATTTCCAGCACTTTCTGTTTTTATTTCAGATTTCCAGTATCCGCAGTATTTTGCTTTTATTTATCCGCAGGGACCACTGCTGGATTCAGTTCTCCTAAATTTTCATACATGATCTGGAACTAGTAGCTAATGCCCAACATATGCAGATGACACTTCAATGGTCATATGAGTTAATATGGCAGAGGATAAGGCAAAACTACAGGAAGACTCAGATTGTCTGGGGGAAACAACCAATGAGCAGGCAGCTGGCAGATGCAGTATAACGGGGATATTTGTAAAGTAATGCACTCAGAGATCAGAAACAGCCAGAGGGATTATCAAATTTAATGACAGACTGACCCAGACGGATCAGGAAAGGAATTTTGGGAAGTAAAGATATCGAGCCAATGTGGGGCAACTATCAAAAAGAAATATTGGGCTGCTTAAAAAGAATGAAATGCAAAATCCAAAGAAGTTCTCCTGCCATTATATAGGATAATGGTCAAGCCTCACCTACAGTATTGCGTGCAGTTTAGGAATGCACAACTGGGAAGAAGGACAAAAAAAGAGCTCAGACGATAAAGGGGTTGGAGGAGAGACATGGTAAGAGAATCAAGAATCTAAAGACACCATGTTGCAAAGGAGAATTGAGACATTCAAAATAGACAAGCTGTTTGTAGATGATCAATCAGACTACTGGTATTGGCATGGGACAGCAGAAGTAACACGAGTACAAGACGAGCAGAGAGAGACTAAAGATGGTAGTTTGTTATTGAACAGTTCACCTAGGAACATTGTAGAAGCAAGTAACTTAGATATCCTGAAGGTAAAATTCAACAAGCACAATGTTGCTTATAAAATAGGACACCAGGAGGCAGACTAGATGGACTGATGGTCTTTCTCAGCCTTGAGCTTTTAATGCTTCTATTGTCTTATTCAAGGGCTACTTTCACAAAAGTTCCAATGCTCTCCATTATATCACCTTGACTGGAAGTCAGTTATGTCCCAAAAGTGGGTATGGTGGGAAAAAAGGCTGCCAGTCACCTTTTATCCTTGTCCAGCTCTCAGAAGCTGGGTGTTAAACATCACTGACATGGGTCTTGGAGATCTCAATGATACGCTCTTGCATCAGGTACATGATATGGTCAGAGACAGCAAGGAACTCCTCCTACTTGGTGTCTCTCTCCCTCCTAACTTATTCATTGTAATATTTTCCTTCTACTTTCTTTCCGCACCTCTGACCAGACACAACATGGCCAGAGTATACCGCCAGACCCATGTGTAAGTCTAGCTTCCTCTACAGCACAACTCAGCTTTTATCAAAAGTACCAGACCTACAAGCTCAACAGACTCTTGTTGTGACAACTTGACCTCCTTGCAACCCATTCCCTACCACTCTGAATGACAGGGATCAGTGCTGTTACAACAATTGGGTAAACCACGAAGAGAGTCACAGAATAGGTCTGCTGAAAGGCGGTTGCAGTACCAAAGTGAATTATTTAAGATAGCTTCACAATGTCTCAACTATATTCAGCCTTATGTAATCCATAGGTTAGCACCTCTGGTACCTGAACCCCCCCACCTTCTGCTGAGACAGTAGCAAGTGAATATAGGATATAGCACAGCAAATATAGACCTGTTAATGCACAAGTGAATAATGCAAGGCTGGATTGCATCTATTTTAACGCAAAGAGTCTTACAAGTAAGGCAGATGAATTGAGGGCGTTGATTAACACATAGGAATATGATATCATTGCTATTACAGAGACATGGTTGAGGGAAGGGCAGGACTGGCAGCTCAATATTGCAGGGGACAGAATCTTCAGGCATGACGGGGGAGGGGGTAAAAGAGGTGGCGGCATTGCACTATTGATCAAGGAGTCAATTACTGCAGTAAGGAGGGATGATATCTTAGAAGGTTCCTCAAATGAGACCATTAGGCTAGAACGTAAAAACAAAAAAGTGGGCAATCACTTGGCTGGGAGTGTACAAATAGTCTCCAAATAGTTAGGGAGAGATAGAAGAGCAGAAATGTAGGCAAATCTCAAAAGTATAAATTAATAGGGTTATAATAGTAGGGGATTTCAACTTCTCCAATATTAACTGGGATAGTCTTAGTGCAAAAGGCTTAAAGGGGGTGGAATTCTTAAAAATGCATCCAGGAGAGCTTTAAGAGCCAGCACATAGAAAGTCCTACAGGAGAAGGGGCGGTACTGGACCTAATCTTCGGGAATGAAGCCGGACAAGTGGCAGAAGTGTTAGTGGAGGAGCATTTCGGGGATAGTGACCATAACTCTAAGATTTAAGGTAGTTATAGAAAAGGACACAGATGGAGCGGAAATAAAGGTACTGAATTGGGGGAAGGCCAATTTCAATATGATAAAACAGGATCTCGCCAAAGTGTACTGGGAGCAGGTACGTGTAGGAAAGTCTACATCAGACCAGTGGGAGTCATTCACAAAGTAGAGTGAAAGCTCAGGGCCAACATGTTCCCATAATGAAGTGTAGGACCAAAAAGTCCAGGGAACCCTGGATGTCAAGGGATATAGAGGATTGGATAAGGGAGAAAAAAAGGAAGCTTATGGCAGACTGAGGGGGTTACTTAAAAAATTAGAAGAGCGAAGAGGGGGCATAAAAAAAACTGGTGGGCAAGATGAAGGAAAATCCCAAGGTGTTTTATAAGTATATTAAGGGCAAGAGGATAACCAGGGAAAGAGTAAGGCCCATTAAGGACCAAAATGGCAATCTGTATGTGGAGCCAGAGGACGTAGGTGAGGTTTTAATTGATTACATTTCATCTGCGTTCAGTATGGAGAAGGACGATGTAGGTGTAGAGATCAGGGAGAAGGACTGTGATATACTTGAACAAATTAGCATTGAAAGGGAGGAGGTATTAGCGGTTTTAGCAGGCTTAAAAGTGGATAAATCCCCAGGCCCAGAGGAGATGTATCCCAGGTTGCTATGTGAGGCATGGGAGGAGATTGCAGGGGCTCTGAAATAAATTTTCAAATACTCTCTGACCACAGAAGAGGTGCCAGAGGATTGGAGGAAATGGAATGTGGTACCATTATTCAAGAAGGGTAACAGGGATAAACCAGGTAATTACAGGCCAGTGAGTCGAACATCAGTGGTAGGGAAACGACTGGAGAGACAGGGATTAATCAACGATAGACCACATGGCTTTGTCAGGGGGAGATCGTGTCTAACAAATTTGATTGAATTTTTTGAGGCGAGTAGGTGTGTACATGATGGTAAAGCAGTTAGTCAGAGTTATACAGCACAGAAACAGGCCCTTCAGCCCACCGTGTCCATGCCAGGTATCAAGTAAATCTATTCTAATCCTATTTTCCAGCACTTGACCCGTAGCCTTGTATGCTATGGCGTTTCAAGTGCTATTCTATATACTTCTTAAATGTTGTGAGGCTTCCTGCCTCTACCACCCCTTCAGGCATTGTGTTCCAGATTCCAACCACCCTCTGGGTGAAAACATTTTTCCTCAAATCCCCTGTAAACCTCCTGCCCCTTACCTTAAATCTAGACCCCCGGTTACTGACACCTCCACTAAGGCAAAAAGTTTCTTCCCATCTATTTTGTATACCTCAATCTGGTCCCCCCTCAGCCTTCTCTGCTCCAAGGAAAACAACCCTACCCTATCGAGTCTCTCTTCATAGCTGAAATGCTCCAGCCCAGGCAACATCCTGGTGAATCTCCTCTGCATCCTCTCCAGTGCAATCACATCCTGCTTTTAGTGTGGTGATCAGAACTGTACACAGTAATCCAGCTGTAGCTTAACTAGCATTTTATATAACTCCATCATAACCTCCCTGCTCTTATATTCTATGCCTCAGCTAACAAAGGCAAGTATTCCATATGCTTTCCTACCCATCTTATCTACCTGTGCTGCTGTCTTCAGTGATCTATGGACAAGTACACCAAGGTCCCTCTGACCCTCTGTACTTCCTATGGTCCCACCATCCATTGTATATTCCGTTGACTTGTTAATCCTTCGAAAACACATCACCTCACACTTCTCAGGATTAAATTCCATTTGCCACTGCTCTGTCCATCTTACCAGCCCATCTATATCATTCTGTAGTCTATGGCTGTCCTCCTCACTATTTACAACACCAATTTTCGTGTCATCTGCGAACTTATTGATCATACCCCCTATATGATCATCTAAATCATTAATGTACACTACAAACAGTAAGGGTCCCAGCACCGATCCCTGTGGTACACCACTGGTCACAGGCTTCCAATCGTAAAACCAACCCTCAACCCTCTGCCTCCTGCCACTAAGCCAATTTTGGATCCAATTTGCCAAATTGCCCTGGATCCCATGGGCTCTTACCTTCTTGACCAATTTCCCATGCGGGACCTTATCAAAAGCCTTACAGAAGCCCATGTAGACTACATCAACTGCTTTTCTCTCATCTACACACATAGTCACTTCCTCAAAAAATTCAAAGTGGTGAGACATGATCTCACCCTGACAAAGCCATGCTGACTGTCCCTGATTAATCCCTGCCTCTCCAAGTGGAGATTAATCCTTCCCTCAGAATTTTTCCAATAGTTTCCCTACTACTGATGTTAGACTCACTGGCCTGTAATTATCTGGTTTATCCCTGCTACCCTTCTTGAATTATGGTACCACATATGCTGTCCTCCAGTCCTCTGGCACTTCTCCTGTGGCCAGAGAAGATTTGAAAATTTGTGTCAGAGCCCCTGCAATCTCCTCCCTTGCCTCACATAGCAACCTGGGATACATCTCATCTGGGCCTGGGGATTTATCCACTTTTACGCCGCTAAAACTGCTAATACCTTCTCTCGTTCAATGCAAATTTGTTTAAGTTGATGTAGTTTACATGGACTTCAGTAGTAGCACACTTGGAGGCCACAAAAATGTGGGAGTTGAAATGTACCAGTCACATGGGTGTACATTTACTTAAGGCACGCAAAAAATGAATACCTCTTGCGGGTTGATAGGTAAATTGGCCATTGTAAATTGTCCCTAGTGTAGGTAGGTGGTAGGAGAATGGTGAGGATGTGGTAGGGAATATTTGATTAATGCAGGATTAGTATAAATGGGTGGTTGCTGGTCGGCACAGACTCAGTGGGCTGAAGGGCCTGTTTCAGTGCAGTATCTTAAAACTAAACTAAACTAAATCTCATTGCTCACTCCCAATCACCTATAACTGGTTATGCAACAGGTATAATAGCAATTAGGTCAAGAACTCCAAACAGCATGGCTGGGACAAAACAGGCAAAGACCGTGGCACAATGCGGAGATGGTGATGATGGAGAAAATTTAAAACTGTGGATGTGTTTCATTGTAATCCTTATAAACGACATTTATTTTCTGCCAATAGCTTCCAGCTAATCAATCCTCAAGCCAAACTTAGTTATTTCCTAAAATTGTAATTCTAAGCCCGAATTCTTGCAAGAAGCAACAAAAGCCACTTTATATTCCAGTTCCATGTTCAAATTCTTTACAACCATGCACTAACTTTAAGAATAAACTCAAACATATTGCTTTTGAACTCTGTACTTCCTATCCAGACTGTGAAATGGTCCAAATATCTCCACAGCTGAATTGGACTGCATGTTTTATAACAAAAGTTACATGGTGGAATCGACATCTCAGATTTTTAAAACACCCCACAATATGGCTCAATAAATTGAAATGTTTACTGTTCCTGGCTTGTTATTGTGACTCATCTTATTCCAGTGCCTCAGAGAAAAAAAAAGAAACTGAGCTCCAACTTTATGGAGAAAGGACTTGAACTCCTTTATTGAGTTCCTCTTTCAGCAGCCACTGAGCTGATTTAGCAGAAAGGGGAAAATGCATTTATGCCAGTCTTCGAACATGTGATACCCTTCTTGAGTAATATTCTTAATTCATTTCCTCAAACCGCTTCCACTGCTAATGACACAATTGTACCCACCAGTATTTCATCCTAGTATTGCGATAGCTCAAAGTGTTCTCTCCCTACAAGTTGAGAATGAAATCCATAATTAAACTGCTGGGCATTTTGCACAATTTCAAGTGGAATACATATATACATACAGTACAAAAGTTTCCACACATTTTACTGAAATATTTGTTGTTAAGACTGTTCATAGAAGAGTTGACACCAGGGAAGGGCTGGACCAAACGTTAACAAAACGACAAATCAAAAACAGCAACTGTCTGAGGTGGAGGGAGGAAAACCCATGAACATTGCAATTCCCTCTTTTACTACCCGCACCCAAACCCAGCAGCCCAATCATCAACCTGAATGTTCACACGCTCACACAATCCCACACTTCATCTGTGGCACTATTTTTATATATTTAAAGATAAAGCCTCAAAAATAAATTTGCGCAGAAATTGCTATTCGGACACCGATTGCAACAGTCTTCTTCCCACATGGCAAACTCCGGCTGGAATTAAAGTTGGTATGCCAACTACCTCCTGCTCCTCGCACAGCAGCTCCCAAACCAGGTGAGAACAGCAACATATGAGCTGTGGTAATCAGAGACATGCAGCACTGTCACACCAGCCCAAGCCCTGGGCTTTGGTACACAACAGTGCCATGTCATTTTAAGGTGGCATTCCTCTGATATACCTCAGAAATCCAAAAAGGAAAGGACTTACATTACTATTGCGTCTTTCACAACCTCAGGACAAGGTACTTTACAGCCAATGAAGTACTTTCGAAGTGTAGTCACTGCTGTTATGTAGGAATTGCAGCAGCCAATTTGTGCACAGCAAGATCCCACAGACAACAGAGCTACATTACCAGATAGTCTGTTTTAAGTAGAGTTTGAGATATAAATATTAGCCAGGATGCTGGGAGAATTCCCGTGTTTCTTCCAGTAGTCCATGGATCTTTTACGTTCACCCCAAGGGGACAGACTGCTCAACGCACCATCCAAAAGATCGCACCTTCGACATTGCAGCACTCCTTCAGTGCTGCACTGGAGTGTAGCCTAGGTTTTTGTGCTGCTGTCACTGTGAAATAACATGAACCCACAACCTTCTAACTCAGAGGCGAGAGTGCTACCTACCTCAGGTGGTTATGCCAGGGGCACGGAAAAGAGTATGAAGATAACATCCTTAAATAGATCTGATATCTTACAAAAAAATGTTCACCTGATGTGAATGTGATGCAGACATGAGAGCACCATCATGGGTCCAAAAATTATACACAGCAAATTTCAGACAAGAAATAAATTCTGGCTTCCTCCTTCACAAAACAAAAATCCACTTTGGACACCTGATTCACTATCCAGTTTGCTTCAGCCAGTAAGCACTCTATTCAAAGAAAACATTTCTCTAACATAACTAAGATGCAGTTCTCTATCTGAAGGAAGCTAGCTATTGCTATTCAGCCTACAGTCAAAGACAAAGACAGCACTACCCACATTTAGGACACTGGACGATGCTGAAACTTGCTGCAGCTCTTGTTCTTTACAATGCCCCTGCTAATGTGGTTTCTGGTTGAGCGCAGTCCAAAAGAAGACTGATTATTTAAACATCAAAATTGTCTGCAACCATATGTTTCGAATCTGCTAACAGACAGAATAATAATATTTACATGTAGTGAGCTGGGGTTTCCTCTCCCTCCCCCCACCAAGCCTTCTCTCATTGATTTTTCATTCCTGTCACCAAGACAGCAATTCTTTTCTGCAGTATAGTTCCACGGGTGGAAGGCCAAGCACAATTTTCCAGGCATCTAGGTCTTTACAGTGAGTACTCTCAAACTACTCCAAAGGTGACAAGAACATCAAGTTCGGAGCTTAGCTCATATTCAAATAGGGCACAACATCATCAATAACTTGCAGTTACACAGAACCTTTAACATAGTGAAATGTCTCAAGTGACAAAATTTGACACTGAGACACAGGAGATTATATGGCCAAGCTTTTAGCATTCAACCAAAGAGGTAGGTTTTAAGGAGTGTCTTAAAAGAGAAAAGCGAGGTAGCGAGATGGAGAGGTTAAGGGAGGGAATTCCAGAACTGTGGGCCTTGGCAGCTCAAGGCACTATCACCAATGGTGGAGTTATCACGACCCAGAATGTTCACGAGGCCAGAATTGGAGGAATGCTGATTTCTTGGGAGGGCAGTAGGAGGTTACACAGATAAGGAGGGGTGAGGCCGTGGAGGGATTTGAAAACAAGGATGAGAATTTTAAAATTGTGGCATTCTTTAACCAGGGGCCAATGCAGGCCAGCAAGCACAGTGAACAGAACTTGGTGTGAGTTCGGATAACTTCAAATTTACAGAGGGTAGAACATGGGAGGCCAGCCAGGAGTGCAATGGAATAGTCAAGTCAAGAGGAAACAAAGGCATGGATGAGGGTTTCAGCAGCAGATGAGCTGAGACAGGAGCAGAATCATAGATGTTACAGAGGTGGAAATAGGTGGTCTGAGTGATGGAACAAATATGATTTGAGGAAGAACTTTTTTACCCAGAGGGTGGTGACAGTCTGGAATGCACTGCTTGGGAGGGTGGTAGAGACAGGTTGCCTCACATCCTTTAAAAAGTACCTGGATGAGCACTTGGCACATCATAACATTCAAGGCTATGGGCCAAGTGCTGGCAAATGGGATTAGGTAGACAGGTCAGGTGTCTTGAATGCATCGGTGCAGACTCGATGGGCTGAAGGGCCTCTTCTGCACTGTATTATTCTGTGATTCTGTGAAGCCCTTCTCAGGGTCAAATTTGCCACCAAGATTATGAACAGTCTGGTTCTACCTCAGAGTTGCCAGAGAGAGGGATGGAATCAGTGGGGAGGGTTTGCAGCAGGGATCGAAGACAATGGCTGCAGCAGTCCCAATATTTAGACACGGTTGTTTATGTCAAAAAGGTTCAGCTTCAACCAAGTGTCTTTTCCAACTGGCTATCTAGGAGCCTTCACAGTGATTTAACTGAGAGCTGACTTTAAGGTAGATCTGAGGTTTGACTGATTGATTTGCTTTTGAAAATGGGTCTGACTGACAAGGCCTGTTTTTAAAAAGAAAATCAGAAACTACAGAGAAAGAGTACAGACAACAACTTGCATTTACATAGTACCTTTAACATAGTAAAACATGCACAGGATCAATTATCAAACAAAATTTGACACTGAACCATAAGTAGATAATAGGACTGCTGACCAAAAGCTTCGTCAAAGAGGTAGATTTTAAGAAGCATTTTAAAGGAAGGGAGAGGGGTAGAGAGGTGGTGGTTTAGGGAGGGAATTCCAGAGCTTAGAGCCCAGGCAGCTGAAGGCATGGCCACCAATGGTGGAGGGAATAACATCAGGTTTGCACAAGAGATGCAGCACCCATTAACAATGGGAGCCTCTGCACACTAAGATCTTACACAGTTAAAATATTGAGAGATATAGTCAATGTCGAGAGGAAATTGCCCCATCCTCAAACCTGTTGGATTACATTCCTCTTTGCCTGCTGCAATACTCAAAACACTTTCGTCCACCAAAATTATTGCTGAACTTTCAAGGTCAGGAGTGAGCTTTTCCTACTACAGTTTCAAAACTACACTTGGGTTCCCATTTTGCAACCTTAAAGTAACCTCATGTTCCTTCTCTTCCCCCAATTCTGGCAGTTTTTTAAAATTTCTCCATTTAGTTTAAACTGAAATAGTAAAAAGAAATCAGCAATTAAGAAATCAAATGCTTTTGAAGCAACTGTGAAACCAGTTTTCCAGACTTGAAAAAAAAAATCTATTTTAAAAATAGGTGGCTTTTACTTGTCTGTACTTTTCCTAGACTCCAAGTACCCTGTCCTACTCATCCTCCTCCCTGACTTCTCAGTGTACGGAAATTAAGATCGATACTTGATAAGACTCTAACTTAACTGAAGTCATTCTGTTCAACTTCCTCAACATTCCACTCATGCTCAACTAGGGAGTGTGCACTGAGTGTCCAGTTCAGTTTAGAGCTTTATTCATCACTGAATCTGTCTACTTCCACTTCTATGGGATAGCCTGAATTCACCGTAAACTTACATCTTTGCTGCCTCCAGTCTCACCTTCTCCACTGCTCTCCTCAGTTACCCAAGCTCCATTTTACATAAACTACAATTCGCCCAAAACTCCACATCGTATCTTACACTTACTCCCACTAAATCCCCCATTACCCCGTCTTTGCCCACCTCCACTGGCGGACCATCCACTGATGCATTCTCTTCGGGATTTCTGCAACCTCCCTCCAGTGCTATTTGAGGTGTCAAACATAGCTCAGTGGGTAGCACCCTCGCCACTGAGTCAGAGGGTTATGGGTTCAACTCCCGTTTGAGGAATTGTGCACAAAAATCAAGGCTGACAGACCAGTGCAGTACTGACAGAGGTGCTGTCTTGCGGACGAGATGTCAAACCAAGGCCCCATCTGCCCTCTCAGGTGGACATAAAAGATCCTATTTTGAACAAGAGCAGGGGAGTTCTCCTCTGTGTCCTGACTAATGTTTACATCTCAATTCAAATCAAAAAAACAGATGATCTGGTCATTATCACATTGCTGTTTGTGTGCAAATTGGCTGCCACATTTCCTGCATTACAATAGTGAATACACTTCAAAAGTAGTATTGCTGAAAAGAGACATGTTGTTGAAGCTTTTCGTCTTGCACTCATCAGGACAAATTGCAAAAATACCAATGTAAGGGAAACAAATTTATTACTATATATGAGAAGAGTGCACTGACTGGTTGGCAAATGACTCTGATTGGTCGAGGCGTTGCCAATGATGACTGACAGTTAACTGCCAAGTTTTGTTTGAAAGTTAAACCAGGCAGCTTGACTCTGATTGGTCAAGGCACTGCCCTGAGTAATGAACCAGTGAATGGCTGTTACTTATTTTGTTCAGCTGAAACAAGTGCAGTGTGCGTACATGTTCTTTCTATCTGCAAAGAACAAGGCCCTGTGTATTAATAGATGCAGCTTCCAGTACATGCAAATGTGCCACACTGTGAGCCCTACTGACAATCTTAAATTGGTTGTCAGCATAATTCTTAACACACTGTGCATTATTTAGCAAATGTTGTCCAATCGCGGAATCACATCTAGCGTTTGAAATACAAGGGCCTGGATTTCGTAGTAATAGTAACTGTAAGGCTATCAGCGCTCACCATTATTACAGAGTACACCAGACAGCAACCTCTCGTGTCCGCACATGCGCAGTGACACAGAAAACCCGGAAGCTGCTGTCCGATTTCCCTGCTCCTCCGTAAGCTTCGCTACACTGTACTTTGCCGAGAGATTTGACATTAAAATACATGCAAGGGCGTAAGGTTGGAGTACTAACCCACTAAACAGGTCAGAAAAGTTGAAGTTTGTCCATTCAAGTCTAAGTGAATTTTTAACAATTTGATAAGTCTTAATTTCTGCTGAGCAACCTCTCCGGTACTGAAAATTAACTTTAACAATTTTAATTATTTTTGGAGATTTTTTGAAAATTATTTTAACTGTCACTTATTGTTCCCTATTTCCCTTTCTGTACATGATTTTACTTTGAATGAAATATTCTACTTTACACTTCCTTGTTTAGGCTCTGCTCGTCTCAGTGAGGATTCTTCAATCTGACCGGCTGAGACGACACACTGTTGCTTGCCTGTTCACACAAGTCCTATATCCCCTGTAAAGGGCACTGCGCTGTTTCAGACACCTATGACTAAGTCACTGCTCAAAACCCCACGGGCAGCTGTTAGCGTAAAGAATGGTGAGCAATGTTCCTTCTCCACTGACCACAAAATCCGGTCCAATGTCAATTTCAAGGATAAGTCTTAATTACTGTGGCAGAAATGGTTTTTCATTGATATCCATCAACATACATCAATGTACCATTAAGTCCACGGATACTGGAAAATTCGGAAATTTGAGAAGTCTGGCAGAAATCCAATAACCTCTCACATCTCCAGGGAACCGCTGCCCCACCCTAATTCCCCGAAGGGTAAGCACCTTGCTCTATTTAACACCAGTAAGAACACTACACTAGATACAACACTGTGGTAATTCATCAACCATGCTTGGAAATGCTTTTTTTTAAAAAAAAACCCTGGTCATTTAAGACATGTCGCATAAATTTGCAGTGTGGAAATTTTCCTTCACAATGTTCCCAGTTATGAAGCTCATCCAACTGTTTAGTGGGTAAATGCAGCAGCCCATTATTACAAAAGATTCCAGATTTAATCTCCTGTTTACGCTAAATTAGCTGCTGTCAATGAAAACTCCACCTCAGCACTGTGTTCGATTTCTTTTCTCTTTGCCCACTTGTTCTGTTATATACTGTTCACCAGTAATATCTTCCAGTTCTGACAAAGTGGTCACACTTCAAACATTAACGCACCCACTCTCTTTATAGGTGTTGACTAATATGTTTTTTATTTTTATTTAAAGATACAGCACTGAAACAGGCCCTTCGGCCCACCGAGTCTGTGCCGACCAACAACCACCCATTTATACTCACCCTACAGTAATCCCATATTCCCTATCACCTCCCTACACTAGGGGCAATTTACAACGGGCAATTTACCTATCACCTGCAAGTCTTTTGGATGCGGGAAGAAACCGGAGCACCCAGCGAAAACCCACGCAGACACAGGGAGAACTTGCAAACTCCGCACAGGCAGTACCCAGAATCGAACCCGGGTCCCTGGAGCTGTGAGGCTGCGGTGCTAACCACTGTGCCACTGTGCCGCAGTGGTTAGCAGTATTTTCCAATTTGTTTCAAATTTCCAGCAAATGCAGTTTTCAGCTTTCAGCTTTTGTGGGTTTGATGTTGTAATTGGGGAGAAGCAGGGGGGAGGCTAAAGTTGACCTCAATGCTGCTCAGATTTGGAGGGAATTGGGGGGTAGGGTGGGGAGAATGACCGGCAGGGTTCACAGACTCCTGACTGCTATCCAGTGACAGCTGCTGAAAAGTGGGCAATATTAGAGCTGGCTTATGATGCTCACTAGAATCAAATTGCCGGCCAGCCCTCACTGGGCACAAGCATTAAGACCGGGAACTTGGGTAATAAGCGAGATGACTCCAATGTCAACAGAACTGTACCCCAGCCTGACTCAGCACCCTCAGAAGGGGAGAGGAAGACACAAAATCTCAATTATGCAGGCCAACAAACCCACAAAACAGCAGGACCTAGCAGTGAAGCTGGCAGCTCCAGAACAGTTAGAAACCTTTTACATTTAATTATTAAGACAGTCAGGATGTCATAATGCTTTACTGAAATTTAATTTATTGAGCAGCTAAGTCAGGTCATCATTCTCAGGAGTAAACCCAACCCCCTCATGCAGTGCTTTCAGAATAAACATGCTCTAGTATTCAGTTATCACAATTAGACATATTCTGAGCAAAAATGGAATTTTTATGCAGTTTGTTCAATTTCCTTTGCTCAGTCATTTACATTACGACAATGGGCAAAGATTGAACTATTAGCCATTCACAGATTCACCATTTACGGGAAGGGTAGAGATCAGCATGGAGAGGGCTGTGGGTGATCTGATTTTATACTGGTTTCACGCGGCACTGGTCTTTGAGGAGCCAATAGCATCCGCAAAGTGAACTCGCTAGCTTTGCAAATACTTGTGACCGAGTGTGTGCGGAAATTTAGCTTTAAGGTTGCCACCTCACACAAAAGAAATGACTTTCTCTCACATTTAAAATTCTCATCTCTGTTTTCAAATCCTTCCACGGCCTCACCCCTATCTCGAAATCTACTTCAACCCAATAACCCCCACCTCCCCCGACAGACTTCTGGACTCCGCCTGTCTGACCTCTTGAGCATTTCCCTATTTTAATCATTCCCCATTGGCGGCCGTGCCTTAAGTTGCCAAAGCCCTAAGCTCTGGAGTTCCCTTTCTAAACCCTTCCACCTCTCTCTCCTCTTTTAAAGATGCTCCTTAAAACCAAACTCTTTTGACCAAGCTTTTGGTCACCTGTCCTAATATCTCTTTACGTGGCTTGCTGTGTTAAATTTTGTTCCATTATGCTCCTGTGGAACACATTTATGTTGATGGTGCTCGATAAATGCAAGTTGTTGTTGTATGGGCTGTGGTCCCTCAATGTATGCTGCACCATGCCACGATTAAAAACCCTGAGGGCCTCACACTGCAACAGCTCTGCTGCTGGTTTAAAATCACTGTAACTGGACAGCAGCCCTGTGCTACAATGCATGCAGCCCCAACTTCATCTGCAAACCTCTTTCCTTTATGCACAGGAAGTGCTAGAAACCTTGATTGAAAGGCTGGACTGTAAACAGTAAAATCTTATACTGTGCACTAAAATGATACGAAGTGAAACTGCCCCCTCGTCAAGGCCGGGGCGGACCCATCTGGCCATGACTCAAATATAAACCTTGATAGCAAATGATGGCAGACTATTCGACTGTGACAGGTTATGAGTCCAGCCTTTTCTTTGGTGGGTGGTCCCTGTCCGCACGCATTCTCTGTCGCATTCTCCTCCAGCAGACTCAGGATCACAACTGGAAATTTGGGCCAATCTTTACCTTCCTCATCCAAGCACCTTCGCCCTCCCCTCTCTCACCCCCTCCACACAAGCCAATGTTGTATGTCTTCTACCACCCGAGCTGAGATCAGCAAACTATGCACAGAGCAGTGAGTGAACCTGGGAGCTTCCTTAGTGTGGAGCCTCTCTTTGACTTGCTAACCCAGCAAATCTGGTCAATCATTGTGGGAGAGGCTCCATCAGGTAGACACATTTATAACCCAAGAAGGTCCTTCCACGATTCACCGAGCAAGGTTTACATTTCAAAATCCAGATTGTTCATTATTCCAATGTGACAGATGCATACAAAGCCAGCTCGCAGTTATCCTCCCACACCAAGCTGAGCCACAGCAGGGCAAATTTCAGAAAGTCTTTTTTTTGTAACTGTCTACAGCTCCTGGACTCCATTTTACAAACAGCAACTTCCCAAATGAAATAGCCTGACGTCTCAGGCCAACATTTCTGCTTGAATGTTCAGTCAAACTACAGAAGCAAAGCCACACTTGGACTTTGTTCTTGAAGCCAATGAACTACAGTGTAAAGTTGAGGTCAAAAAAAGAAAGCTACTGCCTTATCAGAGTCTTCTCTCAGCCCTCTCTGGAACCTCCTCCAGCCCTACAACCCTCCGAGATCTCTCTAACCTCCTCCAGCCCTACAACCCTCCGAGACCTCTCTAACCTCCTCCAGCCCCACAACCCTCCCTATCTCTGTAACCTCCTGCAGCCCTACAACCCTCCGACATCTCTGTAACCTCCTCCTCCAATTCTAGAATCTTGCACATTTCTACATTGCTTATCACGACCTCAATGTTCCAAAGCATTTTACAGCTAATGAAAGCACCTTTGAAGTGTATTTTAAGAAATAGGAGCAAGAGTAGACTATACGGCCTGTCGAGCCTGCTCCGCCATTCAATACCATCATGGCTGATCATGGGCCTCAACTCCACTTTCCTACCCGTTACCCATATCCCTTCATTCCGAGACACCAAAAACCTGTCTATCCCAGCCTTCAATATACTGTAAGATGGAGCATCCACAACCCTCTGGATAGAGAATTCCCAACAATCACAACTCTTCGAGTAAAGAAATTTCTCACCTCAGTCCTAAACGATCAACCCCTTATCCTGAGACTGTGTCCCGTGTTTTAGATTTCCCAGCCAAGGGAAATAACCTCTGTGTCTACCCTGTCAAGCCCCTTCAGAATACTGAATGTTTCAATGAGACCACCTCTCATTCCTCTAAACTCCAGAAAGCATAGACCTAATTTATTCAGCCTCTCATCATAGGACAACCCCATTCCAGGAATCAATCTAGTGAACCTTCGCTGTACAAATGCAACTATATCCTTCCTTAGATATGGAGTCCTAAACTGTTGTGTCACAAAGATCTGTGCTGGGGCCTCAACTTTTTACAATTTATAGAATTGACTTAGATGAAGGGACCAAGGGTTTGGTTGCTAAATTTGCTGAGGACACAAAGATGGGTAAGAAAGTAACTTGTGAAGAGGACATAAGGAGGCTACAAAGGGATATAGATAGGTTAAGTGAGTGAGCAGAGATTTGGCAAATGGAGTACAATGTGGGAAAGTGGGAAATTGTCCACTTTGGCAGGAAGAATAAAAAAGCAGCATATTATCTAAATGGTGAGAGATTGCAGAGCTCTGAGATGCAGAGGGATCTGGGTGTCTTAGTGCATGAATGGCAAAACGTTAGTATGCAGGTACAGCAGGTAATTAAGAAAGCTAATAGAATGTTATCATTTATCACAAGGGGAATTGAATAAAAAAGTAGGGAGGTTATGCTTCAGCTACACAGGGCATTGGTGAGACCCCATCTGGAGTACTGTGTACAGTACTGGTCTCCATATTTAAGGAAGGATGTAAATACTTTGCAGGCAGTACAGAGAAGGTTTACTAGACTAATACCTGGAATGGGTGGGCTGTCTTACGAGGAAAGACTGGGCTTGCATCCGCTGGAATTTAGAAGAGTAAGAAGCGACTTGATTGAAACATATAAGATCCTGAGGTGTCTTACCAGGGTGGATGTGGAGAGGATGTCTCCTCTTGTGGGAGAATCTAGAACTAGGGGTCACTGTTTGAAAATAAGGGGTCGCCCATTTAAGACACAGAGATGAGGAGAATTTTTTTCTCTGAGGGTGGTGAGTCTTTGGAATTCTCTTCCTCAAAAGGCGGTGGAAGCAGAGTCTTTGAATATTTTTAAGGCAGAGGTAGATAGATTCTTGATAAGCAAGGGGGTGGAAGCTTATCGAGGGTAGGTGGAAATGTGGAGTAATCAGTTCAGCCATGAATGGCGGAGCAGGCTCGAAGGGCCGAGTGACCTATTCCTGCTCCTACTTCGTATGCTCAGTATTTGAGGTGTGGTCTCACACCAAAACTGTATCCATGCAGGAATGCAGGAAAGAGCAACACATTTACACCTAGCAAGCTCCCACAAACAGCAACAAGACAATGACCAGATAAAATTATTGTTTAAAACATGATGGAGTTGTACAGCACAGAAACGGGCCCTTCAGCCCCAGCATCAAGCACCTATCAATTCGAATCCCATTTTCCAGCACTTGGCCCGTAGGCTTGTATGCTATGGCGTTTCAAGTGCTCATCTAAATACTTCATAAATGTTGTGAGAGTTCCTGCCTCTACCACCCTTGAGGCAGTGCATTCCAGATTCCAACCACCCACTGGGTGAAAAATGTTTTCCTCAAATCCCCTCTAAACCTCCTGCCCCTTACCTTAAATCTATGCCCCCTGGTTACTGACAACTCCGCTAAGGGAAAGGTTTATTGATTTCAGGATATATATTGTCCAAGACTCTGGGGCCAACTGCCCTGCTCACAGGCATGTGGAGTCCAATCAAGTCTCCATCAGATTCCTACACATCCACATTTTCCACAGGAGTTATTGGACTGCAGTCAAAAACCCTGGAATTATTTTACAACTGGATGCTGCTGGACAGGTCTGCAGGGTCTTTCTGGGAGCAGTTAAAACCATTTAACTGACAGGAGAAAATTAGCGAGTGGAAACCTGGGCTGATGTTTCCCCGCTTTTGCCACAAGTTTAGATAAGTTAGACAAAGAAAAGCTGCTCCCGTTAGCTGATGGTACAAGGACTAGGAGACAGCGATTTAAGGTTTTTGGGCAAGAGATGCAGTGTGTGTGTTTGTTGTGATGGGGGGTGGGTGGAGAATATGAGAAGAAGTTTTCTCGCAGCTAGTGCCAGTGACCTGGAACTTGCTGCCCACAAGGGGCTTGAAGCACAGAAAATTAATGATTTCAAAAGGAAATTGAACGGTCATTGAGGGACATAAACTTGAAGGGCTACAGTGATAGAGTTGGGGAATGGGACTTATTGAATTGTTTAACTGAGAGCCAACACAAACTCAATAGGCTGAATGGCCTCCTTCTCTGCCATAATGACTATGACAGAGGTCAGTTTCAGCACCCCCAATTCGCTGATTTTGGACATTAAAAGTCAATTACTTCGTCCAGTTGGCAGGCAATACTGAGGAGGCTGTGGACCACCCCGAACTGCAGCAGAGGCTCTCGCTGGTGGACTGTGCCAGAACAATTCTTGCCCGAGTTTCAGAGCACACGATCCAGCTCCAGCAGCCGACAGTGGAGACTTTCCAAAAGGCCAGTACAGTGAGAAAACTATTGACCATTCTCTCACTTCTACCCCCTACCTCACCATGGGGAAAACAGGCAGCCTTTCTTCAGACTAACAAAACTTGGCCAGTAAGGCGACTAAAGAAACTAAAAAAACAGAATGCAAGTTTTGAAAAATAAAGACATTTCAGGGAATTATGGCGAGTTGAAAAAATCAAATATGAATTATTCGGAGGATTTAAAGGCAGATTATGCCCCTACCATCCCTGCTATTCATTACAGATTCCCACTGGCATCAAAAGTAAATGGGAAGTTTCTCTCCCTTTGATGATTTGTCTTCATTAACTGCCTAATTTGTTCGAAATTTGCATTACTCCTGGCATTTGTGTAAAACAGTCCCAGATTCCCATACAAGATCCAAGCAAAACTATTCAACTTAACAGCACTGAACATGCTATTGGCCAAGTGCCTTGAAGCCATTAAGTTACTCAGCACATCCGTAAGTTGGATCTAGAGTTCCAAACCCAGGATTCCAGTCCAACCATTAGCTCTGGGTTCCCAGCAGTTCAATGTTAGATTTATGGAACAAACAGTAAAGTGGTGCAGTGTGGAGGTTATTGTCTGCACTCTGCACTTCTCCACGGCTCTGGGCTCGAGATCAGGAACCCACCACTGTGCAATGCTGGCTCCCCAATGCCTCAACCACTGTCCACGATAGGGTATAAACAGATATTTGAGCTTTGGAAGACCCTCTGACGGGCTGCACGTAATGGCATTAATCAGACAGTCACAGGTCCCTCCTCCACTATACAACCAGTTTACTGATGTCAGACAGTCACAGGTCCCTCCTCCACTATACAACCAGTTTACTGATGTCAGGTGGGACAGAGGTTGGGCCACTGCAAGTGGGTTAAACACCTCAGCTGGGTTGGGGAAAAAGCCAGGGCTCTCACTGTCAACTGCTATCCAGGGACCCCTGCTACCAAGTGTAGCACATGTAGGAATTAGGCGAGAACAACAACTTGCATTTATGTAACACCTTTAACATAGTAAAGCATCCTAAAGTGCTTCACAGGAGTGTTATCGAATGAAATTTGACACTGAGTCACATAAGGTGATATTAGAACAGGTGACTCAAAGCTTGATCAAAGAGGGAGGTTTGAAGTAATGTCTTCATAGGAGAGGTTTAGGAATTGCAGAGCTTAAGGACTAGGCAGCTGAAGACATGGACACCAATGGTGAAGCAAGGAAATTCAGGGATGCTCAAGAGGCCAGAATTGGAGGAGCACAAAGAGCTTGGAAGGTTGTGGGGCTGGAGGAGGTTACAGAGATAGGGAAGGGTGAGGCCATGAAGGGATGTGAAAATAAGGATGAGGAACCAATGCTGGTCATTAAGCACATGGATGATGGGCGAACAGTACATGGCGCGAGTTCAGACGTGAAGGCAGAGTGTTGGATGAGATTAAGTTTATGGATGGTGGTAGATGGGAGGCTGGCCAGTGGAATGTTCAATTAGTCTAACCTAGAGGTAACAAAGGCATGGATGAGGCTTGCAGCAGCAAATGAGTTGAGTTGGGGCAGACTTGGACGATGTTACAGAGGTGGAAATAGGCGAAAGGTAAGCAAGGAGGCTCAAAATCCAACTGTGTTACCCTCCCTGATTAGCTGACACATGTGGGGAGGAAAGGGGTTAATATTAAGCTCACCCATACAGGGGGGGGGGGATGGACAGGATTGGATCGCGGATCGACCGCCCATTTTACACGTCGATTTCATTGGACTGTCAGCAGGTTAGCTTAAAACGACCCCCCTCAATGTCTCGGCTCACGTTAATTTGGACAAGATGAAATGAGGGAGGATGTGGTGAAAGGGGTGATTGGAAAACCCAACATGAGATGATCAAATGTGTACAGAGTGTGTTGGAAACTTTTTAAAACTTAAAAGTTGAATCTTGTTTTCCCAACCAGTCTCCTGTTGCACCTTAGGAAGTGAATTAGCTATTCTCTTCCAAAAAACTTACCTTTTTTACCACATTTTTCTCTGATTCTCCCTTCCTCACTGATTCTCACTATCGCTGTTTGACAGCACAGCAAGTTTTTTTAGCCCAGTGTTGGTATCAGCTCTTCAATAAAGCAATCCAAAGCTAACTCCAGTAGCCCCTTTCTTCCTGTCGCCCTGTACCTACCTCTACTTTAAATATTTATCCCATTTTCCTTGCTAAAAAAAAGGTCTCTGACTTAACCACTCCCTGTGGCAAGGCATTCGACACTCCAACAGGCTTCTGTGCTCTCTTCTCATCCTCAGTAATCATTTTAAAATCAATGAGCAACTCCCCAACTGGTGGAAATGGTCTTTGCCTATTCACTGCAGAAAAATCCTTCATAATTTTCAATTAAATCCTGCTCTGCTTTAGTGAAAATAGTCCCAGTATCTCAAATCTCTTCTGATAACTACAAATCTCCATCCCTGGGGTACAGTACTCCTCACAGCAGGAGTTGAGATCAAGAGCTCACAGTATGGAGACCTGCATTCACACTACTCTGTGGCCAAACTCCATCACAAGTTTGCCCCTGGTCTGAAATTTCTCTTTATAGCCCTTAATAGCGTTCAATTCTTTCCAAAAAAATTCTACTCCTTGCTTATGTTTTGCCTTTAGCAAGGACAACAGCGAGGAATGCAGTCTACAGTAAAGCTAGGAAGATAGATCACAACGGAGCAATGAACTGGCAGAGACAACAATCCAGGGATTGTAAATACGCTAAGATACTAATGACGATGGGAAGCTGATCAACAGTCAACCCTAACCAAACAAGGAGAATTTAGCAACTTTCCATATTCCTCCCCAAAATCTCACTTGCTCATAACCAGTGAACAAGTGCAGAGTGCTGTATAATATTCCTGGTTATCATCATTGGAAAACCAAATTGTGAGAAAGGAAACTGTATCTAGCATCCACTTCGAATCTACAAAGAACATCCTTCACTTCAAGCAACAATCTCCATTTGAACCCCAACTGGTAATAGTACATTAGTTATTATTATTGGAAATAGTACAGTTTACCTTCCCCACAAGACAAAAAGCTAATCTGAAAGACAATACGGACTTTACCCGCGACCTGACCTTAGGACTTTGAGTGACTATACAAGAGATCACAAGCCAAAAACTGTGTAAATACACAGCAGGTCTGTTAGCAGGAAAAGCAGGGATAACTCAGGTGTAAATTTGCAGCAGAGTGGATTTCCGACAAAGGGGTCAGCATGGGCTCAGTGGGTAGAACCCTTGCCTCGGAATCAAAGGGTCATGGGTTGAAGTCCCATTCCAGAGATTTCAGAATTTAGTCCAGGTTAACACTCCCAGTGCTGTCACACACTGTCAGAGATGCTGTCCATCAGATGAGATGTTAAACCGAGGCCCCATCTGCCCACTCAGGTAAAATATTCCACGGCACTATTGGAAGAGCTGCGGGGGTCCTCCCCAAAGTCCTGGCCAATATTTATCCCTCAGCTGACATGGTCAAAAAACACATTAGCCAGACATCATCACATTGCTGTTTGTGGGAGCTTGCTGTGTGCAAATTGGCTGCAGTGTTTCCGACATCAAAAAAGTGATTACAATTCAAAAAAAAAAATACATAACTGGTTGTAAAGCACTTTGGGACATTCTGAGATTGTGAAAGGCGCTACAGAAATGAAAGTCCATTCTTTGACAAACTGTCATGGCCCAAACTTTAAGCTCTCTCTGTTCTATCTCAGATGCTGTGCACATCCAGCAATTCGTGTTCTTGTCAGAGTTTATTTGTACGTCCCAAGCCAGTGTCCCCATTTACTGTTAATCTAACAAGTCAAAATGGGCGACAGGTATGGAACTGAACCCCTTCACACAACTTCAAGATCCTGGTGGAAGTGTGATTTCATGGGGTATTGAAGGTAAATGCACCCTTTATCTTTACAAAAGCAAAATAATGCTGGAAAACCAAAATAAAAACAGAAAATGCAGGAAATACCCAGTACACCAGGCAGCTTCTGTGCAGGCAGAAAGAGAGTTTTCAGCATCATCACCCTGAAATGTTAACTACTTCTCTCTCCACAGATGCTACCTGGCCTGAGCATTTCCTGTTTAAATTGCTATTTCTACTGTCGCTGTCTCCTTCAGCCTTGGATGGTGGCCTGGGATTTCCTACCTATGCACAGTTGCCATGAGATGCAAGTAAGACTCAGCTGTCCTCTCAAATTCAACACCTCCACACAGAGAAGCCCCACCCTTCCCGGTCCCCCTCAACCAACAGATCAAATGGCATTTAAAGGCTAATTTTATAAACTGACAAATTCAGGTTGGATTCATATCATGTTCTTATACAGTACGTCAAAGTGAAGGACAGCACTGTGCACACACCGATGTGACAGACTGGGCTTGAAGCAAATTCCCTCGGCAATCATAGGGTTAATGAGCCAAGCCTTCAAGAGCTTCTTACATAAACAAGGTGAGATTCAAAATTTGAACTAAACCCAAAATCTAAGATTTGTACAGTATTTAATAGATTAAAGGAACGCCAGAGAAACCTTTTTTTAAGACTGGAAAAAAAAAATCATGGTGTAGTACACTACAATACAGCTCTCCATTCATGACCATGTACACACCCTAGTTCATCTACACAAGCTGATCTCAACATCTGAACGCATGTATAAAATAAAATCACTGCTAAGGGAGATATTTACATTTATTTTTTGAACTCGCAACCATTACAGATGTGAAAATAAAGCAAAATCTCAATTCTTGACTGATCGGTGACATTTTTGTCAACAGCTTAGCCAAAATTGGTTTGCATTTATTTAATTATTCACGCCAACCAAACAACTGACCTGGGACACAATTCTTATTCAATAAATTCAAACCCTTTTCCAAAAACTGATTTTATGTCAACTAAATATAAGCATTTAAATATTAAAAACCTCAGACACTTGAAACAAAAACTTGAATTACTTTTTAAAAACAGTAGAAATCAAATTTAAAACATTAAAGAAACGCTTCAATTATTTAGCATTTAAGAAAATGAATGTTAAGCGTTTATTGAAACAAAAAAAGTTAAAGTTTTTTATTAAAGGGGCGAAAACTGCAACCCACCCCCTAAAAAATGAAACAATAAAAGCTGCAGCGAATTGAAATCCCTCTGCCTAATATTTAATTGAATAAACAATGATTATTTCCAATTGCTTCAGCTTGATCAACCCTGAGAATGGGGCCTAGTTTCTCAGGAGAACACTCCTACCTCACTGATTCTTTTTGTCCATTATATTTTTTTTAAAGTCTTTTTTCTGACCCCCCCCAACCCGCTCCCACCAACCCCCGGGTTAAATTTGCGCTTTACTCCCCCCCCCAGCAGTGAGGGATGAAGCGGGTTACCTGACACCACAAGCGCCTCGTTAGGTCCCACCGTGTGACAATTGCCCATTTTCGCAACCCGCTTCACCCCGTCGCCTCTTCACAACAACAAGCGCGATCCAAGGCGGTGGAGCGGACAGCCCCGCCCCACTGACACTCGCCCCACCCCGTCCCCTGCGGGGCGGATGTCGCTACTCGTCCTCCTGCTGCCCCCATGGCTGTCCCACTGAAATCCCTCCGCCGATGAACAGGCAGCGGGGCGGAAGTCGCTAAGTAGACTCCTTTGCCCCCCCCTCATCGGTGTCACACTGAAACCGCACCGGAAAGGTTTGTAATTCCACAATATGTGTTGTCCAACTTCAAAGGAAATTGGAAAACCACCTAATTTCTCCATTCTTAATATTACTTAATAACGAACTGCTTGTTGCTCATTATTTCAGCAATATAACAGAAATAAATTTCATAAACCTTCATCAATTCAGATCTTTCAACTCAATTGCTTTTTAAATCCAAATTTCAATTTATGGAATTTTTAAAGAACTATTTTTCCTGCCTTTTTCTTGACTCCTTCTTGAGACCCATTTCCACTGGCATTAATGGTCCTTCAGTACTTCCTTCGAGTGGCCATTCTTCATGTCTGGGCCCTGACCGAGACTCTTGGCAAGCTATTGAACCACATGGACCATCACAATTGAATCCAATCTTTCCTCATCTCACAAACACACACACACACACACACACACATCCACTTTTTAACAGAAGTCACTGGATACAGAATAAGGACCTGGTGCCATTCAGATCGTCCCATCCTAATCCGGGGACACTGAAACAAAAAAGAAAAAGGACTTGCATTTCTATAGCGCCTTTCACAACCACCAGATGTCTCAAAGTGCTGTGCAGCCAGTGAAGTACTTTTTGAAGTGTAGTCACAGTTGGAACGTGTGACTGCAGACACCTGACCACAAAGATAGCCAAGATCAACTAACTCAGCATGGACTGACATCACTGGCTCAGTGAATCGCAGGACAAGTCCAACCCGGCCAATTACCGCCCCATCAGTCTACTCCCAATCATCAGTAAAGTGATGGAGGGTGTCATCAACAGTGCCATCAAGCAGCACTTGCTTAGCAATAACCTGCTGAGTGACGCTCAGTTTGGGTTCCGCCAGGGCCACAGCTCCTGACCTCATTACAGCCTTGGTTCAAACATGGACAAAAGTGAGGTGAGAGTGACTGCCCTTGACATCAAGTCAGCATTTGACCGACTATGACATCAAGGAGCCCTAGCAAAACTGAAGTAAATGGGAATCAGGGGGAAAACTCTCCGCTGGTTGGAGTCATTCCTCACGCAAAGGAAGATGGTTGTGGTTGTTGGAGGTCAATCAGCTCAGCTCCATAACGTCACTGCAGGAGTTCCTCAGGGTAGTGTCCTAGGCCCAACCATCTTCAGCTGCTTCATCAATGACCTTCCTTCAATCATAAGGTCAGAAGTGGAGATGTTCGCTGATGATTGCACATGTTCAGCACCATTCGCGACTCCTCAGATACTGAAGCAGTCCGTGTAGAAATGCAGCAAGACCTGGACAATATCCAGGCTTGGGCTGATAAGTGGCAAGTAACATTCGTGCCAGTCAAGTGCCAGGCAATGACCATCTCCAATAAGAGAGAATCGAACCATCTCCCCTTGACATTCAATGGCATTACCATCGCTGAATCCCCCACTATCAACATCCTCGAGGCTACCATTGACCAGAAACCAGTAGCCATTTAAATACCGAGGTAACAAGAGTAGGTCAGAGGCTAGGAATCCTGCGGCGAGTAACTCACCTCCTGACTCCCCAAAGCCTATCCACAAGGCACAATCTACAGGGCACAAGTTAGGAGTATGATGGAATACTCTCCACTTTCCTGGATGGGCGCAGCTTCAACAACACTTAAGAAGCTCGACACCATCCAGGACAAAGCAGCCCGCTTGATTGGCACCCCATCTACAAACATCCACTCCCTCCACCACCGATGCACAGTGGCAGCAGTGTGTACCATCTACAAGATGCACTGCAGCAACGCACCAAGGTGTCCCTACCCCACATGGACTGCAGCAGTTCAAGAAGGCAGCTCACCACCACCTTCTCAAGGGCAATTAGGGATGGGCAACAAATGCTGGCCTAGCCAGCGATGCCCACATCCCATGAATGAACAAAAAAAAATTCTCACTCTGTGTTAGCTGGTTGATGTTCAAGACCCCCTTAAGCATTTAATTAAGGCTGACAGTCTCAGTGCAAGACCGAGGTGGTCAGAGCACTATCACCACAGTTTGTATGAGGTTGCTGATTGGCAAAAGAACCGAAGATGCCATCAAAAAGAACCTTTTTACCCAGCGATTGGTTAGGATCTGAGACGCACTACCTGAGAGTGCAGTGGAAGCAGATGCAATCATGGCTTTGAAAAGGAAATTGGTTAATTATCTAAAGAGAAAAATTTTGCAGGGCTACAAGGAAAGGGCAAGGTAGTGGGATGAGCTGAGTTGCTCTTACAGAGAGCCAGCTCAGACAAGACAGGCTGAATGGCCTCCTGCTGTGCTGTAACCAAGGCCCTTTCAGGTGGATGTGAAAGATCCCATGGCATTGTTTTGAAGAGCCGGGGAGTTCTCCTGGTGTCCTGGTCAATATTTATCCCTCAATTGACATCAACAAAAAAACAGCTTATTTCATCATTATCACACTGCTGTTTGTGGGATCTTGCTGTGCATGAATTGGCGACTGTATTTCCTCCATTACAACAGTGACTACACTTCAACAGTAGCTGTAAAGGGCTTTGGGCTGTGCTGAGGTCATAATAGGTGCTTGATAAATGCAAGTTCTTTCTTTTGAGATTGCTTTTAAAGGTCTTGCACAGAAGCTTCCCCCGTTGCACCTGTGATCAATTTGCACTGTTTCTGCACTCAACTTACACCAGAGTTACAAGAAACCTGGAAATCGGCCCTCTGCTGCTCGATGGTGTAACTACAGGATAATGTCAGGGACTTCATTAAAAACTTGCATCACTCTAGTGCCTTTCATAACTTCAGGACATCCCAAAGTACTATATCGCCATTGAAATACTCTTGAACTGTAGTCACTGTTCTAATCCAGGAAATGCAGCAGCTGATTTGTACACAGCAAGATCCCACAAACAGCAATGTGACAATGACCAGATGTTGGCTGTAGGTTATTGGCCAGGACACCAAGGAGAACTCCCCTGCTCTTCTTCAAATAATGGCCGTGGGATTTTTGTGGATTAGTTACACAGCAGTCTTGACAGCGCTCTCCTGGATTGAGAAACACAGGGACAGGAGGAGGCCATTGAGCTCCTAGAACGTCCTGTACTGTGAGACATTGTGCAGCACTCCCTTAGTACTGACCCTCTGACAATGCAGCACTCCCTCAGTACTGACCCTCTGACAGTGCAGCACTCCCTCAGTACTGCCCCTCTGACAGTGCAGCACTCCCTCAGTACTGCCCCTCTGACAGTGCAGCACTCCCTCAGTACTGACCCTCTGACAGTGCAGCAATCGCTCAGTACTGCCCCTCTGACAGTGCAACACTCCCTCAGTACTGCCCCTCTGACAGTGCAGCACTCCCTCAGTACTGACCCTCTGACAGTGCAGCACTCCCTCAGTACTGACCCTCTGACAGTGCAGCAATCGCTCAGTACTGCCCCTCTGACAGTGCAGCACTCCCTCAGTACTGCCCCTCTGACAGTGCAGCACTCCCTCAGTACTGCACCTCTGACAGTACAGCACTCCCTCAGTACTGACCCTCTTACAGTGCAGCACTCCCTCAGTACTGACCCTCTTACAGTGCAGCACTCCCTCAATACTGCCCCTCTGACAGTGCAGCGCTCCCTCAGTACTGACCCTTTGACAGTGCGGCACTCCCTCAGTACTGCCCCTCTGACAGTGCAGCACTCCCTCAGTACTGCACCTCTGACAGTACAGCACTCCCTCAGTACTGACCCTCTTACAGTGCAGCACTCCCTCAGTACTGACCCTCTGACAGTGCAGCACTCCCTCAGTACTGACCCTCTGACAGTGCAGCACTCCCTCAGTACTGATCTCCGACAGTGCGGCACTCCCTCAGTACTGCCCCTCTGACAGTGCAGCACTCCCTCAGTACTGACCCTCTGACAGTGCAGCACTCCCTCAGTACTGACCCTCCGACAGTGCAGCACTCCCTCAGTACTGACCCTCTGACAGTGCAGCACTCCCTCAGTACTGACCCTCTGACAGTGCAGCACTCCCTCAGTACGGTGTCTGTAGCACAGCTTCGCCACAAGGTGGACCTGTCGGCACTGTCAGGAAACAAGAATGTTATTCAAGTGATGGTTCCCTTGCATTCCCCATCACCCCGTCTCCCCCAAACTCCTGTCCCATCTCCCCCTCCCCGTCTCTACCGAACCCTCTCTCCATCTCCACATCTCCCCTCCCCATTTCCCCATCTCCCCCGAACCCTCTCCCCATCTCCCCCTCCCCGTCTCCCCCAAACCCCTCCCCATCTCCCAGTCTCCACCAAACCCCCTCCCCAACTCCCCCTCCCGATCTCCCCTGAACCCCCCTACCCATTAATGGTCTCCCCATCTCCCCCACCACGTCTCTATCTCTCCACATCTCCCCATCTCCACCTCCCTGTCTCCCTGTGTCCCCCTTCCCATCTCCCCGTCTCTACCTCCCCTCCTCACCCCCATTTCCCTGTCTCTCCATCTCCCTCTCTGCCACATTCCCAGAGACCCCATGTAAATACTGACACACTCCTGGGGATATTTTCAATTTAAAAAGTTCTCCTCCAGCTCTACAACCCTCCGAGATGCCTGCACTCCTCCAATCTCTGATTTCCATCGCTCCATCGGCTGCCTGGGCCCTAAGCTCTGGAATTCTCTCCTGAACCTCTCCACCTCTCTCTCCTCCTTTAAGACGCTCCTTAAAACCGACCTCCTTGACGAAGCTTTTGGTCACCTGTCCTAATATCTCCCGATGTGGCTCAGTGTCAGATTGTGTTTGATAATCATTCCTGTGAAGCACTTTGCAATGTTTTATTATTATTGTTGTTGTTGACTCAGTAAAAGTGACCATGAAACTGTCAGATTTTCGTAAAAACCCAACGGATTCACTAATGTCCAACAGGGAAGAAACTTGCTGTCCTTACGGGGGAAGGGGAGAGGGAGAGAGAAGTGTGAGGTGATGCATTTAGGGAGGTCAAACAAGGAAAAGGAATACACTATTAATGGGAAAATACTGAGAAGTGTAGAGGAAGTGAGGGACCTTGGAGTGAATGTCCACAGATCCATGAAGGTAGCAGGACAGGTCAATAAGGTGGTTAAGAAGGCATATGGAATCCTTTCCTTTATTAGCTGAGGTACAGAATATAAGAGCAGGGAGGTTATGTTGGAAGTGTATAACTCATTGGTTAGGCCACAACTTGAATACTGTGTGCAGTTCTAGTCACCTCATTACAGAAAGGATGTAATTGCACTAGAGAGGGTACAGAGGAGATTTATGAGGATGTTGCCAGAACTGGAAAAATGCAACTTTGAGGAAAGATTGGATAGGCTGGAACAGAGAAGGCTGAGGGGAGATCTGATTGAGATGTACAAAATGTTGAGGGGCCTGGATAGAGTGGAGGTGAAGGGCCTATTCACCTTAGCAGGGAGGTCAGTGACGGGGCATAGATTTAAAGTGATTAGTAGAAAAATTAGACAGGAGATGAGGAAAAACTTTTTCACCCAGAGGGTGGTGATGGTCTGGAACTCACTGCCTGAAAGGAGTCTGGATATGCACCTCAAGTGTCGTAATCTACAGGGCTATGGACCAAATGCTGGCAGGTGGGATTAGAATAGGTGGATCGTTTTTGAGACACAATGGGCCAAGTGGCCTCTTTCTGTGCTGTAAACTTTCGATGATTCTATGATAAATCATAGGTTAGGGAAGGGTGAGAGGGAGAAATGGAGGAGGGGAAGAGAGAGGGGGAGGGGGAGAGGGGGGAGGGAGATGGTGAGAAAGGGGGGAGAGGGAGAGCGGGAGAGGGAGAAGGGGAGTGAGAGAGGGAGAAGGGAAGAGGGAGAGGGGAAGGGGGAGGAGGAAAGGGAAGAGTTCCAGTTTCAGTTCCATAGTTACAGAGAATTTACAGCACAGAAACAGGCCATTCAGCCCATCTGCTCTGTGCTGGTTTTAATGCTCCACTCGAGCCTCCTCCCCCTCTATTTCATTTCACTGTCAGCAGATCCTTCTATTCCTTTCTCCCTCATGTGTTTATCCAGTTTCCCCTTAATGTATCAATACTATTCACCTCAACCACTCCCTGTGGTAGCGAGTTCCACATTCTCACCCCTCTCTGGGGAAAGAAGTTTCTCCTGAATTCCCAATTGGATTTATTCCTAGCTTATATTTATGATCCCTAGTCCTGGTCTCATCTGCATAGTGGAAACATCTTCTCTATATCTACCCTATCAAACCCTTCCTCAATTTAAAGATCTCGATCAGGTCACCCCTCAACATTCTCCTTTCTGGAGAAAACAGCTCCAGCCTGTTCAGTCTTTCCCGACAGTTAGAACCTCTCTGTTCTGGTGTCATCCTTGCGAATCTTTTTTTGCATCTCTATTATTTTTAAGATATTCAACCCAGAACTGTGCACAGTGTGGTCTAACTAAGATAAATGCAAAATACTGCGGATGCTGGAAATCTGAAACAAAAACAAGAAATGCTGGAATCACTCAGCAGGTCTGGCAGCATCTGTGGAAAGAGAAGCAGAGTTAACATTTCGGGTCAGTGACCCTTCATCGGAACGGTTCCGAAGAAGGGTCACTGACCCGAAACGCTAACTCTGCTTCTCTTTCCACAGATGCTGCCAGACCTGCTGAGTGATTCCAGCATTTCTTGTTTTTGTTGTTGTGGTCTAACTAAGGTTCTGTACAAGTTTAACATAATCTTGTTCCTCTAGAACGTCTTTATTTGCACTCTTTATGGTTTTGTTAACCTGTGTTGCTGTTTTTTTAATGGTTTGTGAGTCATGACACAATGGTCTAGTAGGAGTTGGTGCTGCAGTTTGAGTGCTCCTGGATTCACAAGTAGAACTCAGCGCACTCAAACCATGAGCAAGGATAGGATCAGACTGGACTGTGATGACCTCCATGGTAGAATGGCTCACTCATTAGGGGGGAGATACTGTGAGACCTTGTGCTTTTGATGTCTGTACCCGCAGCAAGGGGAGGGGACCGAGGTGCGGGGAATAAAAACTATTTTTACTAATAGTTATGTGAGGAGACTGGAGAAACTGGGATTGTTCTCCTTAAAGTTAAAATGGTTAAGAGGAGATTTGATAGAGGTGTTCAAAATCAAGAGTAAATAAGGAGAAACTGTTTCCAGTGGCAAGAGGGTCAGTAATGGAGGACACAGATTTAAGATCATTTGAAAAACAGCTAGTGGGAGATGAGAATTTATTTTTACACAGTGAGTGGTTGTGATCTGGAACGTGCTGCTTGAAAGGGCGGTGGAAGCAGATTCAATAGTAACTTTCAAAAGGGAATTGGATAAATAGTTGAAAAGGGGAAAAATTGTGCAGGGTTATGGGGAAAGAGCAGGGGAGTGGAACTGATTGGATAACTCTTTCAAAGAGCCAGCACAGGTACGATGGGTAGAATGGCCTCCTTCTGTGCTGTAAGATTCTACGATTTGATGAATAATGATGCAGTTGAGAGATTGACTGGGAGATTGTCGGGCAAGAGACAAACAGACTGGTTGAATGACAGTTGAGGACTTTTATAAAGGATGGAGTGTGCAGAGAGATGCTTTACTCAGTGCTCGGGACATTAAACTCATCAAAATTTCAACCCAGAGGGAAGCCCATTCAGCAAATCAAGCTGTTCTAGAACAATCCGTCCCTCTGCTCCCCACTGAATTATTTCATATTGTCCTTCTCCAAGTATTCACCTAGTTCCTTACTAAATGCTCTGTCTGATTTGGTGCCAATTGCCCCTTGTATGTGTGTGTTCTCTGTTGGAATAGCCTTTGGCCTGTCAAACTATCCTTGATCCTCCCCCTCTGAGTGTTCCGTCTGAAAATCAACAACACATTCCAACAATTTGATTTCTCAACATTTTTATTTTGTTTTATTTATTTTATTTTATTTAGAGATACAGCACTGAAACAGGCCCTTCGGCCCATTGAGTCTGTGCCGGCCATCAACCTCCCATTTATACTAATCCTACACTAATCCCATATTCCTACCAAACATCCCCACCTGTCCCTATATTTCCCTACCACCTACCTATACTAGGGGCAATTTATAATGGCCAATTTACCTATCAACCTGCAAGTCTTTTGGTGGTGGGAGGAAACCGGAGCACCCGGAGGAAACCCACGCAGACACAGGGAGAACTTGCAAACTCCACACAGGCAGTACCCGGAATTGAACCCGGGTCGCTGGAGCTGTGAGGCTGCGGTGCTAACCACTGCGTCACCGTGCCGCCCATAAATAAATATAAAGACAAATTGCTGGAGCAGCTGAAATTTGCACCTTACAACAGTGACTACACTTCAAAAAATACTTCATTGGCTGTTAAACACTTTGGGATGTCCTGAGGTTGGGAAAGGTGCTATAGAAATCCAAGTCTTTTGGTTTTTTTTATCTTTTTCTCACTTTGTCTCTATTTCTCTTTCAGTTTTTGTCAATCTTTCTTTCTCTCTCTCTTTTTATTCTTAAGTTTATTAAGTGTTCCCCTGTAGGGCAGCGATTCTGACAGGAAGCTGAGCTGAAGGTGTGGTCACACGCTGGGTGCTGTGTGGACTGGGTGAGAAGTGCTGGTGATCGTGGAGGCCCCTGATAGTGCATCCACACACCACACCTTTCAGCTGGCCATCAGTTATAACACTATCTCTGCTTCAAATGTTCTCGTTCTTCATTCTGCGCCTGGTAACGGTTGTTATGACACAAACCTTGTTGCATCATTTTTTTGGGGAAATGTTTGGGGGTGGGGGAGGGGTGCGAGTGTGGGACATACTGAAGTGTCAATTGTGTGCTGACCACAGGCTCAAACCATTTCGACAGAACCTCCGCCCACAGACTCCCAAACATCTCAACTGATCTTCCTTCAGCTTCCTCCTGACCAGCAGCACCATTAACCCATCTTGCTGTCACTGAGATCACTGGATCTCACAAAGATGCACTTTTAATGTTTGCCACTTTCTCACTTCAACGACAATCTTTTGGTTTCCCCATTTCCAACATAATTCCCTGTCCTTTCCTCCTATGGGGACCCCACTGGCTGGAGAGAGTGGGCAGGCCTGTTCCTCGGCCTCTAGTCAATGTTACTCTGCAAGTGGGCCGAGAGGCAACTTTCCCCTTGACTTGCCCTCTCTCCTGGCGGGGTGGGGGTGGAGGGGGGGTGGAGTTGTGTCAGGGGTGGGGAGCAAGGGGAGTGAAACGGAATTCCGTTGTGGCCAGTACCACATTCCCTCCATTGTTTCCACATCACCCATAATACCTTCGGATAAGGGGCTCAAGTGGTTCCAAAAAAACAAGACTTGCATTTCCATAGCGCCTTTCACGTTCACCAGACGTCCCAAAGTGCCTTAAGTATTTTTGAAGTGTAGTCACTGTTATAACATAGGAAACGCAGCAGTCAATTTGTGCACAGCAAGATCCCACAAACAGCAATGTGATAATGACCAGGTAATCTGTTTTTGTGATGCTGATTGGAGAGATTAATATTGGTCAGGACACTGGGGAGAACTCTCCCACCCTTCTTCAGATAGTGTCATGGGATCATATACATCCACTTGAAATAGCAGATGGGCCACAGTTTAACATTTTGTCTGAAACAGAGCACCTCTGACAGTGCAGCGCTCCCTCAGCACTGACCCTCCGATAGTGTGACGCTCCCTCAGTACTGACCCTCCAACAGTGCAGCGCTCCCTCAGCACTGACCCTCCAATAGTGTGACGCTCCCTCAGTACTGACCCTCCAACAGTGCAGCGCTCCCTCAGCACTGACCCTCCGATAGTGTGACGCTCCCTCAGCACTGACCCTCCGATAGTGTGACACTCCCTCAGTACTGACCCTCCAACAGTGCAGCACTCCCTCAGTACTGACCCTCTGACAGCGAGTCAGTACTGAGGGAGTGCTGCACTGTCGGAGGGTCAGTACTGAGGGAGTGCTGCATTGTTGGCGGTGTCATCTTTCGGATGAGACACTAAAATGAGGCCCCGTTAAACCATGGCTGCCGCACCCCTAAACACTGCAGTCCCACAGTCTCCTGAGCAGATTGAGAGCTGCTCGGGATCCTGGCTTTCTCTGTGGACAGACTGGTGACAGTCACTGATGCACAGTTTGTACAACAGCACAGAGGAACACATGCAGATACAGACTGACTCATGCTGGCAAACTCCAGACTTCTCCATACATTGTACCTGCCATCTCAGAGTTCACTACCTGTCATTAACCATTCCACTCCCAGGGTTTCACTGGCCAGGCCAACAGTTATTGTCCATCCCGAGTTGCCCTGTGAAGGTGGAGGTTGTGCTGGGCCATCTTGAACCAGTTTTGAAATAACTGAGTAGCTTGCTCATCCTCCTCCCAGGCAGTTAAGAGTCAAAACTGATGAACCTTTATGATGAAGAGTCATCGACCTGAAACATTAAGTCTGTTTCTATCTCAGATTTCCAACATCTGCAGTATTTTGTTTTTGTCGGAGTCGGACTGTGTTGGGTGTGGGACTGGAGTCACAGATTGTGCCCAGACCGGGTAAGGACAGAGGTTTCATTCCCTAAAGGACATTAATGAACCAAAATCAATCCAACAATTTCAAGGTCATTTTTACTGAGACCAGATTTTCTTCTTAAACTGAATTTGAATTCTCAGACAGGACCTAGTGGGATTTAAGCTCACTGTCTCTGTATTACTATTCTCTGTTAAAGGAAGGTTTCTCTGTCCCCTCCACCCCTCCTGTCCCAAAGGTGCTGACTCTACCTTGGGGGTTGAGGTAAGTGGGGGCGGGGGATGAGATCGACAGGTGCTGGCCTCTCTATTACCTCCGGCCAGTGCTCACTGATCACCTGCGAGTCTGGAAACCGAGTGTCAGCAAACTATTTAACTTAGGAGAGTCACCACAGGTGTGCTCGGTCCCATCCTAAACTAATTAGACAAAATTTGACGCTGAGCCACATCGGGAGATAATAGGACAGGTGACCAAAAGCTTGGTCAAAGAGATCAGTTTTAAGCAGCGTTTTAAAGGAGGAGAGAGAGATGGAGAGGTTTAGGTATTTAGAACTTAGGACCCAAGCAGCTGAAGACACGGCCAACAATGGCGGAGCAACTGAAATCAGGAATCAAGAGGCCAGAACTGGAGGAGTGCAGAGATCGCGGAGGGTTGTAGGGCTGGAGGAGGTTACAGAGATAGGGAGGGACGAGGCCTTAAAGGGATTTGAAAACAAGGATGAGAATTTTAAAATCAAGATGTTACTGAATTGTAGGTGAGTGAACACAGAGACGATGGGTGAACAGGACTTGGTGTGAGTGAGGATACAGGGAAGCAGAGTTTAGGATGAGCAGACGTTTATGGAGAGTGGAAAGTGAGAGGCTGTCCAAGAATGCATTAGCATTGTCTAAGTATAAACAGAAAATGCTGGAAATACTCAGCAGGTCTGGCAGCATCTGTGGAGAGAGAAGCAGAGTTAACGTTTCAGGTCAGTGACCCTTCATCAGAACTGAAAGAAGTTAGAAATGTAATCGGTTTTAAACAAGTACAGAAGCAGGCAAAGTGGGGAATGTGGGGAGGGGGGAAAGAATCAAAGAGAAGGTCTGTGATAGGATGGCAGGCAGGAGAGATCAAATGACAAAAGTGTAAGACAAAGGGCAACAGCTGGCGTCTGAAAAAATGGGAGCAGTGGTTAGAATCTGTAATTGTTAAACTCAATGTTGAGTCCAGAAGGCTGTAAATTACCTAATCAGAAGATGAGAGGCTGTTCCTCGAGCATGTATTGAGCTTCATTGGAACACTGCAGGAGGCCGAGGACAGAGAGGTTAGAATGGGAGAGGGATGCAGAATTAAACAGCAAGCAGCCAAAAACTCAGGGTCACGTTTGTGGACTGAATGGAGGAGTTCAGCAAAGCGATCGCCCAATCTGCATTTGGTCTCCCCAGTGTAGAGCAGACTGCACTGTGAGCAGAGAATGCAATATACTAAGTTGAAATAAGTACACATAAATGGCTGTTTCATTACAACTTTACAAATCACTGCTTAGGCCTCAGCTGGAGTACTGTCGACAATTCTGGGCTCCACACTTCAGGAAATATGCAAAGGTCTTAGAAAGGATACAGTAGAAGTTTACCAGGATGTTACAAGGGATGAGGGACTTCAGTTATATGGGGAGGTTGGAAAAGTTAGGACTGCTCTCCTTGGAACAGAGAAGGTTAAAAGGTGACCTAATAGAGGTTTCCAAGATGATGAGAGATTTCAATCGAGTAGATAGAGAAGAATTATTCCCTCTAGTGAATAGGTCAACAACGAGAGGGCACAGATTCAAAATCATTGGCAAAAGGAGAATTTTTTCACTCAGCGAGTTGTCAGAATCTGGGACGCTGTACTTGAAAAGGAGATGGAAGGTGATTCCAAAAATAATTTTAAAAGTGAACTGAGAATGAGGAACTTATGGAGTTCTGGACAAAAACTGGGGAAATGGGATTAATCCACATTGGATTTGGTACTGGGAAATGAACCCGGCCAGGTGTTAGATTTAGATGTAGGTGAGCACTTTGGTGATAGTGATCACAATTCGGTTAGGTTTACCTTAGCGATGGGCAGGGACAGGTATATACCGCAGGGCAAGAATTATAACTGGGGGAAAGGAAATTATGATGCGATTAGGCAAGATTTAGGATGCGTAGGATGGGGAAGGAAACTGCAGGGGATGGGAACAATCGAAATGTGGAGCTTATTCAAGGAGCAGCTACTGCGTGTCCTTGATAAGTATGTACCTGTGAGGCAGGGAGGAAGTTGTCGTGCGAGGGAGCCGTGGTTTACTAAAGAAGTTGAAGCGCTTGTCAAGAGGAAGAAGAAGGCTTATGTTAGGATGAGACGTGAAGGCTCAGTTAGGGCGCTTGAGGGCTACAAGCTAGCCAGGAAGGATCTAAAGGGAGAGCTAAGAAGAGCAAGGAGAGGACACGAGAAGTCATTGGTGGATCGGATCAGGGAAAACCCTAAGGCTTTCTATAGGTATATCAGGAATAAAAGAATGACTAGAGTTAGATTAGGGCCAATCAAGGATAGTAGTGGGAAGTTGTGTGTGGAATCAGAGGAGATAGGGGAAGTGTTAAATGAATATTTTGCGTCAGTATTTACAGTAGAGAAAGAAAATGTTGTTGAGAATACTGAGATTCAGGCTACGAGGCTAGATGGGATTGAGGTTCACAAGGAGGAGGTGTTAGCAATTTTGGAAAGTGTGAAAATAGATAAGTCCCCTGGGCCAGATGGGATTTATCCTAGGATTCTCTGGGAAGCTAGGGAGGAGATTGCAGAGCCTTTGTCCTTGATCTTTATGACTTCATTGTCGACAGGAATAGTGCCGGAAGACTGGAGGATTGCAAATGTTGTCCCCTTGTTCAAGAAGGGGAGTAGAGACAGCCCTGGTAATTATAGACCTGTGAGCCTTACTTCGGTTGTGGGTAAAATGTTGGAAAAGGTTATAAGAGACAGGATTTATAATCATCTTGAAAAGAATAAGTACATTAGAGATAGTCAGCACGGTTTTGTGACGGGTAGGTCGTGCCTCACAAACCTTATTGAGTTTTTCGAGAAGGTGACCAAACAGGTGGATGAGGGTAAAGCAGTGGATGTGGTGTATATGGATTTCAGTAAGGCGTTTGATAAGGTTCCCCACGGTAGGCTATTGCAGAAAATACGGAAGTATGGGGTTGAAGGTGATTTAGAGCTTTGGATCAGAAATTGGCTAGCTGAAAGAAGACAGAGGGTGGTGGTTGATGGCAAATGTTCATCCTGGAGTTTAGTTACTAGTGGTGTACCGCAAGGATCTGTTTTGGGGCCACTGCTGTTTGTCATTTTTATAAATGACCTGGAAGAGGGTGTAGAAGGGTGGGTTAGTAAATTTGCAGATGACACTAAGGTCGGTGGAGTTGTGGATAGTGCCGAAGGATGTTGTAGGGTACAGAGAGACATAGATAGGCTGCAGAGCTGGGCTGAGAGATGGCAAATGGAGTTTAATGTGGAAAAGTGTGAGGTGATTCACTTTGGAAGGAGTAACAGGAATGCAGAGTACTGGGCTAATGGGAAGATTCTTGGTAGTGTAGATGAACAGAGAGATCTTGGTGTCCAGGTGCATAAATCCCTGAAGGTTGCTAACCAGGTTAATAGGGCTGTTAAGAAGGCATATAGTGTGTTAGCTTTTATTAGTAGGGGGGTCGAGTTTCGGAGCCACGAGGTCATGCTGCAGCTGTACAAAACTCTGGTGAGACCGCACCTGGAGTATTGCGTGCAGTTCTGGTCACCGCATTATAGGAAGGATGTGGAAGCTATGGAAAGCGTGCAGAGGAGATTTACTAGGATGTTGCCTGGTATGGAGGGAAGGTCTTACGAGGAAAGGCTGAGGGACTTGAGGTTGTTTTCGTTGGAGAGAAGGAGGTGGAGAGGTGACTTAATAGAGACATATAAGATAATCAGAGGGTTAGATAGGGTGGATAGTGAGCGTCTTTTTCCTCGGATGGTGATGGCAAACACGAGGGGACATAGCTTCAAGTTGAGGGGTGATAGATATAGGACAGATGTGAGAGGTAGTTTCTTTACTCAGAGAGTAGTAAGGGCGTGGAACGCCCTGCCTGCAGCAGTAGTAGACTCGCCAACTTTAAGGGCATTTAAGTGGACATTGGATAGACACATGGATGAAAATGGAATAGTGTAGGTCAGATGGTTTCACAGGTCGGCGCAACATCGAGGGCCGAAGGGCCTGTACTGCGCTGTAATGTTCTAATGTCTAAAGCATGACTGCTCTTTCAAAGAGCCAGCACAGGCATGACGGGCCAAATGGCCTCCTCCTTACTGTGCTGTAAGTTTCTATGGGTCTATGATTACTGGGATAGTCAAGACTGGAGGCAATGAGAGCTGAGGGGTATGGAATTAGTGGGGAGGGGTAGCAGGTTAGATTCAAAACGGTTTAAATACGGTGGTGACAGAGTGCTGGAGTTCAGGGCAAAATTCCGCGATTGGTTGAACTGGGAAATGGTGAACCACAGGCTTCTGTTCTGACACCATTTTAGTTCACTGTGTACATCAACAATTCGGATGTTGGGGCAGAGGGAGAGGTGTCCAAACCCCCAAACAATACATTGATCAATTACTGGAATGGGCAAGAAATGGAGCAGCTGGAGTTCGATATTAAACTGTGAGGTGGTACTGTTTGATTAAAAAATAATTATACTTTGGGGGAAGGCTGGGTGATATGGAAGAGCAGAGGGATTTAGAAGTCAAGTTCACGTGACATTAAAAACAGCACAACATGTCGATGAAACCATAAAAACGCTCATAAAATACTGGGTGTTTTGATAGAAAGGAAAAAGAGAGACTTGCATTTATATAGCACCTTTCACCAACTCAGGATGTCCCAAAGTGCTTCACAGCCAATGAAGTACAAGGACTAGGGAACACAGATTGAAAGTTTTGTGCAAAAGATGCAGGGGGAATATGAGGAAGCACTTTTTTTGCAGCAGGTGGTAATGACCTGGAACTCGCTGCCCACAAGGGTGGTGGAAGTGGAATTTGAATTCAATTAATAAATCTGGAATTAAAAGCTAGTCTAATGATGGCCATGAAACCATTGTCGATTGTTGTAAAAACCCATCTGGTTCACTAATGTCCTTTAGGGAAGGAAATCTGCTGTCCTTACCTGGTCTGGCCTACCAGACCCACAGCAATGTGGTTGACTCTTATATGCCCTCTGAAATGGCCTAGCAAGCCACTCAATTGTATCTAACCGCTACGAAGTCCAAATGGACTGCAGCGGTTCAAGGGCAGTTAGGGATGGGCAATAAATGCTGGCCTAGCCAGCGGCGCCCAAATTCCCATGAATGAGTAAAAAAAAAGTGGAGACAATCAATGACTTCAAGAGGATGTTGGATGGCTACCTCAGAGAAATAGACTTGCAGGACTATGGGGATCGAGCCAGGGAGTGGGACTGTCTGCATTGCTCCATGGGGAGCCAGCATGGACTCGAATGGTCTCCTTCTGTGCCGTAAAAATGACTCGATGATGTAGGAAACACAGCTGTCAGTTTGCACACAGCAAGCTCCCACAAACAGCAAAGTGATAATGACCAGTAATGTTGATGAAGGGATAAATGTTGGCCAGGACACAGGGAAGGACTCCTCTGCCCTTCTTCCATATGGGGCCAAGGGATCTTTTACACTCTCCTGAGAGGGCATTCGGGAACTCAGTTTGACATCTCATCCGAAAGACAGCACCTCTGACAATGCAGCTTTCCCTGAGTAGTGCTCTGAGAGCGTCAGCCTGGAATATGTGCTTAAATCTCTGGAGTGCTACGGGCTGATCGTTGACAATGTAAAGGAGATGTATTGGTGAATCTCTATAAAACCTGTTAAGATCACAGTTGGAGCGCTTCATGCAGTATTTGGTTCCACACTATAAGGAAGGATGTTGAGGCAATAGAGAGGGTAAAGGGAAGACTCACTGAGATGCTGCATGATGTGAGGAAATAAAATATGAAGAAATACTTGAAAAATTGGGGCTGTTTTCAAGAGACCAGAGGTTGATTTACTCAAGGTGTTTAAAATTATGAACGAATGGGACAGAGCAGGTAGAAACAGAAACCCAGGCTGGGCCTATATGTGACTCCAGTCCCACATCAACATGGGTGACTAGTGCTCTTCTGTCACCACTTGCTGTATGGCAATGAGGGGTGGGTAATAAATGCTGGCTTTGCCAGCGACACACACATCCCGTGAATGAATTTGAAAAAAAAAATGTCAGAATAGGTTAGATAGCTGGTTGAAGGAAAAGTGGAGTAAAGGGATATTGGAATAGGGATTGGGATTACACTCATATGGAGGACAAGCACTGACAGGTACTGGTTGGGCCAAACAGCCTAACCAGCTGATGTGTTTCTCTGTAGATCAATAATTATTGATAACTTACAACACTGGCAATCGTATAGAAGCAGTAACTCAACCCATCCCAGCCAACACCAGAACAATCCGTACCTGACCCAATCATAAAGTCCCAATGACTAACATCCCAAACACAAAAAAAATGCATTCGACAAGTCAGAAGGTTTTTCTGGAGTGGGGCTGAGTTCCTGGAAGCTGTTTGCTGGTCAGTGTTGATGAGTACAGGGTGGTACAAGGCAGATAGGCCAGCTGGCTCCTTATCACACTGCTCATCCCCACAGTGTTGATCGTGAGGTAGAAACCCCACCCGAACCGCATCAAAATCCATCCCCTCCCCTCCCCTGTGCTGTCCCAACTTCCCCCTTCCTCTTATCTGGACCAACCAACCAATGAAAGGCCAACCAAATGGAACCAGAGAAGCTTCTTCCGTGCAAAGCTATGCAAATGAAGTCAGTCCATAATAAAGGTACAGGAGGGAGCAGTAGAGAGAGAGAGAGAGCGAGACCAAGCAGAGGAGAGAAACAAGTCCAAACTGTCCATCCTGACACTTTGATGTCTTTGATAGAAAAAGATGAACACAGGAACTACATTCCTTTTGACAGGAAGCGGTGATTTCACTCTCAGGAGTGAGGTAGGATTTCCCCATTGAAACTTTAACCTGACTTTCTCTTGTGTTTTACTGATATTATCTATTTCTGGTTCAGATTTTCTTTTGGCTCCTGAGCTGCATATTTCCCATGGACAATGTTCAAAGTGAGACAGTGTTCTGTGTCAGCTGTAGCTCATTTTCACCTCTGACCCAGGAGGTTGTGGGTACAAGTCCCACTCCAGAGACTTGAACACATAATCCAGGCTGGCAGTCCAAGTGCACTGAGGGAGTGCTGCACTGTCAGTGATGCTGCCTTTCGGATGAAACATTAAGCCAAGGCCTCGTATGCTCTCTCAGGTGGATGTGCAAGATCCTATGGCTACTATTTTTAAGAGGTGTTTCCTAACTTGTCTTAGGAATTGCCTGGTTCTGATTTAAAGGTTCTGTCCCTTTGTTCTAAACTCCCCCACCAGTGGAAAAGTTTCTCCCTATCGACTCTATCAATTCCTTTATAATCCATCCTCATCGTCTAACCCTTGAAGTTCTGTTAACATTCTGATGAATCTGCCCTGCACTCCTTCCAAGACCAGTGTCTCCTTTCTAAGGTGTGGTGTCCTGTACTGTACACAGCACTCTAGATGTGGTCTAACCAGGGCTTGGTATAATTGTAGAAAAACATCCTCTGCTTTATATTCTAGCGATAAAGGATAACATTCCATTAGCCTTTTTGGTTATTGTATTGTAGCTGACTACCACATTTTAGCGATCTGTGTACACTAACCCCTAAATCTCTTCGGGTATCCATCGTTCGTTGCTTTTCATCATTTAGGTAATACTCAGAGCTATCCTTTGGTCCAAAACCTTGCATTTACCTGCGTTCAAATTCATCTCCTAGTTTCACCCACTTACTTAGAATCATAGGATGGTAGAGCAGAGGAGGCCTTTCAGCCCATCAAGTCTGCGCCTGTGCTTTTGAAGAGCAATCCAGTTAGTTCCACTCCCCCACTCTTTTCCCACATCCCTGCAATTTTTTCTCCTTCCAGTATTTATCCAACTCCCTTTTGAAGGCTACAATTGAATCTGCAACCATCACCCTATCAGGCAACGCATTCCAAATCCTAAACACTCATTGCATTAAACAGTTCTTCCTCATCTTGCCTCTGGTTCTTTTGCCAATCACCTTAAATCTGTGTGCTCTGATTATTGATCCTTTAGCCCCTGGCAAGTTTCTCTTTATTTATTGTATCTAAACCCTAAAAACACCTTGATTAAATCTTCTCTTAGCCTTTTCTGCTCCGAGGAGAACAGCCCCAGCTTCTCCAATCTCTCCATGTAACTGTAACCCCTCATCCCTGGAACCATTTGAGTAAATATTTTCTGTACCTTCTCCAATGCCTTCACTTCCTTCCTAAAGTGTGGTGCCCAGAATTGGACACAACACTCTAACTGGGGCCGAACTAACGTTTTATAAAGGTTTAGCATAACCTCCTGGCTTTTGTACTATAAGCCGCTACTTCTAAAGCTCAGGATCCTGTATGCTTTAGTAACTGCTTTATTAACATTCCTTCCACCTTAAAGATTTATGCACAAGTACCCCGGGTCTCTCTGTCTGGCACCCACGTTAAAATTGTACATTTTACCTTGTATTGTCTCTCCTCATTCTTCCTACCAAAATCTATCACCTCACACTTTTCTGAGTTAAATTTCATCTGCCACGTGTCCACCTGTTCCATCAGCCTGTCTATGTCCTCTTGAAGTCTATTACTATCTCCTTCACTGTTTATTAAACTTCTACATTATGTATCATCTGTAAATTTCTAAATTGTGCCCCACACCAACATCTATCAGTGTCTCTTTGTAATTTTATGACAATGTCTACACTGCTTACTATACCAACAATCTTTGTGTCATTGGCAAACTTGGATATGTGGCTCCCTATGGTGTTAGCTAAGTCATTAATAAATATAATGAACAGTTGAGACACTACACAAAGGGTGAAGGAAATGAAACATCTATGTCTCTAACTGCTTATTTATTGGATTCTAACTGGTCTGTCACAGCACCTATGGGGTTAAAACTGCTAACTGTTAGCTTTCTCTGCAGGTTGTCCATGTCAAACTTGCTGATATTCACACCACAGGACAAGACTTTGTTAAGTGTAGACTGATTGTTGCCATTACCTTTGGGGTAGGGGCCTATCTCACAGATTGGTTAGAAGTGTCATTGAATTATAGAATCCTACAGCACAGAAGGAGACCATTTCGCCAATCAAGTCAGTGCTGGCTCTTTAAAATTAGTTCCACTTCACCCCCAATCCCTGCTCTTGCCCCACAGCCCTGCCAAGCATTCAGTTAAAGTCTGCTTAACTTATAAAGTGTCCAGAAAACACCAGAGCAGCATTATCGAAACCTGGTTTGACACTCGTGTGAAATGTCAGATGATGTGAAACTAAGGGTTTGTAAGACTGTCTTATCCGAGAGACACTCACACTACTCCCATTCAGAGTCAGCTGGGACCCACCATCTGAAGTCTATTTTACACAGCGGGGAATGTAGTGAAACGAGAGAAAGCAATGACTGCACCTTCATCTCCCTCTTATAGATTGTATGGTAATGTACAAGAATACAGTTCCTCTTTAAAGGTAAGCATCTCATTACAGTGGGACAATACGCTGTATTTGTAAAGTGCTAAATTAGAATTTGCAAAAAATTAATAAATGTGACAACCTATTTAATATAAGTTATAATGAGAAAACATGAAGGACATTGTCAATTAGGTCACACGCTTCCCAGGAAATTTATGTTTCCATCTATAATTTCATATTTAATGTATTTTTAAAAAAAAGTCTTATGTTATGTTCACTCAATTCAAAGAGTTTCAGTTCTCTTTTCCAAGAAAAAACTCAACTGCTGTTGAACTAAAAATGGTCAAATTGTCTTCCGCAGATGGAGAGAGAGAAACCAGCCAATTAAAAGCAGGGCGCACCTCCTTCCACTCGAACCCTCCAACCTTCGCACCAGCAGCGCCCAAGACCTCAGAGCGAAGAAGGAAGGAGATCGGACCAGGAACAGTCGAGGGAGAGGGACACACCTCAGAAACTAAACACATTGGGTCTGATTCGTGCATAAAAGTAAATGTGCTCAAGCTGTGAGTATTTGTGAGTGCTGTTTAAAACAGAACTTAACAGTGATTGAGAATTTTGCTGAGTTTTAATTTGAGCCAATGTAATACATGGAGACAATACAGGGCGGCACAGTGGTGCAGTGGTTAGCACTCACAGGCTCACAGCTCCAGCGACCCTGGTTCAATTCTGGGTACTGTCTGTGCGGAGTTTGCAAGTTCTCCCTGTGATCGCGTGGGTTTCCGCCGGGTGCTCCGGTTCCTCCCACAGCCAAAGACTTGCAGGTTGATAGGTAAATTGACCATTGTAAGTTGCCCCTAGTGTAGGTAGTTGGTAGGAGAATGGTGGGGATGTGGTAGGGAGTATGGGATTAATGTAGGATTAGTATAAATGGGTGGTTGATGGTTGGCACAGACTCGGTGGGCCGAAGGGCCTGTTTCAGTGCTGTATCGCAAAATAAATTAAATAAACTGGGATTGTGCTCCTTACAGCAGGGGAGGTTTAATAGAGGTGTTCAAAATCATGAAGGATTTTGAAAAAGGGAAAACTGTTTCCAGTGGCAGGAGGGTCAGTAACCAGAGGTCACAGATTTAAGATTAATGGCAAACGAATCAAAGGGGAGATGAGGAATGGCTTTACACAGTGAGTTGTTGTGATCTGGAACGTGCTGCCTGAAAGGGCGGTGGAAGCAGATTCAATAGTAACTGGGAATTGGATAAGTAGTTGAAAAGAAATTTGCAGGGTTGTGTGGAAAGAGCGGGGCATGGGACTAATTGGATATCTCCTTCAAAGAGCTAGCGCAGGCACGTTGGGCCAAATGGCCTCCTTCTGTGCTGTAAGATTCTACGATTCTATATATCAGACACAGAATTCCAGTTCAATCGACAACAGATGATCCTTTTGATCAAGTCTGATGTTTTGACACTGCAATCGTTCATTCCTGTGTACAAATGTTCTTGTGTGTCAGTAAGGTGGAGACAACACAGAGCAAAGCAAAGTGACAGATGACGTGTGAGGTAACCAAGGCTCAGCTGAGAGTCTTTTACTGTGGGAATTCCTCGATTTGATTCTAATCGCACAGTCGCTGGCAAGCCTCTGTTCTTCACCGTGCATTCATTTAAAATTTAGAGTCAGTGTTGAAATGAATAATCTCAGCTGCAGAGGGTAATCTATCATCTTTCTTTTCTAAAATAATTCTTTAGTCTTATTTCCTTAAACACTACAGGCTGCTGGTGCTCCCCGTGCAAGCTGTGGGAACCATGGTTTAACCGGTCAGAGATATTGGGGAAGTAAAATGTCCCAGTTGAGGTCACTAGGTGAATGGTCAGGAGCGTTTGGTCAGTCACTGTATGTCCTGGGGCAGTGCATACACCATGGATCCTAAAATCACTGAGTGAAGATCCTGTCTTTGAATCTATACAGCTGATAGGAGTTCTCATTACAACACACAGTGCAGGAGAGTAAAGAGGCAGTGCCTTCATGCAGACAGATTGGAATGATCTTTCCTCCTTTGCTAACCGCATGACACAATGATATCAACCATCGCAAAGTATAAGACGGTGAGGTGAAAGCACCAAATGTCACTTGTAGGTGATGACATTGTAATGAAATACATGGCAGAACTTGAAGCCGAGCTGAGCTGATCCATTCACATCATAAGTGTCAATAAAGCCAGCTCCGTATTCTACACTATCAAATATCTCAAGCTTAGTTGAAGCGTGTTGGTGTGAACCAGAGAAGGAGAGAGATTGGTCACTAACCCCCTGCCCAACCCATTCCACAGTTACCACTCTTTGTCGTTCAATTGAAATGTTTGTCTGATAGAGTCGTAGAGTCATTTATGGCACAGAAGGAGGCCATTCAGCCTATTGTGTCCACACGGGACTCTCAGTGAGCCCTGGTTCTTGGATTGATGAAGGGTGAAGGTGGGTCACTGGGCTAATATCTATCAATAAACTTGTGCTTTGACTGCATGTACTCTGACTGTGTTGGCCTCTCTTTTTCAGGCTGTACCTGGGAGGAAACAGATTGAAGAGCTACCTTGTGTTCTGGGCAGGATATCATCATATACTGTAAGTTCACTATTAATGTACTACAGTATAGATGATGTACTATCCAGTGCTTATTTATAATGCAAGGACAAGTCCCGGGGAATGGTGTCCAATTACCAAACGCAACCTGAAGAAGCAGTAGGCAAGAGACATGCCAGGGTGCTACTGGTGGGAATAATCTTTCAAAAGAACATGGAAATGATCTTTGCTTTACAGTATTAGAGACAGACATGGTGTCACTGTCTCTGTGTCCTTAGTTCTCAGGACATTACCAGCAGGTTTGCATCTTTCCAACTGTCAGGTTTATTGACTGTTCATTTGTTAATTTTATTTTTAATCTGATGATCTGCTTCATTTGAAAGTTTAACACAAGGTTGTGACAATCAAACCTGGCTGTGCTCCTTTTTTCAAAACTTGCCCTTTATTCTGTTGAGTCATCAGGACCCATGAAGCTTGTACCAGCTCCTGATGCTTAGTCAATCCCAAGGTACTAACCCAATCTGGTCTCTCTCCAGGTTTCTGTCACTTCCAGTTTGTGCTCAAACCCTTTTTTCTCTCTTTCGTGTGTTTATACTCAGGATGCACCGTTGGACTCTGAAGGGAGGGGAGTGTCGGTTAAACCGTTACCATTACTTGTGTAAGTACTGGTAAGGGTTATACCGCTGCTTCCACACTCATCTCAACATCTTCTGTCAGAGAAGACAGAAAGGTTTGTATCTCTACTGATGTTAATCAGGGGTTTCCTCACACTGTCACTCAGTAACCCCTCTCCCCTAGCACCCTGTGCTACTGACTGTATCTCTACTGATGTTAATCCAGCTCTCTCACAGTCACTCAGTAACCCCTCTCCCCCCGCACCCTGTTACTGACTGTATCTCTACCAGAGAGCAGGCTATACTAGACCTGGAATTGTGCAATGAGATAGGATTAATTAATGACCTCATAGTTAAGGTGCCCCAAGGTAGCAGCGATCATAATATGGTTGAATTTTACATTCAGTTTGAGGGAGAGAAGAGTGGGTCCAAGACCAGTATTTTAAACTTAAATAAGGGCAATTATGAGGGCATGAAAGCAGAACTAGCTACAGTGAACTGGCAAATCAGGTTAAGGGATAGTTCAATAGAGATGCAGTGGCAGACATTTAAGGGGATATTTCAGAATACACAGAATAGATATATTTCAATGAGAAAGAAAAATTCCAAGGGTGGGACCCACCATCCGTGGTTAACTAAAACAGTTAAAGGTAGTATCAAACTTAAAGAAAAAGCCTATAATTGTGCAAAGATGGGAGGCACGTCGGAAGATCGGACAGAATATAAAAAACAGCAAAGAATGACTAAAAGATTGATAAGGAAGGTTAGAGTACGAGAGAAAGCTAGCTAGAAATATAAAGACAGATAGTAAGAGTTTCTATAGATAACAAAGTGAGCATTGATCCTATAGAAAGTGAGTCTGGGGAATTAATAATGGATAATAAGGAGATGGCAGATGAACTGAACAGATATTTTGCATCGGTCTTCACTATTGAGGATACAAGTAACATCCCAGAATTAGCTGTTAGTCAGGAAATGGAAGGGAGGGAGGAACTCAAGAAAATTACAATCCAGGGAAGTGGTACTGAACAAATTGTTGGAGCTGTGGGCTGACAACTTCCCGGGTCCTGATGGACTTCATCCTAGGGTGTTAAAAGAAGTAGCTAGTGAGATAGTTGATGTGTTAGTTTTAATTTTCCAAAATTCCCTAGATTCGGGGAAGGTTCCATTAGATTGGAAAATAGCGATTGTGAGTCCTTTATTCAAAAAAGGAGACAGAAAGCAGGAAACTACAGGCCAGTTAGCTTAACATCCGTCTTAGGGAAAATGCTATTTTTAATAACTCAGTAACCCCTCTCTCCCAGCACCCCGTGTTACTGACTGTATCTCTACTGATGTTAATCCAGCTCCCTCACACTGTCACTCAGTAAGGAATTGGGGTCTGTGCTGATCTCAACCATCTGATGGTGCAGCGCAGCTTCTGATAGGAGAGGGGTGATCGGAAGCGAAGCAAAGATTGGTTAAATCTTCAGGCTATAACTTCCATTCTACTGTTCATGATTTGTTTTCTTGCCCTCCCCCTGCCCATGGGTCAGTCAATTCTCCTTTTCTCCCCTCTTCCTTCCTCTGTGAGTCGTCGTGTCTTGAAATCAGTCAAGTTATTTTTAAACTCTTAAATTCAAACTGTCATTGTTCAACAGTGTTTAGCAATTCTCTTTTGTCAAGCAGAGAACAAACTGTAACTTCCGTTAAAAGAAAGTACTGTGGGTCCCAACAATGTCATCTGGTTATTTGTGCATGATGCCACTGTATGATGCCTCTCTGTGATGGTCCAGCTTTAATTTTACACCCTGTTGGGCTTCTTTGGAACTTGGTATATGAGAAAACTTTAAACCAATCAGCTTCAAATGAGATTTGATCCAATGCCCTGTCATGTCTGTTGCTGAAAAATTTCATTTTTAAAAATTATGCAGACACTCGGGTGAAAGGATCAAGGTCCTTAGAGCAGGACCCCATCAGAGATAAAACAGAGAACATAGAAAGTTGATCAAGAGTGACACCAGGGATTACAGGGTTAAATTATGAGGACAGGTTACACAAATGGCTTGTTATCTATCGAGTTTAGATTAAGGGAGTGAACTGATCGAGGTATTTAAATGATTAAAGGATTTGATAGGACAGACAGAAATTATTTCCTCTTCCGGGGGAGCCCCGAACAAAGGAGTAGAACCTTAAAATTGGAGCCAGGCCATTCAGGGGTGATGTCAGGAAGCACTTCTTCACACAAAGGGGAGTGGGAATCTGGAATTCTCTCCCCCCAAAAGCTCTGGATGCTGGGGCTCAATTAGAGATTTCAAGACTGAGATCGATAAGATTTTCGTTGGGTAAGGCTATCGAGGGATATGGAGGAAATCTCCATAGATCACTGAGATCAGTCACAGAGTCATAGAGTTATACAGCACAGAAACAGGCCCTTCTGCCCATCGTGTCTGTGCCGGCCATCCATTAACAGAATAGTAGAACAGGCTCAATGGGCTGAATGGCCTCCTCCTGTTCCTGTGTAATTATTAAGTGATGCCAAGCTTGAGTTTAAAAACCTGTAGATTGTAGCTTGAAGGGAAGCCCGAGGGATGTGACGAATGCCACAGATTAAGGAAAGGTGTAGTGAGGGAGAGTGAGCAGAATAAGTGCAACAGAGGAGCACTGACCACATTAGCACACTGGTATTGGTGCAGTAGAACGTGGCAATCACCTGAAACCATACTTAAGTGTGTGTTACCCCCTTATAAAGCTCCTTGGGATGTTTTACTATGTTAAAGGTGTTTATAAATGCAAGTTGTTGTTCGATGATTGGAAGAAAGTCTTTTACATAACAAAAGAACAAATCATTTTAGTGAAGGTGATCTGTTGGTACTTGGTCAAAGCTGTGGCACTAACCCAATCCGGTCTCTCTCCCGATCTCTGTTGATCTTGGTATGTGATAAAAACCCCTGCTTTTCCCTCTTATGTGTGTTTTCGCTCAGGATACATCGTTGGACTCTAAAGGGAGGGGAGTGTCGGTTAAACCGTTACCATTACTTGTATAAGTACTGGTAAGGGTTATACCGCTGCTCTCAGACTCATCTCAACAGCCGGTCAGAGAGGAGAGAAAGAAGCAGAAGGGTGCGAGGGGCTGATTGGCGTATTGTGGATTTGTGACTGCTGCAGGCGCGTGTCCTGATGATAAAACAAACCAATATAAATGTAAAGAGGGGTACAGCAGCTGACCAACACAGCAGCTGTGCTATTGTGTCCATTACAAACCATTGCAACCTTCCTTCAATAAAACACTTCTGCTGCAAAAATTCTGTTCAGTGAAAATAAATTCATAATATCAAAAACAAATGATTCCTTCACATCGAGGTTATGCTGGAATTGTATAAAACACTAGTTAGGCCACAGCTGGAGTACTGCATGCAGTTTTGGTCATCGCATTATAGGAAAGATGGGATTGCGCTGGAGAGGGGACAAAGGAGATTTACAAGGATGTTGCCTGGACTGGAGAATTTTAGTTATGAGGAAAAATTGGATAGGCTCGGGTTGTTTTCTTTACTTCAGAGGAGGCTGAGGTGAGACCTAATTGAAGTGTATAAAATAATGAGGGGTCCAGATAGAGTGGATAGGAAGGCCCCTATTCCTGTTGGTTGAGGGGTCCATAACCAGGAGGCATAGATTTAGGGTAAGAGGTAGGAGGTTTAGAGGGGATTCAAGAGGCAATTCTTTCACCCAGAGGGTGGTGAGGGTCTGGAACTCACGAGCTGAAAGGGTGGTAGAGGCAGAAACCTTCATAACATTTAAAAAGTACTTGGATATGCACTTCAACTGCCCGAACCTACAAAGCTACAGACCAAAAGCCGGAAAGTGGGATTAGGCTGGATTGCTACTTGTCAACTGGCTCGGACACGATGGGCCAAATGGCCTCCTTCTGTGCTGTAAATTTCTATGATCAGATCCAACATCACCTGCAGCCAGTGTGAGGGCGTTACTCAGTGTGGGTGGGGGAAGTGGGGAATGGTGGCGAATGTGGAACCATTATTGTCCACAATTTAAATAAATAATTTGGACTCAGGAATGAGAAGTACAATTTCAAAGTTTGTGGATGGCCCTCAAATTGGGAGGTGTAGTTAATGCTGAGGAAGAATGTGACAAAATACAGGCAGACATTAATAAACTTGCAGAATGGGCATGTAATTGGCAAATGATGTCTAATCTAGATAAGTGTGAGGTGGTGTATTTTGGTATGAAGAATAAGGACACAAGTTGCTTGGATAATAAGAGTCTAAATGAGGTTGAGCAGCAAAGGGATCTGGGGGCACAGATACACAAATCACTGAATGTAACGATGCAGATTAATAAGACCATTGAAAAAAAGCAAACCAAATACAGGGGTTCATATATAGAGGGATTGGATTGAAAATTATTGGCTATGTTAAACTTGTATTGAACCTGGGTTAGACCACACTTGGAGCACTGAGCAAAAAGGATCTGGAGGCACTCAGGGATGGAGGATATTATTTACAAGGTTAGGTTGGAAAAGCTGGGGTACTCTCCTTAAAACGAAGGAGATTGAGGGGAGATTTTATAGAAGTGTACAGGGATATAACAGACTCAGCTAAGTTAGTTAAGGAAAAACTGTTCCCATTAATTGATGGACTAGGGGACACAGATTGAAGGTTTTGGGTGAGAGATGCAGTGGGAAATATGAGGAAGAACTTTTTTTATGCAGTGTGTGGTAATGATCTGGAGCTCACTGCCCGCAAAGGTACTGGAAGCAGAGACACTCTATGACTTCAAAAGGAATTGGATGAACACTTGAAGGAAATAGATTACAGGGCTATGGGGATCACACGGGGAATGGGACCGACTGGATCGTTCCGTGGAGAGCCAGCATGGACTTGATAGGCCAAGTGGCCTCTTTCTGTGCCATAAATGACTCGATGACCCTGGAGGTGGTGCAAAAAGATTCACAAGGATGATACCAGAACTGAGAGGACATACTTATGAGGAAAAGCTAAATAGGTTAGGGCTCTTCTCTCTAGAAAAGAGAAAGCTGAGGGCTGGCCTGATAGATGTCCTCAAGATGACAGGATAGATGTTTTCAGTTGTGGGGGAGTCCAATACTAGGGGTGATAAATATCAGTTAGTCACTAATAAATCCAATAGAGAAATCAGAAGAAATGTCTTTACCCGGAGAGTGGTGAGAATGTGGAACTCCCAACCACAGAAAGAGGTTCAGGTGAATAGTATCGATACATTTAAGGGGAAGCTGGATAAACACATGAGGGAGAAAGGAATAGAAGGATATGCTGATAGGATGAGATGAAGAGAGTGGGAGGAGGCTCGTGTGGAGTATAAACATAGACCAGTTCTGCCAAATGAACTGCTACTGTGCTGTACATTGTGTAATTAAAACCTGAAAAAGACACCACATTTGTAATAGTTAACTTTCCGTGCCAGAGAGGTCGGTCGGCAGTAATTAACACTTAGGATGTCATGAATAGGGCACTTACTCCTTTAATGACAATTTTCTGTGCTGAGTTTAGTTTATATCTACCATGTCAGTACAGCAATGTCACACACCGTTCAATGCAATTCAATGGTGAGGCAGAGATGCAGTTTTCACAACGCTATGAATGGAACAGCACGACTTGGACAGCAACACTTGGATTTCTGCTTTTCACCATATATTTGTCCCTCTCCTGAAGTTACTGTAACATTCATGAATAAATAACAATGAGCGCTATTAATCTCACCATTATTTCGACAGCAAAATCTGCATCAATAAAATTGCTGGTACTGAACACCTTGCGTAACTTTGACATATTATAATGGCAAAAAAAAATCAGACCCTGAATGAGGGAAATGGAAATATTCTAATCCTGTGGGGAACTGCTCGTTTGTTGGATTTTTCCTGTTGTCTTTGAATCTTTAATTTCCTCTTTCATCATGATTTTCTGCAGAAGCTTGGTTGTTCTCTTCAGAGCAGAGAAGATTCAGGGGAGATTTAAAAGAGGTGTTCAAAATCATGAGGGGATTTACTAGCGTAGATAGGGAGAACCTCTTCACACTGGCAGGAGAGTTGGTAACCAGAGGATATAGATTGAAGATAATTGGCAAAAGAACCAGAGGGGAGATAATAAAATTTTTCTTTTACAGAAGTTGAAACCTGGGATGCACTTTCTGAAAGGGTGGCGGAAACAGTTTCAACAGCAACTTTCAAAACTCCAAACGTGCAGCTCTTCCACAGAACTACCCCTCCAACAGTGCCATACTCCCTCAATACTGACCCTTCGAAACTGCAGTGCTCCTTCAGTACTGACCCTCCGGCAGTGCTGAGCTCCCTCAGTACGGACCCTCTGACACTGCAGCACTCCCTCAGTACTGACCCAACAGTGCAGCATTCCCTCAGACCCTCCGACAGTACAGCACTCCCTCAGTACTGATCCTCCAACAGTGCAGCGCTCCCCTATTGCTACCCCTTGGTCAGTGCTGTGCTCCCACAGTACGGACCCTCTGACAATGCAGCACTCCCTCAGTACTGATCTTCCAATAGTGCAGCAGTCCCCGATTGCTACCCCTCTGTTAGTGCTGGCTCCCTCAGTACGGACCCTCTGACAGTGTAGAGCACCTTTAGTACCGCCCCCTTGACAGTGCAGCACTCCCTCAGTACTCACCATCCGGCACTGCAGTAATCCCTCAGTACTGGTCCTCTCATAGTGCAGCGCTGGAGTGTGAGGCTGGATTAGGGGCTCAGATCTCTGGAATGGGTCTTGAATGAGTCAGAGGGAAGATAAAATCAAGAGGATACAGCTGACACCTTGACTGCAGTAGGCTGTTCCAGCAATTCTCCTTCCCTGTAGAACATCCACATGGAGAGTTTGAGGCTAACAGCATTCAAGGGATAGTTAGATAAGTGGACGAAGGAGAAAGGAAGAGGTTATGTTGATCGGGTGGGATCACTGAATGACGCCATTCAGCCCATCGTGTCTCTGCTGGCTCTTTGTTAGAGCTAATCCCACTCTGAGCTCCTTTCCCATAGCCCCGCAAATGTTTTTCATTTTCAAGTATTTACCCAATTCCCTTTTGAAAGTTACTATTTAATCTGCTTTTTAAAATTCTTTCATGGGATGTGGGTTCCACTGGCAAGGCCAGCATTTGTTGCCCATTCCTAATTGCCTTTGACAACTGAGTTGCTTGCTGTCCCATTTCAGAGGGCAGTTAAGAGTCAACCACATTGCTTTGGGTCTGGAGTCACATGTAGGCCAGATTTCCTTCCCTCGAGAACATTAGTGAACGAGATGGGCTTTTACAATAATCGATGACAGTTTCATGGCACTACTGAGACTAGCTTTCAATTCCAGATGTTTATTAAATAGAATTAGTCTGGACCTCTGGATTACTACTCCAGTGACATTACCACAAGCCTTTCAGGCAGCACATTCCAGATCACAACAACTGTGTAAAAAAAAAAAAAGGTTCTTTTTCCAATCACCTTAAATCTGTGCCATCAGCCCTCCTGCCGCTGGAAACAGATTGTCTTTATTTACTCTATCAAAACCATTCATGATCTGGACCACGTATGTATTTAGGAGGAGGCTCCTGTGGAGCATAAACACCAGTATAGATCAGCTGGGTCAAATGGCCTGTTCCTGTGCTGTAAATTCTGCATAATAGTTTGTTCTCCTGTCAGTCTTCAAAGTTTACAAACTTCTGGTCATTAAAAATGGTCACAGCAGTAATATTGTGTGCATGTTCAACAGCGACAGAGCAGTCACGCCCTTGAATGCTCTGTATCTGGATCCTCTTGTTATCTCTGATTGTGTACTGCAGACCTTTGCTCTTAACATCAGCTCAGAGAGGCTCTCTTGCACCCGTGCATGGAGCCCAGAGATAAAGGTGAGTCCTATCCCAGCTCCACACATCTTCACCTCCCACAGCAGCTGGCCACGGTGATAGCTGGATTTGGAGGGCTGGTGTTGCTGTGAGGAGCGAGAACTGTTGAAGGCTAACTTTTTAACACTCACTCCACACACCATCCCCCACCCACAGATATCTGGCTTCCAGCCCAAGTTCGCTTTATCACTACATCCACACTGAAAACAAACCCTTCAACACTGGCTGTTTTTCACTCTCCCACAGCAGTTAGTTAGAGCTGTGAGGAATTGGTTGGGAAATTAACTTCCCCACTAAAGACATAACATCAGAAAATGCTGGAAGCACACATCTTACAATAGAGATGTTCATATTTCTGGGGGAGGCAAAACCCTTTGTCAGAACTGATGACTGGCTCATTGGTAGCTGGACCACCTATGCTGAGTGACATAATCTCAGCAGGATTTCGGATCCAACAGCTTCCCCACAGCACTACTGAGGTAGAGGGGGAATAACATGAGCCAGGGACCTCCCCCATATTACAGCCATTTCTGCTGGCAAATGAGGGTGTCGGGTGAGAGCAGTGCTACCCCCAAGGTCAAATAGACTGCTGACGTACACACACAAAGACTTGGCCTCAACCAATCTCTGAGACAGGGTTAAAGAAATATTTCTTGCTTTCTGAGCTGAAAGCTGCCCTTTACAACCCAGAATCCAATCGCCCTGTAGCTTTGGGTTAAAGACACTGTTCCACATTCACTTGTTATAACAGATTATGTGTCATTATCTCTGCTGTTTATGGGAGCTTGCTGTGTGCAAATTGGCTATCATGTTTCCTACAACAGTGACAATGCTTCAAAAGTACTTCATTGGCTGTACAGTGCTGTGGGAGGTCCTGAGGTCACGATATAGATGCAAGTTCTTTATTTCTTTCCTTCATGCAGTTCCTGAAATGAGGATGTTGCTGCAGTGACAAGCTTCCATCTCCAGAGACTTTGGTACACTGTAAATTTGTGCAATTTACTTAGTTCTAGAGACATCTAGTGTCAGCACAGTGCGTTTTTGAGTTCTATGTCTCCACAGCCGGCCTCCCCGCCACAGAATGAAATGGAATAAAAATCACCTATTTTCACTACTGAGACCCAGAGTAAAAGCACACAGTGCAAGACAGCAGTGAGGCTGAAAGATGAAATCCAGAAGTAGTGATTATGTGACAAGTTTGAAATTTAAAATTTTGATTGCAGAAGGGGAGATTCTCATGGGTTCCACAGTTTTGAGCCCTGAGAAAGGAAGTTAAATTACGCAGTTACATGGGGGAAGCAGTCAGAATGTAAGTTAATTGTTTATTTCTCCCTTATGAAGAACTGATAAAAGAGAGACAAGGGTTACAGCAGAGAAAGAGAAGCTGAAGGCTAGGTGCAAGAGGGATCAGCTATTTCTTGTACTTTGTTCTGGAGTGTGTGAGAGCTGTGAGATAAGGACAGACAATAACACCAATAAACAAGGATTTCACTGAAGACTCTAATTATTTTACAGGAGTTCTGACATTTTATAACCAATATAAATACATCCAAACTAAAGCAGACTCAACAGCCCAACTGTTCAGACTGAGCAGAAGTCCTAATCAAGAGAGGGAAAGAACAAGATGTTGAATTATCCCATGAAACACCAAGTGCATTCATTACAGAAATAATCACAGTACAAGCTGCAGTCTGCCTGTGAGGCCCCAATCTGGTCATTGTTTACCTGTGGGAGGCTTGGACACAGCTGTTCTCAGTACTGATGCCTCATTGAAGAATTAATCCTATATCTGAGTACAAAGATTTGTTAGTATCGAGTCCACAAATTAACAGGCTTTTAGGGTACGGTAGTATTGTGCTTGTGCTACTGGACCAGAGAACCGAAGGTCAAATCCCACTGTGGGCAGTTTTGCGAATTTGAATACAGCTCAAAAATCTGGAAATAAGCAGTGATCAGTAAAAGTGACCATGAAGCTGTCGGATTGTTGTAAAAACCCAACTGGTTCACTAATTTCCTTTCCCAGTCTGGGCCTATATGTGACTCCAGTCTCACACCCATGTGGTTGATTCAACTTCCCTCTGAAGCAGCCTAGCAAACCCTTCAAACAAAACTCCTAAGTCAGGGCTACTAAGAATGGGCAATTAATGCCAGCCTTACCCACATGCCGAGAATGAATAATAAAAGCACATTGATTTAAACATTATACAGGAGCTGTGTGACACCACACTAAGGGCCTAATGATCAAATATAACAGGAAAAAGCCTCAGAACAGCAGGTTCTGTGACCCAGCATCTTCAGGTGCTGCTTTCAACCCCACCCCACAACTTGCTTCAGTCAACATGCCCATCAATAAGAACGGATTGCAACACAGAGCTTTTTAAAATTGAGCTCCACAAAAAAAAAACCCTGATCCACCTTCTCAGCAAACTCCAGTGTGCTTTCCCGAGGAGTAAATGGGTCACCCTCTGTCAGACGTCTGAAGGCTTGCCACAATTGGATTACAGGTCATGGAGGAAACCGTATGTTCGAAACCGAGTTTGGATGTTGTGTCTGCCGATCCAGCAGGGGTGGCAAGCAGTTGCTCTGGCAATGCAGCAGGTAACGAACGGTACAGTCACTTCTTCACTTTTACACACAGCTTCAACTGCACCTCACACAAAAAGATGTTCATCAATTCCTGCCCCACATCTCGGGCAATCTTGCCAATCAGCTGACCTCCCTGACCAATCAACAATCTCTGTGGAGGCAAAATTTTGAAACAGGAATAATTTAACAGAAGATTTCACATCGTCTCAAAGCACTTCTCAAAAATTGAGTGCAGTGGCTCAGAATATAGGCAAATAAATTAGAAAATGACAGGTTGATCTAAATCAATGCATTAAAGATGATTAAAGAAATTGATACAGGAGATCGAGAGAAACCATTCCCTCTGGTGGGGGGAGTCCAGAACAAGGGGACATGACCTTAAAATTAGAGCCAGGCTGTTCAAGGGTGATGTCAAGAAGCACTTCCTCACACAAAAGGGAGTGGAAATCTGGAAATGTCTCCTCAAAAAGGCTGCTACACTAGGGGTCAACTGACAATTTCAAGACTGAGATTAATAGATTTTTTTAGGCAAAAGGGTATTAAAGGTAATGGAGCTAAGGTGGGTAAATGGAATTAAGATACAGTTCAGTCGTTATTTAATTGAATAGCTGAACAGGCTAATATGTAATATTGTAAAAATTCAAATATTCACAGTAAATATTTGCTAAGTATAAACAGGACTGATTTAGACCTAGGCCAAGGTGCCGACAGGAGTAGTTTGGACAACCCGTCTTTAAAGGACCACATAGAAATGGACCAAGTTTACAACACCCCCACTTCTGTCCATGGTTTGTTTTAATCTTAAATGAATGACTGTTTGAGGCAGAAATTGGAGCAGTTACTTTTCAAGCAGAGTTATATTTAACCCTTTCAGACCTGCATTAGCTCCACATGATCAGGAATGAACGTTAACACTACTCCCATGATCAAATAGCCTGCTGACATACACAGACAAAGAACTGTCCTCAACCAATCTGAAAGACAGTATCAGGAGGGTATTGCAGCACAGTCTCTATCCAACGTGTATACTGACCGCGTGGTTCTTTCGAGCAACAGTGATGTTCTGCAGAATTCGGAGCTCCCCGCTTGGTCCTTCTTCCCACAGTTCTGTGCTCTGAGGGGCAAAGACATGTTTAATGTTAAGGTTCTTCTGCTGTCTCGCATGCTCATGCTGGGTATGTATCATAACCCTGATCTACACTCAGGTTCTGCCTAGCAACACACCTGGTAGGGTCTACGCAATTCACCAGCTCCTCTAATGACCAGACCGATGGGTTGGGGACAGTGGGACCCAGAAGAGGGGGAACAGGCAGTGTCAGGGGTGGAGGGAACCCAGACCAGGGAGGTGTCGGGCGAGTGATCCAAGCAGGTGGTATCAGGCTCAGATAAAAATAAACTGATATTTGGTGAATTTGCCCCTCACCAAAGGTGATTCAGCTGCCGAGCACTTCCAGGTCAGGGTTAACACACTTAGTCCTCAGGGAGATAACTTAATACAACAGTGTACTATTTCTCATCTCCCTCACCAGCTCTCAGGACGAGTGTGACAATTAGTATCAAGAAAGGGGCACTTTCCTGCTGGGATCTTATAGGAAGGGAGGGGTAAGTCTGCACTTACAGGGAACCATGAGTCTTTCAGAAATATCCGTAAGTGCTTGACATAGTGAACTATTCCAAAATGTAGGAATGGTGCACATGTAGGCCAACATGGCAGCCAATTTTCACACAGCAAGATCCCACAAATAGCAATGAGATGAACAACCAATGAATCTGTTTTTGGTGGGGGTGGTGTGAGGAATATTGGCCAAAGCAATAAGCTCTTCTTCGGATAGAGCCAAAGCATCTTTAACATCCACAGGGCCTTGGCTGAATGACTCGGTGCAGGATTAAGAGTATCCATACCCATTTCACCAGAATCTGTCCAGCTAACAAGACAGGAGATTACCATCAGATTCAAACCAAAGAGACCAGAAAAGAGTCACTGTCTTATCCACTATAGCCCAACAATCCACTATTACCTGAGTGATGTTGTACGGCACCTCCTGAGGTAGGTACTCCAATAACTGCTCCCGGATCAGGTTACAGCAGATCTCCTGGGGTGACTGGTTAGTGAGGACTGCACTGTGATAATCCCAGGCTCCTGGCTGAGCCTTTGACATCAGGTACCGCTGAACACACAGAAAAGGGATCATAGTGTAGGAATGCAAGACTGCTTTTAGGAAATGGAGGTCCCTTTGAAAATGACCCTCTCCACAAAAACATAATTGCTTCTTGAGCACATTTCCACTGTCTGCTTCACTAACCTCCTCCTGTAAGTCATTCAAAACTCTATCACCCCTTTGAGTAAAAACAGTTTTAGTTTTCAAGTAAGTGTCCCACTGAATTAATTGTCTCAATTCACCTGCTGTATGCTGAGGAGTTAGAACCACAGGCTCTGGAACGCCAGACTCCATGGTATGCAGTTAAAACTGGCCACAAAGACAAAAAGTTTGCATCTTCCAGCATTAGCTTTCGAGTGAAAGCTTTGCTAACCTCGTCACATCTCAAAATAAACTTAAATGAAAGTCTAACTGCAGATTAATAGGTAAACTGTGGCCATCCTCAAACATTTGACTTTAAATTCAGCTGTGCAGGGAGGACTCAGTCAGCCAATGCACTCGCCCGGCAGGAGGGACCCATTCAGCTGGCGCACTCGCCCGGCAGGAGGGACCCATTCAGCTGGCGTACTCGCCCGGCAGGAAGGACCCATTCAGCTGGTGCACTCGCCCGGCAGGAGGGACCCATTCAGCTGGCGCACTCGCCCGGCAGGAGGGACCCATTCAGCTGGCGTACTCGCCCGGCAGGAGGGACCCATTCAGCTGGTGCACTCACCCGGCAGGAGGGACCCATTCAGCTGGCGCACTCACCCGGCAGGAGGGACCCATTCAGCTGGCGCACTTGCCCGGCAGGAGGGACCCATTCAGCTGGTGCACTCACCCGACAGGAGGGACCCATTCAGCTGGCTGAACATTGAACTTGTTCTGCAGTGAAGACATGTTCATTTGATTTTTCCTTCTTTGAGGGAAAACATTTGAAACAGCAAAAGGCCACTCAGGCCCCTTTCTACACAGCAGGACTGTGATACTCTTATTGTACTCTTTATCCAACCCCCTGAATCCCCCAAAGAAAAGTCCATCCGTTACTGCAAAAGGTCAAAGTAATAGAATACATCACCTGCGGCCAAGATGTGCACTGACAGAATCCATGCCCCAAGTCGGACTGTTCAACTGTAGTGCTGCACTCCCTCGGACTTCAGCAACAATATCCTATCCTTTTAAAAGTGTCTGACGCAAGTGCCTAAAAGTAACTAAATCCCAAATCTCCTGTCTGAAGGCTATTTTACCTTACTCCCCAATGAATCAGCTTGTCCAATCTTTCACAAGTTCTCTTAAATCAAACACTAGGAGATGGTAATGGGTCAAACGTCACACACCTCATGAGCAATACTGGAAGCTTGTGGGGCAATAAACAAAGGCACTGATGGAGAGGAAACACGAGCAATGCTGGGGTGGCCTGACGTTACAAGGCAGAGACGACAACATAAACTCAATGCAAAGCTGAAGAGAATTTCTTTTTATGTAGTGAGTTGTTATGACCTGAGAATGCACTGCCTGGAAGGGCGGTGGAAGCAGATTCAACAGTAAAATTCAAACAGGATTTGATTATGTACTTGAAAAGGAGAAATTTACAGTGTGGAGGCAGTGGGACTAATTGCAATAGCTCCTTCAAAGAGCCAGCACAGGCATGATGAACTAAATGGGCCTCCTGTGCTTGAAGATTCTGTGATTCTGTAACTGTGATGCAAACACAATATAAGCTACTTTGAAATAAAGTCTGTAACCTGAGAAACACAACAAGCAAACTCAGGAGGGGGAATGTATTGGCCTCATAGGAACAGGAGGAGACCACTCGACCCCTCAATCCTGTTCTGCCATTCAATTAGATCATGGCTGATCTATTTTAATTCCACCTGCCCGCTTTGGTTCCATAACCCTTGATAATTGTGCCTAACAAAAATCCATCAATCTATTAATTTTGGAAGCAAAACATTGCAGATGCTGGAAATCTGAAATAAAAACAGAAGGTGCTGGAAATACTCAGCAGGTCAGGCAGCATCTGTGGAGAGAGAAGTAGAGTTAACGTTACAGTTCTGATGAAAGTTCACAGACCTGAAACATTAACTCTTCTCCTCTCTCCACAGATGCTGCCTGACTTGAGTATTTCCAGCACTTGCTATTTTTATGAGTTTTAGAATTGTCCATTAACCCCCAGTTTTTTGGAGAAGAGTGTTCCAGATTTCCTGGCCAGCTTCCCATTTTCCACCTGACATAAACTTGCACTCGTCCAAAACTCTGCTACCCATACCTTAACTCGCATCAAGTCATGTTCACTTATCACCCCTACGCGCACTAGTCTACACTGGCTCCCAGTCTGACAACACCTCAATTCTAAAATCCTTATCCTTGTTTCCAAATTGCTTCATGGCCTTGTCCCTATCTCTGCACTCCTCCAGCCCCTACAATCCTCTGATATCTCTGCACTCCTCCAATTCTGGCCTCTTGTGCATTCCCCAATTCCACTGCCCCACCATTAGTTGCATGCTTTCAGCTACCTTGGTCCCAAGCTCTCGAATTCCCTCCCTAAACCTTACCATCTCTCTACCCTCCTTTAAGATGTCCCTTAAAACTTACCTCTGACCAAGCTTTTGGTCATCTGTCCTGATATCTCATTCTGTGGCTTGGTGTCAAAAATGTTTTTTTTATTGTTAACATTCATTAAGCACCTTGGGATGCTTTATGACATTAAAAGGTGTTATATAAATGCAAGTTGTTGTTGTTGATGTACTTCCTGGCATTATCCCCTGAATGGCTTTTTAAAGATTAATTTTAAGGTTTTGGACTCCCCCACCAGAGGAAATAATTTTTCTCCATCTACCCTATCAATTCCTTTAATCATCTTAAACATCTCACTTAAATCACTCTTAATCTTGTATATTCAAGAGAATATAAGCCTGGTCTGTGCAACCTGTCCTCCTAATTTAACTCATTTAGTCCAGGTATCATTCTGATAAATCTGCCCTGCACCCCTTCCAAGGCCAATATATCCTTCCTCAGCTGCAGTGCCCAGAACTGAACATAGTTACTCCAGGTGGGGTCTAACTAGAGCTTTATATAACTGTAATATCAATTCCATCCCTTTGTATTCCAGCTCCTGTGGAATAAAGGCTTAAGTTTTTATTAACTTTTAAATTATTTTTGTACCCGTTAGGTCACTGACCAATTCATGGTGGCTTTGCTTGCTCACCTGCAGAGTCTCTACTTCCTCCCCATTGACAGCTGAAAGCATAAACACTTCCTTGAAGTGAGGCCACCCCTGCCGATGTTTCAAGTCCTCGGATTCCCCATGCTGGCCAACTGCTCCCTGGTGCCACTCGGTCTCTGCGCATTCTGGTTGCTGGACCCTGCTGTCACTGCCAGAAACATGGTCATCAGGGACCTCTGCACAAGGTAAGTCGGAGTCTCTGCGAGAATGGGCAACGGGGATTTTCTTGTGCATAATGGACGTGCTATCCCAGGCTCTGGCTTCGACTGGTGGCTCACTGTCCTCACATTTGCTCCTAGTCCTGTCTTTCCTGGACACATTTCCGGTGAGCGTACTAGACTGTGGCAGAGAGTTAAACCTAGGCTTTATTTTCAGTTTCTTATTGTCCACTACTCCCTCAGTTAGCCTGGCTGTCAATTCCAGAAGGAGGCCTTTATTCTTCAACATATCCACCTAGAATCAACAAACAAAAGTGAGAAACTCAATGGGTTGGATTTTTAAAAAATGTTATAATGTGCGAATAAATCTAATTTCCTTGACTTCATGAACTCTCTTATTCATCTTGTTAAATGCCCCGAAGGATCATACAGCATGTTCTCCTCTCTAACAGAAAGAAAAACTTGGATTTCTAAATGGCCTTTCACGATCTCAGGATGTCCCAAAGCACTTTACAGCCAATGAAGTACTTTTAGAAGTGTAGTCACTGCGTTAATGTAGGGAACGCGGCAACCAATTCACATACAGCAAACTCCCACAAACAGCAATGAGGTAAATGACCAGATAGTTATTTTTGTCTTTAAACTGATGGTAGTTTTGCGATAAAATTGGCCAGGACACCAGGGAGAACTCCCTTACACTTCTTAGAAATAGTGCCAAGGGATCTTTTATGTCCACCTGAGGGGTCAGACCAGGTTTCAGTTTAATGGCTCATCTGAAACACAGCACCTCAGACTGTCAGCCTGGATTAGATGCTCAAGCGACTGGAAGGGGGCTCAAACCCACAACCTTCTGACTGACAGCTGAGCCACAGTGTCAAGAACCAGCCTGCTTATTTAAACGAAAGGCCTCTTGTTTATTTAAACTAATTCTATTTAATTCCAAAGATATTTCCCTTTGGAAGGAGGTCCAGATTCAAGTCCCGCGGAAGAATTGCCTGTTGCCTACCTTATTCAAGACCAGAACTGCTGGGAGATGGGGATACTTTGAAAGACATTTCAACACTTCAGTGGGGAGTTTATTGCGCGTCCAGTGGTCGGAGATGTCGACCAAAACGAGCACTAGGAGGCAAAACACAACAAAAAGAAGCATTTCACATGTGATCTGCAGGTACAGCCACAGTTGGCTGTCTGGACTAAGATAAATCTCTCTCTCACTCACCCAGATCTGCTTCTTTTACCGAGTGCCAGGGGTCAACCAGCAGCGATTTCTCAAGGTTGTGCCTGGAAGGAATGGAATGGTTAACTTATTAAACAAACCTGAGAAATAGTAAAATGTGAAATAAAAGTAGAAAAAAAAGTGGAACCTTTTTCCATTGATGGCAGGAATGAGACCAGGGGTGTCCAGAAGAATCTGCAGCGAAAGTGAGAGAGAGAAAATGAATTATCAGGAACAGCATGAGAATGAACGCCAATCTGCACTTACACAGCACATCATAGGGAGGGAAACACTTCAGGCACTTCACAAGGGATATTAAACCCTAAGCAGGTGTTGGGAGAATAGTTAAGGGAGGTGACTGAAGTAAAGAAGTAGATTTGAGAGGCTCGTGAAGGAGGAGGGGAAAAAATGGATAAAGCAAAGGGCAAGGTGTTAGGAACAGAGTCCCTGATTGCAACAGTTGTATATGTGAAGGACTTTCCAGAGGAAAGAGAAGTTGGCGGTAATCTGCTGGGACAAAGCTGTTAAGGCTTTTGAGGAGAAGGATGACAATGGTGGTTTTAAGAGTTAGCCAAGGAGAGGGACTATTTTACAATGTCACCTCGCGTAGGAGCCAGGTACAGAAGCTGGATGGTCAGCAATTTTATGAGAATGGAGTCAAGGGGGTGGTCTGACAGGCAAGGTAAGCTCAGAGAGACAGGAGAGAAACGAAAGACATAGGTTATGGTCAAGGGCAGGGAGAGTGGAGGGGGGCAGTGGAGATTTTCCTTGGCAGGTTAGGAAATAAACCTGCATAGCTACAGGGATTGAGTGGGTGAGTGGGACTGACTGGATTGCTCAGCGGAGGGCCAGCATGGACCCAATGGGCCAAACAGTCTCCTTCTCGACTGTAAATGACACCATGTAAGAAGGAAGAGGAGGTCGCAGCAATCATAATATGATTGAATTTTACGTTCAGTTTGAGGGAGAGAAGAGTGGGTCCAAGACCATTATTTTAAACTTAAATAAGGGCAATTATGAGGGCATGAAAGCAGAGCTAGCAAAAGTAAACTGGTAAATCAGGTTAAGGGATAGTTCAATAGAGATGCAGTGGCAGACATTTAAGGGGATATTTCAGAATACACAGAATAGATACATTTCAAAGAGAAAGAAAAATTCCAAGGGTGGGACCCACCATCCGTGGTTAACTAAAACAGCTAAAGATAGTATCAAACTTAAAGAAAAAGCCTATAATTGCGCAAAGATGGGAGGCAGGTCGGAAGTTTGGACAGAATATAAAAAACAGCAAAGAATGACGAAAAGATTGATAAGGAAGGTTAAAGTAGAGTACAAGAGAAAGCTAGCTAGAAATATAAAGACAGATAGTAAGAGTTTCTATAGATATTTAAAAAAGAAAAGAGTTAACAAAGTGAGCATTGATCCTATAGAAAGTGAGTCTGGGGAATTAATAATGGATAATAAGGAGATGGCAGATGAATTGAACAGATATTTTGCATCGGTCTTCACTATTGAGGATACAAGTAACATCCCAGAATTAGCTGTAAGTCAGGAAATGGAAGGGAGGGAGGAACTCAAGAAAATTACAATCCAGGGAAGTGGTACGGAACAAATTGTTGGAGCTGTGGGCTGACAACTCCCCGGGTCCTGATGGACTTCATCCTAGGGTGTTAAAAGAAGTAGCTAGTGAGATAGTTGATGTGTTAGTTTTAATTTTCCAAAATTCCCTAGATTCGGGGAAGGTTCCATTAGATTGGAAAATAGCGATTGTGAGTCCTTTATTCAAAAAAGGAAACAGAAAGCAGGAAACTACAGGTCAGTTAGCTTAAGTCATCAGTTGTCTTAGGGAAAATGTTAGAAGCTATACAATTCAAGGTAATCAGGCAGAATCAACATGGTTTTGTGAAAAGGAAATCATGTTTAACCAATTTATTGGAGTTCTTTGATAGAGTTATATGTGCTGTGGATAAAGGAGAACCAGTGGATATATTGTACTTAGATTTCCAGAAAGCATTTGATAAGGAGCCACATCAAAGGTTATTGCAGTAAATAAAAGCTCATGGGTAGGGGGTAACATATTGGCATGGATAGAAGATTGGCTAGCTAACAGGAAACAGAGAGGAGGCATAAACGGGTCATTTTCTATACAAAGTGATTCTTGACAATGCAGCCGGCCGCTGAAGTCATCAGACTGCGCCAAGCTGCGCACATGCGCAAACGGGCTCCAGCTCTCTGCGCGTGTGCGGCATTCTGCATTGCCAGGACTGGTTGGCACATGTGCAGATGATGTCATCGTGTAATGGGGGGTGGGGGGGAAGGCGGGGAGAGAGCGGCCGAAGACCTTGGTGGCGGCAGGTGCGCTCACCTCCTCTCCCCCCCACCTCCCCACTCTCTCCTCCCCACCCCCTCTTTCCTCCCCCCTGCACACTCTCTTACACCACCAGCTCCCCCCCCCCCTTTGGCCACTCGCTCCTCGCTTCACCTGTTTGCTTTCTCCAGCCATTGTGTGCTGCCATGGGTTACGTTGCCTTTGTGTGATTATTTGAGCAGCGCCATCTTTAATCCTGGCAGCTGCCTGAACGTCGCAAACTGTGACCTTTTAGTGGAACAGGTTGCATATGCGCATGTGCCAGTGCAGTGTCACCTAGTGGTTGCGTTGTCAGCAAACGCAGCCTTTTCTGTAGAAGATGTAATGAGTGGTGTGCCACAGGGATCTGTGCTGGGGCCTCAACTTTTTACAATTTATATAAATGACTTAGATGAAGGAACTGAAGGTATGGTTGCTAAATTTGCTGATGACACAAAGATAGTTAGGAAAGTAACTTGTGAAGAGGACATAAGGAGGCTACAAAGGGATATAGATAGATTAAGTGAGTGGGCAAAGATCTGGCAAATGGAGTATAACATGGAAAAATGTGAAATTGTCCACTTTGGCAGGAAGAATAGAAAAAGCATATTATCTAAATGGTGAGAGATTGCAGAGCTCTGAGATGCAGAGGGATCTGCGTGTCCTCGTGCATGAATCACAAAATGTTAGTATGCAGGTACAGCACATAATTAGGAAAGCTAATAGAATGTTATCATTTATCGTGAAGGGAATTGAACATAAAAGTAGGGAGGTAATGCTTCAGCTATACAGGGCATTGGTGAGACCACATCTGGAGTACTGTGTACAGTATTGGTCTCCTTATTTAAGGAAGGATGTAAATGCATTGGAGGCAGTACAGAGAAGGTTTACTAGACTAATACCTGGGGTCACTGTTTAAAAATAAAGGGTCGCCCATTTAAGACAGAGATGAGGAGAAATTCTTTCTCCCAGAGGGTCATGAGTCTTTAGAATTGTCTTCCTCAAAAGGCAGTGAAAGCAGAGTCTTTGAATATTTTTAAGGCAGATTTAGATAGATTCTTGATGAACAAGGGAGTGAATGGTTATCGGGGGAGGTGGAAATGTGGAGTAATCAGTTCAGCCATGAACTTATTGAATGGCGGAGCAGGCTCGAAGGGCTGAGTGGCCTACTCCTGCTCCGTATGTTCATATGAATGATAGTCTCAATCTTAAGTGACAAAGAAGTCCATGAGCTGCTTGCACTCGGTACAGTGCACAGTTAAGAGGGGTTTAAGGAGACAGCTGGTAATGGACTTGATCCCAGAACGCCAGCCATTCCTCTCTGTGAAATTGGTCGCTAGGTGCTCTGCAGAAAAGTAGACTGGACGCTCCATCTAACTTAACCTTTCCTCCCATAGTTGAAAATGCTGCTGACCCTTGCTTTCAAGGTTTACACTCTGAAGAGCTGTACCCCAGCAAGAGGAAACAACAGTCTGGGCCACCCAAGTCCTTGTGTTAAACACAAAGCTGCACAGTTCGCTCATGACCTCGCCCCCACTGAAACAAAAGAAAGTCACATGGGGCCAAGACGCTTTGAAAAGAAACCAAAATGCTTCAGGAAAAGGTGGGCACGCACTATTTGTGTCGCTCCCACGGTGATGACTCCTTGAGCTCGACAGCGCGTTGTGTGGACTTTACTTGAAACAGGAAAGATCTGCAACAAAATAAGCAGAAAAGGCAGCAACTTTCATTAAATCAGAACCAACCTGGGGCAGAATTTTGAACAATCACTGTTTTAACCAGAAAGCATAGGACAGTTAATGAATATGCAGTTAAACATTACACCCAGCTGTTTAACCATAGAATCAACGCAGCTGTCTTCCAAAAATGTTTTAATATGTGTCTGATTGGATTATATTTTATGCGGAAATGTGTATATCACAACATTTACTGTCCCCAGTTCTCTGTAATACCTACTGGAGGCTGGAAGCTTCACCATTCCTTTTGGGAAAAGACAACAGAATAAACCCATCAGGCAGCTTGCCCTCAACAAGAACACTGGAAGCTCAGCCAGGAAATGAAGCGAGACACAGCTTGATCAAAAGGAGGAAGGAAGCTTCCACAATGTAGCTTGGCGCAGTTGAGTCACACAAACCTGGAAGGTGCTAAGTTTGGTTACTGGCGTGTGTGCACGCTGAGTTAGCTGATCTCAGCTGGGACAGAAGTTCATATAAACAGCTCTGTGGCAAGGTTCTTCCAGGTGATTGCTCTTCAGTAAGAGTAGACGGGACCAACAGGTGAGGATAGATTGGGCTCAGTTGTAATGCTCAGCACAAATTGCCAACAGTCACCGCCTGAGACTCTTCATGAAGAATGGCACTCCAGACATTGCACTGAGCTGCTGTATTTCCTAACATGACTACAGGTCTTAAAAAAAAAAACAGGTACTGCATTGGCTTTAAAGCACTTTGGGACGTCCCGAAGTCATGAAAGACGTTATATAAATGCATGTCTTTCACTTACTCTGTCATATCATTGAAGGGTGGGGGTTGAGGGCATCATAAAGAGAGGGACTGGAACAGCCTTCGGAAAGGCTCTCAATGTTACTAACAAAACAAATAATGCTCGAGAACTCAACATCGAGTTGAACAATTTCAGATCATAACTACTGCGCCCATTTTTTTTTTTAAGACAGCAGGTGCTTGTAATGGTTCTGCTGTTACTATTGACAGCTCTTCCAGCCCCAGCTTTTGTTTCTTTACAGCCCCTTCTGCCTTGCAGCATCGTTCCTTTTGTCACTGAAATCTCTCCTTCCCTCCACTCTCTCACACCTTCCCCCTTTCATTTTTTCCTCTCCTCCTCTGCCCCCTTTTCCCTGCCTCTGGAATTGCTTAAAACCTGTTACATCTCTTAACTTTTTCCAGTTCTGATGAAAGGTCACTGACCTGAAACATTAACTCTGTTTCTCTCTGTCCACAGATGCTGCCAGACCTGCTGAGTGTATCCAGCATTTCCTGTTTTTATTTTATATTTTCAGCATCCCGCAGTTTTTTGTCTTTTATATGAATGCTGTATTTGTTTCAGGTCTTTGCTGTAAAGGTACTGCAATGAAGTGTGGTTATATAACACAGCTCCCTGATCAGTCAGCATTACAACTACAACTAAAATCCTGCTGAAAAGAACATTTTTTTTGAGAATAAATCCTCTAGTACACCAATAGCAGGAAAGCATCAGGGACAAAATCAGAAGCACCCAGTCTTTCTTGAAAATAAGCTTGATTTACCTTTCTGCCAAGAAGCTGGTTCGACAGGGTGGATTTACCAGCATTCGGAGCCCCAATGATGGCGACTCTCAGCACTCGGGAGTTTTCAGGTTGGTCTGGCTGATGGACGAGGAGATCGTCCTGCTCGGCTGGGACACAAAAACACAACTTCAATAATTCAGGAAACTGAATCTCGTCAGCAAAGTGCTGAGCTAAGGCAGGGCCAAGAATGATTAGAAGTTGTTTAGATCCATCTGGAACATCTGCATTCAGTTCTGGGCACTGCACCTCAGAAAGGCATACTGGGCAAGGTTTTGAAGGGGGGTGGGGAACATGTCATGGGCAGGGGAGGCAGCATGGGATGGAAATAGCGTGGGAGAGATGACACAGGAAGGATGGAATGGCATGACAGGAGTGGGGGGGGGGGAGGAATGGCATGAGAAGGACGGAATGGCATTTAAGGGGTGAATGTGATGACGGAATTGGTTCAGAGCACTAACTTGACTGCAAATGTTTTGCGGGTCTCTGCTAGTTTGTACACAGTTATGAAAAGTGTTGTGATGTGCAAACTAGTTTTATGTGCCCACATATCCTGATCACAGTGTGCAAGATTGGGAAAGAGCCCTGCAGTGCATCAGGCTGGTCCCTTCGTCTGAAATCTATCATACATTAATCTCTCTTTCCCATTCTTCAAAACAATGGATTCGCACCAAGTCCTATCCCGCAGTCCTTGGGAGTTTACGGCAGTCAAAAAATTGCAAATCATGTTACACCCAAAGTCACAAAACTGCATGTAGAAAAACATTTAGTCTTCAAGATCCGATGATCATATGAAAATATTCACAGATCATCCAACTTTAGAAGGAATCCCAGTACAAGTAATGAAACCCACCTCTACTCACAGAGATGGCAGGAGGGTACTGTCCAACAACATCCTCAGTCTCTTGTTTCCTGACGCCCAATATCTCTCCCAAAGCCGAGTTGCGTCCGTAGTAACTAGCTAACGAGCGGGTGACTCGATGAAGCCGGTCATTTTGCAGAAAGGCAAATGCTAATAAGTACAAACATAGATTAGACGTGTCACAATGACAACCATTTGAATACAAAGAATTACATTAACAGTGAAACGGTGAAAACAGTGACCATAATTCCATAAGTTTTAAGGTACTTGTGGATAAGGATAAGAGTAGTCCTCGGGTGAAGGTGCTAAATTGGAGGAAGGCTAATTATAACAATATTAGGCAGGAACTGAAGAATTTAGATTGGGGGCAGCTGTTTGAGGGTAAAGCAATATCTGACATGTGGGAGTCTTTCAAATGTCAGTTGATTAGAATCCAGGACCAGCATGTTCCTGTGAGGAAGAAGGATAAGTTTGGCAAGTTTCAGGAACCTTGGAAAACGCGGGATATTGTGAGCCTAGTCAAAAAGAAAAAGGAAGCAGTCTTAAGGGCTGGAAGGCTAGGAACAGACGAATCCCTTGAGGAATATAAAGACAGTAGAAAGAAACTTAAGCAAGGAGTCAGGAGGGCTAAAAGTGGTCATGAAAAGTCATTGGCAAACAGGATTAAGGAGAATCCCAAGGCTTTTTATACGCATATAAAGAGTAAGAGGGTAACCAGGGAAAGGGTTGGCCCACTCAAGGACAGAGAAGGGAATCTATGTGTGGAGCCAAAGGAAATGGACGAGGTACTAAATGAGTACTTTGCATCAGTATTCACCAAAGAGAAGGACTTAGTGGATGATGAGCCGAGGGAAGGGCATGTAGATAGTCTCAGTCATCTCATTATCAAAAAGGAGGTGTTGGGTGTCTTGCAAAGCATTAAGGTAGATAAGTCCCCAGGGCCTGATGGGATCTACCCCAGAATACTAAGGGAGGCAAGGGAAGAAATTGCTGGGGCCTTGACAGAAATCTTTGTATCCTCATTGGTGACAGGTGAGGTCCCAGAGGACTGGAGAATAGCCAATGTTGTTCCTTTGTTTAAGAAGGGTAGCAAGGATAATCCAGGAAATTACAGGCCGGTGAGCCTTACATCAGTGGTAGGGAAATTATTGGAGAGGATTCTTCGGGACAGGATTTATTCCTATTTGGAAACAAACGAACTTATTAGCGAGAGGCAGCATGGTTTTGTGAAGGGGAGGTCGTGTCTCACTAATTTGATTGAGTTTTTTGAGGAAGTGACAAAGATGATTGATGAAGGAAGGGCAGTGGATGTTATCTATATGGACTTCAGTAAAGCCTTTGACAAGGTCCCTCATGGCAGACTGGTACAAAAGGTGAAGTCACATGGGATCAGAGGTGAGCTGGCAAGATGGATACAGAACTGGCTCAGTCATAGAAGACAGAGGGTAGCAGTGGAAGGGTGCTTTTCTGAATGGAGGGATGTGACTAGTGGTGTTCCGCAGGGATCTGTGCTGGGACCTTTGCTGTTTGTAGTATATATAAATGATGTGGAGGAAAATGTAGCTGGTCTGATTAGTAAGTTTGCGAACGACACAAAGGTTGGTGGAGTCGCGGATAGTGATGAAGATTGTCAGAGGATACAGCAGGATAAAGATCAGTTGGAGACTTGGGCAGAGAAATGGCAGATGGAGTTTAATCCGGACAAGTGTGAGGTAATGCATTTTGGAAGGTCTAATGCAGGTGGGAAGTATACAGTAAATGGCAGAACCCTTAGGAGTATTGACAGGCAGAGAGATCTGGGCGTACAGGTCCACAGGTCACTGAAAGTGGCAACGCAGGTGGATAAGGTAGTCAAGAAGGCATACGGCATGCTTGCCTTCATCGGTCAGGGCATAGAATATAAAAATTGGCAAGCCATGCTGCAGCTGTACAGAACTTTAGTTAGGCCACACTTAGAATATTGCGTGCAAATCTGGTCGCCAAACTACCAGAAGGACGTGGAGGCTTTGGAGAGGGTACAGAAGAGGTTTACCAGGATGTTGCCTGGTCTGGAAGGCATTAGCTATGAGGAGAGGTTGGATAAACTCGGATTGTTTTCACTGGAACGACGGAGGTGGAGGGGTGACATGATAGAGGTTTACAATGTTATGAGCGGCATGGACAGAGTGGATAGTCAGAAGCTTTTTCCCCAGGGTGGAAGAGTCAGTTACTCGGGGACATAGGTTTAATGTGAGAGGGGCAAAGTTTAGAGGGGATGTGCGAAGCAAGCTCTTTACACAGAGGGTGGTGAGTGCCTGGAACCTGCTGCCGGGGGAGGTGGTGGAAGCAGGTACGATAGCGACGTTTAAGAGGCATCTTGACAAATACATGAATAGGATGGGAATAGAGGGATACGGTCCCCGGAAATGCAGAAGGTTTTAGTTTAGGCAGGCATCAAGATCGGCGCAGGCCTGGAGGGCCGAATGGCCTGTTCCTGTGCTGTACTGTTCTTTGTTCTGAAATCAAAATAATCTCTTGCATGATGCCCTATCACAGACCTCCCTTTTGTTCTTTATCCAACTCTTCCCCCCCCTCACTTGCTTAAAACCTATTGCATTTCTAACTTTTCCCAGTTCTGATGAAAGGTCACAGACCTGAAAATTTAACTCTGTTTCTCTCTCCACATTTGCTGCCTGACCTGGAGTATTTCCAGCATTTTCTGTATTTATTTCAAATCAAAATAATACTGGACTGAATGAAAAAGACTGCAACTATTGGGAACAAATATATTCTTTAAAACAAAGGTGAAATATTTAACTTTTCATCTGATTAAGATCAATTGACAGGCTCTGCAGCTTCTGTTAAACACGTTTGCATATTATCGCATCATATGGCATAGATTAACTCAACCTCCAAATTTCCACTTTACTTCCCCCATGTTTTCAAATGGGTTCGATCATTGTTCAAATTCTCCTTCTCGCAAAAAATGAGATCTATTTGTGCATTAGGTGGACCACTGGTCCTCTCTGATTTACAAAAGCCCTGAAGTCATGATTGCTTTTATTTGAAAGTGTAACTTCTGCAATAATTTATACCTTTTGTCAATTCTTTTCCTCCATTTCCAAAAAAGTGGATCAAAAAATTAAGTTGCAGAAACCACCCGATAAAGCCTAGCAAAATTGGAGACAATTTTTGAGTCAGGCGAGTGCGCTGGATTTACCTTAATTGGTCCTATTGCAAAATTCTACTTCAGCAATCTCACATCCTCAGTGCCAGACCTCACTTGCACGGCTTATTTTAAATGACAGTTAAAAAAACATTTTCTATACATCTAAATATTTATAGCTGCTTATCATCTCCATTTTACTAGTGATCAACATTGGGGAAATGTCCGCACTAAGATTTGCGATTCAAGGGTGCAGACCTGCCAAATACAACTCATTTTGGATTTTAAAATCTGACTCATAAAAACAAACACAGCTCCACGGGCTTAAACGGGTGTGCAACATGTGCTAGTCTTGAGTGGTTAGTCACTTCAAACATTTCTATACTAAAATAAAATCAAACATTTCTATGATCTCTAACAGAGACAGATTGCAAATTTATCTAAAGAGGGTCTGTGCTTATTTGAGCGACAATCATATCACACAGGTTACTTAAACCAAATTGTGCGTCTAGCTCAGTTAGGTATGGGCATTAAAAGCTGGTCTTGTCAACAACGCTCAGATCCCATAAACAAATTTAAAAAAAATGCGGCTAATTGGGAATCCAGATGCGGCCAACTGCACTTCTGATCAGTAAATTAAAAACAAGTAACAGATGTTACACGAAACGTCAACACTCAATTCACAGTGTGTACATGTGAACTTCAACCTTATTGTGCGTTTGGTGGCAAAATGTGAAAATGAAAGTATAACTTGTACTTAAATCATTGTAAAAACTCTGGAAAACCCTCCCTAAAGCTCTCGTTCTTCCTTTAAACCTTTGGCCAATTAAACAATTGGTCCCCTGTCCTAATACTCTTTGGCTTGGTGTCAATTACACTCCTGTGAAGAGTTTGGGGATGTTTTCCTGGGTGAACGGTGTTTTATAAATGCAAGATGTTGTTGGTTACTAAATGGAGGTAGATGTTTCTTTAGTAAACACACGTGAAGTACATTTACCTGTATTACCTACGTGAGGTGATTTCTATCAAAATTAGTGGCTAAAACTAAATGAATCGCCCACATGTAGCCGGTCAGGGATTTTCTTCTGAACAATATGCAGATATGGTCACCATTGATAGTCTCAAGCCCCGGACTAAAGTTTGGACCCCCGCCAGAGGCGAGCCCTAGAGGGCCTGCGGGTCATGGCCACCTGACTGGGCCTCCATCCCGGGGCTGTATTAACACTTGGATCCCGTTGCCAGGGAGGTGCCGCCCACAACTGACCTGTTTGGCCGCCTGTCCGAAGGCTACGCTGTCCCCGCCGCCCCAAGCTCGAGAGGGCCCGGCTAAGCCAGACCCTACCCGAGACCGCGGCCATTGAGTCCCAGCTCCCTCAGCAACCCGAACACGCCAACGCCATGACAATCCCGCCAAGCATTGTGGTAGCGTTGCGGCATGCCGGGATAGGTCAGCTGGCTGCTGCCGCGCCACCTACAGGCGGGGAGGGCGCAGCGCTGCTCAGCCAGGAGCAACATTCAGCCGTCAACCAACCTCATTCAAGGAGCAACATTCATCACTCCACCAATCTCATCTCTGGAGCAACATTCATTCATCAACCATCCTCATCCCTGGAGTAACATTCACCCCTCAACCAATCTCATTCCAGGAGCAACATTCACCCCTCAACCAACCTCCTTCCAGGAGCAACATTCATCCCTCAACCAACCTCCTTCCAGGAGCAACATTCATCCCTCAACCAACCTCCTTCCAGGAGCAACATTCATCCCTCAACCAACCTCATCCCAGGAGCAACATTCATCCCTCAACCAACCTCCTTCCAGGAGCAACATTCATCCCTCAACCAACCTCATTCCTGGAGCAACATTCATTCTTCAACCAACCTCATCCCGGGAGCAACATTCATTCTTCAAACAGCATTCATCCCTCAACAAACACTCATCCCTCAACCAGCATTCATCCCTAAACTAACATCACTACAAACAGATTATCTGGTCACTTATGTTATGGCACGACCGCTCAAGACCAAGCCACCAATCATATATATAACTCTGACTGCGGTGGGAGCAACGCACTGTCAATTAAGACCCACCGCTCCACAGGTCGCATCATACATATCTTAAAACTTTCCCAATCAAAGAAAGCCACAGCTGAATTCAAACAATCTAGTAACCCCCGAATGAGGCGAACCAAACCAGATAGCTTTAGATATCTATAAATTGACTGTTTATTAAAAAAACAAAAATCTTAAACACAACTTAGATAAAACAATATCTGAAGACCTTATAATTTATTTAAAGAAATCTAACTCCCGCATTCGCATACATATGTAGCTGCCCAAAAAAATAGAAATAAAGTCTTGGCAGATTTACGTTCCTGACAAAATGGAATCTTCAATGTAGAAACAGTCCAAGGTTGCTTGAAGTCTTCGCAGTTGTCCGATGGGAAAAAAAACATGTTCAACAATAGGAAATTCAGCTGTCCAGTTCAGCAGTTGAAGTGTTACTCTTTTTCAGTGATGAACACAGATCAATAATTTTTTTTTTAAAGAATTAATCTGGCTTGACTTTTTAAAATTTTGAGAGGGAATAATAAACTAACTTCTCTTCCTTCAGTTTAAATGGTCTGGGAGCTCTCATTTCTCCCTTCAGTTGCTAACACACAGCTGTCTGTCTGTCAACTGTCCCTGCAAAGCCAGTTTTCAAAATCAAAATGCAACATTGTTTGTCCTGTTCTCCCTCTCTGTACGGTTGCATCCAGGCAACCAAGATGCACTTTCAGTAACTTCTGAAGCTGGCTGCCTTAAAGAAGTACTGATCTTTTGCTGCCTTAAAGAGGCACCGCAATATTTCCCGAGAAAAAAAAACAGGATCATGACACTCATCACATTGCTGTTTGTGGGATCTTGCTGTGTGCAAATGTTTTTGCACTTCGGAACATCATCAGGTCGTAAAATGCAAGCTGTTCCTTTTTGATAGTGAGCAATGCCAGGTGAGGTTTCCCTATGGATGAAAATTCTTAGCCGCTGCTTTGACTCTTTGGTGACCTCATTTGACACTTGTCATTAACATCAGAAACCAACTCACCCAAAATGTTTTCATTACACTAAAATGTTGGGAGTGCAATTACATAGAATTTACAGCACAGAAATAGGCCGCTTGTCTCAACTGGTCAATGCGATGGTTCTGCTCCATGTGAGCCTCCTCCCACTCCTACATTATCTAACCCTATTCACATATCCTTTTATTCCTTTCTCTCTCACATGCTCATCGAGCTTCCCTTAAATGCAGTTATTCTCCCCAATGACTCCATGTGCTAGCACGCTCAAACATTCTCACTACTCTCTGAGTAAAGGAGTTTCTCCTGAATCGACATAACTTTAAAACCAGAACCAGGCCATTCAGGAGAAAAGATAGGAAACACTTCTTTACACAAAGGAGTGAGAAACTCTCCCACGAAAAGCAGTAGATGGTACCTCAATGAAAAATCTCAAATCTGAGGGCAATCAGTTACTGCTAGCCAAGAGCATCAACTGACATAGAGCCAAGGCGCACAGACCAAGTTAGGATACAGATTAGCCATGATCCCAATGAATGGTGGAAATAGACTGTCTTTTTTTTTTAATTTGATCTGCAGAAATATCAGAAAACCCCTTCACAGCCAAGCTGACGCAGCAATGAGAGCAATCCAAGGCAAAACGTTACTGTCAGCTTACTCTATATAATTGATAACAGGTGACTGGGAGTGTGTGTAAGGCATTGCTTCAATCTCAAGATTTGGAATCTGACAGTAAAACCACTTATGGAGAATTTTCACTTTTTATGACTCATCCGAGTCTCTGGATTGTGACATTTGGGTTGAAATAATTATATATATATATATTTAAGTTTTTAAATTACAGAGATGCTTTTCTGATTGTTTTCTATATTATAACTTGGGTTCCCAACTCTGGCTGGACATATTCCTGGAGGTTGCATCACATGCCCTCCTGCCTCCAGCTGCTTCGCCCATATTCCCGCTATTGGTCACCTAATATGTCCATTCTTGTCTTTCTACACCAATTGAAAAGTGAATAGATTCTTTATTACCTACTTGGATGATTCTTGACTGTCAGTCAAACAGCCTTTTATCTCTGCATGTCCAATATTTTTGTAACTAGTCAACAAGAGCATTCATAGATTAACGTCTTGATGATCTTTCTCCCGGGTCTTGCTTGCAGCAGTGTCCCGAGTTTATCAATTTCTGGAGACACCAGGGCAATCCTGGAGGGTTGGCAACCCTACTCTGAACCATTACTACACTTCAAAAGTACTTTATTGGCTTTAAAAACACTGTAGAAATGCAAGTTCTTTTGGTGCCTTTACCTTTAAACATGTTCCCTTATCTGTTTCATGCTTACTTACTACAATGTGAAAGAACGACACTAGGCCCAAAGACTATTTTGGCTGATAATGCTATTTTGCAAATTCTAATGCAGGTTGAACTCAGTTAATTGTGAAGGACGGAAAGTTTTATGGGTGGCGCAGTGGTTAGCACCGCAGCCTGACAGCTCCAGTGACCCGGATTCAGTTCTGGGTACTGCTTGTGCGGAGTTTGCAAGTTCTCCCTGTGACCAAATGGGTTTTCGCCAGGTGCTCCAGTTTCCTCCCACAGCCAAAGACTTGCAGATTGATAGGTAAATTGCCCCTAGTGTAGGTAGGAGAATGGTAGCAAATATGGGATTAATGTAGGAGGGGATGTGGTCGGGAATATGGGATTAATGTAGGATTAGTATAAATGGGTGGTTGATGGTCGGCACAGACTCGGTGGGCCGAAGGACCTGTTTCAGTGCTGTATCTCTCTCTCTCTACTAACAGAGTCAATTGCTAAGAAGGGGGAAGCAGATCCAGTCTGCTTAAATCACCCCTGTTTCAGATCCCTCCATGGCCTCACCCCTCCCTATCTCCAGCCCACAACCATCCCGAGGTCTCTGCGCTCCTCCAATTCTGGCCTCTTGTGCAGCCCTGTCTTTAAATCACCCCACCATGCAGTGCCTTCAACTGCCTGGGCCCTAAGCTCTGGAATTCCCTCCCTAAACATGTCTGCCTCTCTCTGCTGTTTTAAGATGCTCCTTAAAACCTACCTCTTTGGCCATTGCTCTAATAGCTCTGTATGTGGCTTGGTGTCAAACTTTATTTGATAATGTTCCTGTGAAGCTGATTGGGACATTTTAGTATGTTAAAGGTGCTATATAAATGCAAGCTGTTGTTGTTGGAGTCAAGTGGAAAGGTAGTCTTAGGTAGGGTTACTAACTCAAGTTACATACAAACATATGAAGTAGGAGCAGAAGTAGGCCACTCGGTCCCTCTAGCCTGCTCTGTCATTGAATAAGATCATGGCTGACCTGTTTATGTTTCGAATTCCACACTTCCATCTACCCCCCGGTAACCTTTGATTCCCTTGCCGAACTAGAATCTATCTACCTCCGCCTTAAAAATATTCAATGATCTTGCTCTGAGGCAGAGAGTTCCAAAGTCACACAACCCTCTGAGAAAAAAAATTTCTCCTCATCTCTGTCCTAAAAGGGTGACCCCTAATTTTAAAACAGTGCCCCCTAGTTCTGGACCCACCCACAAGAGGAAACATCCTTTCCACATCCACCTTGTCAAGACCATTCAGGATCTTATAAACTTCAATCAAGTTTCCCCTCACTCTTCTAAATTCCAGTTGGATGTATTCCTAAAGGTTTCACCCTATAACATTCTGCCTTGGACCATTCCACCCATTTAAACAATCTTTCTCCCCCTCCCTCACTTTCCCAATATATTTTATAACTAATGAATCAAAAGTGCAAAAATAAAATGAATTATTTTTTGTTTTTAAATGCCTCAATATTTACTTTCCCGTGTTTTGATGCAGCAGTGTCCAGGGTCAATTTAATCTTAAATTCCTGGAGAGTCAAGGATAATCCTTGAAGGTTAACAACCCTAGACCTGTGGGGGTGGAGCAGATTAAGTTGTGTGTGAAGCTGCCCAACGCTGGAGCTGTGCGTGTGTATAGCTCTGCCCAGCCAGCAGAATATTTCTGCACTCACTCCAGCTAGTCCAGGATACTCAGAGCCTCCTCCAGAACTGATATTTCCACAGCTGACAAAGACAATCCATAATGACAGCTTTCCACAAAACCAGAAAATTGCTGATATTTTTATGACTCGGTAATTCTTTAAACAGAGATGGGAGGAGTACTTTGAAGACAGTAAATTATGGTGTAAAATCCAAGTTAATTACATGGTATACTCCACTTTCTTGAACACTTTTGATTTATTAATTATAAAAAGTATTGAAGATGCAGGGGAAAATAGATTGCTTAACTGGGTGGGGTAGCCAATGAATACTGTGCATAGTCCTGGTCTCCGTTTTAGAAAAAGGACATAGAAGTACTGAAGAAAGTGGAAAAAAGATTTACAGAGATCTTACCAGAACTGAGAGGTTACAACTAATCAGGAAAGACTGAACAGGCTGGGGCTTTTTTCTCTAGAAAAAAACTGAGGGGTACCCTACAGAGGTCCTTACAATTATGAGGGATTTGACAGGGTAGACGTGGAGAAGATGTTCCCACTTGTGGGGAATTCAAAACTCTGGGCCATAGATAGTCACTAATAAATCCAATAGGGAATTCAGAAGAAACATCCTTACCTAGAGATGGTGAGAATGTGGAACACGTCAGCACAGGGAGTGATTGAGGTGAATAGTATAGATGCATTTAAGGGAAATCTGGATCAATATGAGGGAGAAAGGAATGGAAGGATAAGTTGATGGAGTAAGATGAAGCGAGGTGGGAGGAGGCTCGTGGAGCATAAACACCAGCATGGACCTGATGGACCGAATGGTCTGTTCCTGTGCCGTAAATTCATTTGTAATCGAAATCTGACCCCATGGACCCATTAAGAGTCCAGGCATCCCTGTTTGAATATCTATAAAAGACAATAGATAATGGGCAAAAAAGTGTGCAGGTAGTAAAAACACGAGCACAAATTAAACTGCCAGAGCATCATATTCAAAAGTGGGAACATTGTCATGGAGTAGTAGGAGGGAAGGAGATGGCTGAATGGAACGATTAATATAAGTGAGCAGCAATTGGATTTCATATCAATATCACAGTATCTCATGGTGACTGATGCTCCTTGCTGACTGTCAATTGTTACCATGGTGTTTTATTTTCTGTTTCTTATTCCCCTTGACAGTGGCCCTGATCAATAAACTAAAGAGATAGGAATAAGCCTCCATTCATTCTCTCACCACAATCCCTGCATCCAGAATATGTCGCCCTCCTCTGCTCTGTAAGGTCTTTTAATTTGTTACCCTGGTTTAATTTTCCTTCTGTGTTTTTGAGGGGCCCATCTTGTCTGTACTCCTCCTACAACTTCGATTACAGTACTTTAGGGAACCAAATTGCCTTTTGAAGTCCTTTCAAAGTGCTGATATTGATTCGACACTGTAAGGACGAGCATTGTGTCTGTGACCTTGTCTGTGTCATTAGCAGCTAACAGTAATGTAATATTACTTTTTCCATTTACTGAAAAAACCATTGGCAGTTAGGCTGAGGCAGAAAATCAATTTATCTATCATGCCTGGGGAATAAAATCCAGAGTCTAACAAAGTCATAGCCCCTTATGTGCACCGTGTTTGAAATCTCTCTGTTATGGGCTATTATTACAAATGTTGTAATATATTACAAATGCAGCAAGAATCTCACAACAGCACAAGAGCAAAATGGCTTCGTGTTTACAATAAACTGTTTTTATCCCTTTAACTGCTCCCCATTTGTTGCTGTTAATGGAATTTTCTTGAAGCTAAATCCCAAATCTCACAGCATCTCCTGCTACCTTCTGACAGTTAATTGGCCCCTCAAAGATAAAAAGGATTCGATAGGGGAAATAGAGAGAAACTATTTCCTCTGGTGGAGGAGTCCACAGCAAGGGGGAATAAGAACATAAGAACTAGGAGCACCAGTAGACCATATGGCACATTGAGCTTGATCCACCATTCAATATGATCATGGCTGATCTTGAGCTTCAACTCCACTTTCCCGCCCATATCCCTTGATTCCCTGAGACCAAAAATCTGTTTATCCGAGCCTTAAATAAATTCAATGATGGATCATCCACAACCCTCTGGGGTAGAGAATTCCAAAGATTCACAACCCCTTTAAGTGAATAAATTTCTCCTCATCTCAGTCTTAAATGATCGACCCCTTATCTTGAAACTGTGTCCCCATGTTCCAGATTCCCCAACCAGGGGAAACAACCTCTCGGTGTCTACCCTGTAAAACCCCTTCAGAATGTTTCAATAAGATCACCTCTCATTCTTCTAAACTCCACAGAATATAGACCAAATTTACTCAGCCTGTCATCAAAGGACAACCCTCTCATCCCAGGGACCAGTCTAGTGAACCTTTGCTGTACTGCCTCCAATGCAAGTGTATCTTTCCTTAAACATGGAGACCAAAACTGCACATAGTATTCCAGGTATGATCTCACCAAAACCCTGTACAATTGTAGCAAGACTTCTTTATTCTTGTACTCGAATCCCCTTGCAAAAAAGGCCAACTTGTCATTTGCTTTCCTAATTGCTTGCTGTACCTGCATGCTAACGTTTTGTGTTCCTTTTACAAGTGCACCCAAGTCTCACTGAACATCAACATTTACAATTTTCATGCCTTTTAAAATAATTCTGCTTTTCTATTCTTACGACTGAGGTGAATAATCTCACACTTCCCTATATTATGCTCCATCTGCTATCTTATTACCAACTCACTTAACCTGTCTATATTTAACCTAAATACATTACTCCCCGTTTCCTCGTCCAAGTCATTAATATAGATTGTAAATAGCTGAGGCCCCAGCACTGATCCTTGCGGCATTCCACTAGTCACAACTTGTCAACTTGAAAATGCCCCATTTATCCATACTGTTTGTTTGCTGACGGTTAACCAATCCTCTATCTATGCTAATATGTTACCCCCAACTCCATGAGCCCTTATCTTGTGTATTACCCTTTTATGTGGCACCTTATCGAATGCCTTTTGGAAATCAAAGTATACTACATCTACTGGTTCCCCTTTACCGTACTAGTTACATCCTAAAAAAAACTCGAATAAATTTGTGAAACAGGATTTCCCTTTCGTTGACTTGTTCTAATTATACTATGCTTTTCTAACTGCATTGTTAATATGTCCTTAATAATAGATTTCAGCACTTTCCTGACGACTGATGTCAGGCTAACTGGTCTGTAGTTCCCTGTTTAATCTCTCCCTTCTTTCATGAATAGCGGAGATACATTTGCAAACTTCCAATCTGCTGAGACCATTCCAGAATCTAGGGAATTTTGGAAAATCATAGCCAAGAAACCCAACATCGCTCCAGTTACCTCTTTTAGAACCCGAGGATGTAGGCCATCGGGTCCTGGGGATTTGTCAAATTTTAGTCCCATGAGTTTCTCCAGTACTTTTTCTCTGCTGATAATAATTAGCTTAACTTCCTCCCTCTTATTTGCCCTTATTTCTGTATTTCTGGTATGTGACTTGTGTCTTCCATTGTGAAGACAGACACAAAATATTTGTTCAATATCTCTGTCACTTCCTCATTCCCCATGATAATTTCTCCTGTCCCTGCTTCTAAGGGACCAACATTTACTTTAGCTACTCTCTTCTTTTTTATATACTTGTAAAAGCTCTTACAATCTGTTTTTAATATTTTTGACTAGTTTACTCTCATTCTATTTTTTCCCTTTTTATCAACTTTTTAGTGGCCTTTTGCTGTTTTCTAAAACACTCCCAATCCTCAGACTTACTACTATTATTTGCAATGTTATAAGCCTCTTCTTTTAATCTAATAATGTCCTTAACCTCCCTAATAAAATTAGAGCCAGATGGTTCAGGGGTGATGGCAGGAGCACTTCTTCACACAAAGGGGAGTGGAAATCTGGAACTCTCTCCCCAGAAAAGCTGTTGAGGCTGGGGGGGTGGGGTGGCATTCAAATAAGAATTTCAAAATTGAGAATGATAGATTTTTGTTGGCTAAAGGTATTAAAGGATGCGGAACCAAGGCGCTTAGATGGAGTTAAGATACAGATCATCTATGATTTAATTGAATGATGAAACAGGCTTAAGGGGCTGAATGACCTCCCCCTGTTCAAATATTTCTGGACATGTGTATTCAATCCCACTGTCACTTGAAGTCTATCGTTCACTTGCGAGTTGTGAAGATGCACACGTGGAATGAGTAACAGACTGGAGGTGTTCAAGATTAAGGAATGGGAGATACGGGGGTTCGGCTCAGTCTAGTTTTGTCACTTTGATTCTGGGGGTTGTTGGGATGCCAACTTGTCAGAACAAAGTGGAACAATCAGGAGCATTGGGAAGGGCAGTCGATCGATGGTCCACGTGGTATCACCACATCTAAAAAAAGAATTTTCATTTCAACGCGCTCTTCACAAGGTCCCAAAGCCCTTCACAGCTAATGAAATACTTCTCAAGTGTAGTCACTGTTGTAATAGAGGAAACATGGCAGCCAATTTGGGCACAGCAAGCTCCCACAAACAGCAATGTGATAATGACCAGCTAATCTGTTTTTAGTGATGTTGGTTAAGGGATAAATATTGGTTAGGACACCAGGGAGAACTCCCCTGCTCTCTTTGAAATGGTGCCCTGGAATCTTTAACATCCACCCGAAAGAGCAGACGTACTTTGGTTTAATGTCTCAGCTGAAAGGCAGTGCAGCACTCCCTCAGTACAGGCACTGGAGCGTCAGCATGGATTATGGGCCTATGTCTCTGGAGTGGGACTTAAACCCACAATCTTCTGACTCAGAGTGCTACCCACTGAAGCATAGTTGACACCGACAAGCTGGACATGAATGAAAGGATACTGAAATAATCATTAGAACCATAGATAAGCAGCAAATCAATTTTCGTGCCAAACTAGAATCCATCCATAATTTCAGGTAATAAGGGAATAGGCTCAATAATGATGCCAGTTGCAGTCTAGAGGTAAGAAAAATTGCATTGACAAGGCAACAGCATAAATCGTTACAGATTCCTTCCAACGTGTGTAATGACAGACACCATCACCAGCATCAAACTAAACAAAGGTAAATAAACACGCTGGGTTAAATACTGGCCTTTTAATTCCATGAGCTGATTCCATGACCAGCCTGGGCCAGACTGCGTGAAAATAGGCACTGCATGTGGCTGGTTTTTCACCATTGGTTGCCAATTGTACCTCCCATCTTCTAGCCTCCGTAAACTTAATGCATGCAAAACTCTGCTGCCCCAGAGCCTAACTTGCATCAAGCTCCGTATGTACCCCAGACTATTAAAAGAAGCAAGACAGGAAATAGCAGAAGGTCTGACCATCATTTTCCAGTCCTCACTAGATACAGGTGTGGTGCTGGAGGATTGGAGAACTGGTAACGTTGTACCACTGTTTAAAAAGGGAATAAGGGATAGACCAAATAATTACAGGCCAGTCAATCTAAGCTCAGTACTGGGCAAATTATTGGAATCAATTCTGAGAGACAGGATAAACTGTCACTTAGCAGGGCACAGATTAATCAAGGGTAGTCAGCATGGATTTGTTAAGGGAAGATCATGTATGACCAACTTGATCAAACTTTTTGAAGAAGTAACAAGGAAGATTGATGAGGGTAGTGCAGTTGATGTAGTCTACATGAATTTTAGCAAGGCTTTTCACAAGGTCCCACATGGAAGACTGGTTAAAAAAAATAAAAGTCCATGGGATCCAGGGAAATGTAACAAGGTGGATAAAATTGTCTCAGTGGCAGAAAACAAAAGGTAATTGTTGATGGGTGTTTTTGCGACTGGTGGGCTGTTTCCAGTGGGTTCCGCAGGGCTCAGTACTGGGTCCCCTGCTTTTTGTGGTATATGTTAACGAATTGGACGTAAATGTAGGGGGCATGATCAAGAAGTTTACAGGTGACACAAAGATTGGCAGTGTGGTAGATAGCGAGGAGGATAGCTGCAGGCTGCAGGAAGATATTGATGGACAGGTCAGGTGGACAGAAAAGTGGCAAATGGAATTCAACCTGGAGAAGTGTGAGGTGATGCATTTGGGGAGTTCAAACAAGGTAAAGGAATACATGATTAATGGGAAAATACTGAGAAGTGTAGAGGAAGTGAGGGACCTTGGAGTGAATGTCCACAGATCCATGAAGGTAGCAGGACAGGTCAATAAGGTGGTTAAGAAGGCATATGGAATCCTTTCCTTTATTAGCCCCAGTATAGAATATAAGAGCAGGGAGGTTATGCTGCAACTGTATAAATCATTGGTTGGGTCACAACTTGCGTACTGTGTGCAGTTCTGGTCACCTCATTACAGAAAGGATATAATTGCACTAGAGAGGGTACAGAGGAGATTTACGAGGATGTGGCGGGGACTGGAAAAATGCAGCTACGAGGAAAGATTGGATAGGCTGGGGTTGTTCTCCTTGGAACAGAGAAGGCTGAGGGGAGATCTGATTGAAATGTACAAAATTGTGAGGGTCCTGGATAGAGTGGATGTGAAGGTCCTATTTACCTTAGCAGAGAGGTCAGTGACTAGGGGGCATAGATTTAAAGTGATTGGTAGAAAGATTAGAGGGGAGATGAGGAAAGCATTTTTCAGCCAGAGGGTGGCGGGGGTCTGGAACTCACTGCCTGAAAAGGTAGTAGAGGCAGAAACCCTCAACTCATTTAAAAGGTGTCTGGATGTGCACCTCGAGTGCCGTAACCTGCAGGGCTACGGACCAAATGCTGGAAGGTGGGATTAGACTGGATGGCTTGTTTTTTGGCTGGTGCCGACACAATGGGCCAAGTGGCCTCTTTCTGTGCTGTAAACTTTTGATGATTCTATGATTCTACCCATCATCCCTGTGCTCACTGAGCGACAGTGGGTCGCGGCCTGGCAACACTTCGATTTTAAAAGTCAGATCCTTGTTTTTAAATCCCTCCTTGGCTTCGACTCTCCCTATCTCTGTAACCTGCTCCAGCCTCACAACCCTCCAAGATCTCTGCACTCCTCCAATTCTGGCCTCGTGCATCCCCGAATTCCATCACATCACCATTCATGGACTATGCCTTCAGCTGTTTCGACCCTAAGGTCTGGAATTCCCTCCCTAAATATCTCTGCCTCTACAACCATCTCTCCGCCTTTAAGATGCTCCTTAAAACCTACCTCGTTAATCGCACTTTTGGTCCCCTGTCCCAATATTCCTTACATCACCCAGTGACAAATTTTATCTCATGACGCTCTTGTGAAGCATCTTGGGTAGTTTTACACCATTAAAGGTGAAATAGAAATGCAAGTTCTTTTCTAGAAAGTAGACTGATAATTGCAAACCAACAAGCTGGTTTCTTTTACAAATAATGTATGAATGAATAGAATACATTTTCAGAGAATTACCATCTATTTTATAATGCTCCACAAAACATCTAAAACAAAGCAGACCACTATAACCTGGTCAACAGCTAGATTTACTTTACAGATTAGCGAATCCTCAAAACTGACTGATCTTAACCTTAGGATGAGAGAGCTCATTCTTGGTAACTTATGTCTCGGAAGGCTGTGCGTTCAAGTCCCACTACAGAGACCTGAACGTAAAGTCTAGACTGACACTCCCAGTGCAGTATAGAGGGAGTGCTGCACTGTCGGTGATACTATCTTTCAGATGATAGGATAAACCAAGGCCCCATTGACTCTCTCGCGTGGATGTAAAAGATCCCATGGCACTATTCCAAAGCTGAGCAGGTGAATTCTCCCTGGTGCCCAAACCAACATTTCTCCCCCAACCATCATCACTAAAACATATAAGGCAGTCATTATCTCATTGCTGTTTGTGGGATCTAGCTGTGTGCAAATTGGCTGTAGTGTTTCCTACATTACAACAGTGACTACACTTCAAAAGTACTTGATTGGCTGGAAGGTGCTTTGGGACGTCCTGAAGTGGAGAAAGGCACTGTAGAAATACAAGCCTTACTTTATGTTTCCACTCCAAATTACTACAGACTGACTTGGATTTCAGCCAGGCAGAAAGCCAAATACTTGTCCTCTTAAATAAAAGCAAAATACTGCGGATGCTGGAAATCTGAAACAAAAACAAGAAATGCTGGAATCACTCAGCAGGTCTGGCAGCATCTGTGGAAAGAGAAGCAGAGTTAACGTTTCGGGTCAGTGACCCTTCTTCAGAACTGACAAATATTAGAAAAGTCACAGATTATAAGCAAGTGAGGTGGGGGTGGGGCAAGAGATAACAAAGGAGAAGGTGCAGATTGGACCAGGCCACATAGCTGACCAAAAGGTCACGGAGCAAAGGCAAACAATATGTTAATGGTGTGTTGAAAGACAAAGCATTAGTACAGATTAGGTGTGAATACACTGAATATTGAACAGCAGCAAGTGCAAACCTGAAAAAAACAGTGGGTAAGCAAACTGAACAAACTAAGATGAAATGAAATAAATGCAAAAAAAGATTGTAAAAAATGTAAAAAAGAATGTAAAAAAAAAGGAAGAAAAAATAACTAAAAATGAAAGTAAAATGGGGGGCTGTCATGCTCTGAAATTATTGAACTCAATGTTCAGTCCGGCAGGCTGTAGTGTGCCTAATCGGTAGATGAGATGCTGTTCCTCGAGCTTGCGTTGATGTTCACTGGAACACTGCAGCAATCCCAGGACAGAGATGTGAGCATGAGAGCAGGGGGGAGTGTTGAAATGGCAAGCAACCGGAAGCTCAGGGTCCTGCTTGCGGACTGAGCGGAGATGTTCCGCAAAGCGGTCACCCAGTCTGCGCTTGGTCTCCCCAATGTAGAGGAGACCACACTGTGAGCAGCGAATACAGTATACTACATTGAAAGAAGTACAAGTAAATCGCTGCTTCACCTGAAAGGAGTGTTTGGGGCCTGGGATAGTGAGGAGAGAGGAGGTAAATGGGCAGGTATTACACCTCCTGCGATTGCAGGGGAAGGTGCCCTGGGACGGGGACGAGGTGGTGGGGGTAATGGAGGAGTGGACCAGGGTGTCGCGGAGGGAATGATCCCTTCGGAATGCTGACAGGGGAAGGGAGGGGAAGATGCGACTGGTAGTGGCATCACGCTGGAGGTGGCGAAAATGGCGGAGGATGATCCTTTGGATATGGAGGCTGGTGGGATGAAAAGTGAGGACAAGGGGAACCCTGTCACGGTTCTGGGAGGGAGGGGAAGGGGTGAGGGTAGAGGTGCGGGGAATGGGTCGGACACGGTTGAGGGCCCTGTCAACCACAGTGGGGGGAAATCCTCGGTTGAGGAAAAAGGAGGTCATATCAGAAGCACCGTCATGGAAGGTAGCATCATCAGAGCAGATGCGTCGGAGACGGAGAAACTGGGAGAATGGAATGGAGTCCTTACAGGAGGTAGGGTGTGAAGAAGTGTAGTCGAGGTAGCTGTGGGAGTCGGTGGGCTTATAATGGATATTGGTAGACAACCTATCTCCAGAGATGGAGACAGAGAAGTCGAGGAAGGGAAGGGAAGTGTCAGAGATGGACCATGTAAAGGTGAGAGAAGGGTGGAAATTGGAAGCAAAGTTGATAAAGTTTTCCAGTTCGGGGCGGGAGCAGGAAACGGCACCGATACAGTCATCAATGTACCGGAAAAAGAGTTGGGGGAGGGGGCCTGAGTAGGACTGGAACAAAGAATGCTCGACATATCGCACAAAAAGACAGGCATAACTAGGACCCATGCGGGTACCCATAGCGACACCTTTTACTTGAAGGAAGTGCGTGGAGTTGAAGGAGAAGTTGTTCAATGTGAGAACGTTCAGCCAGGCGGAGGAGGGTGGTGGTGGATGGGGACTGGTTGGGCCTCTGTTCCAGGAAGAAGCGGAGAGCCCTCAAACCATCCTGGTGGGGGATGGAGGTGTAGAGCGATTGGACGTCCATAGTGAAGAGGAGGCGGTTGGGACCAGGAAACTGGAAATTGTCAAAATGACGTAGGGCGTCAGAAGAGTCACGGATGTAGGTGGGAAGAGACTGGACCAGCGGAGAAAAGATAGAGTCTAGATAGGAAGAAATAAGTTCAGTGGGGCAGGAGCAGGCTGACACAATGGGTCTGCCGGGACAGTCCCGTTTGTGGATTTTGGGAAGGAGGTAGAAGCGGGCTGTCCAGGGTTGTGGGACTATGAGGTTGGAAGCCGTAGAGGGAAGATCTCCAGAGGAGATGAGGTCAGTGACAGTCCTTTGGACGGTGGCTTGATGTTCGGTGGTGGGGTCATGGTCCAGAGGGAGGTCGGAAGAGGTGGTTGTGAGTTGGCGTTGAGCTTCTGCAAGGTAGAGGTCGGTACACCATACAACAACAGCACCACCCTTGTCTGCAGGTTTGATGACCATGTCGGGGTTAGACCTGAGAGAACGGAGTGCCTCAAGTTCAGAAGGGGACAGGTTAGAGTGAGTGAGGGGGGCAGAGAAATTGAGACGACCAATGACAGTTTTCAATGAAGAGATCAAGAGCGGGTAAGAGGCCAGGGGGAGGGGTCCAGGTAGAGGGAGAATGCTGGAGGCGGGTGAATGGGTCTGCTGGTCGGGGGGAGGACTCCTGGTCGAAGAAGTGAGCCTGGAGGCGGAGGCGACGGAAGAAGAGCTCAACGTCATGCCGAGCGCGAAATTCATTGAGGTGGGGGCGTAAGGGGATAAAACTGAGACCTTTGCTGAGTACAGAACGCGCAGCATCAGAGAGGGGGAGGTCAGAGGGTATAGTGAATACATGGCAAGGGGTCAGATCAGAAGGGGTGGGGTCAGAGGGAAGTGAAGCGGAAGGAGGATCTGGAGGGGCATTAGTTCCCATCAGCTGCTGGACCTTGCGTTCCTTAACACCTGAAAGGAAGAAAAAAAGTTTTTTGTTAATGCGTCGATGAGACGTAAGATGAAATGAAACTGCGGAGTAGAACAGCTTTGAGATAAGGTGAGACGGTGCTGCTGGAGAAAGAGGTCCAGTGTGTGCATGTGGCGGCGCATAGCACTGAGTGTGGATCTCAGGATGCGGCGAGAGTAGCAGTCCGAGGAACGTTGTATTTCTCGGAGATACCTGTGATCCTGGGTGGTTTCAAAGCATGATGGGTGAAACTGCAGTTGGAATCCACGTGGAATAAGTCGGAGCCGGAGGCAGTCACTGAGGAAGGAGATGTGGCTGTGAAAACGAGTTTTGGTAGATACCTTATCAAACACCAGGAGGGAAATAAAAAGCAATGAAGGTGAACGAGGTAAAAGAGACAAACGAAAATCCCGTCGGAGAGAAGAGCAGAACTTCTTCAAGATAGGGATTCCTGGAAGAGAAGTGGCAGTGAATTAAACACTAAAATAAAAGCAAAATACTGCGGATGCTGGAAATCTGAAACAAAAACAAGAAATGCTGGAATCACTCAGCAGGTCTGGCAGCATCTGTGGAAAGAGAAGCAGAGTTAACGTTTCGGGTCAGTGACCCTTCTTCGGAACTGACAAATATGAGAAAAGTCACAGATTATGAACTCTTGCCCAAATCAGGGACTGACCAGTTGAGCTGTCAATCAAACCTGCTCAGTTCCTTCGTATTTTCCTCTTGCCCTGTTAGAAATGGGTGGGTTTCCACTCACTGCCTCTCTGTGGCCATGCAGCTGAGATTGGGAACTCGCTGGGGTTTGGAATGGCAGCCCATCACATCACAGCCCCCAAAACATTGCAGTATCAAGCTCCCCCAAGATTAACACTTGAAATTTTGAACCACATTACAGACAGTTTAACAAAGGTTTTGCTATCTCTTTGAAAGTCAGAATGCATTTTATAATCATGGTTGCTGGAGACACGTAATCAATAATAATAGTCCCAAGAGCAGATAAAAATGGGCATTTTCCTTTTAATTCATCAATCATTCTAAGGCTGAACATGCAATATATTAAATTGATCCCTGGACTTAAGATAGAAAAAGGCATGTTTCTGCGGTATTACATTGGCTGACATAACTGAAATATCACTACTCATCCTTCCCGAAATATGTTTGGTTCTTGGAAAACATTTCCAAAGTTTGCTCATTCACACTTGTCTTTGTAATCTTAAATTGAGGTCAGGGAAATAAATGACATGTTGTGCATTCAACCCATCATCTGTTTGAAGTTTTCATTTTCCCCTATGATAGGAATGACCAATAAGTTCCATAGGGAATTCAGGAGAAACCTATTTACCCACAGAGTGATAGGAACATGGAACTGTGACCACAGGGAGTAGCTGAGGGCAAATAGCATAGATGTGTTTAAAGTGAAGCTAGATAAGCTTATGAGGAAGATTAGAAGGGTATGTTGATGGGGTGAGAAGAAATAGGGTGGGAGGAGGCTGGAGTGGAGCATATAACACCAGCATGAACTAGTTGGGCTGAATGGACTTTTTCTGTGCCGTACACTCTATGTAATTCAATGTATCCATGTTGCAATCAAAAACGAGCAAAAAGAGGCGTTATATTTGTGAGGATTAATTTGGATAAACTTGACTTGTATTCATTGGAGTTTAGAAGGTTAAGGAATGATCTGATCAAGCTGTTTAATATAATAAAGGAATTGAATGGGGTTGATACAGGTTTCAAATGGTGGGGAAATCCAGAACAAGGGAGCACAATCTTAAAAATTAGAGCCAGGCCACTCAGGAATGAAATCTGGAAACACTTTTTCCACATTTGGGTAGGAGATTATTTGTAATATTTCAGTTAGCTGAAGTCAAAATGCAATGCTGCAGAAACAAGCCTTTGCCCATCTTTTATATATGAATTCCTCCAGATTCTCCACTGGGAGCCATTGAAACCGGTGAACACCTCGACCATTTTATAGTCTTGAAGCAACCTGCGTTCTCTCTTTAACGGATGTGGACATTCCTTCTAAAATGGTTAAATGTCAATAATGGCAGGTTTTCTCATTACATTTAACTGTTTACATCGATTAGGTGAGTGGAATAATCACAGTTAAATCCTACACCATTGTGTGCATCTACATTGGGACACAGAACCCATTGATGGTGTAGAGAAGGATCTGGTGCAGCAATAGCTGTAGCTCAGTGGGAACACTCTCCTCCTGCAGTCAGACAGTTGTGGGTTCAAGTTCCACTCCAGAGACTTGAGCACGTAATCTAGGTCAACATTCCTTTGCTGTACTGAGAGAGAGATTTCTGTCTTTCAGATGAGGTGTTAAACCAAGGCCCTTTCTACCCTCTCAGGTGGATGTAAAAGATCCAATAACACTATTGGAAGAACAGCGGGGGAGTTTCCTGACAAATATTTATCCCTCAAACAACATGACTAAAACACAGATTATCAGGTCATTTATTTTGTTACTTCCAGCATTTTCTGTGTTATTTATTTTCTTGGTGTTTGTGGGAGCTTGCTGCGTGCAAAATGGCCGCCGCGTTTGCTCCATTGCAACATTGACTACACTTCAAAAGTATTTCTGGCTCTAAAGTGCTTTAGGCCATTATGAGTGCAAACAAATACTGAAAGGGGAAGTGTGGACCCGCCTGCCACTGTGTGCAAAATTACCTCAAAGAGTATTGTTTAATGGCAAACAAGGCTGTGCCCTCGGGCAGAAAGGAGGAGGGGATGATCTGTGCCAGACTGTGATGGCCATGGGCTAGTTTGGAGACGCAAATATTGAGTAGCCTATTATAATTAACAAAGCCACAAAGATGCCAAATTAGTATCCCCAACTACAACAGGAGGCTAACTCTCACGGGAAGATGTGTGATGATGTACAATAAAAGGCTTAGTATCTCTGCAAAGTTGCAACACACTGGGGAGAGCCTGTCACTCTAGAATTGGCCTTTATAGCCACTCCAGGCGCTGCTTCACAAACCACTGACCACCTCCAGGCGCTTATCCATTGTCTCTCGAGATAAGGAGGCCAAAGAAGAAGAAGATCTTTGCAAAGTTGCAACACACTGGGGAGATTCAGATGTTGTCAAAAGCCCCGGAGAACTTTCAAGTCAAGTTTGTGAGCTAGATCCAAGCTCAGAGATTGTGTTCCAGCCATCATTCACTTCTGTTCAGCCCTTCTATAGGGCTGGGGTAGTATTTGTGCTTATTGAGATGAGGGATGTTACAGATAAAATAAAAGGAAGACTTGCATTTATATAGCAGCCTTCATAGCCTCAGGACATCCCAAAGTGCATTACAGCTCCTGAAATACTTTTTATAGTCACTGTTGTAATGTAGGAAGTGCAGCAGCCAAGTTGTGCACAGCAAGTTCCCACAAGCAGCAACATGATAATGACCAGATAAATATCTCTGTCACCACGACTGCATACGCACCTGCATTGCAACGACCACCCTACATAAAAAAAACACACAGGCATCTTCCATTTGCCATAAAGAAGTTTGGGACCTGGACCGTCAGGACCCTCATGGAGAACCCCAACAGCAACAAGCCTGGGCACCACACTGCTCTACCTGATCCTTCAAGCACCACCTGTCTCTCATGTGGCAGAGTCTGTAGATCACATACTGGACTTAACAGCCATCTCAAAACCCATCGAACTGGAGTGGAAGCAAATCATCCTTGATCCTGAGGGACTGCCGAAGAAGAATCTGTTTTAGTAATGTTGATTGGAGTGGAACTTGAAACCACAACTTTCTGACCCAGAAGCAACAGCTGATGTGAAATGGAATACTTCCCCAACTCAGGACACCCAATAATATAAAAGCAAAATATTGCGGATGCTGGCAATCTGAAATAAAAACAGAAAGTGCTGGAAATACTCATTAGGTCTGGCAGCATCTGTGGAGAGGGAAACAAAGTTAATGTTTCAGGTCTGTGACCTTTCATCAGAACTGGCAAAAGTTAGAAATGTAATAGGTTTTAAGCAACTGAAGCAGGGGTGGGGGGAAAGAGAACAAAAGGGAAGGTGTGTGATAGGGCAGAGGACAGGAGAGATTAACTGACAAGGAGGTCATGGGGCCAAGGCAAAGGGAGCGTGCTAATGGTGTGGTGAAAGACAAAGCATTAGTGCAGAGACAGTGATAATGACAAGCTCTGTCCAAAAGTAGAAACGTGGAAAACCAAGTTTAAGGCAGCCACATGGCAAAAACAAAACGTTAAAACACATTTCTGTCCTTGGCCTGCTGCATTGTTCCAGTAAACATCAAAGCAAGCTCGAAGAACAGCACCTCATTTTCCGATTAGGCACTCTACAGTCTTCGGGACTGAACATTGAGTTCAATAATTTCAGAGCATGACTGGCCTTTTTTTATTATTTTATTTTGTTTTATAATTTTTTTGAATTTCAGGAAATCCAGTGTCAGTGTTAAACGCTTCCCAATGAGATATGCCACAGCTCCAAGTATTCTGCCTCAAAACGGAACCTAAACCCAGCCACACAATTCATCAATATAGGGTCTCTGCATATATAGGCAATGTAAATATGCCTTATGAGGAACAGTCAAAATGGATTCACTGTAGTGATTCTGATCCACTTAAAGCATTCACGTTTAAAATGCTTAGTTGCTTAGATTGGGCAAAAACTCCTAAACATTTATATTAATGTCAGTTTCAAAGTTGCCCTTTCCAACATCTTAAAAGTGTCCCATTTATTTTGGGCAGAATCAGCTGAGTTTACTCACTAGTTTACACCTCGGGAAGTGTTTCTGAAATTCATCTATTTAACCTTCTAAATTGGATTCAGTGTTTTCTTCAGGGCACCGTGGTTTTGTCATTTGCCTGCATTCAAATCATTAGGTTTCATCATAGAAATGAAAGCTCCCTTTTGAATTGCACAGTACCAGTCAGGAAATTCTCAGTGTCTTGGATTGTAGATGAAACGATGCATGAATTCAGGCACTGCAGGTCTCTACACCATCGATTGCACTCGGTAGCTTATTCAAACAGTAGATTTTAAATTTGAGGAACCGAGGTGAGGCCCCTTGCTATTAGGGGCACGAAAACGGGAAACCGTGCAGAGAATGGGGAAAATAAATCAGCCAGGATAACTACCTGCTCACTACCCAACGAGCAACAGGTGAAGAGATGACTGGGCTTTGTGCTGATGTCCCCATGATGACACTCGTTGGCAAAGCTCATACATGAAGAATGAGATACTTTCCTGATATACCAAGGGGTGGCTGGAACTTGTGATGTGCGAAATAGCAAAGGCTATTTTCACATGAATATCACAAACAGTAATTTCAGGTATGTTTTATAAAATACCAAAATTAAAGATTGGAAATGCAGTAAAGTTCTTTTATTAGGAAGTACTTGTAAGAACAGGTGGTGCTCTTGGAAATTTAGAAAGGAGATGTTAAGATTACAGGCTGTTAGGATAATAAAAACAATGAAAGACTTGCATTTCTCTGGCACATTTCATGACTTCAATATGCTTAACAGCCAATTCAGTACTTTTGAAGTGTAGTCATTATTACAATGTAGGAAACAGAGAACACAGAAAGGCAAGAAAAGAAACAAATACTGAATTTAAACAAATGGATGGAAGAAAGAACAGACAATAAATGAAAACTAAATAAATGAGACAGATCAGATGATTCAATGAGTTAGATGAGTGTGTAGCACAATTTGTACCTGGCTCACTGGGTGGATGAGCTCAATGTGCCCATGTGCTTCCTCCTTGTTCTGCATTTTTTCATGCTCACATCAAATATCATCACCCAAGAACTTTTAAAATGGCAGATTGGAGAGAAACAAGAAGTATCGCCCGGTAGCTCAGAATGGTAGAATGTCAAAGTTGTCTGTTCAATGACCAGTGTAGCTATCCAGCATGGACTCGATGAGCTGAATGGTCTCCTTCTGTGCTGTAAATACTCTATAAGAGGATGATTAGAGTTCATCTATGGGGTAATAAGATAAGAGAAAAGGAGAATGATTTAAGACAGTTGTGCAGAGAGACTGCAAAGCAGTGCAGCATACTGGAGCATCCTTTATTGAGAAGGGGTTGTGAGTCCAGTGGGACCCACTACTTTGAGTTATGCAGCCCTTGGCTAATTGCTGCAGCTGCCTCATGACTTGTTTTTGGATTGCTGGCTAAAACTGAGTTTGGACCCAGACCAATTTCCACATCTGTGGAAAAACGTATAGTACACTTCATCACTCTTCTAACGGAGATGTATTAGAACAGCTGAAGACCTTGCCTTTGGAACCATCGAGGAGCTTCTCATCTGTGATAATATTCTAGGTTTTCCCTGATGTTTTAATTCAGGGCAAGCTCTATGAAAGAAGAAAACAAAACTTGCCTTTTTATAGCAGCTTTCACGACCTCAAGATGTCCCAAGAAGAATTTTTTGCATTGAAATGTAATGTAGGCAAGGCACAGCCAATTTATGCACAGCAAGCTTCCACAAACAGCAATGTGGTAACTGACGAAATCATCTGTTTTAGGTGGTTTATCATAAGATCATAAGAACTAGGAGCAGGAGTAGGCCGTCCGGCCCCTCGCGCCTGCTCCGCCATTCAATAAGATCATGGCTGATCTTTTCGTGGACTCAGATCCACTTACCCGCGCTCTCACCGTATCCCTTAATTCCTTTATTGTTCAAAAAGATATCTACCTTAGCTTTAAAAACGTTTACTGAAGAAGCGTCAACTACTTCACTGGGCAAGGAATTCCATAGATTAACAACGCTCTGGGTGAAGAAGTTCCTTCTTAATTCAGTCCTAAATCTGCTCCCTCTAATCTTGAGGCTATGCCCTCTTGTCCTAGCTTCACCTGCCAGTGGAAACATCCTCTCTACTTGTATCTTATCTATTCCCTCCATAATTTTATATGTTTCTATAAGATCCCCCCTCATTCTTCTGAATTCCAATGAATATAATCCCAATCTACTCAGTCTCTCCTCATAAGCCAACCCCCTCAACTCCGGAATCAACCTAGTGAACCTCCTCTGCACCCTCTCCAGTGCCAGTACATCCTTTCTCAAGTAAGGAGACCAAAACTGCACACAGTACTCCAGGTGCGGCCTCACCAGTACCTTATAAAGCTGCAACATAACCTCTCTGCTTTTAAACCCAATCCCTTTAGCAATGAAGGACAAAATTCCATTTGCCTTCCTAATTACTTGCTGTACCTGCAGACCAACCTTCTGCGATTCATGCACAAGGATACCCAGGTCCCTCTGCATAGCAGCATGCTGCAACTTTTTACCATTCAAGTAATAATCCTTTTTACTGTTCTTCTTCTTCTTTCTTCTTTTGGGCCTCCTTATCTCGAGAGACAATGGATACAGTGGTTTGTATGGAGTGACCTCTTCACATTTATTAACATTGTATTCCATCTGCCAGACCTTTGCCCACTCACTCAATGTATCTATGTTCCTCTGCAAAGTTTCACAGTCATCTGCACACTTTGCTCTGCCACTCATCTTAGTGTCATCTGCAAACTTTGACACCCTACACGTGGTCCCCAACTCCAAATCATCTATATAAATTGTAAATAATTGCGGTCCCAACACCGATCCCTGAGGCACACCACTAGTGACTGATTGCCAACCAGAATAGCACTCATTTATCCCCACTCTCTGCTTCCTGTTAGTCAACCAATCCTCTATCCATGCTAATACTTTACCCCTAACGCCATGCATCCTTATCTTATGCAGCAGCCTCTTGTGCGGCACCTTGTCGAAGGCCTTTTGGAAATCTAGGTACACCACATCCACTGGGTCCCCATTGTCCACCTTGCTCGTAATGTCATCATAGAATTCCAAAAGATTTGTCAGGCATGACCTGCCCTTCATGAACCCATGCTGCGTCTGCCCAACGGGACAATTTCTATCGAGATGCCCACTTCCTCAACCCCAACTCTCTATGGACTAAGCTCATTTGGGAAATCATGTGAGGCATGTGATCCCCATGGATCTCGCTATCCAGAGATTGTGGGATCCTATTGTTTAGAGGTGGGGACAGTCATTGCATCATTCTAAGTCAAGCATTTTAGTTGGTGCCAGTCAGTGCAGAGTTTCCATTTTCCAGTGGGATTTCACTGCTTGGACTGGGAGCCCAGTGACCGAGATTCGGTTGCCTTCTTGACAGCATTAGTTAACAGGTTTTCAAGTTGGAAAACTTATTTTGACAGAAGATTGCTGTCTCCCCCTACCCAACAGCAGAGTTCCGTTGCTCAACCTGGCTCAGGAGCCGCTGCACAAACGTGGTAGATATCCACCTCTGGGAAATCATCGAGCACACATTGAAAACATTCTCCTCAGAGAACACCACCGACTGACAGCTAACAAAGCACTCGCACTGATTCAGGACCTCAAAAATAAAATCCACACACTTGCCTGAAATATCGTAGCCCCTACTGGAACACATTTCACAGCCTACAAACCTATGACAGTCCCACTTCTCGAAGGCACATCTCCTGGTTGACTGCTAACATCACCAACGCAACCAGGTAACTGACTCGATTGGTGAAGTCCCAGGTTTCAACCTCCCACAGAAAAGCTGGACAATCCTCAACCACTTGAGGATGGGCCAGGGAAGATGTGGCCTCTTGGTCCACAAGTAGAACATGAGGACCAGCTCAAGTTGTGACTGTGGCCATCTAAGTCAGACCATCACCAAATATTGAACTCTCACCCTGAGAGACCCATTCCTGGTGGCATCACAACCATTCACATTGCATCACCTGAAGTCATTGAATGGATTGTTAACCTTGACATCGAACTATGACTGCTTCCCCAGCCATAAGAATATATAGTGCAGAGAGAGTTCTAACTCCATCCTCTCAAGTAGGCAAAACCTGCTTCAGTTCTGGCAGCAACTGTGGACAGAGGAACAGTGTTCATAGAAAGTTTAAGGCACAGAAAAAGGCCACTTGGCCCATTGTGTCCAAGCCGGCCGCAAAATGATCCACCTATTCTAATCCCACCTTCCAGTATTTGGTCCGTAGCCCTGCAGACTACGGCACTTGAGGTGCATATCCAGACTTCTTTTGAATGAGTTGAGGGTTTCTGCCTGCACTACCCTTTCAGGCAGTGAATTCCAGACCCCCACCACCCTCTGGGTGAAAAAGCTTTTCGTCATCTCCCCTCTAATTTTTATCCCAATCACTTTAAATCTTAGCCCCCTCGTCACTGACCTCTCTGCTAAGGTGAATAGCCCTTCACTTCCACTCTATCCAGGCCCCTCAAAATGTTGTACATTTTAATCATATCCTTTCAGCCTTCTCTGTTCCAAGGAGAACAACCCCAGCCTATCCAATCTTTCCTCAAAGCTGCATTTTTCCAGTCCTGGCAACATCCTTGTAAATCTCCTCTGTACCCTCTCTAGTGCAATTACATCCTTTCTGTAATGAGGTGACTAGAACTGCACACAGTACTCAAGTTGTGGCCTAACCAATGAGTTATACAGTTCCAGCATAACCTCCCTGCTCTTATATTCTGTACCGCGGCGAATATAGGAAAGGATTCCACATGCCTTCTTAATAACCACCTTATCGACTTGTCCTGCTACCTTCAGGGATCTGTGGACATTCATGCCAAGGTCCCTCACTTCCTCTACACATCTCAGTATTTTCCCATTAATCGTGTATTCCTTTGCCTTTTTTTTTAGAGATACAGCACTGAAACAGGCCCTTCGGCCCACCGAGTCTGTGCCGACCATCAACCACCCATTTATACTAATCCTACACTAATTCCATATTTTTACCACATCCCCACCTGTCCCTATATTTCCCTACCTATACTAGGGGCAATTTATAATGGCCAATTTACCTATCAACCTGCAAGTCTTTGGCATGTGGGAGGAAACCAGAGCACCCAGAGGAAACCCACGCAGACACAGGGAGAACTTGCAAACTCCACACAGGCAGTACCCAGAATTGAACCCGGGTCGCTGGAGCTGTGAGACTGCGGTGCTAACCACTGCACCTTGTTTGACCTCTCCAAATGCATCACCTCACACTTCCATTCTCCACTTTTCTGCCCATCTGACCAGACCATCAGTATCTTCCTGCAGCCGACAGCTATTCACCACAAGGCCAATCTTTGTGTTATCTGCAATTTTCTTGATCATGCCCCATACATTTATGTCCAAATTGTTAATATATACCACAAAAAGCAGGGGACCCAATACTGAGCCCCAAGCAGCACCACTGGAAACAGCCCTCTAGTCGCAAAAACACCTGTCAACAATTACCCTTTGTTCCTGCCACTGAGCCAATTTTGTATCCACCTTGCTGCATTTCCCTGGATCCCATGGCATTTTATTTTTTTAACCAGTCTGCCATGTGGGACCTTGTCAAAAGCCTTGCTAAAATCTTCAGTTTTTCTTTGAAGTAGGCATTTGATTCCCTCCTCCATTTTTTTTATTCTTTCAAGTGGGTGTCACTGTCAAGGCCAGCATTTCTTGCCCTTGACAACTGAATGGATTGCTTGGCCATTTCAGAGGGCAGTTAAGAGTCAACCACACAGGCAAGGCCAACAGATTTCCTTCCCTAAAGGACATTAGTGAACCAGTTGGGTTTTTACGACAATCAATGATAGCTTCATGGCACCATTACAGAGACCAGCTTTCAATTCCAGATTTTGCCAGATTTAAATTCCACCAGCTGCCATTGCATTAGCCTTGGCCTCTGGATTATTAGTTCAGGGACATTACCACTAGGCCTGTCCTGATGAAAGGTCACAGACCTGAAACGTTAACTCTGCTTCTCTCCACAGATGCTGCCTGACCTGCTGAGTATTTCCAGCACTTAGTTTTTATTACCATTAGGCCACCGTCTCAGTCGATTTATCTATTTCTATTTAATGTGGCGTTTGATGTGCGGAACATCATTGCCCCAAATCTTTTGGTCCTCCAGCCGTGGGTCGCCACACTCCACTTCCACGGATCCTCAAATAGGATATAATTGGCAATACAATGTGAAGGCCATGAAGTTAATTCAGAACGACCTGAAATATATTGTGAAATTCGCCTGTGAACATTTTAAGGTGAGCTGCAGTTTGCGGCAAAGCCAGACGCCGGCGTGAGGCAGGTGCGTGAGGCCTGTCGCTACGAGAGCGCATGCGTACACGGCGCATGTGACGGCTAGTACGCACGCGTATCTGCCGCTGCTAGGTTAGAGCGCATGTGTACTCGCCGCCAATCGATGCGTCTGGCGTTTTTTGCCGCAGAAGCAGCGCACCGGTTGCGAGCGAGCGGCACGGGCCGAGAAGCGAACGAATTCATGACCTTACCAACAGTTTAACTATGCAGTCCTGTCAGCTCCACAGAAAGTAAGTGTTCACCTGGCGACCGATTTCCCCCCTGCCGAGGTGGTTAGATCGTAGTTTAACTCTTGAGGTGGCGTCGGACAGTTAACAAAAGAGGGGCGGGCGCTGGGCAACCGAACCTGCCAGCGGATGACCCGCCCTCTACCTCCATACGTATTGGTCCGTTGTGCCCTCAATGGGCGGGGCGCCGCTGCAGGGCCTGGCTCCCCATTGGTCGGGCGGCGGTGTCGATCACGCCAGCTGCTGCCTGACTTCCGGCAGGGAGTTGGGCTCGGGAGCCTCAGTGGGTTTTTTTTGCTTTCTCTCTGAAAAGTGTTTCTAAATTAAATTACATTATCCTGGTATTTTATGTTTTAAAATAATGCCTTAAACGATGCAAAGTAAACGCCGCCGGCCTTGTCGTGTGGAGGTTGTAGCCTTTGCAGAGAATATTTAAAAGTAAGAATCCACCGGTTGTGTCTATTTAACTTTTTAAATGTCTGAAATTTTCTCTGGCATTCATACCTGAACGATTAATTTTTGTTTGTTTGTAACTCAATAAGGGTGAGATGCCTGCAAATAGTAAACTCGTTGCTGTGGCTACTGTTTTTTATTGTATCGAAATTGCCAAGAAGTACTAAAGTTAACTTTAAAAAAAATTAAAGTTTTTGAGGTGATTTCTCAAAAAATGTAGAAAATGGGAGCCTAAATTCATCTTAAAAATCCAGTCTCCGAGACGTCAGACTGGCTTTGTGTGTCTGTGTGTGAAATTTCTCTCTGATGTCAAGGCTTTTCTTTAATATATTCATATAAAAGGGCAGCTTCAAAGAATGCTATTTAAAATGCAGTACTTCAAGGGGAGGGTTGTTGTGCGCTCTGCAAATCTTTATTAAACCAGAGCCGTCTGTCCGTGTCACATGAAGATTAATGTGGGGAGAGGGAGGACAGAGAGAGAGAAAATCGCTGCTTGATTTGAATTGCCAGCCCCTTTTCATCTCAGATCTTGAGGAATTGTGGTGTTAGGTGGTGGCATAACCTTGTGGCTGATGCACGGTTTAATCAGTTTAGGCAATCTGCAATCTTTACAGTACGCCATTGTTACAAAGGCATTTCCCCTTCTCGAACTGTTTTTAAAACCAGTTTATCTTGAATTGATTAGCAGGGAATCCAGCGTGACTAATCATTTGCGCAGAACGGCAGCAGTTGTCATTAGATATCCCCCCCCCCCCCCACCCATTGCATCCCCAGATAATAACAATTGATTTTGGTCGTGCGACGTTTTTGTACTTCGAAAAAAGGTCGTCCTTTTTTTCCTAGTTGTGCATTTTAAAGAACAAAACACATGGCAACGAGGTAATGTGGGTAATTCAGGAGCTGATATTATTTTGTTTTTTTAATGAGGGGAAAAAATCGTGAATATGAAGTTCCCGAAGAAGCTGTTCATTGTGAATAGATGCAGACTGTGTTATCTGTTGCAGGAGAGATAAGAGAATAGATTGCTGGCCTGTTTCTGAACCCTGCTTTTAATGAGTTGGTTGCTAGGCAAATTTCATCTCGATCAGTTTAATCCTCAAGATGTCGTTTACACTTTGAGATGCCGGGTGATGCAGTCAACTTGCTCGCATTTAAGACTTTCGAGACAGCAATTGCGAGGCCTTCAGATGTCCAAACCATGTACTTAAAACTTGAGCTGTAATATGATTTTCAGTGGACTTTAAGTGTTGTGGTTGACTTGTCTTGTAATTAGCTTGACGTTTTAAAAAAAATTCTTGCAGTAGAAGTACTTTTTCTAACTGCTTGCGTATTTAACAAATTGGGCTAATTAAAGCGAGAGGACAGTAATTTTCTAGGGAGTCAGATTTTATATAAATGTTTTTTGATTGTTCCCATGTGGCTGTTTTTTAAAAAAAAATCGTTTTCCGGTTTTGAAACCCATTTAATGTTCATCTATATTTTCTCCTTTGTGTTGGGATATAATTTATTCCCAACACACCTGTTTAGCTTCAAGCTTTCATTAAATCACGAAGGGGTGTTTATTTGGGGTCTAGTTTTTAAAGTAAGCTGAACAAACAGAAGTGCCTAAAAAAATTGTTCTATGCTGGAGGCTGATCCTTTTCCAGGCATGCTAGCTATGTTGTATAGTTTACCTAGTTAAAGTCTAATAGCATTGCAACAGCATTTCCAGTTCCTAGCGAGGTAATGGAGCAAAGTGTACTGTAAACTTTGAACACATAAATGAGTACCAGCATCTCCCAGAATTTCACTGCAAAAAGATAATGGCTGTTGAGAATTTCCTAATTCCCAGCAGCTATTCTCAGTGGTGCTGCAAGGAAGAGGATGATGTGACTGTTGGTAAGATGCACTTAGTTTGCCAATGCATCATTATATCAAGATTTGATTATACTGCAATCACATCTTGCTGCCTCTTGTGAGTTAAAACTGCTACTAATAGGATGTTGGAATTTTGTGATTCCACCCTAGAGTTGGAAGGCAGCTTGAGTTTTAAGTACATGCTTTGAATATAACCAGTTTTACAGTATTAATAATTTGGACCCTTATGCAGTGAATTGTTATGACTTGGAATGCATTGTCTGAAAGGATGGTGGAAGAAGATTCTGTAGTAACGTTCAAAAGGTGACTTGAAGTAGTAAAATAGGACTTTGGGGAAAGAGCAGGAGAGTGGAGATTAATTGAATAGCTCTTTCAAACTACTGGGACAGACATGATGGGCTGAATGATCTCTTTCTGTGCTACTTCATTCTGTGCCCCGAAGCTGGGAATTCCTGGGCAGCAAACCATTCTGAGCCTACTGTTCATGTGATCCTATCAAAAACTAACTCCATCTTCTCTCGAGAGGACTGGTATTGCTGGTTTGACTTGCTTCTAGTTTGCAGGTACAGCAGGTGATGAGGAGGGCAAATGGAATTTTGGCATTTATTGCTAAAGGAATAGAGTATAAAAGTAGGGAAGTGTTGCTGAAAATGTACAAGGCATTGGTGAGACCGCACCTGGAGTATTGTGTACAGTTTTGGTCCCCTTACTTGAGAAAGGATGTAGTTGCATTGGAGGCAGTTCAGAGGAGGTTCACTAGATTGATTCCAGAGATGGGGGGGGGGGGGGGGGTTTGTCTTATGAAGAGAAATTGAGCAGTTTAGGCCTTTACTCTCCTGGAGTTTAGAAGAATGAGAGGAGATCTAATTGAGGTATATAAGATGATTAAGGGGATTGACAAAGTAGACATGGAGATGATGTTTCCTCTTGTGGGGCAATCTAGAACGAGAGGTCATAGTTTTAGGATAAGGGGTAGCAGATTTAAAACAAATGAGAAATTACTTCTCTCAAAGGGTCGTGAATCTGTGGAATTCACTACTCCAGAGTGCGGTGGATGCGGGGACATCGGGTAAATTTAAGGAGGAGATAAACAGATTTTTAATTAGAAATGGGTTGAAGGGTTATGGAGAGCAGGCAGGAAAGTGGAGTTGAGGTGAAAATGAGGTGAGCCATGATCATATTGAGTGGTGGAGCAGGCTCGAGGGGCTGAATTGCCTACTACTGCTCCTAGTTCTTCTGTTCTCTCTTGTTTGCCTTGCCCCTGGGATGGTGGGGAAGGGGAATGCTGAATTTAGAATATTGTGCCATAATATCTCCATAGACAGGCACTGAACCAATTTTTATTTTCGTACACAGTCTATACAAATTATAATGCACATCCTAACCCATCCCTTGGGAAAATTGGCATTTAAGATTCAGTTTGATAGAAGTGTTCTTGTCCTAGTCAGGCGGTCAATCTATCCAATTGTAAGTGGGTGGGTTTGAGTTTTAAGGCTGGAATTTGATTTGAGTCATGTTACTAAATGTGCCCTGGGCCCTTTGCTATTGAGTTGAATCTTGATAAATGCCACATTTCTGAGCTGTTGGATCAGGATATGAATTTCGTTGATTTAGAATTTCAGAAGATAGCAATTGCAATTTAAACCCTAGCGCAGGTCCTGTTTACTCATTACTAATTGAAAATATTCTCCTCTTTCCATTTTTCCCCCATATATCTTATTTTGAAGGTGCTTGGCTACTGGCTACTCATTAGTGCCAAGTCCCAAGACTATTTGACCTCATCCTTCCAGGATACCCACTAGCTGTCTTCCCATCATAGCATTCAGCTATTGCCAATTTGAGTTTAGTGTCCAGCCCTCAACTATCCATATGCTGGCCTCTGATTTGTCCAAATTGTTGTCTAGTCTTTGTGCCAATCCTAGTATTGCCAGGCTGTTTGGTGGGAAACAAAATCAAACATGAGCCTGTCCACTCAACACATGGTCTAGTGGGGGTAACTGGATTGCAATCAGGAGCTGCAACACTGTCCTTCCCTGTCCTACTTCCCTAGCTCAAAGGCATTGAAACTACCACCCTGCTAAATGGTATAGATTTCGAACAGATCTCGCAACTCAAAACTGGGCATCCATGAGGCACTGTGGACCAGCAGCAGTAGAATTGTATTCAACCACAATCTGTAACTTCATGGCCCGGCATTTCCTGCACTCTGCCATTACCATCAAGCCGGGGGACCAACCTTGGTTCGATGAAGAGTACAGGAGGGCATTTCAGGAACAGCACCAGGCATACTTAAAAATGAGGTCAGCCTGGTGAAGCTACAACATGGGATTACTTGCATACCAAACAGTGGAAGCAGCATGCAATAGACAAGACTGTCATCCCACAACCAACAGATCAGATCAAAGCTCTGCAGTCCTGCCACATCCAATCGTGACTGGTGGACAATGAAACAACTGAGGAGGAGGTGGCTCCACAAACATCCTCATCCTCAACGATGGGGGAGCCCAGCACATCAGTGCAAAAGATAAGGCTGAAGCATTTGTATCCATCTTCAGCCAGAGGTGCTGAGTGGATGATCCATCTCAGCCTCCTCCTAAGGTCCCCAGCATCACAGATGTCCGTCTTCAGCCAATCCAATTCACTCCATGTGATATGAAGAAACAGCTGAAGACACTGGATAGTGCAAAGGCTTTGGGCCCTGATAACAATCCAGCAATGGTGTTACAACCGACGCAGGAAGAGTGCACTGCCTTTAGTTTCACTTCTCCACAGGTCACAACACCTATTTAAATGTTTATCCAGTTACCAATACAGCCAATCAGATACTCTATTTTTTTTATCCCAGAATAAAGTACACCAATCAGGTTTCTTTAATAAACAACAAAATTATCAGTTTATTATAAAATAAGATTTAACCAGTCATGAAGCAAAGCATTAACACACTGATTACAATATGAAAGTTCCCTGTTAAAATTCCCCAGTTACACTCTCACTGGGAAAAATACAGGAATTCACTCTGCAGAGATCTGATACCAAAAAAAAACGTCTTTGTCCAAATACTTACCAATTCTTGAAAAAAGAAAGATTTGGAAGGAAGTCAGTTGTCCTTTTTTTGGTCTGGCATCTGGTTATCCTGAGACAGATCACTGGATTCATTTCAGAAGCAGTCAGTTCTGGAGATGTCAAATTATTCTAATAGACTTTCTAGGAGAAATATGGCATTGAGGTTTTTCTGCCAGCACACAATTGAATTGCAGGATTTTTTTCAGTTCCTCAGGAGCTATGTGGCACCAGGGATTTTCTTTTTGCTCTTGCACACTGAATCTTGGCAGGATTTCTTCAAAAAGGTTGAGAAGGAGATGATCTGAGTGGTTTCTTTTCTCCTTGGCATGAAAACACCACCAACTATCTTCAGGCAGTTCACAGCACAACTGAAAATGTCCAAACCCCAAACAGTGAGTCGACCTACTGACTAACATAAACCTTGACATGTGGCTATTCTGTAACCATTTTTCCCCCAAGTCACCAAGGGTTCTGAGCCCAAATCACAAGTGGCCTCCAGCACAGGTAGCTTTCAAACAACATCTTGTACTGTCTGTGAACATGGTTTGAAAAAAAATCCCTGGAATCTTTTCAGTTTTAACTTTCTCAAAATAAAAATATAAAAAGTAATGGAAGTACTTTCGAAACAATAGCACTGAAGACTTGTGCTCCACAATTAACTGCACCCCTAACCAAGCTGTTCCAGTGCAGCTACAACACGGGCATATACCTGACAATGTGTAAAATTGCCCAGGTTTGTCCTGTGCACAAAAAACAGGACAAATCCAACCCAGTCAATTACTGTCCTATCAGTCTACTCCTGATCATCAGCAAAGTGATGGATGATGTCATCGACAGTGTTATCAAGTGCCACTTGCTCAGAAATAAACTGCTCAGTGCTGCTCAGTTTGGGTTCCGCCAGGGCCACTCAGCTCCTGACCTCATTACAGCCTTAGTCCAAACATGGATAAAAGAGCTGAACTCCAGAGGTGAGGTGAGAGTGACTGCCTTTGATATCAAGGCTGCATTTGACCAAGTATGGCATCAAGGAGCCCTAGCAAAACTGAAGTCAATGGGAATCAGGGGTAACTCTCCGCTGGTTGGAGTCATACCTAGCACAAAGGAAAATGATTGTGGTTGTTGGAGGTCAATCATCTCAGTCCTCTGACATCGCTGCTGGAGTTCTTGGGTAGTGTCCTTGGCCCAACCATCTTCAGTTGCTTCATTAATGACCTTCCCTGCATCATCAGATCAGAAGTTGGGATGTTCACTGTGCAATGTTCAGCACCATTCGTGACTCCTCAGATACTGAAGCAGCCCATGTCCCTATGCAGCAAGACCTGGACAACATCCAGGCTTGGACTGATAATTGGCAAGTAACATTCGCGCCACACAAGTGTCAGTAAATGACCATTTCAAGTAAGAGAATTTTGCCATCTCCCCTTGACATTCACTAGCATTACCGTCGCTGAATCCCCCACTATCAACATCCTGGGGGTCACCTTTGACCAGAAACTGAACTGGACCAGCCACACACATGCTGTGGCTACAAGAGCAGGTCAGATGGTTGGAATTCTGCAGCAAGTAACTCACCTCCTAACTCCCCAAAGCCTGTCCACCATCTACAAGGCACAAGTCACGAGTGTGATAGAATGCTCTCCACTTGCCTGAATGGGTGCAGCTTCAACACCATCCATGACAAAGTAGCCTGCTTGATTGGTACCGCATTCACCAGCTTCAACATTCACTCCCTCCACCTCCGGCACACAGTGGCAGCAGTGTGTACCATCTACAAGACTCATTGCAGCAACTCATCAATGCTCCTTCGATAGCACCTTCCAAACCCATGCCTTCTACCCCCAAAAGGACAAGAGCAGCAGATGCATGGGAATGCGACCACCTGCAAATTCCCCCTCCAAGCTACACGCCATCCTGACTTGGAACTATGTCGCTGTTCCTTCACTGTTGCTGGGTCAAAGTCCTGGAACTCGCTTCCTGACAGCACTGTTGGTGTACCTACACCCTAAGGAGTGCAGCGATTCAAGAAGGCAGCTCACACAACCTTGTCAAGGGCAATTAGGGATGGGTGATAAATGCCAGCCTAGCCAGTGATGCCCACATTCCCCCAGCGAATTAAAAAAAAATGTATTAGTGCCTATATCTTATGTTAATGGCCCCTAGTTTTGGATTACCCCACAAATGGGAATATCTTCTCTGCATCTGCTCTGTCAAATACCTCCATAATTTTAAAGACCTCTACCAGGTCTACACTCGTTTTTTTTTGGAGAAAAGAGCCCCAAGCTGTTCAGTCTTTCCTGCTAGTTAGAATCTCTCTCGTTTTGATTTCATCCACATGAATCTTTTTCGAATGTTATTGAGTCATTGGAGAAGCCTTTATTTCTTTCACTTTAAAATTTGTCGCTTTCCATATTGCCTGACACGAGGTTGGTCGTGAATATGGATATGCTTCTGTTACTGTAATATCAGAACATCTGCAGAAGCTTCCTGCTCAAATACAAACTGATATTCTAAAACAAACTTGATTTTATCCAATGTACGAGGATTGACAGTGGTCCTAATTGATTTCTATTGCCTGTATAGAAGTCAGTTTTCAAGTTATTTGAAACTTCCACCTAAGCAGCAATGGGAATAAAAATGATAAATTTGAACTCCTCCTTTTAGCCTGTTTAATTCTCCTAAAAACTCATTAAAACACTTGAAATATTGAAATAAATCTCTCGGTGGAATTTTTGCTGCTTGGATCATGAGTTTTGTATCCTGAGTGCACAAAAAGTGATTTAGGAGAGCAGACATTCTGTACTTGGATTATGTGGTTAATAATTAACCAATGTTTCAGATTGAAATGCAGAAGTCATAACTGGGTTTCCAAACCTTTTCAAATATTCTGTGACTTGGAGCAGGAGCACTGGGCTTAATTTGTTGTTGTTCAAAATGTGGGGCGCTAGCCGAGGGTGTCCGGGGAGAGGTCAGGCATTAAGACAAAAAAAACCTGAATTGCTTGAAGTGAAAGGAAGGGGAAAGGATGAAGGAGCTTATCCTCGTATCAACTTCCTGGTGGTAGAATGGGGGAGGGGTTGGGCTGCACATTTGGGTAAATAAGTGTCTTCAGTCTTCCGACTTATCCCCATGCAGGATCTCTCGCAAAACTGTTAAATGCATGGATTGTTCCTTGGAATAGGAAATGGCTAAGAAATAAAGCGTGGCTGCCCGATCCAAACCTGACCAGACCCGATGACGTGTCTGGATCGGGTCGGGTTTCTCTTCCGGGTCCAGCATTCAGGCTCGGGCTGGGTCTGGCTGGACGTGAACAGTGCTGCTTTGCTCTAGGAAGTAATCTTCGAATGAACATTCAGGACGTCATGGTGGGAAACATGCAGTCCGCACTCCGCAGTAAAGACTGGCTAGCCGACCAAACCCGACTACATGGGTCGGGGGCGGGCATTTAAAAAAAATTCAAGGACTCTGGGTTGGGTTTTAATTTTATACCGGAACCAGGCTTTACTAAGAAACTTATTTGCCAGCACTGTAGACTTCTGAGAACGCTACTGGATTTACAGAGTAAGAGAAAGTGATGTATTACTAACAGCAGCTTGCATTTATATAGTGCCTTTAATATAAACGTCCCAAGGTGCTTCACAGGAGTGTTATTGAACAAAATTTGACTCAACTATATCAGGAGGTATTAGGACAGGTGACCAAAAGCTTAAGCAAAAAGGTAGATTTTTTTTTAAGGAGTGTCTTGGAGAGAGAAGTAGAGGGGTTTAGGGAGTAAATTCCAGAGCTTAATCAAAAATTGTACTTCAACTGCAGTTGGGCCATACAAGTTGCAGTATTTGGGCAGCAAAATGCTGCTGCATGCGGAGTGTAGTAATTGGCATGATTTATTGCAGCATGCCAAATCACTTGCCCTACCCAAACTGCACTAGGGTTAAGCAGAGTACAGGCTTATAAGGAAAGGCCTCAAATATCTATCGAACCATGCAGCTGCTGTTAATAGCACAGGAAAATGGATGGAGACCTGGTATTAGCACAGCTTGCCTTTGTTAGATGTACTGCATTATTAAGAATTTCTGTTGCATTTTACAAGCAAGGGCAGGTTGGTTGCCACTGACAACTTGGTGCAAATCCAGGCTAATGTTTAATTACGTATAATTAACTGCAAGCACAAACTGTAGTTGTAATTATGCAAAACAAATGGCAAACTAAGAATAAATACATTGCACTTCATGGAGTAAAGTCCCCAGGGCCTGGCTTGATCTCATTCCGTAAACAGCTATTCAAGTTTTTTTGAAGAAATTAATGTAAAACCATTATAGGGTGCCATAATTCCTGACTGCGTAATGGCAATTACTGAAACCCAATTGCTGACTGAACAGATATATTGGGGCTTGGGGGTTAAAAAGAAAGCTGTAAACCTGAAGTAAGATCCATTTTGATGGACTCTTGTGAGAAACCATCATATTTTCCCTTTTCTGATTCTGTTGAATATCTTGTGTTTTCAGCATTAAAAGAAATTGTGGGATTGTTCTGTGAACATTCTGATCAGTACCTTCCCTCTGCAAAACAAAGGATCTTGCAAAGATTGAGTTTAATGGTAGTTGTGGTAATTGCAAATATCTCTTCAATAAGCATCTGCCCATCGGCATTTTGGTCTTGAAAGATAAAGGCAGCGGGTATCTAAAAAGACATGATTGACCATCAGATGTGACTCCTTTTACAGAGGAATTTGCTTTAAAACCAATTTCTTTTTATGCAGCAAGTTACAATCTGGAATGCACCACCTGACAGGATAGTGGAAGCAGATTCAATAGTAACTTTCAAAAGGAAATTGGATAAATACTTCAAGGAAAAAATTGCAGGGCTGTGGGGAAAGAGCAAGGGAGTGGAACTAATTGGATAGCTTTTTCAAGAGCTGGCAGAGGCATGTTGGGCTGGATGGCCTCCGATTCTGTATGATTCTGATTTGCTAGTAAGTTGGTGTTAAACTTCAGGTTTCTACATCTTTGAAAAAAAGTAGTCATTGGTTTCCCATTGCCTGTTGAAAATTTGAAATTGACTGAGGATGGGCATTATCCTGAAGCTGATTTTAAACATTCACCCTCCAAAACTTGTGTTGAGTAACAATTTGCTGTTACCACCAAACTGAATCTTAAGATTTTATCCTTGATTATTAGAAATCTGTAGCATTGCATGTTTTGTGCAGGTTGTCAGTTGTGTGCAGTTGATTTGGGAGCTCTCACCTCTAACTTCTCACTAATGCTTACAGAAAAAATAAAACCGCTTTTCCATAGCAACGTGGCTAAAGTAGTGATTTACAGTTTTAATTTCTCAGTCAAGGGAAATGATGCAGTTTTGTATTCAATCTGTCTACTGTTGCCCTGAAATTAGTTGAGTCAGTATTGGTTTTGTTCTGTGTGGATGAGTCTGCAGAGCAATTCCTTCAACACCTTTATAACAGCTACTGGAATTGAGCAGGGAAGTGGGACTGCTCCGTGGAGAGCTGGCATGGATTCGATGGGCCATATGGCCGCCTCCTATGCCGTATGACTCTGACTTTAAGTTGGCAAAATTGTTCTGTGATTTATGATGGCAGTCAGAAGTCCAAATCAACTTAAAATGTAATTTACCGACTCATTACTTGAAGTAGGTTACGCTGTTCTAAATTAGTCTCCAAGTACAACATACCTCAAATTAGGTCAAGTGCTGGTGCTGTTTCGAATGCATGGCTGTTTATTGCCTGTATAGACCTTGTGGTGAAATCACCCAGTGCTGGCTAATGCTCCTTTTGCCTTTATTTGCTGCTGTTTGCTCCCATCAGTTTAATTTAAACCCCCTAGACACGTAACCAAGGAGTGTAGGTGGTGGTTTGAATTGTGAAGCAGAATTCACTGAGCATCAGATTGTTTACTTGCTAATAGGGGACGCGAGCTGGGCTTAGATTGTTGAGACAGGTTAGTTTTACCCTAATGTATTGCTGTAATAATAGTCTTGCTCCTTGCCAAAAGAACCACAGGTTCAGACTTCAGACTTGCTTGGGTTAGGAGCCAGTGGTGCAAAGCTACTGTTTGTGGGATTAGGACTGAAGGCCCCTACGTTAGAATGCCCCTCTCTCTTCCCACCACAAATCTAACAATGCCTTGGTATTGCAGATCACCGGTTGTCCTGGGACAGCCGATTTTGGTTGGAGTGCAACATATACTTATGTTGAGAATGTTATGGGAGCCTCAATGAAAATGAGGCACTTGTAGATGATAACCTGTGGAAATAAAAATGCCAAAAGGGAACACAGAGGTACATAACTGCAAGAACTGTTCGCCTGATTTGAATGTATTGTTCCCAGTGAGGTACATTGACCCTTATCCCCATAAGCTTCGAATTGTTGAATATTTCAAAGTCCCTAATACTGATAATGCCCATGGTTAATGAGGCTAATTGGTAGCAGAGGCCTGTTTTTCATCTGTACATTAATTGAGAATGCACTTGAAAATTTTATATTACACTTGATAAATATATCCAAAATTGTGGCATATTCCATCATATTCATCCTGGGATGTCTTCCTGATTTAAATTCATCATGCAAAGTACCATGAGCTTCGGCTCAATGAACCAGTGCCTGTCTGTTCCCCAGGTACTGAACTGATTTGAAGAGCACATTTCTGCATGTTAGTGGAATGTCATCAGTCCTCCGCAGAATGGAATGCAAATGATGGGATGATATATGTACAATGCTGTATCATGCCCACAGCACCTCACTTGATGACAAGACCATTAGTTTGATGGATGGTTCAGGATGAATTAGATGCATGTATGTTTTAGTTAGTTTTCAGGCCCCTCCGCTTGTTTACTGACAAGTTCAACAGTAACTCTGTATTCCTGATGCTGTCAATTTGTGCAAGCTTTGTTTCTAGTTTCTTTTGAGGGAGGGGTTGGAAGGGGGGGTTGCGGAGAGCAAAAGAAATGGGGAAATTGGATGACTTCTCCTTTGAGTGAATGGTCTGTCACTTAAATTGGAAAAATTGGCATGTGATGGCGCCAGTGTGATAACATAATGAATGTCAGGAACATTGGCAACTTGTACATCCTTGGAGCATAATATGCAGGAGAAATCCAAATCCCGGATGCATGTAGCAGCTTTAGTTTCTAGCAATACAATGTCAAATTGACTCTCCGGATTGAAATCTGCAAAAGCAAGGATGTGCTTAATTCCTGAGTGAGGCAGAAGATTGTAAATCTTTTTGTGGTAGACTTTTGAAATGGCAACTAATGTATTTCTTCAGGTAAGATTTCTTTTTATTTGGCTCTGTGAGCTGAAAATCTGAACAGCCTGGGAGTGTAACAGTTAAGATTTTTGTGAGGCACATCGGTAATTATAGGTTCTTGGAGATGATCTAAGGCTGAATTCTATAGCTATCCATATATGTGAGCACTTCTCAGGCCATCAGATGAAGGTATCCCAACAGGAGGGAGTGGGACTAATGTCGCAACTAAAATGTTTGTGGCAGTGAATATATTTTCATTTCCCCTGTAGGTGGTTGACCATCATGTCTCCTGGAGTTAGCTATATAGTTTGTGCAGCACCTCCTCTGTGTCCACTGCCCAGGCTGATTTATGATCAACCAGAAAGAAGCAGTATTTAGAAGGAGTTAATTGAAGGCTTCTTTTCTCCTTCCTTTATTCAACCCACCCTGCACCTGTCACCTTCCTTTGGAATGCTACACATCTTCATCAGTTTAGCTAAGAACTGATAACAGGAGTGTTCACTTAGTTATTTATAGTACCTCCCATGGCATTTTGGAAGTTAGTGCATGTCACCTACTGTAGTAATTGCAAGGTGAATTCTCCAGAAATGTTTTTAATTCATGCGCTGCTCTTGTGAAACAATTTGGTCCTACCTCTGCCATTTTATGCTGGTACTCCCCTCACCCACCCTCCAAAGGAAAACTGCTGGTCTTGCACAGGGCAAGTCCTTGGGTAAGGAGGAAAAGGTATGGTGCATCCATCTCCTGTCAAGTTGGCTGTCTTTATCTTGAGGTTCTGTGTATATCAATAAACATGTGACCCTCAGTCCCTATTTCTGATGCAGTCTGGCTATGTGGAAGTAATGGGAGGTGGGAATAGCTGAAAATTGAGCAAATGGTTCTACATGTAGTGCATTTCTGTACTGTGCGCTAGAACAGGAGCACTAAGAATGCAAGTGCCTTGGGACTAGAATGTTTAGCTGCAGTTTTAGTAAATATTCCAGGTAGAAATTACTGAAACCAAATAGATTTCAAATTCGGATACCATCATAGGAATACAAATGCAAATTCAAAATGTAATCTTGTTTTAGGTCATCCTTTGCTTTTTTGTGGAGGGAGAGTGGGGGAAAAATAGCCATGGACATGTATGCGATGCAGCTTTTTGAGTTGTGGGTTAAGATAAATGAATGCTGAAATTTGTGCAAATCTAACAACACTTGGTATTGTAAACCCTCCTCAGCATTAATCAATACAGTGTTGGGCATGTGGGTTTTCATTTAAGTTTGTTTTGAGCAGCCAGCTATTATCCTCTGTGTGCTAGGACTTCATATAGTATGGAATCATTACTTGAATCTGCAATACCCGATAAAGTTGGTTTATATTTCACCAATTTTTTTTTGCAAGTACAGAGCATGTCTGACACCAGAATGCAGGAAAATTGTTGAGTCACTTGGCTCATATTGGGAACCCTCCAAATTTTTTGTTCTGCACAAAATTTACTCCAAGGCAAATTGTAGTTGTGTTGTCTAATGGAGATTGCACTTCAGCCAAGTTTGGCTCATATCTGATCTATGTGGACTGCTGATATCCTGTTTAGACTTGACTGAAATTATTGCAGCAAGCATAGGTGTTTGAAGTGAACAGATCTCACGTGGCCTGCTTTTTGTCTGGGTCTGTGAAGCAAGAGTATTGCCTGAGACTTGTGTTAGTAAATGTGAATCTGGGATTAATGGGGCAATAATGCCACCCTTCACCCCTCTTGCCCTGAACTGTATGGACATAGTTGTCAGTAGAAACCAGAATGAGGGAATGAGTGCATCCATTCCTGGTCATGGTGGCCCATGTGATGTGATCTGAGAGATTTGAAGGTATAACTTACTTCTAACTTGTGGCATCTGTTTTTTTAAAAATAATTTATATATAGTTGTCCAATTATAGCAGTTTTTTTCAGGAACTTAATACTTTTCAAAAGATATACATTTTTTCAGGAACTATAGGGGATACTTGGTTTTTTGGGGTTGGGGAGGAGGTTGGGTTGGGAGTGCACTGGACTGATTTGGAAATGGTAGCCCGAATAATTTTTGGGAGCAAGATGCAGAGGCTCGATCTGTAAACTCACCACATGCTGAGACACTCTGGTTTGGATGTCTTGGGGTCCCAAGTCCAGCTTGTGATGGTGAATTGACACATGCAAAGCATTTTGAAACTTGGCTATAGATGAATGAGATGGATTGCTCTGAGGAACATCTGGCTTTATGTACTCTGTGCAAATAAACACTGCAGGAGATTCAGGTGTGCACAGCTGATGGAACATTATTGAACCTATATAGAGCTTGTTTGACCTAGTTGAGACGCCCTCTGGTATAGGGCAATATGAAACTTAGTCGTATTGAAAGTAATTTCACTGGTTGAATTGCAGTGGGCTATTTACATTATTGAAGATAGGAGTCTGTGCTCTACGGGCTGTTCCCAGGGACGCACACCGAGACAAACATCAACTGCTGCTGGAGGACTATCAATTTGGTGAAAGACGCCCTTTGGTCTGCCCGAAACTTGCTGGTCTTCCAGCGCAAAGAGTTGTCCACCACCGAATGTTGCAGACTGGCACATTCCAAGGTCCAGGACTACGTGCTGAGGGACGCACAAAAGCTTGGGGCAGCCGCAGCAAAGGCTCAATGGGGAAAGACCACAGTGTAAGGTTCCCCCACCAAGCTGGACTGAGGGGCTGGATCAATGAGAAACCCCTCGAACTGTATCGTTAATATTCTCAATTGCTGTAAATGTAAAACTGTAATTGACATGACAATTGTGAAACAGAAGGGTTGGGAAGAAACTCATGACAGTATTGAAGGAAACTGATCTCCCTTGCAATGTTTGTATTTTTTGGTGCTGTTTGGAAACTGTTTGGCAATGTAATTTTTACAGATTTTTATGAATAAAGTATATTTTGGAAATTAAAAAAAAAAATTATTGAAGATAGGTCACTGGCTGTGTGATGGTTTAGCTTTTAAGATGTTGCATACACCAGCTGAATTCCATCTGTGCTCTAATATTTTGGAGTTTGTGCTGGCCTGACTCGAGTTATTACGCTTTTTTTGTTTCCTTTGCTGCATTGTTGTAACAGTGAGGGCTATTCTTTGACATCTTGCACTGGTATTTTCATTCCCAGAATTTGAAACAGAAGTGATACGTTAAAGGAGTTTAAGGTATTATATTGGAGACTGCAGGATATTAAACAATATATTTCCTAATCCTCTGAAAATGGGTCAGCTCCACAAGGCACATTTGATCTTTCAAGTTTGAAGTGAATTCTGTTCACATGGCAGGTGGGTAGAAAATATACCCGTACAGCAGGCTTTGTTCAAATATAGATAACAGGAAGGTCATTGTCAGTGAGGTGAAGCCTTTGTGTGTTATAAACTAAACATAAGGAAGGTAATCTTGTGTACTACATTGATCAAGTGCAGCCTTATCCAAAGCAAATGCCTAGCCCAGGTTATAAGGTTCAATGTAATCAAATGTAAAAAACATAATTAAGGTAGGTGAAATGTAGTGGATTTGAGTTCTCCAAGCTAACCTGTCATTCTTGATCCTAACAAGCTGTGAGGAAAAACTACTTCACCCTCCAGTTAAATAGATCTTGGCTGCAACCATTTTGGCTCAGGCAGAAGTCCCAGGTTCCCTGCAGAGGAGATTAGTTGGGGGGGTGGGGTGGGGGGGGACACAGAAGAGGAGGAAGAGAGAGAGCACAAACGTTATTTATGAATGCACACACTATAGCCAACCATGAAATCCCTTCCCCCTCCCTTTTTGTTTCTCTGCTCCAAAAAATTGGCGAGTGGTGTCCGGCCAAGAATAACATTTTATTTCCCTCCAAAATATGGGTGGCCCTGGCATGGCTGGCTCTATTGCCCATCCCTAGGTGTACTCTGAAGGGCTTTCCCTGTGAACCACTGCAGTCCTAGTCGCAATGATACAGCAACCTATCAGCTATAGCCCAGTAGGTAGCATTCTTGCCACCTAAGTCAGGTTATAGGTTCAAGTCCCATTCCAGAGACATGAGCCCATACTATAGGATGACCCTTCAGCGCGGAGCTGAGGAAGTGCTGCGCTGTCGGAGTGCTGTGTTTTGGATGAGATGTTGATCTGTGATCTAATCTGCCCCCTCAAGTGGGTGTAGAAGATCCCATGTCACTATTTCAAAGAAGAGCAGGGGCATTATCCCTGGTGCCCTGGGTCAATCTGTAACTATTAATGGACATCGCCAAAAGAACAGGTTTTCTGATCACGTTGCTGTTTTTGAAAGTTGACACCTTTCCTACATTACAACAGGGAACTTGAGACTTCTGCCTCCGCCAAGATGCTAAGTAAAACATTTTTTTAAGAAGTGCTTAATTGGCTGTTAAGTCCTTTGGAATGTCCCAAGGTTGTGCAAGGCAAGATATAAATGCAAGTTTTTTTCCCTTTTTTTTTGGAGAATTTTAGGATTCTGAACAAGCATCTCCAGCTTTCTAGAACTTGAAGTGCCCTTTGAGCTTTGTCCTATATGTGGGGAAGGGAGGGATGCAAATGGCTGGCCTTGTTGTTCCACCTCTTCCCCATGTCCTGAATCATTGGAGTTGAGTTTGTTTCTTTTATGTCAGCCATGGCGATGAAAATATAAAATCAGACTTGACTTCTGTGTCACAGTTTGAAGATAGCTTTGATAAATGTATTCCCTTTTTGTTAGGGGTGGGATGGTCGTGAGGGGTGGGAAGAGAAAAGAGGAATGATGGGAGGGAGAATAATTTTCTTGAGAAATGCAGACAATTAAAAAAAAAAAAAAAAAAATACTGCTTGCAAAGTTCCCCAATGGCTCGGCTGGTTAGGGCAGTGAGTAATTAGGTCATCTGCACCAAGAAGGTCCCGTGGTCACTTTTATGTATCGAGTTAGTGCATGTGTGCAAATTGGGGTGTCTTCTTCAGCAGTCGCTCAGGATAGAGGATGACTTGCTTCTTTCTGGTTTAATGGGTTCTGAGATGGCCAATATGTGATTTGTAGACTCTGCCACATGAGGGGCAGGTGGTGCTTGAAGGGTCAGGTATTTGAGTAGTTTGGAGGTTTGTGCGCTCCCTCTGACCTCTCAACTTTCGCCTCCGCATTTCTTGACAAAGTCCCTTGGTATACGATGCCTTCGCAAATGCTTTATCCATCTTGGACAGTCACAAGGCAGGGACTCCCATGAGTGGACGGGGATGTTTCATCTCTTCAGGGATGCTTTGAGGACATCTCTAAAGCATTTCGGCTGTCCTCCTGGGGGCCTTCTGCCATGACTAAGTTCTGAGTAGAACAGCCTGCTCTTAACAGTTGGGTATCTTGGGCCTTAAGGCTTCTGTGAGAAATGGTCACTTCGAGGTGGCATGAGGATCTCCGCTGCAAATCCAATGTTTTTAGAAGCAAGAGGGAAAAGCTGTCAGCAAAAGGAAGGACGGAAAAGATGAAGAAAATGCTGTTGGTTTACTCATTCAGATTTGAGATGAATTTCCATTAAACCCTTGGCTGGCATTACTTGATCTGTTCCTGGAAGTTTGTTTGGAATTAATTTGTATGCACCTAAAATGTAACCCGACTTATTGAACAAACTTTATTCCCATTGCAGGCTTATTGAATAAATTATGCTAATTTAAATAAAAGTTTAATTGGTATTTCTGGTTTTGCAAGTAACAGAGCCAACCATTTAATATTTGACTGCTTGGAAGATAACTAATCTCAGTGTGTCTGTCGCTTCTGCCAGTCACCTCCCAGGTCTGAGTAAAAACTGTTGAGGCTTTCATATTTAGCATCGGTTCTGCTGATGGCATGGTGCCCATTGTCTCTTTAATGATTGTAGCTGCAAGCCTGTTGTTAGCCACTTGTGAACGAATAACATATATGTTAATGAAGTATTATAAATTCATGCTGCAGATAACCTGCTCCTCCACCACCTTAGCGGAGATTTTTATAGCAGATGCACTGGTTCAGGGTCCTGTCTGCATTAATTCTTTTGCATACAATGCAGACCTTTTGAATGTGAATACCGTCATTTCAACAATGGGTAGAAAGGACAGAATTACTTATTTGCTCAACCACAGTATTTCATATAATATTGCACCTGGCTTGTGAAAATGCAAAACAGGGCTAATAATTGGTTTTGCAAGACTATTAATTTTCCCCAGACTTGGCCAGTCTTTCTCCTCTGACCATCCTATTCCCCATGGAAACAGTCTGCTAATGTCTTGGAAACAGTAAACTCCCCAGGCTTCTTTCAAAAAAGGTTTCCATTATGTCTTGCAACAAATCAACCTGTTATTAGGTGCACTGTAAATCTTGTATGGTAACTCAATTTGCAATTCTGGAGCTCCAGAGAACTAAATGTTTGTCTGTTCTGATTGGGCATTTCACTATCTCCTCTTTCACCAACCAAAGTTCCTTGTACTGTGATCCATTTCCTCTTTGGGTTACAAGACCATCTATTATTGGGTTTCTGCTTCAGCTGCAACAACTTGTATTTATGTCATCACGACTGTTCTTTGCTTTGAGGACAATGTTTGCTCAAGGTCGCAAGTTTCTGCCATGGGTCTTCAGGTGATCGAATAGGTGGATTCTCGACATGTAGATCTTTGGGCACATGGGGCAGGATGTCCCATGCGATAGTGAGATCCAGAGTGTAGGATTGCTTTCTTCTCTTTCCTCCTCTGCCTCATCATTAAGGTGTTTGGACTCAGAGTGATGCAGGTTGATGGACGAGTTGTCGCCATCTTGAATGATTGATGACTGGGAGCAGCTTACTACCAATGTCAGTGCTGCTGCACTTCAAAGAGAGCTTCAGTGTGTCTTTGAAGCCTTTTCTTTGTCTTCCCCTGCAACGCTGACCATTTGAGAGTTGAGAAAACAGGACCTGGCAGGGGAGATGATTTTCGGCCATCTGGATGCGGTCTCCAGTCCATCGAAGTTGGTTTTGCAGGAGCTTTGTCTGAATGCTTGTGGAGTCTGCTTCAAGAAGGATGCTAGCTTTGTTTGTTTGTCTCATTGACTCTGGAGAATGCGGTGGAGGCATTGCTGATGGAATTTCTCTAGCGCTCTTGTGTCACTGATGCACAGTCCAGGTCTCACTGCAGTGCAGGAGTATGGTGACAACAACTGGTCTGTACACTAGGACTTTTGTTGACTCGCGGAGGTCTTTGTTGTCCAACGCTTGCTGCCGTTGTTTGTAGAAGGCTGAGCTGGTGCAACTGATCTAGTGTTGGATCTCCACGTCAATGGTGGCCTTTTGAGAGAGGTGGTTGTTAAGGTATGGGAAGTGCTCAACATATTTCAAGTGTCTCCTTCAACATATATGGGAGGTGGACTATTTGGCTGCCCAGATGTAGGTTGATGTGAAATAAAAACAAAAAAGCTGCTGGCAATACTCAGGTCTGGCAGCATCTGTGGGGAGAGAGAAGCAGAGTTAACGTTTCAGGTCAGTGACCTTTCATCAGAACTGGCAAAGGTTAGAAATGTAATAGGTTTTAAGCAAATAAAGCGGGGGTGGGGCAAGAGATAACAAAAGGGAAGGTGTTGATAGGACAGAGGGTCACAGAGAATAACTGACAAGGTGGTCATGGAGCAAAGGCAAAGGGTGTGTTAATGAGCTGAAAGACAAAGTGTTAGTGTAGAGAGGGTGTTAATTGACAGAAAAATGAACAGCCCTGGCCAAAAGCATAAACAAGAAAAAAAATAGTGGGCAGGCACGTGGTAAAAAAGTGAATGATGAAACAAACTAAGATAAAATAAAGAGGGGCCTGTCATGCTCTGAAAATATTCAACTCAATGTTCAGTCCAGTAGACTGTAGCGTGCCTAATAGGTAAATTAGGTGCTGTTCCTTGAGCTTGCATTGATGTTCACTAGAACACTGCAGGAAGCCCAGGACAGATATGTGGGCATATGAGCAGGGGTGTGTTGAAATGGCAAGCAACCGGAAGCTCGGGGTCATGCTTGCAGACTGAGTGGAGGTGTTACGTTTGATCTCCCCAATGTAGAGGAGACCGCATTGTGAGCAGTGAATACAGTATACTAAATTGACAAGTTCAAGTAAATCGCTGCTTCACCTGAAAGGAATGTTTAGGGCTTTGGATAGTGAGGAGAATGGAGGTAAAAGGGCAGGTATTACGCCTCCTGCGATTGTATGGGAAGGGGACGAGGTATTGGGGCTACTGGAGGGGTGGACCAGGGTCTCGCAGAGGGGACAATCCCTTCGGAATGCTGACGGGAGGGGAAGATGCGTTTGGTAGTGGCATCATGCTGGACGTGGCGGAGGATGATCCTTTGGATGTGGAGACTGGTGAGTGGAAAGTGAAGACAAGGGGTACCCTGTCATGGTTCTGGGAGGGAGGGGGAAGGGTGAAGGTAGAGCTGTGGGAAATGGACTGGACACAGTTGAGTGCCCTGTCGACCACACTGCGGGGGGGGGGGGGGGGTGGTGTGGTGGGTGGGGAGGGAGTCCTTGGTTGAGGAAAAAGGAAGACATATCAGTGGCTTGATTTGAGTTTTGTTTTGGCAACATTGAAGAGCAGGCCGAGTCTTATGTATGCAGAATTGGAGACACAGCTGTTGGTAAATCTGGTGCAGAGTGGGCAATGATGCTGCACTCGTCCACGAACTGTAGACCATATGTCAGTTTAGATTTAGTACAGGCAACTGAAGTTAGAGTTTTCCTTCTAGGCGTTATTTAATACTCACACCAGAGGGCAGCTGATCTTTCATGAGGTTACTAGCCGCTGTTGGGTAGATTGTAAATAGTATGGGGCCCATCACGCAGCCTTGCTTGATCTCAGTCTGGATTTTGAAGGTGTCTGTTTCAGATCTCCTTTTCGACAATTGCAGTCATATCATGCAGCAATTGCAGAATTGTTAAGTTTCATGGGCGTCCAAATCTTTGAACCATCGTCCATAGTGCCTCGCAATTTACTGAGTCATATACGTTGGTCAGGTGGATGAATGAATGCAATGAAGAGCTCCTGGTGTTCTTAAAATTTTGCTTCAATTTGATTTGTTTGAGGTTCCTCTGGAAGTTCTAAAACCACGCTGTCTCTGGGAGGATTTCCTCAGCCGCAGGAAGTAGGCGATTCAGGAGAATGCATGTCAGGATTTTCCCTGCTATGGACGAGGGAAATAGCTTGATAGTTCCCACAGCATGATTTATCTCCTTTCTTGAACATAGCTACAATTGTCACATTCCTGAAGTTTTTGGGGGATGGGAGGGTTGGTGGGGGGTGTGATGGTGAGTTCATTTTCCCCTCAAATCTGTAAGAGGAGTGCATGGAGTCTTGATGTCAGCAAAAAACTTAGCTGGAATGCCATTGGTACCGCAGGCTTTGTTTTTCATCTGTTTGCTTGTTGCAGCTCTCCCATCGATGGTGGTTCACCCATGGATTCTACCACAGAGTACTGGGGAATGACCTGGAGAGTATCAGCTGTTACTGTGAATTCACAATTGAGAAGTTGTTGAAAAAGTTCTTTTCAGCATTGAAGATGGCATTGTCATCCTTCAGAACAGACCCCATCCTGTGAGTGAAGGGGATTTTTTCCATTTGACCTTGGTCTATAGATGGCCCTGGTGGCTTCAAAAAAAACTATGCATGTCATGATCAGCATATTGTTGGATCTCTCGGGCTTTCTCTTCCCATCATTTGTCCTTTATCTTCCGGATTTGTCTTTGGGTGTCAGCCTTGTGCCGTTGGAATTCTGCCGCCTTAATTTGTGAAATTGGGTTTTTCTGCCAGGCAATAAAGGCTGCTCGTTTTTGTTCCAGGAGGTCACATATTGCAGCAGCATTTTCGTAGAACCAGTCCTGGTGACAACGATGCAAGAACTCAATGGTCTGGTCACCGAGTACAGCTGACTTTTTATTTGTTGCTACTGTTCTGAAATTGAGTTGGATGTGTGACGATTTTCCCGATTGGTTGTGAGCTGCACTTGGAATTCCTGTCTTTGGTCGGGCTGGTTTAGGGCTGAGACATTGATAATCTTCCTCCTGGACTTTTGGGTCTTACAATGTCTTGCTGCTAGGTGAATGTTCATCACCGATCAAGTAAGTCGATGATCTGTCCAGCAGGCATCAGATCCCCGCATGGGATCGAGTGATACAGATATCACTTCGATCTTGGACTCGAACAATGACAATCCAGGAGGCAATCTAGGATGCCACCATGTGGTTTTGTATTTGCCCTTCTGGTGGAAGAGGGTCTTTGTTATAATTAGAACATTACAGCGCAGTACAGGCCCTTCGGCCCTCGATGTTATGAGGCCATGCTGACTACACTTTGTCAGCAGGAGGCCACTATTTGCATTGGCTTTTCCCACCCCATTTTTCCTAGTGATTCCTTTCCAGACATCTTGAGTAATGGCCAACCCTGGTAAAGTCCTCCAGAAGGATGTTTTCTTTTGGGATGGCAGTGAGGACATCAAGGTCAGAATAGAACTTTTCCTTAACATCTTCATCAGAGTCAAGGGTTGGGGTATAAATGTTGATGGTGGCATGTTGATTATGGCTGAGCTGTAGGTGAAGTGTCCTGAGTCTTTTATGCAGTTGGGAAATTCTGGCAGTGCATCCAAGATCCTATTCTGGATGGCAAAACCAACTCCCTGGACACGAGGGTTGCTGTTCGCATTTCCTTTCCAGTAGAAGGTGTATCCCCTGCTTGTTGCTCCAGTTGCCCCTTCCTGGGAAGGCGGGGCTCTGAGGACAGCGAAGCCAATTCAGAGTCTTGATAGCTCACGTGATATGATTGCAGGTCGTCTTTCTGGATGGTCATCCTTGAGATTATCCAGGAGTGATCTAACATTCCAAGTTGCAAAATTTGAAATTTTCTTTGTTTCACCACGAAGATGGTGATCCTGCAGGGTGTGGTTTCCCCAGCTAGGAGAAAGTGGGACAGCCTATTTTTAGGGCACCTTAGCTAGCCCCCACCCCATTTGGGGTGAGTAGAGGGCATCCTGAAGAGGAATGCTCAGTCACAGATGCTGCTGCCCAAGGACACCTATGTGAAAACACAGGTGTCCAATGACCTTCATGCATCTGTTGCCTGTGTGCTGTTACAACTGTGTGAGGAAGGGGGTCTCAGACTCTTGCCCCTTTCCTGGTTTGGTCGTAGCAGGGTTTAACTTTTAAAACGCAGTGTTTTTAGTTTCGCGTCAGTGAGTCCTTGCTCACTGCTCTCTAATTGTAATTGTAAATGAACCAACCAGACAAGCTTTCTTGGGTTTAAACAAGAAAGATGTAAGTTTATTAATCTTGCCACTCTAACTGGTTTAAAATTATTAAAATACGCAATGCGACCACGCTAGCATGCATACGAGAGAAACCCACACAAAAATAGATAGAGGGGAAGAAAGAATCAAGGGGGGGGGGGGAGGGGGTGTTGGAGTAGTAAATGGAATTAGTTACTGTCTTTAGTTTTGCTGTAAAGACCGTGATTGAAGTTAAGTCTTGCAGTTCTCACTGGGCCCCAGCGCACACTTTCAAACCTGTACCAGAAGGCTGAAGAGGTCCTCTGTCTTGAGGCTTAAGCTGCTTCTGTGGCTTCCTAGGACTTTGCTTGAGAGAGAGACAGAGAGACTTTCCTTCCCCTTTTTGTCTTCAAATTGCAGTCTGCCCCAAACCTTTCTGTGAGGCACAATTCAAACAGTTCCCATGTTGGCCAGCAGGTTAGTCGTGTGACCAGCTGTTTGTTTGAAACATTATTGTCTGCGAGGGTTGTTGATTCTTCAAAGCTTACTAGTCACACTCGGGGGGGGGGGGGGGGGGGGGGGGGACGGGGGTGAGTGGAGTTCTGGCTCTTACACAGACAATGGCTCTCGATGTCTTTTGATCATCACTGTTGCCCAGCCCAATCTTGTTAATTGAATCAGTGAGCACTTCCATTGTCTCTCTATTGAACTGTCTCTCAATGCAAATGTTCAGCCAGGTTTTAGCTGTTCAGCTCTGTGGTCCTTTGAAACAAGTTATGTTCAATGTCCAGCAGAAAAGTTCAAGTCGTGCACCATGTGACGAAATTAATGTTTCCATTTGGCTGGTGTGGTTTCCATCACAGTACAGATTCACTAAGGACTGTTAGTGGGAATAGGGAGTCTTTAACCAAGTTTTCTTGATCTGTCAGCTCCAGTTGGATTTATTAGTTCAGTATTATCTACTTCCTTGTACTTTTTTTGACCTGGTTTTATAGATGCATAAGGATATTGGTTTAAAATTTTCGTAAAATCTGCTGTTGAGCTACCAACCCCATGATGTCTCATTACAAGAACTGCCTGCTTCCACCTTAGTATTGTCACCCAATGGCCTCAGTCCATCTGCCTCATTTTGTGTCTTTATTTCCTCTAGACACTCCAATTCCAACCCACTCTTGGCCAGTGTCCCAGCCTCATCCTCCACCTTCCATAAACTTGAGCTCATCCAAAACTCTGCTTTTTGTACCCTATTCTGCACCAAGTTCCATTCATCTATCACCCTGTGCCCTCTGACCTCCATTGGTTCCCGGTATGGCAATGCCTCCGTGCTCAAATTCCCATGTTTGTGCTTCAATCCCACCATGGCCTCATCCTTTCTTATCTCTAACTTCATTGAGCCCTACAACCCTCTGCGTTTCTTTAACTCTTCTATGTCGCCCTAAAGTCCTCGCCCTCTCCTCCTTTTAAGACCCTTGTTAAAACCCACCTCTTTGACCAAGCTTTTAGTCACCCCTTCTCCTTTGGCTCAGCGTTAATTTTTTTTTCTCTGCTCCCGTGAGGTGCCTTGTGATATTTTTCCATGTTAAAGGTGCTGTATAAATGCGAGTTGTTATTGCATAAGTCACACTTTTGGTTTATATCCTGTAGGACTGGGGTTTGTGCACAGGAATGATTTTTTTTGATGTAAATCATGACTGAACAATATGCCACACCCAGCAGAAATACAGACAAAATGGTTTCCCTTTCTTGACAGAGTTTTATGCATACACATTGCTTTCAACCAAAAGGGTTAGGATGCTTTGCGGACTGGTTAGGTCTTGGGATTCACGACAAGCCATTACTAATGCGCACAGGAAGAAGTGGTGAGTGAAAATGACAATGAGCCAGAGTGATTTTCTCACTTGGGTGTTCCGGGGGAGCTAATCATTCTTTTCATCTGTATTCGTAAAAATTGACATCAGTGTGAAGAACTTGAATGTGGATGTCTAGTTTTAGCAATTCATCTGGCAGTCTTTTATTAAGGCTGTAATGTTCAAGGTGCTGGTTCCACTGACATCAGCCCGACAGTCAAGCTGGAAAATATTGCTGTTGACAGCTGTTTCAGCCAGTGAATAATGAATGAAAAACTTCAGAGGAGCTAATAAAATAGAGCAAATTAACACCTCTAACTTGGCAGTAGCCAGGCTGACTCATCTGGGTTGGCTTTGAGGAATTACACAAGGATTTTTTATTGAAGTGTTGTGTGTGTTTATGGTCCAATGTCAGTTGCTCATTAATGGCACTAGTATCCTGTTATATGCTGAGATGGAAATTCAATGCTGTAATCAGGTCAAGGTACTGGCGTCTGTTCTATCCATTTATATTGCTGGCTCCCCGCAGAAGCAGCTCGCTGGCATTTATTTATGTGGGTATGGTGATGCAGCTGTCGTTTCAAGTTGCGTTGTCAGTGAATTTGTCCCAGCATGATGCCTACCCCAAGGTGAGAGGATATGAAATTGGGACTGATTGTGTGTCAAATTCATGGGGTTTATGCTGTTTTGAGATCATGTTTCAAATCTAATTGGCAGTAGCCATACCTAGTTTAGTCTGGCATGGAGCATAGCTACCTTGTCCCTTTGCTGAATGAAGCAAGTATAACATAACTTAGTAACTCTGGAATAGAAACAGAAAATGCTGGAAATACTCAGCAGGTCAGACAGCAGCTGTGGAGAGAGCAACAGAGTTAACGTTTCAGATTGATGAGCTTCCGTCAGTTCTGATAGAAAATTAATTTTTCACATCAATGACCTTTCTCCACAGATGCTTACTGACCTGCTCAGCATTGACCTGCACTGTTTTTTTCCAGATTTCTAGCATCCACAGTTTTTGCATTAGTATCATAACTCTGGAGGCTGGCAGCAGTGTGGCATCAAGGAACCCAAGAAAAACTGGGGTTGGGGGGTGGGGGGACTCTTTGCTGGTGGGAGTTATACCTAGCACAAAGGAAAATGGTTGTGGTTGTTGAAGGTCAATCATCTCAATCCCAGGAAATCACTGCAGGAGTTCCTCTGGGTAGTGTCCCAGGCCCAACCATCTTCAGCTGCTTCATCAATGACCTTCCCTCCATTATAAGGTCAGAAGTGGGGATGTTCGCTGCTGATCGCACAGTGCTCAGCACCATTTGTGATTCCTCATATACTGAAGCAGCTCAGCTCCATATGCAGCAAGACCTGGACAACATCCAGGCTTGGGCTGACAAGTGGCAAGTAACATTCGTGCCCTCAAGTGCCAAGCATCTCCAATAAGAGATAATCTAACCATTTCCCTTTGACATTCAATAGCATTGCCATTGCTGAATTCCCCACTACCCACATCCTGGAGGTCACCATTGACTGGCCACATAAATGCTGTGGCTACAAGAGCAGATCAGAGGATGGGAATTTTTCAGTGAGTAACTCACCACCTGTCTCCCCAATGTCTATCCACCATCTACAAGGCACAAGTCAGGAGTATGATGGAATACTCTCCACTTGCCTGGATGGGTGTAGCTCCAACAACATTCAAGAAGCTTGACACCATCCAGGACAAAGCAACCCGCTTGATAGGCACCCCATCCATCGCGTTCAACATTCACTCCCACCACCACCGACGCACAGTGGCAGCAGTGTGTACTATCTACAAGATGCATTGCAGCAACTCACCATGGCTCATTCGCTTGCACCTTCCAAACCCGCGACCTCTACCAACTAGAAGGACAAGGGCAGCAGATGCATGGGAACACCACCACCTGCAAGTTCCCCTCCAAGTCACACACCATCCTGACTTGGAACTATATCACTATTCCTTCACTGCCGCTGGGTCAAAATCCTGGAACCCGCTTCCTAACAGCACTGTGGGTGTACCTACACCCCAAGGAGTGCAGCGGTTCAAGAAGGCAGCTCACCACCAGGACAATTCGGGATGGGCAATAAATGCTGACCTTGCCAGTGACGCCCACAACCCCGAATGAATAAAAACAAAAGCAGGGCTGTGGTGATGTGGTTGTCCATTTGCCTATAGTTTAGTTTCTTTTTCTCACTAATATCCCCTTGCCTCCTGATGGTGTTGCCTCCTTGTTGAGATTTTATTCCAAAGGTGCCCTCTAATACCTCATTCAAATGACCTTTGTTAATGTGCATTTTGGCATGCTGTTCAATTGGTCAGGGGGTCTGGCGTCACAGTATATCATCAGTGTGCAGTAAGCATTGCTGGATAATGATCAGCGACTTTGGCTGAAATTTGTACTCCTCCGCCTCCCCCCCCCCCCCCCCCCCCCCCCCACATATCACTGTCACACACCCAGGTCTGCAGGTTTTAAAATGTAAATTCAAGTATAGTTTTATGGACTCAAGTGTTAATGTTGTTCAATGCCAGTGAGAAATTTTGCTTCTATTTTGCCAGCAGATTCGTGATGTATCAACATTATTTGACGCAATATAGCTTGTGACACTCCACAGGACTTGGCTCTTAAGATCCTTGGAGAGCAAAATGTCTATTTTGAGACTGATAAGGTGGTTTATTTGACCTTGGTCTGGTAGGGAGGACCTTGTTAAAGTCAACTGTATTATTGCACAAACCAGACTTGGAAGCACAAACCTCCAAGCTGTTTAAAGACTTGGGTCAGTGGCTGGATGGAAAGGGAAAAACAGGGAAGTTAATTAAAGATCTGAACTGACAGGATTCTTGTCCATAAATGAAGTAAAACACTTTTATATACTTCCATTTACAACTTCAGGATGTCCCAAAGAGCTTTACAGCCAATGAAATACTTTTGAAGTGTAGCCACTGTCATAATGTAGAAAACAGGGCCGCCAGTTTCTGCACAGCAAGCTCCCACAGACAGCAATGAAATAAATGATCAGGTCATCTGTTTTTAATGCTGGTTGAGGAATACATATTAGACAAGACACCAGGGAGGACTCCCCTGCTGTTCGAGCTGGTACCACAGGATCTTTCATCTCCACCTGAGAGGGCAGACAGGGCCTTGGTTTAACATCTCACCCGAAAGATGGCATCTTCAACAGTGCAGTGCTTCCTCAATACTGCACAGGAGTGTCAGCCTAGATTTTTGTGCTGAAGTCCTGGAGTAGGACTTGAACCCACAACCGTCTGACTCCGAGGTGAGAGTGCTACCCGGCGAGCCAATTTTTTAAATGAGGTGGATGGCAGATTGAATTGACTAGCAGACCCAAAGGTTGAGCACTCGGCAACTGGGGGTTTGACACCTGAACAGCAGAGTGTAACATAAATGGGATCTTCCGTGGTTTGGAATGCAAAGCTATTGGCTCCCGGTGTGGTAGCGAGTTCCAACGTTGTGGCGCCTGCACCTTTTAGTTTGTTCTACCATTATTTAACCAGTCAGCCTCACTATTCCTTGCAACCAACAGTGCAATAGAAACATGTTTTCAAAAAAAATGAGTAAAATGCCTGCATGTATCTTAACATTTGTTGATGCCCAATCTGAATGATTTGGCGGTGAAATAATACCCCCCAATGCAAAATTGGCCAAGGCAAGGGGAGTTTGGCGGGGAGGTGGAAATCTTCCTCTCATGTTCCTTCTGCGTGTAATGGCTTCAGAATTAACAATTGCTTTTTTTTGTTCATGAACCCTGATAAAATAATATCAACTGTCTGCAATTCCCAAGGTTAGAATCGGGGTTAGGAAGTACTAGTGTGGATTGTTTATGAACCAAAAGAGATATTGCGGGCAATTTTCTCCCAGCTCACTTGGCAGAGTGCGAATGCATTATTAAATTCATGAGTGAGTTGTGTAACTTGAGCTTAAATGATATTTATTACCCACTGATGCAAGTTAAATGTTTGCGAATGTTAATTCCCTGATCGTAGAAGGGTATTGTCTTTGAGAAACGGCAGAGATTAGCAGGGATGGATATCAAGAAATAAAGTTGAGTAAAGAATGAGGAAGTTGGGGTTTTCTCTTTATGAAAAGGAGACTTCATGATGACCTAATTGAGAGCTTCAAGATTATCAAGGAAACTGGCACAATTCATCAAGCAGATTAGTCATTATAATTCAAATACCAGAGGACTCTTCAGTAGCTCCACAAGTTCAAAATGAGTAAGCTGGGAGTAAGAAGGAAAGTTGGGCTGAAGTCTAACACAAAGGTTAATAGAATTGTGGAATAAGTTGCAAGGAGATGTCATTGAAGCAGGGAGAACAAATGGCTTGAGGGATTGTTTTTTTCTGCAGAGAAATTGTTTGAGGAATATGGTGTGGAGATGGGTGGATAGGATTGACCCATTTAAAAGGAAGGAATTTGTCAGACCTAATGGCTTTTTCTTCCTAAAAGTTCTTGTTATAAGTGTGGAGACCCTACCTTTTTATAGTACTGTGAAGTGGTTTCCTCTTGAGTTTACCAATCATCTTGAAAATCCCCTGATGTGGTTTGTTTTTATGCCTTTGAGTTTTTAATATAATTTGAGTTACAAAGGGTCTGGCTTTGTTACTCAAAGCAGGCATTTTACAATAAAATGCACAACTGATTTTTTTCCCTCCTTTTTTAAAATATGTATTCCAAAATAGTAATTGGTGTCTAAAATTCAGCAGGTTTTCACAATGGAAGCAAGCAGTGAGTCAATCTGTCCTAAAATTCCAGGAGCTAGTTAAGAGATGACTTCCTTTAATGTCACTTTTATTCCTGCTTATTTGCTGTTGGGACTAGCACGTCCACAGTTGGTGGTTTCACACAAATGTGTGGGAATTGCTGGAAACAGTTGTAACTTTGCTGTCAAGTGGTTAAGGAAAAGAAACCTTTTTATGGATGGCTGGCTCAGTTAGTTGACTTCATTCCTGAGGACCCTTTTTAAAGTGCAGTTAAATTCACAACAATGTGAAAATGATGGTTAATTCACACTGAAGAAAGAACTAGGTGTGATCTCTCTACTTCTGTCAGGCATCCTGACAGCACTTCAGCCTCCGTAACTGCATGCTTTTAATCTATTCTCAAGTATTTAGAAACATGAAATCTCTTGTATCCAGGGTAACATCTGCTCTGTGAAAGGCAAGTTTCCATTTTGGGTGTATTAGAAATTGTGTGTGGGCAAATTGAGCAGTTTCAGATTTTACATAGAATACTTTTCAGTCTCCACAAACAGAATGATGGCGGTGGAGCTAAGTGTTGATAAATTTGTAGTTAAGTTTTTAAACTTGGACAGCAAATGTAGGACTGAAGGGCACAAGTGCACAATTTACAAACATTGAGCAAGGTTAAGTTTGAGTTAACCAGACTCCCAAAGGAAGTAGTTGATATGGGTAATTTATTCAATTGAGACCTTTAAAGGGAGCAGGAGCAATATCTATTATGGGGTGTGAGTTGAGGGTTAGAGATGCATTGATAGTACAGCTTGTTTTTTTTCCCCAAGCGAAATGAGCAAACAATCTTAATGGTTGAAGTACCACTCCTACTTTCAAAGGACAGGAAAAGCTTATACTTGGGATGTCCAGCTTGGCCTCATTTGATGGCCTCCTGATATGCTGAGTGGAGAAATGAAGTGCCTCCTGCAATAGATGTTAGTGAGCAGGTTAATGTGATCTATTTCATGGCTACCTTTGACGAGCAGGGAGTTCTCCCTGGTGTCCTGGCCAATTTTTATCCCACAATCAACGTCATAAAAGCAGATTATCACATTGCTGTCTGTGGGTGTTTGCTGTGTGCAAATTGGGGCTGTCATGTTTCCTACATTACAACAGTGACTACACTTCAAAAGTACTTAATTGGCTGTAAAGTACTTTGAGGAATCCAGTGGTCATGAGTTGGGCGGCGCAGTGGTTAGCACCGCAGCCTCACAGCTCCAGCAACCCGGGTTCAATTCTGGTACTGCCTGTGTGGAGTTTGCAAGTTCTTCCTGTGTCTGCGTGGGTTTCCTCCGGGTGCTCCGGTTTCCTCCCACATGCCAAAGACTTGCAGATTGATAGGTAAATTGGCCATTATCAATTACCCCTAGTATAGGTAGTTGGTAGGGAAATATAGGGACAGGTGTGGGATGTGGTAGGAATATGGGATTAGTGTAGGATTAGGAGATATGGGTGGTTGATGGTCGGCACAGACTCGGTGGACCGAAGGGCCTGTTTCAGTGCTGTATCTCTAAACTAAACTATAAAAGCGCTGTATAAGTGCAAGTTTTTTTTTCCTTTGTAACCTTACAAAATTAGTACTCCAAGTACATCTCCAGTTGCTTTTTAAAAAGCTTCCATGGAATCTGATTCCACCACCTATTCAGGTTGTGTCCCACATCATAATGGTGTTGTGCAGTGTTGGCCTGTCTTTGAAGAACAAGTGATTTCTCCTTGCAGCTGAGTCTCATCAGTGGGTATTGTCATTTATTTCTTTGGTTTTTATTTTGTCGGTGATCTATCCTATTTGATCTTCCTGCAGCCTATGTTTCTTATGCTGCCTGGAGCACGGGTCTCAATTTTTACCTTCACCTTCCTCCCTCGCGTGAGTTAATTTCTTTGTACAGAAAACATTTTTAACCCTCAGAGCTGTGTTGGGGGTTAGTTGATGGAAAATACTGTACTTCCGTCTGTGGATGAAGTGGTTGAGTCAAGACTGGTAACAAAAATAAAGCCTACTCTACCATTTCTGTTACTCTGTGTAGTTTTTCTTAATTCCAATTCTCTGCCATTTTACTCTCAATACCCTAACTTCCTAAGTAATTATATGTCTACCTTTTAAATACCTTAATTGACTTTACATCTAGGGTCTAGTGAGGCAGTGTTTCACATTCTCTTAACCCTTTGTGTAAAGTTATTTCTAGATTTGCTTTTTTTCTGGGTTGCACTATTAAAAGGCAGAGTTGTTCCCTAGCTACCTTGCCAATTCCTTATTTTAAACAACTCCATCGTGCTCTCCTCATTACTACAGGATATAACTCCAGTTTACTCTGTTCCTTCACCCCACATATCGCCTTGATGAATCACTGCTCCACTTTCTCTGACACCAGTATACCCTCCTTAAGGTGAGGCATGCAAAACTGAGCACGGTATTCCAGAGGAGGTTACATAGAGTCTACGGCACACAAACTTGCCATTCTGCTCAACTGGTCCTTGGCAGGGTTAATGCTCCTACCCCTTCTCTTTCCTTAACAGGAATGCCCAGTGCTCTGTATAATTGCTGTAGCACTACTTTTTTCTTCTATTGTAAGCCTTTTGTGATGAAGCTTTTTTGATATGCTGTTTTGCACTTTAGCTAACTTTTTTTGTAACTTGCATACCAGGACTCCTAGATTACTTCATTCTTTCACCAATGTGCTACTCTTGCACCCAAAGTGTACTATTTCAAACTTGATTAACATCATCATTGCCTGTGGTTCTGTTCAATCGATTTGCTTTTTGCAGTTTCCTGTTCCATCGCAATATTATCACATTGAATATGATGGCGTCAGCTTCTTGAATCAGGATTCCTCATTGCTGATGCTAAAATTGAGTCACTTACATTGTAAAAGCATTGCTGCTACCAGATAAATTGACAACAGGGTCAGGTAGGCGGAAGGTGAAAGGCAATTTAAATTTTAATGTGGGTGGAGGAAAAGATTGCAGGATAGGTAGAAAAGTAAGAGGAAACTCCATGGAAAAGGGCCAACAGGGCAAGCACAAGCCCAAAGTTTTTTCGTGCAACTGCCTGGATATAATTTAGGGTTAATACAGTGCTAAAGGTGTTCCTGATTATGTAGCTTATTATCATGGAAGATTCTTTGACAATATAGCTGAGGGATGTCTCCCATTCAAGGCACTAGCCTCTGGATCGGTTACAGCATATGAGCAAATTCATGTGATAGTTATTTCAGTACCCCAGTGAATCAGCCGAGAGGAAACCTAAATGTTCATCCCAGGTCGACAGTTTCCTGAAATGATCTGTTACCGGGTGGGGGAGATCACCTTGTACAAAATGTAGGTGCTGCAAAGAATTGTCAGGGCCAGAGTGGTGGCCTGTGTTAGTTTTAATCACCTAATAGGGTTGGAGAATTTTTTCCTGGATTTTTATTTCTTATCTGGGTCTGCTGGATAAGATTCTGTTTCACTCACACATACCCTCTTCCAGAACACAACTGCAATTTTTATTCATGAGATCGCATGGTTTCCTGTGGGGTGGGAAATGTATATATTGTGATGCACAAGTTATCACACATTGAGAGACTGGTCTTTGCCTGTCTGTCATGCGATGTATTGTATGAGATGTAAACGTTAATGTGTGAATGGTGCCTTTTAAGCAATTTTTTTGGGTGGTTTTACCATGTGGCTGCAATGTAGGCACCACAATAAGAGATTTGTACAGTTTCCCCCACATTAAAACCCTCACTGGGATAAGCCCTACCACTTATCCACTCTCTGACCAATCACCCTTTCACCCAAAGGTAATGGTATACTGTAGGAGTGTGCATGCGCAAGTTCTTCCTTCATTATCTGAACTACCTCAACTCGCCCCATCGGCAGCATAGTGGCGCAGTGGTTAGCACCGCAGCCTCACAGCTCCAGGGACCCAGGTTCGATTCCGGGTACTGCCTGTGTGGAGTTTGCAAGTTCTCCCTGTGTCTGCGTGGGTTTTCTCCGGGTGCTCCGGTTTCCTCCCACAAGCCAAAAGACTTGCAGGTTGATAGGTAAATTGGCCATTATAAATTGTCACTAGTGTAGGTAGGTGGTAGGGACAGGTGGGGATGTTTGGTAGGAATATGGGATTAGTGTAGGATTACTATAAATGGGTGGTTGATGTTCGGCACAGACTCGGTGGGCCGAAGGGCCTGTTTCAGTGCTGTATCTCTAATCTAATCTAATCTAACCTCCACGAGCCCCAACAATTTTTGGGACCTTGGCGCTCCTCCATTTCTGGCCTCTTGCGTGACCCCTGATCTTAATCCCACCACCGTTGATGATCGTGCCTTCACCTGTCTAGGCCCTAAGCTCTGGAATTCCCTCCCGAAACTTCTCCACCCCCTTTCCTCCTTCATGCTCCTTTAAAACCTGTGCTTTGTGGCTTATGGATTTCAAACCTGTGTGTGGGTGTCAGCGTTCCTGCCAATACCCTGGGCTCCCCTACATATTTTGACATTCCACACCCCAGTGACCCTCCTACAGTTATTGACAACTCCTGACAAATGGTACTGACCAATCAAAATGGTCCAGTCATTGCAGAAAGCGTTTTCTTAGCGATGGCAATAAAAATAATGTGCTAGTAGGTTAATAAATACAGAAATCTGATTACCTTGAAACCTCAGTTTGGCAAACTGTGCTATCTCCGCATTAGACAGCAGAGTCCAGCAGCTGCATAGCAACTGGTGCCTGACAAGTTTAGAGAATTTGAATTTATTTTATTTCTTTCACAACCTCACATCCCAAAGTGCTTTACAGCCAATGAATTGCTTTAAGTGTCATCACTGTTGTAATGCAAGAAACATGACAACCAATTTGTACACAGCAAGGTCCCAAAAGCAGCAATATGATATTGACAGGATAATCTGGTGTGCCTTGAGAATAAATGTTGGCCGGGAAACCAAGGAGAACTTCCATGCTCTTCTAATAGTGCCACAGAATCTTTTACGTCCACCTGAAAGGACAGGTAGGGCCTCAGTTTAACATCTCGTCTGAAAGACAGCTCCTCTGACAGTGCAGCACCCCCTCCGTACTACACTAGCAGTGACTCTGTAGGTTATGTGTTCGAGTGTATGGACTAGGGGCTCATGCTCACAAACTTCTGACTAGGTGAGAGTGTTACCCACACTGAGCCACGGCTGACATTCCACCTTCAAAAGAGCGAAGGAATAATCTTTGCCTTAAGCGCCTGAATAGTCGTCTGGTGAAATATCTGCCCATTACAGAAGCCCCCCGATTTTTATTTAGTTTTATTTCACTGAACGCTACAGGGTGCGAACCAAGCAGGTTTTAAGTCAGGCATGTGGCTTGGCCGTTGAAGATAACATTTCCCCATGGAGAGCAGCTCGCAGAGGAGCCTGGGGCCCAGTTCTGGAGACTGGGAGCAATTACCCAAGTATATAACCACCTCGATCATTAACTGCAAAATGGTTCCATCTTGGATTCTGTAAAATATTTTTAAAAACTGTTCCGGGGCAGCTTCGCTTGCAGACAGTCCATTCCACCAGCCAGGCAGTTTACAGAATCATAGAATTATTACAGTGCAGAAGGAGGCCATTTGGTCCATCTGTCTGCACCAGCTTTCCAAATGAGCAATTTACCTAATAAGTCGTTTGGTAATACAGAACTTGAGTATTGCTGAAAACAGACATTTTGTGGAAGCTTTTCATCTTGCACTCTTCAGCACAACTCGCAAGAACACCAATGTAAGGGAAATCAACAAATTTTTCATACAGTATAAATTTGTTTCTTACCCTTACATTGGAATTCTTGTGAGCTGTCCTGATGAGTGTAAGACGAAAAGCTTCGACAAAATGTCTGTTTTCAGCAATACTCAAATTCGCCTAATGCCATTCCCCCGCCTTTTCCCTGGAACTCTGCACATTCTTCCTTTTTCAGATAATTTTAATTCCCTTTTGAGTGCTTCGATTGAACCTGCCTCCACACACTGTCGGGTAGTGCATTTCAGATCCTAACCACTTGTATGAAGTTTTTCCTCCTGTTTAATTATTTTCATGAGCATTGTGCTGAAGTGACAGACTCCTCAAAGCCCAAGGTGCCTCTCTCTTCCTGATTAAAATGTGCATGATTGCCATGTTTATCATATGGCTTTGCAGCTCACATAACAGCGTTTAAATTTTTTTTTGTCACAGCATTGAGATTGGAATGGTCAGTCTAGTGGCAAGTGAAGCATTTGCAGAGTCCCTTCAGTGTGTTCAGCCCCTTCCCACTGTAAAAGGTTGTCCAATAAAAGACTCTGATGGAAAGTGACTGTGACAAAGCTGGTTCGGTTCAGAAAGGAACTGCTTCCTAAATGGGTCAGAGAATTTGTTACAAGGATGCATTATTTCCCTTTAGTGAAATTAGGCAGGAAATGAGGGCTATCCAACTGAAAGAGGATATGAATTCTTTCTGGGCAAGCAGAACACATATTTGAGCTTTGGTGTGTGCTGAGGTCAGTTGATGATTAGCTTCACACGTAATACAGCTGAAGGTCTTGTAAGTAACTGGGAATATGTTTTTGAGGTCTTTGGAAACAGCACAGAGAGAACCTTGTGTAAGCCTTTGTGTTTAGGTACTTCCATGGTCCTTTTGCTGCACTTGACCTCTGCATCCTTTTCCAGCTGTATATCCTAGCACACAAACAACTTTTTTTTTGATTCTAGTCCCTTGTGTGTGTTCTCCATCCCACCCCTCCTCTCCCATTTCACTCCTATGTCAGTGGCAGACTGTTTAGTTACCAGGACTACACCATGCTGTCCTGCTCCTAACACTGCCACCCACTCACCCTCTCCTTCTGTCACCCTCCAACCACCCTTCTTTAGTCACTGCATACCTTACATTTTGGGCTATACTTTTACTCACTCCCAGTTTTTCCCCACTTCCTGCTCCATATCTCCAATTTCTTGTAAATAGCATCATGGGACATTTGATAAACATGGAAATCAACAAAAAAAAACATGCATTCTATAGCTCCTTTCACGAGTACAGGACGTCCCAAAGCGTTTTACAGCCAATGAAGTACTTTTGAAGTGTAGTCACTGTTGTAATGTAGCAGCCAGTTTATGCACTGCAAAATCCCACAAACAGTAATGTGATCATGGCCAGAAAATCTGTTTGTAATAATTGAGGAATAAATATTGGCCGGGACACTGGCGAGCTCCCCTGCTCTTCAAAGTAGTGGCCATGGGATCTTTTATGTCTATTTGAGGGGTTTAACATCTCATCCAAAAGATGGCATCTCTGACAATGCAGCAATCCCTCAGTACTGCACAGGAATGCCAGCTTTGATTTTTCTGCTGAAGTTTTGGTGTGGGACTTGAACCCACAACCTTCTGACTCGGGCAAGAGTGCTACCCACTGAACCATAGCTGACACAGTATCAATGGTGCTGAACGAGTACGTGTTTGAAGAGTTGTGTTTTACCCCACCCCCCCCGAACAATACTAAGATGGCAATATGGTATTTGCCAAATTTTGTAACTGCATTGGTTTCACTTTTGACAGTCAATACAGCACTGAAGCTACCCTAGCATAAAACCCTGGAGTAGTTTCTGCAAACACCAGTTTGGGCTGCAGGGTATGCTCCTTGCCCAAGTATTCTGAAGGCTGTAAATAAAATAAAAAGATGTGAATTGTGCCTGCTTCATATTTGATTGCCAGTTTCGAGGATTGCCTCTGATTGTCCAACAAAAGCTTGCTGACAAATGTCTTGTGGCATCAATGCTTTCCTTTCTGTTATTTCAAGGAGTAGTGAATGGGTGTAAATTGTTTAACACTCCCTTCAGTCTGGTAAAGGGATGTTGAGTTTCTGTGCTAAGTTTTGCCAATTCCAACATCTGTTGGTGATAGAAATGCTGAATTCCACCAGAGCTTTTAATCAACTGAAGCCTGAACGAGTTCAGGACTCCTCATTAATTGGAGTTATGTAAACTCCATCCCAAATCCCTTGTACCTAAAATTGTCTCCTTTTCACTGCTTGTATCCCTCAGACTGTAGTGTGTTTTCACTCCCCTACCCCCCTCACCAAGTTTTTGCCACCATGCCCAATAGTTGCAGTACTGAAGAGCTGAGTACAGCTTATGTGAACCTTGTGCGTGTGTTCACCCTATTTAATTTTGTGCTACACATCTTCACCTGTTATCACATTGGTAGATAGGAAAAACATCATGGCAGTGTCTCGAGCATTGCAGTGAAGCATAATGATGGCAGTCTGATATCTTTGTGCAAGGTCCATTGGAACTAAAAGCATCCAGGAGTAAAGGTAACATAGATTTTTGTTCATCCAAACTTGGAGTTGCCTGGAGAGAACAGTTTTGCATTGTGTAGCGCTAGCATCAAATACTGGTGATATTAGTGGAAGCAATTTGAAGTGACAGAATACGTCAAAAAAGGACTTCTCCCAGTGGCTCGATACCTATATTCTTAACCCTAACAATTCAGGCAGTTTCTAAAATGCTTTTCTTCCTGAATGCTGGGAGCTGTGGTATTCATTTTGTGAGCCTTTCATTCTACAGATGTCGCAGTTGAGGTGTGTTTCCATGAGAATCCTTTTGATCTTTGTCACTTTTAAATAAACCATTTCAGACTTTCCCTGAGGGATATAAACCTGTTTAGATTCAGTTTCCATTGTCTGTTTTATTTAAGGCACTTTTATTGAAGCTTTGATACTGGCACTCCAGGGGAAACTGAAGATTTTTGAGTGCCACTTGCCCCTTTTTACCGTGCTGATATCTTCCTGGCCTTTGCTGGAGGATTGCTGAAAACAAGGTGTTTGGTTTCCGTGCTTTGGCCTCATCAAGATTTGGTCCCAACCCCTGCCTGAGGTGCAGATTTCATGTCTTCGTAGTGTACCCTAACATTTGTCAAAGCGCCTTTTCAGTTGGGATTCTGTCTTATGATCAGTTTCAGATTTTGAGGTTATGTTGGGAAGGGTTTAAATCTACCCTAAAATGTAATCCGTTTTATCCATTCTAAGCTAGTGTGAATGGCCCTCTCACCAGGGTTCGGAGAAACCTACTTTTGAACTGGTAGAAGCAGCAACCCCTTTGCTCCATATGGCTCAGTAGCATGCAAGCCAATCCACCTGCACCCGGTGCTTGCTTGCCCTAATTAGGTAGTGAAGTTGGAAATTTCCCGAAAGTAGTGAGATTGCCCCCCTCAGTAAATTACTCTGGTATGTAATTTCCATTTTGCCCAGCCTTGGCAATACTGCAGAGTCATGCAAGTAAAGACTCTGCTCATGTCTCTAATTCTCAAAGCAGTCCATAAAACAAAGCATGCATTTTGAGCTTCAGGGCAGCTACATTATCAGAGTATGAATAATAAGATTAAAGCACTGCACACGCAGTAGTACAATGTTCATGGATCAAACTCCTTAACTCTGAACTGTGCTGCAAATGGCTCGTTGTGGGCTCCCTTTGTGCTGTTATCATGCCTCAGATTTGAGCAGTTACAAACCAATCTTGCCTCTCCATTCTGGATCTTTAAAGCTGAAACTTGATTATTTTTGTCCTCGTGACCAGTAAAAGAGCATTTTCAGTCGTCACGACAGGCTGACGCCTGCAGTGCAAATAACCTGCACTGCAACCTGACTGCTTTGAATTGACTGTCCTGTAAAGTCAGTGCTTCTCATTGCATCTTTGTCACTAATCAGGAGATCATTTCAGCTCAAAATATTCCTGACTCACTGAATTCCTGTTTGAATTGTTTTAAGGCTTCATTCATACAAATCTCTAGTTATTGATGGAGCAGAAAATGGTTAAGAATTTGCTAGATGGAGGCTCATAAAATGAGTTTTGGTCACCACTTTTCAGGAATGATGAGGGTCCTTGAGAGGGTGCAGGGAAGATGTACCAGAATGGTTCCAGAGATGTGGTTATAGATACAAGGTTAGGTTGGAAAAGCTGGGTTTTTCTTCATAGAACCAAGGTGATTGAGAGGAGTTTCAACACAAGTGGTGGCGCAGTGGTTAGCACCGCAGCCTCACAGCTCCAGTGACCCGGGTTCAATTCCGGGTACTGCCTGCGTGGAGTTTGCAAGTTCTCCCTGTGTCTGCGTGGGTTTTTGCCGTGTGCTTCGGTTTCCTCCCACATGCCAAAGACTTGCAGGTTGATGGGTAAATTGGCCATTGTAAATTGCTCCTAGTGTAGGTAGGTGGTAGGGGAATATCGGGACAGGTAGGGAATATGGGATTAGTGTAGGATTAGTATAAATGGGTGGTCGATGGTCGGCACAGACTAGGTGGGCTGAAGGGCCTGTTTCAGTGCTGTAAGTTAGATAAGGAAAAACCATTCCCATTAACACTTGGTCCAAGGAGTAGGGGCACAGATAGAAAGTTTTGGGCAAATAGCACTTTTTTATGCAGCTGGTGGTAATGACCTGGTACTCGCTGCCCACGAATGGGGGAAGTGGAGATAATCCGTGACTTCAAGGGGAAGTTGGATGGCCACCTGAGAGAAATAGACTTGCAGAGCTGCGGGGATCGAGCCAGAGAGTGGGACTGACTGCATAACTCCGTGGAGTGTCGGCATGGACTCGATGGGCTGAATGGCCTCCTTCTGTGCCATAAATGACTGACTCTATGGCTCTACAATAAGAAAGTGAAAATCTGTGACTGATTGTGGCAAAGGGTCTGAGGCACAACATGAGAAGCTAATGGAGGGATTGACTTTTGACGCACAATATTCGTGAATTTATCCACAACAATGGAGGATTCAATATTCTCCTTCCAGTAACCTGGGTGGGAACAGGAGGCATTATGTAGAGTTTATTAAATAATCTGACTAATTGTTAGTACTGTAGGGTAACGTTGTCCATTTGATCTGGAGAAAGAATGTTCTTGAAGGCTTTTAAAATGTTCTAACCCCATTATTTTTCCCTGTTTAAATTGAAAAGCCAAGGCAGTGAGTTGAGGCTCAGCGCACAACACCACTATGTTAAGAGTGCCTAAATTGGGGAGTAGTGGTTTGGTGACTCCAAGCTCTGGCTTTGAAACCATTTATATTATAGGAGGGAGGGAATTTGAGTTAAGTTTCACAGTTGAGGACCTGGGAGAAAATGAGCTGCAATAAGAAATGGGTTGAGCTTTAACTTCAAGCCTTTGAGAATGCAGGAAAAAGTATGCAGGGTGTTGTTTTGGAGATCAGTGGAGGTAGTGAGGACAAGAATCTTCTATGAAAGAGCGAGGGTGAAGCCTTAATTATAGAGGATGTAAAGAAAGACTTGGCTTTATATAGTTCCTTCCATGGCCTCAGGATGGCTAAAATATTAGGAAGGAAACATGGCAGCCATTTTGGGAATTGTGATCATTTGCCACTGGAGAGGGGGAGGTACAGGGCAAATTGGGCTCGGTTTAATGTTTCATCTAAAAGACAGCAGCTCCAACTGTGTAGCACTCCTCAGTACGGCACTGGATTGGCAGCTGCGCTTATGGGCTCATGCCCCTGGCATGGGGCTCGAACCTTCTGACTTGGGCATGAGTGCAACCAACTGAGCTACAGCTGACGTGATGTAAAACACCTCTTTACTTCAGAGTCTGATTCTGCCAGGTTTTCACTTTGCAGTCCTGGTTTATAACTGAAGATTAAAACCTGCTTTGACTTTTTGGAAGGAAGAAATGATTGAAATGCTGTTCTCGCGATAGCTCGGCATGTAACCAGATGGTCAGAGCAAACTAAACGCTGGTACAGAAACAGAGGAGTGACCATCTTGATCATCTATGTTACTCATCTTCCTTTTTTTTTTATTCTTAGGGGTAAATATACAGAAGATGAGATCTGCACAGTACCCAACCCCAGCAGAATTGGATGCATATGCTAAGAAAGTTGCCAACAATCCACTGACTATTAAAATCTTTCCAAACAGCATCAAAGTACCACAAAGGAAACACCTCCGTCGTACGGTGAACGGTTTGGACACTTCGGGCCAGCGATTCAGCCCTTACCCTTCTCATTCCAGTTCCAATCGTGGTTTACTTGCAATTGTCAAGCTGCCCACAAAAAGGATTGTCAAAGACTTTGACGGAACCCGCGCGAGGCTGCTGCCGGACATGAACCCACCATCCACTCCGTACGCTGCACCTAGCACTTTACCCCACCCGCAAAACATGCTGCTGCAACCGGGTTTACATGGATACCGGAAGATGCGCCCAGACGGGGATGCCCCTCCCAACGTCACGGTGTCTACCTCAACCATTCCACTCTCCATGGCTGCTAACCTGCAGCAGAACAGGCCCTCTGACCTGAACAGCATTGTGCACCAGATATACCAGATGTGCCAGGCCAGCGCGGGCCTTACCACTACCTCAGTCTGTGAGGGACAGATCGCCAACCCCAGCCCCATTAGCCGCAACGTGCTGATCCATGCCAGCACCCGGATGTCTGGCCACAGTGTGCCGGGTCACCTGCCACCCTGCATTGTAAACCCAGGGGACCCGACCATCGCCATGACAGCCATTGCACCAGGTGGCGTTGCCATGGGAAGTATGAACAGGATGCAAGCGGTCTACCAGAATGACATAGATTCTGCCACATGGCATCAGCAGCAGTTGGCACAGTTACAACAGCTGACCAGAGATGCTGCTGGGGCAGGGCATCCCAATAAGCTCCACAGAGATGTTTCTGGAGCTGGATTCACCAGCAAGACGTTGAGTTACCCTGCCGAGCTGTGTCTGGGCCAGCCTTACAATCTAAAGGTTCCCGGGGATAAATTGTCACCATCTCCCCCGGTCAATGGAATCCAGGGGGCTCTGCCGTACTCTAACGGGCAGTACTTCCAGCCAATATGGAACAACATCCTTCCAACTCCCAACAGCGACAGCTCTGGGTCCCAGGACTTGGGCATGGTGTTTCACGCAGGAGTCTCGGGCCCAGTGGACTGCGTGGCAGGGACTCACTTCCGGGCTGGAGCTGGTTCCTCTAGCCAAACGAATGTCCTGCAGACTGTGGACTACCTGGGTGGGGATTACCAGAACTCCTGCTTTAGGGACCAGACAATGGGGATGTTGGGGAAGGTTCACAGGCCCCCTATCAGCCGAGGCCCAGAACCAAATCTGAATCAGAATAGTCATATTCACCACCCTGTATACAGATGAACAGGGTTCAAGTAACTGTGGTGCTCTCGTCAGTCTTAACAGCAATTTTGGATAATGTTCTTTGTGTTGATGCCTTTTGATTGCCAAACTTGTCAGTGATTTTTTTTTTTCAGTTCTGTTTTGGGAAAATTTTTGCTGACCAATTTTTCTCTCAAGGATGTTTCGTGAGATTGAAGTCTGTGTGTCGGCACCACTTTGTGTGATTAGAAACCAGTTTCAGCAACAGGATTGGAGGGGGTGAAAAGAATGCAAAACAGATGCAATCTTGCAAAAAACATCTGCACTACCAGAATCTTTGAGTTGAAGTGAGGTGTGAAAAGCTTTTGGCAGTTGTTGAATTATCTGGCATGTGTCCACGCATCACTCACTAGCAGGGTTTAGTGTGTGTGTAAAAAAATAAATAAATAAATGCACAATTGTCCCCATTAGCAGTTCTCGAGAGAGATGTAGGAGCCCATTATACCACTTCACAGCATGTCGGCATATTTATCTGAATTTTCTTTTGCATCCGTTGTACTGCTTTCCTACCAGCAGGTTGTGTTAATGTGGTTTCTGCTTAACAACTTTAGTGGTTTCCCCACCCCCTCTCTTTCCTCTTGTATCCCACTTGTACTGCTGGCTTGTTGCAGGCTTTGTAATCTCTGAACTGCAGAGCTCTGTTTAACCCTGATGGATGATCCATTTGCAGAGCTGTCACCAGGAGGGAAAATGTTCAGAGTGATATTTATGACCGAAGAAGTGACAGATTGCAAACTCATTTAAATCTGCAGAGCTGTGTTTATTTTTTTCTGCTATTATAGATCAAAATAGGCCACTGTTTCAAAGCAAAATGAAGAACTGTCACTGCAGATGACAGTGCAGTCTGGGTTTTATGGTAATTTATTTAAAAACCTTTAGCGTTCTCCTTTCACCCTCTCTGTTGCTCCTTTATGTCTCTCCTCCCTCTCATTTTCTTTATGGGAGAGGGAGAGAACTGGAGTGAGAGTGAAAGTTTAGGATTGAGAGCCTGTGGATTCACCAGTGAAGGGCAGTTCTGTGTTGAAATGCTAACATCAGCTCTCATGGGCCAGTCACACTGACAAGCTCCATTCGTCCAACTAAAGCTCACTGGAGAATGCTGTGCATGTGGGGTTTTTGTTTTTGGAGGAGTTGGTAGGGAAATGCGGAAAAAATTCAGTCACAAAGATGGAATCACCAAATTGTGTCGTGGGTGACCAACCACAGGGTGTTTTTTGAGCAAAGCACACATCCTGCCTAGAGGCTGTTAGATGTTTGAGGGAGCGGCTTCTCAGTTGTTTGCATCAGATTATGCAGTATTTGCTGCAGAGTCTATATTTCTGAACTGTGTTTATGGTCCAGAGAGACTGCCATGCACTATCCCAATCAATGCTTAGTTCTGTTAGGTACCAGTTTTAGTTTTTAGTTCAAGTTCAGATAGCTTTCATACTGCAAACCTCACTATGACCATAGTGTAGCATAAAGAGATAGAGATCCTGCTGGATCATAAAGATGCACTGTGACCCGTTGGCACCATGAAAACTGTCCGACTTCTCTCAATCTGCTCGTAAAGCCCCTTTCCTTGCTCGCTGCTTCATTGACCTGTGAGGGTTTGCCATCGAGTAGTATCATGCCTTTAAACACCTGCAACACTTGGGTTGGCTGGGAGGAAAGATCGTTTGACTTAAATCAGATATGTTTGTACTAAAAGTGGCCTAGAAGCTGTCAGATTATTGTAAAAATACAACTGGTTCATTAGTGTCGTTTTGGGGACAGTAGCATGCTGCCTTGGGTCTGGGCCTGTATGCAGCTTCAGTTCGACAGCAACATAGTTGACCAACTTAGCTGCCCTCATTTAATTGCATCACAAATTGCTACAAAGAATGCAGTGTTTCAAGAAGAAGGCAACCCGCCAGCGCATTCTCAGGGTAGCTGAGGATGGACAATAAATGCTGGCCTTGCCAGTGATGCCTACATCACAAGAGTGTTTTTTAAAAAGAAACTAGCAAGCACAATAAATTATTATTTTTTTTTAAACTCTCAAACAATGCACTGAATCGGTCAACAGACTGTGCAGTTAAGTCTTCCTCTAGAAGAGGCAGTCTTAAATTCATGAATTCTCTCTGGCACATGGGCTGGAGAAACCACCAGTTGTAAATCACCCGGGTTTGATTCCTAGGCTGTACTGGTCACTGCAGTTGACTTTACTGTCCTGGGACAGCTGTTCCCAGATTTCCACTCCCAGTTGCTCTCCAATGACACCTGCTGGTAGTCCTTGATATTATTTCAACTGTGATGCCCTACACGGGTGAATGACATGACGTTTGCTGTCTGAGCCAACACTGGGAAAATGATCACTGTGGTGGGGGTTAGGTGACAGGAATGGTAACATCAATGCATCCAGGCCCCAATATAAATTGACTTTGGCAGCGGAAATGATATAAAGTGGAGGAAATTGAGGCAAATCCTTTAAACTTTCATCACCAGGAACTCTGAACTGCAGAAACTGAAAATACTATTTGATTTCACCACCCCATTCCCTCGAAATTAAATACTCATTCTGGATAATCTATTTATACGGCTTCTATTTTTGATCAGAGGGAGACCTATTCTTGGAATACATCTCGGAAATCCCATGTTCATGCAATACTTACGACTGGCCTACCTGGGAGGCTTAAAGTAATTTCTGCTGCTGGTCCTGAATAAACAAAAAGGCCTTTATCAAATAATTAATTTAATTGCAGACAAGTTTGGCAACAAATGCATTAAATGCGTTTTTATTTTTCTCTTCCATACACTGGCTGAATATTGCTATACTACTGTAACTTTAAAATTAAGTGTAATAATTCTGTATGAATGTTGCCTGTTAGTGAGGGTCTGAGTAGCAGCAGTTGTGTATGAGTGATGCCATTGAGTGATGCCATTGACACCTGCAAGTCATTGGTCTCCCTCAAGCCCATTGAAAAGCCTTAAGTCTTTGCTCTCCGTGGAGCTCTTAAAATGGTTGGAAAATAGAAAGCTGGTATTGTTTTCAGCGCAAAGCTACTGTCGAGGTAACAACAATCATTCTTGAGTCGTTCTCTTAAGCAACAGAAAAATTAGACTTAAAAAGTTTTGTGGAATATTTTTAGATATGTGTAGTTCAGGGCTGTAACAATTCTTCCCCCTGCCCCACCATCCCCCTTTTCAAGGCTTCAAAAATTTACTGAGTTGACTAGTTGTGATAAATGTTTTGTGATTGGAGTCACTACTTGATAAGCTCGATCATGATATTGCACATTGTACCACAGAATCAAGGCTGCTGGACAAACACTTAATGAAGATGGAGTCTGTTTATGTTGGTCATAAATGAACACTTCAGAATGTCTGCAGATGGTAGCTGGTCATCAACTGTGTAAAATATTCCTGTTTTTGCCTTCTCTTTAGGCCAACTCTTTGTCTCCTCTCACCTCCCCCTGCCCCCGCCACGACGGCTCAGACACCTCAGTGAGGGATATAATGAAGTGACGTTTTTTATCCTAAAACATTTTTCAACAGGAGTTCTGTGGGATGTGTTAGCATTGCAGAAAAAAACATAAATTTTGAAAGATTGTATGAATAACCACCATACTTCATCAAAGCTGCTTAATAGAAAAAAAGGTAAAGTTTTTTGGGGTTTTCAATACATTCGGTTCTTAATTATTTTTGTATCTTGCATGTGAGGGAAGACGAGCTTCTGATTCTTCCTAAGAACTTCAATTTACTTCAAAAATACTTCAATTTGATAAATTAAAATAATACTACAATTGTTGAACTGCAGCTCTGATGCAATCTTTCTTCACCGAGTTCATTTGTATTTGAAGCAGAATTAACAGATTAATTTTCAAGCTGGGAGACATTTAAGACTGTTGGTTGAAATAGTAGAATATCTGGTTTACTGTAAGTTTTCAGTGTCTTCACTAGATTTCAGTAACTTCACTCTCTGAAACTTACTTGTATCGCTCAACAGCACAATGACAGATTGTGCCTTTCCAAATTTTAGTTGTGGCTGGCAAGAGTATTTTGAGCTGTGTACCACTAGGTGAAGTACTGGTATATACGGGTTTGTCACTAGTGGCAATTCTTGTAAGCTGGCAAGTTAAGAGTATTGTTTTAAGTACATTTACTATCCCATGTCCCCTTGGCATCATTATGCTAAATTAGCCTGGCAAGAGCACTGAAATGGTTGTTCTTTGGATGTGGTAGTCAGCAGGGCTGAGGTTTGAGCAGAAGCAGCATTAAACACAAGACCTTGTGTCGGTATTAAAATAGTTTTGTGTCTAGGAAAATTGCAATGTTTTTTGACGAGTGGCCAGCGTAACATCACTGCATCAGAGAACTTGGAGGGATGTCTCACTGCACACCAAGCAAGGGTTAGACTTCACAGCTCATGGCTTTCTTAGTTTGATTGTAATGCTTGACAGAAGAACCTAGCTTCCTATTAATTGACTTCTAGCACAGATAGCTGCAGTGATGACTACTGTGGTTTAATGTGTGGCCTTGCTGTAGAAATCAATTTTATTCCAGACAAAAAGTATTTTACAGCATTTACAGGTTATGACCTAAAGCAGCTTAACTGCCATTCAGTGTTTTTGATTTTCAACTCAGAAGCTTTAGTAATGGATTTTAAAATTAGTTGATGGACGGTATGCAGTGGGCGAGTGTCGTGATGAGTCCTGTCTCCAGGAATTGCTGTCTCGGTATTTCATTCATTGTGTGTTCTAGATGTTACACACTCGATGGTAACTTTGCCCCAAGGCTTTTCTCTGTGATATTAAACATCTGCAAAGATGCCGTGCTGTGTTGTCACTAGGATTTTTAAAGTGTGCTGGGAGTGTGAAATCTTCTTGTACCAGAATCATCATGTACTAGCATTGCGAGTATTTATCCTCTAAAATTTCAGTCAAGATAAGCAATAGTCCTGTGAAGTTACAAGTACTGCGCCAACTTGAACTGTGAAGAGAAAAGTGGAATAAGCTTCCAGATGTTGTCCTGGCAAGCTTGGAGAGTATTCCGAGCTGGTGCTGACAGTTTATAGGTCTGTTACTGGTGGAGGCAGGAGCAGTTTGAGGTGATGGAACTAAATATGTCAACATCAAAGGGTATTTATTTAACTTTTTTCTGTGATTTACAGGTTCCAATATCCAATAATCTGCTATGGGACTGGTGCCTATTCTAATAATTTGAGAAGCTTTAAAGTGTGTTTTTATTTTAAGTTTTAACAGCCCTTTGCTAATTCTAAATGAACACTTTTTATTTTCTTTGCTTACAATGTGAAGAGGGTGCCTCTACAGAGCTTGGCTTCATAACTTATTTGCTGCAATTGCCCTCTGTGGAGGAGACTGCTGCTGTATTCCTTAAACAAAAAAAAAGATAAATATAAGCTGCTTTTATACGTGCTACGGGTAAACTCGATCCTTCTGCAGGAGACATTGCAGTTGATGGAGTTACTGATCGAACAGTTGCACCTGATGTGCACCTAGCTAGGGATAAGAATTTGTGTTTGGAGTAAGAGTCGCAATGATAAATGCATAGATGGATGATTGATGCATTTCTATGTGGACTTAAATGGACAAGACTCGGGCATAGAACCTGTAGAGACCGTGCCAATTTCCGAAGCAGAGCCACTACTGTGAGAACTCTTAACTGAGGGGAGGTGACACCTTTTTCATTTGAAGAATTTGTACCTAACTTTCATGAATAATCTGCAATGTGCATTTTTACAGAGGTTTGTCGGTATAACTTCAGTTCCATTACCTTCTAAGTGTATTTTTGTGAACTTTGCATCCTGCAGACATGCACTTCCCAACCCACCAGCCCAGCTTCCTGTTGTACAGTCCAGTATCTCCTCTTGCACTGAGATGCTAACCTCACTGTGCAGTTGCTCACCTGGACATGTCACTAGATTTTTTTTGAAATCATCTGATGTGACATCTTCTGTTTTGCCAGTGGCTGATCTTGTAGAGCAGTGTGTATTTTTTGGATTTGAATTGTATGTTGACTAAACAACTTGAGCAAATCCAACTCACCTGTGACCACCTGTTATTTGAGCACCCTGACACTGGACAGCTGTATCTGTTAGGTGTTTAAAGCATATTCCACTTTAAATTCTACCAACTGTAGAATCCTGACACTAGAATTGTTTTAAATAAGCTGTGATATATTCACCAGCAGCAGCCCACCCCCCCCCAAAGCCCAGGACTGTTTTTTCTGTCCCCACCCCTGCTTGGAGCCCTGTATACATTCTCCAGTCTTTGCCCTTCACACTGCCCTTGTCAGCGAGGAGTGCAAAGAATGTAGCCTGTAGATTTCTTGGTAGTTCTGTTAGTGGAGAGGAGCAACTTGGGCATGGGAGTGCGGGGGGTCAGCATCTCTTGATCCCTCCCCAGCCTTCAAGTGGCAATGCTCTTTGTCGTGCTGGACCAAGAAATTTGCCAATATGTTTGCAAGTCAAAATGACCCATCAAAGCTGGGGTTTGATCTCACGTGCTCTGTACAAAACACTTAACACTAGTGCTGGGGGCTGAACCAGTATTAATAAACAGGAGTGTGATTGCAGACTACCCATTTCTTGCTTCATTGCTAGGAGCAAGTGAACCTAAACTAGGGCCGACTAAGGATGCTTGTGAGGGCAGAGTAGAACAACATCTGGACCCTAGTGAACATGTCCCCTGTCAGCAGCCGCCTGGTGTCTTGTCAGTTTGGGTAAATGGTCGCTTGTCTGATATTGATGTATGAAACTTCATAATTTATGACCTGGCTTCTTGATTTAAAAAAAATCAAGTATTAACCTTAAATTTTCCTTTCATGCAGGGAAAGCTCAACACTAACTGGTTGGTGTGTGTTTTACAATGTTTTCAGAGATGGAAATGTGGACAGTGAGCAGTCCTTGCTGTTGGATATATTAAATTCAGTATGAAAACAATGTATACTATTGTAGAACTACATTTTGATGAAGAATAAAAAAAAAAATTGCACATCTAAACTACATGAAGCTTGATCTTGACATTTCTTTTTAAAATCTGCTGCAGCTCATGGGACCAGAGATGGGAAATGTGGATAGGACTGGCTGTTTTCAACCGGCGATGGTTTGGAGCTGGACTTCCACACGAGAGAGGTTGTAGGTTGGACGCTCTCTTGCATTTGGGGATTGGGGAATATTTTAATACAGTACTTTTCCTTCAGGAGGGTGGGTGAGGTAGAGTCCATGGTCGGGTGGATTGTGCACGAAGCTGGGAAACAGGAAGGATTGGTGGGACAAATGATGTTGTCTCTGTTTTTATGAAGGGCTGTCGTGTGCCGCAGTAACCTATCTTCCCGCTACAGAGGGTGAGTATTTCCAAAGTTCGCTGTTGTGGATTTCTAGCATTTTATTTCTCTCCCTATGTTTTCTGAATGTTTACTTGGCAAGAGAGGCAGAATGGGGGGAGTTGGTAAAGCACTGAGTTGTTAACTGGTTTACAGAATTGTGCAGTAATATTGTACTTTTAAAATTGCACCAAAAGCATTAACTGGCAGTCAACTAAACGTTCCAAGTTTAAAACATTTTGTGCCACATAAGTCATGGTCTGTAGATTGGTTTACTGCAGAGAGAAGTGGGAGAGTGGCGCAGTGGTTAGCACCGCAGCCTCACAGCTCCAGCGACCCGGGTTCAATTCTGGGTACTGCCTGTGTGGAGTTTGCAAGTTCTCCCTGTGTCTGCGTGGGTTTCCTCCGGGTGCTCCGGTTTCCTCCCACATGCCAAAGACTTGCAGGTTGATAGGTAAATTTGCCGTTATAAATTGCCCCTAGTATAGGTAGGGGAATATAGGGGACAGGTGGGGATGTGGTCGGAATATGGGATTAGTGTAGGATTAGTATAAATGGGTGGTTGATGGTCGGCACAGACTCGGTGGACCGAAGGGCCTGTTTCAGTGCTGTATCTCTAAATCTAAATCAAAAAATCATTAAAGATGTTGGATAATGAATAAGTTTTTTTTTGTCCCATGAAGCTGCATCATCTTGGAGTTAATTGGGGTGGGCAGCAGATCTCTTAGGTGAGCAATCTTTGTGCATGAGTCCTACTGGTTCATTTTGAGTTGAACCAGATCCTGTCTTTACCCAATGTCCCTAAACTTGTACTTTGGCATTCTGTGACCCCTGCTCGAATCAGGAACTCTGTCTAACTTAACCCGCCGCCCCACAACTCTCAACCGCCATCCCAGTAGGGGTTTGAGATCAGAACTGGTGCCTCCTTTTGCCACCTTTTGAGAGTAACACAGATCAGGACTAGAATGTGAAAGTTTTCCTGGTCAGTGTGGCTCAGTATTGGAGGTTGCAGTACTTTTTCACATCATCAACTAGGTATAATTTAACTCTGTTGACATGATGACACATATTTTAAGCTACAGGAAAATCATTAAATCTTGTCCTATAAGCTCTCAATATTGAGCTCCACTGTTGCTTAAATGCTACCAAATTTGAAATATCTAATGGTTCAGCTCATCCCACATAAGGGAGGGGAAAATAGACTTGCATTTATATAGCACTTTGTCTGAATATGCTTTGGAGAGATGCCAATGAGCTAGAAATGTACAGCACAGAAGGAGGCCATTCAGTCCACAGTACCTGTGCCAGCTCTTGGAGCTATCCAATTAGTTCCATTCCCTTCCTCTTTCTTAGTCCTGCAAATCATCTTTAACTATTCATTCAATTCCAATTTAAATGTTACTATTGAATCTGCTTGCACCACCATTTCAAGCAGTGCATTCCAGATCAGTTTTTTTTTAATTTAAAAAAAAAAATTACCATTAGCATGCAGTCAAATGTGGCAAGCATTACACAGCACATATGATAACCAATTTTTATTTTTGGTGGTGGTGTTTGAGGGAGGAATGTTGGCCAGGACATCAGGAGAACTGCCAGATGCTTGAATAATGCCCTGGGATCTTTAACATCCAACTGAACAAACAGATAGGGTCTCCTTTAATGTCTCATTCGGAGGTTGGCACCTCTGACAATGAAGCACTCGCTCAGTACTGCACTGGGGCTTTAGCCTGGAACATGCTCGAGTCCCTGAAATGCAACTTGAATTTGACACTCTGGCTACCAACTGAGTCAAGTTGACACTGATAAATGAGATTGAATATGTCCTGCATAAATTAATTAAATCATCGTGTCTCCTCTTGGCTTAACTGTACTGTCTGTTTCCTTACAATCCACAGTCTCTAATATTGGTGGCATATCTTGTTCAGAAACCATTATCACCTCTGATTCTAGGTCTGCCAGCCTTATCTCTCTGTTTGCTGTCCCTCCAAATTTTCGGCTGGAATCCAGATTCCATTTTCTGCTGCTCTTGATTCTTGGTTTTCTGTGTAAGTTTTTCCTTAATGGTTTTTTGAAAATGTCTTTTCTTGATGGCATGCTGTCTGTTTCATCTGCGCTTTCATCAACACTTTCTTCTGGAAAACAAATAGATAATTTAACGTTTTTGTTCTTGGTCTCTGATAAGCCAATACATTGCCACTATGGAGAAGATTTTGATTTATTGGGGAATAGATTTGCATTTATAAAGCATCTTGGCATGCCTCTAAAGCACATCACATACAATGGGCGGAGATGGTGGCGTCGTGGTAATGTCACTGAACTCGTACTCCAGAGGCCCAGGCTAATGCCCATAGCTAGTGGAATTTAAATTCAATTAATAAAAATCTGCAATTCAAAGTTAGTCTCCGTAATAGTTTCATGGCATCACCATTGTCTTTAAAACCCACCTGCTTCACTGATGTCCTTTTAAGGAAGGAAATCTGCCGTCCTTACCTGGTCTGGCCTACATGTGAATCCAGACCCACAGAAAAATGGTTGACTCTTAACTGCCCTCTGAAATGGCCCAGCAATTCACTGTTGTCTAGCGCAATTAGGGATGGACAAAACCTACTATTCTTTTCCAGCGATGCCCACATCTCATGAAAGAATTTTTTTTTAAAAAGCTAGACTCCGAATCATATAGCACAAGAGGAGGCCATTCGGCCCATCATGCCTGAGCCAGCTATTTGAAAGAGCTATCCAATTAGTCCTACTCCCCTTCTCTTTGCCCATAACCCTGCAAATGTTTCCCTTTTCAAGTATTTATCCAATGCTCTTTGGAAAGTTACTATTGAATCTGCTTCCATTACCTGTTCAAACAGCGCATTCTAGATCATAGCTTACTGAACAAAAGAGTCTCTCCTCATCCACAACCCCCCTGGCTCAGTTCTTTTGCCTATTATCTTAATTGTGTCCTCCCAGTTACTGAGCCTCCAGGCAGTGGAAACAATTTCTCCTTATTTATCAGAACCCTTCATGATTTTGAACAGTCCTGTTAAATCTGCCCTTCTCCTTCTCTGCGCTAAGGAGAATTATCCCAATTTCTCCAGTCTCCCCACGTAACTGAAGTCCCTCATTCCTGGTATCATCTTGGTAAGTCTTCTCTGCACCCTCTACAAGGCATTAACATCCATCCTAAGGTGTGCTGACCAGAATTGTACACAGTACTCCAGGTGAGGCCTAATCTATGTTTTATCAAGCTTTAGCACAATTACCTTGCTTTTGTATTCTGTCTCTAATGATAAAGCAAGAATCTCTCCTCCCTTTAATGTACCTTCATAGCACCAATGGATATGGGATTACGTACCAAAATTTTACTGAATGTGCCTGGATAATTGTGACCAGTCAGTCACAGTAATGGTCAGCTGGCTGACCCTAACTATTTACCTTGATCCTCTTCGCCTGGGTCTTCATGGATACGAGCTAGTGTGGTGCTCCATTTTGTCCAGTTAACTTCTTTGATCCTGATTTGAGAAATGATAAACATCCAGTTGGTATAATTTTAAGCTCAAACTTGAGTTGTTTTGGAATGAAAGCAGCCCTGGTCAGCTATGGCTCAGTTGGTAGCACTCATTTCTGAAACAGAAGGTTGTGGGTTCAAATACTGCTCCAGTAACTTGAGCACAAATCTAGGTGGACATTCTAGTACAGGAGTGAGAGTGCTGTACTGCTTGAAGTGCTGTCTTTTGGATGAGATGTTAAACTGAGGCCTCATCTGTTTCAGCTGGATGTAAAAATCCCATGGTATTTCAAAGAAAAGCAGGGGAGCTCTTCCCCATTCCCACTGACCACCCCCTCCCCCCCCCGCCCTCCCTGCCCCAGCCAATATGTATCCCTTAACCAATATCACTAAACAGATTATCTAGACATCACCTCATTGCTGTTTTGCGGGAGCTTGCTTTGCACAAGTTGACGTGTCACTGTTGTACTATAGGAAATGTAACACAAAGTATTCTAGTGGCTGTTAAATGTTTTGGGATATCCTGAGGTAGTGAAATGCACTACAGGAATACAAGTCTCTTTCTCTTGTCTTTGTTTAGTCATTGTCACTGGGTCAAAGACCAGGAACACTGGACCGAACAGCACTGTGAGGTGCAACTCAAAAAGGCAGATCACCACCACCTTCTAAAAGGCAACTGGGGATGGACAATTGAATGCTGGCTTTACAAGCCACATCCATATACCGAGAATCAGTTAAAAAGACTTCCACCTAGCCTTGATGGAATTTTTGTGCAACTCTGTCCCTAATTCAGCACCTTATTCTCACACTTCAAGGGTATGCAAAATGGCAGCTATTTCACTGCTGCAGTAAGGATTGCTTTGTCCTGGATGGTATCCAGCTTCATTCAGATAAGTGGTGAGTGCACACTCCTGACTGCAGGAGGTGGAAGGGTTTTGGGGAGTCAGGACTTTAAACTGCCTTTAAAAGAAGCTCGTTGTACCTAAAGTGAGGCATTCTTGAGAGATGTGATGTGCTACATAAATACATGTATTTTTTTACCTGATGTATCTCTTGCCATATAATTCTTCTCCCAGTTGAAATTTCTCCTTCAGACACTTTGGCAAAACATTTTCAAAATTCAGAATAGTTCTTGCTCTCTTGGATAAATTTGGTCATTGAGGGAAAAGAACAAAGCAAAGTTATTACACCATCAGCTTGTCTTTAACGAGCAGAAACAGCTCGGTTAAAGTTTTGAGCTGGTTTCAATGTGTAAGGAAGTCTTAGTAACCTGGTAGTCTAATAATGTTTAAGCTGGGTTTGTCACTTGGGGTGACTTTGGGTAGGAGTGTTGCAATCGATGCAGTTTTTGAGCTGGCTTTCTGGAAATCAATATATTAAAAGGTAATCTGGTCACCAAATCTTATTTTTCAAATTACTTGTCCCGTCATGTGAAGTTGTTAATGACTTAAATCATTAGGTAAAGGTGCAGCAACAAAGCAACCTGAGCTCAAGGAACGAGTCCTCATTAAAAGCTAAAATTGAAGTCTGCCCTCCCTTGGGGATCTGTTCTAGTTCACTGTATAGTTCACGTCTTTCTCTCAGATCCCATGATGGCCTAGTAGGTGAATGTACTACCAGATCTGACAAAGCCAATCAAACACCCAGGCTCATCGCTTAGCCCTTGGACACTGATTTGAAGTGTCCGGGTCTGTCCTTGATCTGTGCTACATCAACTAATCTCAGCTAGGGTGTTGGAAGGTGATCTATAAGCTTTAAGTGCACTTGGGTTGGGGATAAAGAAACTTGGCTGGAGTTCCCAGTCTTGATCACTGTCCATTTGAGCCCTACTGGAGGTGCACATGCAGGGATTTTGGGGAAGGACAGGATCTGGTCCACTATGATGCCCTCCCTATGGTCAGGGAGCCTGCTTACTATTCAGGTGAGGATTTGAGTGTAGCTGGCAAGGTTGGCACTTATTGCCCAAACTTTAATTGCCCTTGAGAAGGTGGTGGTGAGCTGCCTTTTTCAACTGCTGCAGTCCATGTGAGGTAGGTATGCCCACAGTGCTGTTAGGAAGGGAGTTCCAGGATTTTCACCCAGTGACAGCAAAGGAATTGCGATAGAGTTCCAAGTCAGGGTGGTGTGCAACTTGGAGGGGAACTTGCAGGTGGTGGTATTCCCTTCCATTTGCTGCCCTTGTCCTTCTAGTTGGTAGACGTTGTGGGTTTGGAAGGTGCTGTCTAAGGAGCCTTGGTGCTTTGCTGCAGTGCATCTAGTAGATGGTACACACTGCTGCCACTGTGCGTCGATGGCGGAGGGAGTGAATGTTTGTAGATGGGGTGCCAATCAAGCGGACTGCTTTGTCCTGGATGGTGTCAAGCTTCTTGAGTGTTGTTGTAGCTGCACCTGTCCAGGCAAGTGGAGTGTTCCATCACACTCCTGACTTGTGCCTTGTAGATGGTAGATAGGCTTTGGGGAGTCAGGAGGTGAGTTACTCGCCGCAGGATTCCTAGCCTCTGACCTGCTCTTGTAGCCACGGTATTTATATGGCTACTGCAGTTCGGTTTCTGGTTAATGGTCGCCTGGAGGATGTTGATCGTGGGGATTCAGCGATGGTAATGCCATTGAATGTCAAGGGGAGATGGTTAGATTCTCTCGTTGGAGATGGTCATTGCCTGGCACTTGTGTGGCGCGAATGTTACTTGCCACTTATCAGCCCAAGCCTGGATATTGTCCAAGTCTTGCTGCATTTCTACACGGACTGCTTCAGAATCTGAGGTTTGGCGAATGGTGCTGAACATTGTGTAATCATCAGCGAACATCCCCACTTCTGACCTTATCACTGAAGGAAGGTCATTGATGAAGCAGCTCAAGATGGTTGGGCCTAGGACACTACCCTGAAGAACTGCTGCAGTGATGTCCTGGAGCTCAGATGATTGACTTCCAACAACCACAACCATCTTCCTTTGCGCTAGGTATGACTCCAACCAGCGGAGAGTTTTCCCCCTGATTCCCATTGACTTCAGCTTTGCTAGGCCTTCTTGATGCCGTACTCTGTTAAATGCTGTCTTGATGTCAAGGGCTGTCACTCTCGCCTCCCCTCAAGAATTCAGCTCTTTGTGTCCATGTTTGAACCAAGGCTGTAATAAGGTCAGGAGCTGAGTGGCCTTGGCGGAACCCAAACTGAGTATCAGTGAGTAGGTTATTGCGAAGCAAGTGCTGCTTGATGGCACTATTGATGCCACCTTCCATCACTTTACGGATGATTGAGTAGACTGATGGGGCGGTAATTGGCTGGGTTGGACTTGTCCTGCTTTCTGTGCACAGGACATACCTGGGCAATTTTCAACATTGCTGGGTAGATGCCAGTGTTGTGGCTGTACTGGAACAGCTTGGCTAGGGGCGCAGCAAGTTCTGGAGCACAGGTCTTCAGTACCATTGCCGGAATGTTGTCAGGGCCCATAGCCTTTGCAGTATCCAGTGCCTTCAGTCGTTTCTTGATATGCGGAGTGAATTGAATTAGCTGTAGTCTGGCATCTGTGATGCTGGGGACTTCAGGAGGAGGCCGAGATGGATCATCAACTCGGCACTTCTGGCTGAAGATTGTTGCAAATGCTTCAGCCTTGCCTGTTGCACTGATGTGCTGGGCACCTCCATCATTGAGGATGGGGATAGTTGTGGAGTCTCCTCCTTCAGTTAGTTGTTTAATTGTCCACCATTCACGGTTGGATGTGGCAGGACTGCAGAGCTTAGATCTGATCCGTTGGTTATGGGATCGCTTCGCTCTATAGCATGCTGCTTATGCAGTTTGGCATGCAAGTAGTCCTGTGTTGTATCTTCAGGTTAACACCTCCATTTTGAGGTAAGCCTGGTGCTGCTGCTGGCATGTCCCCCTGCAATTTTCATTGAACGAGGGTTGGGTCTCCTGGCTTGATGGTAACAGAGTGAGGAATATGCCAGGCTGAGGTGACAGATTGTGTCTAAGGACAATTCTGCTGCTGATAGCCCACTGCGCCTCATGGATGCCCAGTTTTGCATTGTTAGATCTATTCGAAATCTATCCCATTTAGCTCAGTGGTAGTGCCACACAACATAGAAACATAGAAAATAGGAGCAGGAGTAGGCCGTTCGGCCCTTTGAGCCTGCTCCGCCATTCATTATGATCATGGCTGATCATCCAACTCAGTATTCTGTTCTGGCTTTCGCTCCATACTCTTTGATCCCTTTAGACCCAAGAGCTATATCTAACTCCTTTTTGAAAACATACAATGTTTTGGCCTCAACTGCTTTCTGTGGCAGCGAATTCCACAGGTTCACCACTCTCTGGGTGAAGAAATTTCTCCTCACCTCAATCCTGAAAGGTTTACCCCATATCCTTAGACTATGACCCCTGGTTCTGAACTCCCCCGCCATCAGAAACATCCTTCCTGCATCTACCCTGTCAAGTCCTCTTAGAATTTTATAGGTTTCTATGAGATCCCCCTCGCTCTTCTGAATTCCAGCGAATATAATCCTAACTGACTTAATCTCTCCTCATACGTCAGTCCTGCCATCCCAGGAGTCAGTCTGGTAAACCTTCACTGCACTCCCTCTATAGCAAGAACATCCTTCCTCAGATAAGGAGACCAAAACTGCCCACAATATTCCAGGTGTGGCCTCACCAAGGCCCTGTATAATTGTAGCAAGACATCCCTGCTTCTGTACTCAAATCCTCTCGCTATGAAGGCCAACATATCATTTGCCATTTTTTTAACCACCTGTTGCACCTGTATGCTTACCTTCAGCGACTGGTGTATGAGAACACCCAGGTCTCGCTGCATATTCCCCTCTCTCAGTTTATAGCTGTTCAGATAATCTGCCTTCCTGTTTTTGCTACCAAAGTGGATAACCTCACATTTATCCGCATTATACTGCATCTGCCATGCATTAGCCCACTCACTCAACTTGTCCAAATCACCCTGAAGCGCCTCTGCGTCCTCCTCACAACGCACCCTCCCACTCAGTTTTGTGTCATCTGCAAATTTGGAGATATTACATTTAGTTCCCTCATCTAAATCATTAATGTATATTGTGAATAGCTGGGGTCCTAGCACAGATCCCTGCGGTACCCCACTAGTCACTGCCTGCCATTCAGAAAAAGATCCATTTATCCCTACTCTTTGTTTCCTGTCTGCCAACCAATTTTCTATCCATTGCAGTACACTACCCCCAATCCCATGTGCTTTAATTTTACACGCTAATCTCGTATGTGGGATGTTGCCGAAAGCCTTCTGAAAGTCCAAATAAACCACATCCACTGGCTCCTCCTCATCAACTCGACTAGTTACATCCTCAAAGAATTCTAGTAGATTTGTCAAGCATGATTTCCCTTTCGTAAATCCATGCTGACTCTATCCGATTCTACCACTGTTCTCCAAGTGCTCTGCTGTAAAATCTTTGATTAATGGACTCTAGAATTTTCCCCACTACCAACGTCAGGCTGACTGATCTGTAATTCCCTGCCTTCTCTCTACCTCCCTTTTTAAATAATGGGGTTACATTAGCTACCCTCCAATCTGTAGGGACTGTTCCAGAGTCTATAGAATCTTGGAAGATGACCACCAATGCATCCACTATTTCTAGGGCCACTTCCTTAAGTACTCTGGGATGTATACCATCAGGCCCTGGGGATTTATCGGCGTTCAATCCCATTAATATCCCCAACACCATTTCTCCGCTAATACTGATTTCTTTCAGTTCCTCTCTCTCACTAAGCCCTGTGTTCCCCAACATTTCTGGTATGATACTTGTGTCCTCCTTTGTGAAGACAGAACCAAAGTATGCATTTAGTTGGTCAGCCATTTCTTTATTCCCCATAATAAATTCCCCTGTTTCTGACTCTAAGGGACCTACATTTGTCTTCACCAATCTTTTTCTCTTCACATACCTATAGAAACCTTTGCAGTCAGTTTTTATGTTCCCTGCAAGCTTGCTGTCGTATTCTATTTTCCCCTTCTTAATCAATCCCTTGGTCCTCCTTTGAATTCAAAATTGCTCCCAATCCTCAGGTCTGTTGTTTTTCCTATCAAATTTATATGCCTCTTCCTTGTATCTAATGCTATCTAATTTCCCTGTAAGCCATGGTTTGGCTACCTTTCCCGTTTTACTTTTGCACCAGACAGGGATAAACAATTGTTGCAGTTCATCCATGCGCTCTTTAAATGTTTGCCATTGCCTATCCACCGTCATCCCTTTAAGTAACATTTCCCAATTCATCATGGCCAACTTGCGCCTCATACCTTTGTAGTTTCCTTTACGAAGATTCAGGACCCTTGTCTCAATCAACTGCGTCACTCTCCATCCTGATGAAGAATTCTATCATATTATGGTTGCTCGTCCCCAAGGGGTCTCGCACCACTTGATTGTAAATTATCCCTCTCTCATTACACAATACCTAGTCTAGGATGGCCCATTCTCTAGTTGGTTTCTCAACGTATTGGTCCAGAAAACCATCCTGTATACACTCCAAGAATTCCTCCTCTACGGTATTGTGACTAATTTGATTTGCCCAATCTATATGCAGATGAAAGTCACCCATAATTAGATGTTCCTTTATTGCATGCATCTCTAATTTCCTGTTTAATGCCATTCCCAACATCACTGTAGTTTCGGGATTTATGTACTAATGTTTTTTGCCCCTTAGTGTTTCTCAGCTCTACCCATACAGATTCCACAGCATCCGAGCTAATATCTTTCCTCACTATTGCGTTAATTTCCTCCTCTAACTAGCGATGCAACTCCACTGCCTTTTGCTTTTTGTCTGTTCTTCCTAAATACTGAATGCCCGTGGATGTTCATTTCCCATCCCTGGTCACCTTGCAGCTATGTCTCCGTAATCCTGACACTATCATACCCGTTTACATCTATAACATGATGGAGGGTATCCTCAATGTGAAGGCGGGACATCGTCTCCACAAGGACTTTGGGGCGGTCACTCCTACCAACACTGTCCTGGACAGATGCATCTGCGGCAGACAGATTGGTGAGGACGAGGTCAAGTATGTTTTTCCCTCTTGGTTCCCCTCACCACCTGCTGCATACCCAGTCTAACTGTTGTGTCCTTTAGGACTCAACCAGCTTGGTCAGTAGTGGTCCTATTGAGCCACTCTTGGTGATGAACTTTGAAGTCCCCCACCAGAGTACAATCTGCACCCTTGCCACCCTCAGCGCTTCCTCCAAGTGGTGGTCAACATGGAGGAGTACTGACCCATCTGCTGAGGGAGGGCTGTAGGTGGTAATCAGCAGGAGGTTTCCTTGCACATGTTTGACCTGAGGCCATGAGACTTCATGGGGTCTGGAGTCGATGTTGAGGACTCCCAGGGCATCTCCCTCACGACTGTATACTGCAGTGCTGCCCACCTGTGCTGGGTCTATCCTGCCGGTGGGACAGGACATAGCTGGTGATAGTGATGGCAGTGTCTAGGACATCATAAGGTATGATTCTGTGGGTATGACTCTGTCAGGCTGTTCGGCTAGTTTGTGGGACAGCTCTCCCAACTTTGGCGCTTGCCCCCAGTTGTTAGTAAGGATGACTTTGCAGGGTCAACAGAGCTGGGTTTGCCATTGTTGTTTCTGGGTGTCTAGGTTGATGCCAGGTGGCCTATCCGGTTTCATTCGTTCTTTATTGACTTTGTAGTGGTTAGATACAACTGAGTGGCTTGCTAGGCCATTTCAGAGGGCATGTAAGAGTCAACCACACCTGTTGTGGTCTGGGGTCACATGTAGGCCAGACCAGGTAAGGACAGCGGATTTCTTTCCCAAAAGGACATTAGTGAACCAGATGGGTTTTTACAACATTTGGCACTGGTTTCATGGCCATCATTAGACTAGCTTTTAATTCCTGATTTATTAATTGAATTCAAATTCCACCTTCTGCGGTGGTGGGATTCGAACCCATGTTCCCAGAGCAATACCCTGGGTCTCTGGTTTACTACGCCACTGGTACAAGGTTTTGAGGGGCATTGATAGGTTAGATAGGAGGAAACTTTTTCCCTTAGTGGAGAGGTCAAGGACCAGGGGGCATTGGTTTAGGGTAAGGGGTAGGAGGTTTAGAGGGGATTTGAGGAAAAATGTTTTCACCCAGTGGGTGGTTGGAATCTGGAACGCACTGCCTGAAGAGATGGTGGAGGCAGGAATCCTCACAACATTTTGGAAATGTTTAGATGAGCACTTGAAACGCCGTAGCATACGCTGCTACGGGCCAAGTGCAGGAATATGAGATTAGGATAGTTGGGTGCTGGATGGCCGGCACAGACACGATGGGCCGAAGGGTCTGTTTCTGTGCTGTATAACTCTGACTTCCCCCTTGCGGTGTAAGTATACCCACAGTGTGGTTCGGTAGAGTTCCAGGGTTTTGACCCAGTGATAGTGAAGGAACAGTGATTACAGTTTCAGATCAGGCTGACGTGTGACTTGGAACAGCGCTTGCAGGTGGAGGTGTTCCTATGCACCTGCTGCCCTTGTAGAGCTTCACGGGTTTGAAGAGGCCACTTGAAGGAGGCACTAGGAGGGTGATTGGTGCCTGTAGCATGAGGCAGTGCTTTCAGGCCTACAGGGTAAATGTTGGAAAGGGAAGGTTTTCCTGGTCTGAAGCCTGGTGTGAAGATATTGGAAAAAGACAGCTTGAGATACCTGTAGTTTCCAGATGTTCTTGCTCTCTTTGGAAAGGTGTTCCACCGTCTCCCCCATCAGTGCAATCAGCATATTCAGCAGGAGGATGAAGGTCAGAACAACGTATATCACCAGGAGGATGAGGAAGAGCTGTGGGTATTTTGCTTCACTCTGTATTTCCAGATCACCTAGTCCAATGGTTAGCTTGAAGAGTTCCAGCACTGCAGTGTTGAAATTGTCAAAAGAGCTACACGTTGCATTGTTGGAGCATCCCTCAATCAGGGAGGCGAGTGCTGTGGGTGTCAATTTACATTCATGAGTGTGAAGAGAAAGTGAAATGCAAACTGCACTACCTCAAGTTAGTGTATTAATACTGCAGTTTCACCCATAGCTTTGGGCTCTGTTGTGTCCGCGCGTGTGTGCTTTCTCTTCCCTCTCTTCCTTGCTCGCGCTCCCCCCTTGCTCGCTTCTCCCCCCCCCCCCCCCTCGCTATCCCCTTGCAGAGAAGATTCATTAGAAATAAAAACAATGTCGGGGATGTTCAGTTGGTCAAGCAGCATCTGTATGTGAAGACGAGGAATTGGGGGGCAGGGGGGAGTTGGAAGTCATGTTGAAATTTTCCAGTTGGCACAAGAGCAGGAAACTACACCAATGCAGTCAAGAATCTTCTGGATAAAGCAGTGAGGGAGGGTACCCGAGTAGGACTGGAACAGAGAGTATTTCACACATCCCTCAAAAGCTGGCATAGCTAGGACCCATGTTTAACCAAAGGTTCCCATAGCAACATCTTTTTTTATTTGGAGGAAGTAAGTAAAGTCAAAGGAGAAGTTGTTTGAATTTTTTAAATTTTGTTCATGGGATCTGGGTAACATTGGCAGGGCCAGCATTTATTGCCCATCCCGAATGCCCTTAAGGTTGTGGTGAACTGCCTCCTTGAACTGTTGCAGTCTGTGTGGTGTAGATACACCCACAGCGCTTTTTGGTCAGGAGCCCCAGAATTTTGATTCTTGATATGACAGCAAGTTCAGCCAGGCAGAAGAGGAGGGTGGCAGTGCTGGATGGGGACTAGTATCTCTGTACAGGGAAGAAGTGGACAGCCCTCGGACCATCTAGTGGGGATGGAGGTGTAGAAGGATTGGATATCCATGGTGAAAAGGAGACTGTCAGAGTTTCAGAAGAGCCACGGATCTTTTTTTAAAGATAGCATTTTAAACAAGGTGTAACCAATGGGCTTACATAGGTAAAGTAGTAATGAGTAAACTGCATCAGCCCAATACAAACTAGGGATGCTGTAATGGAAATATGACAATAGAATTGGGGCCAGTAAATGTAGTGAGGCACTGGTTTAATATGCAATATAATAGTCTCCAAGACCACCTTACAGAACCCAATCAAATGTGACCTTGTTAGCTGGCCTTTCACTGAGATTGTTCTCTAACCTGTGGATTGCTTAGGGAAATAACTAATCAAAACGTATAAAAGAAAATATACCTGCAGCAAATCCGACTAGGAACAGTAAATAGACGAACAGGAATCTCACAACATCAGTTAACATAATCTGAAAGAGTGAAAACAAGAACTGAGATATAGTAATGGGGTCAATGATTGCATTCACAAACCAGGTAGAGTGGGAATGGGTTATTTGCACTACCCAAATCAAGCAGAGCTTCAGAATGACCCTGTAATCTACCTTCGACCTTCAGGATGGATTGGCTCCCTTGACTTGACATTACCAGGGTTCCAACAGCTGTTAGTGTTGTATGCAGTAGAATGGGATGATTTAAGTTGAGCACTTGGCTTCAGATCTACACTGGTCCTGTTGCTTTTTACCCTCTATTGGCATTGGAGAAATGTACAAAATAAAGCCGGTTTCATCATTTTACTGCAGGGCGACTAAGAGAGTAATGCCTTGCCACTTCTTTGTCTCAAGGGCCTGAATTCCTTCACATAATGAAGTATTTCAGTGGTACTGGATCTTGGGGCGTTAAATCCAACAGCCAGTTTTTAAACCGCAAGCTTCCACCAGCAGCAATTTTTAATGGTATTTGAGGGAGGACTGTTGCCCAAGATGTAGGGAACTAACCACCTGCTCCTCAGAGTACCAGGGCACACCCACCTGAGCAGGCTGATGGGACCTTGGTTTAACATCTAATTAAAAGAGGGCATTTAAGAACATTAGTAATAGCAGCAGGAGTAGGCCAAGACTGCTTTGCCATTGAATAAGATCATAGCTGATCTACCTCAACTCTGCTTTTCTGTCTGAACTCCATATCCCTTGATTCCCTTCGTGCCCCAAAAAATCTTTCAATGTCAGTCTTGAATATATTAAACGACTGAGCATTCACAGCTCTCTGGGGCAGAGAATTCCAAAGATTCAAAACCCTTTGAAGAAATTTCTCATCAGTTCTAAATGGCTGACTCCTTATCCTGACACTGACTCATCATTCAAGATGCTCTAGACAGGGGAACAGCTTCTCAACATCTATCTTGTCAAGCCCTCTTAAGAATTTTCTGACAAGGCAGCACTCCCTTGGTACTGAGTTGCAATTTGAGTCTAGATTATGAATTTGATGTTGGTGTGGGGCTCATCCAGAATGGAGTATATGACCAATTAATCTAACATGAGACAAAGATCGAGGAATGCAACATCTTCGATCATTCTTGATCGCCACCAGATTAATGGTCTGTCTTGATCTTGCTAATTTGCTACTGCAACATACCAACTTCAGGACTGGAGAGGCAAGGGCTGTGGGGAAAGAACTCCAACATTTAATTTAGGGAGCACATGGAACCAGATTATTGTACATTGGCACTCCAATATGCAGCACCTGAAACTGGCTATACCCTCTGTTCTAAAAATGTGTCCACAAATGCCTCAGTTTTAAAATGCTTATCTTTTTGTGTTCAGATGCCTCCATGGTCTCACTCCTCCCTATCTCTAACATCCTACAAACCCTCAAGAATGTTTCTTGGCCTCTTTTGGAACCCCACGTCCTTTTGCCTCAGTATTGATGGCCATGCCTTCTGCAATCTAGGCCCTAAGCTCAAATTTCCTCTCTAGGCCTCAACACTTCTCTTCCTTTAAGACTGCTTAAAATATTCCTCATTGGCTGAGATGTTGGTTCCCTATCCTAATGTCGTCTTTATCATGGTGTCAGTTTTTGTCTGATGCTGTGCTGATGGTTTCCTGCATTAAAGACACTATATACGCGCAAGTTTTGTTCCCTCATTTCCCATTGTTCATTTATACCTCCCACCTTCTCACTATCACTCAATCCCTTCCCTCTCCAGCAATACTTCTATGTCTCTTGAAGTCTGTTATTATTGTTCCCCATCAAATAGCCTTTCTTGCTCACTTCCATTACTTCAGTTACTCTCTGGGGAAACCACTCCATCCACCTTCCCTTTGTCCTCTGAACATTTCAACTTTGAATCCTGTAAGCCTGGTTTTGGAGCTCGCTCTTACCTTCTGTAGCATGACGCTGTAGATTCCCATAGTCTGGAATCCCCGTGTGTAGTAGAGGATATTAATCCAGCCGAGAGTCATCGCTCCTACCTGAAATGCCAGGTGCAGATCCACACCTATCCACTCAAATACGGTGCAGAAGGCCACTAACCCGGCCTGTAAAAAGCTGCAAGGGGAAAGATAGATCTTGCATTTTATATCCATCCCTAAGCTCTAAATGAAGTACTTTTTGAGATATGGTTGCTGTTGTAATGTAAAGGAAATGCAGCAAGCTCTCTCAAATGTTTGGGAAATAATAACCAGATCACATCAAAAAAAGTTTTGCTTGAGGGATAAATATTGGCCCAGGGCACCCTGCTCTTCAAATTTGAGGCCAGAAAGATCTTTTACATCAACCTGAGAGGGGCGACAGTTTAACGTTTCATCTGAAAGATAGCACCTCACACAGTGCAGCATTCCTTCAGTGCTGCAGTGGAGTGTCAGCCTAGAATTTTGTGCTGAAGTCTCCAAACTGTGGCTCAAACCCGTGACCTTGGTTGAAAAGGTGACGATCTAATCCCCAGGGAATCGAGTCCCAGTTGGGGCTTTGCAAAGAGTTAGCTAGACTCCTAACCCAAATATAAAAGATCATGTGTCGTTCTGATGTTCAGGGCAGTCAGTTTGCTCCAGTGTGTCTGATTTACCTCTTAGCAGACGTCTGAGTTGAAGAGAAAAGAAAAATAAAGACTGGAAGGATGGGAAAGAAAGGTTGAAACCATCAAAAGAAACAGCCATAATAACAGCAGTGCGATGAAAGGTGAATTTAGTAAGTTATAAATATGGTGCTATAATCTTAGAAATAAATATAGTGACAAACTTACTGGGAATTTCAAGCCTTTGTTGTTTCAGATTTCCTGCCCTCATGTATTTAAATCAGTGGGTAGATTAGTCCTCTTTTGCAAACAGAAATCATACAAGAAAAGAGAATGACAATACAGCAACAGTCTGACCAAGACAATACAGTCTGATCATGATATGGGCGAGCAGTTACAGACACACTTCTCTCTCTGGTACTGTTGTGCTGTCCAGTAGGGGGTGCACACGAGCTGTCACTGGTTGCCTTTGTTTCATCAGAAGGACAGTATCTCTGCAGCATTCACTAATGTTAGACTGGATTATATATTCAAGTCTGGGCGTGGGACACAAGTTTTTCTTTTTTTTTGTCTTCAAGGGAATCTTGCACTATGGGTTAATGGTCAAATACAAAGTCATCCACTAATGAGATGCACTCACAACAGGATGTGGAACCAGGCATCTGTCATTATTGATTGAAGGTCAGAAAGTCTCAACTGGGATATCATCACTATCTGCAAAGGTTGAAAAACATTTTATTGGTGCTTGAATTTAAATGATAATGCCAGTGCAATGCAACAAAAATCAACAGAGACTGCCTCAACAAAACTACCCCATTTAAAACATCTCAATTCAACAAAGCTAATACACAAACCAATGCAAGTTCCCCTCCAAGTCACACACCATCCTGACTTTGAACTGTATCGCCGTTCCTTCACTGTCGCTGGGTCAAAATCCTGGAACTCCCTTCCTAACAGCACTGCGGGTAAATCTACCCCAAATGGACTGCAGCGGTTCAAGAAGGCGTCTCACCACCATCTTCTCGAGGGCAATTAGGGATGGGCAATAAATACTGGCCTGGCCAGTGACCCCCACATCCCATGAATGAATGAACAAAAAAAAAAACCCTTTAGTTGATTTCTTCATGTGATGTGGGCATCATTGGAAAATCAGATTTATTGTCCATCCCTAACTGCCTTTAAAGCTGCCTTACTAGGCCATTTCACAGGGCGGTTGAGTCATTGTGCAATTATGAACACATTAGTGCAATTCTGGAGTCATTTTTAGGTCAGACTAGTTAAGGACATGAGGTTTCCTTACCTGGAGGACATTAGTCAATCAGTTGGGTTTTGCAACAGTCTGAATTTCATGGTCACCATAACCGATACTAGCTTTTTACTTAGTTAACTGAATCTAATTTTTAAGATGCCGTTATGGGAATTGAACACGTGTCTGGGTCATTAGTCTACGTCTTTGGATTACTAATTCACTAACACGACCATTATGCCACTGTACCTGCATCAGTAAAACCACCCAACTCGTCAAAACCAGCTCAACCAAGTTAAACTTAACATGGCATAACAAAACATTCCCTAACGCTGTATTATACAAATAACCAAATCAAGCTTGCAATGTTCCAAAACTACAGCATAGCACAATCAAAATATGCTAGTTCAACACGACCAGCTCCAACTCAATTTAGTTTAACTCAACTGATATTCCAGGACAGAATCAAAACCACCAAAATAAGCACAGCAGCTGGCCATATGGCTTCTCATGTCTGCTCAGTCATTCAATATCCTGGCAGAACTTCTAACTTCACTCCACCTTCCTGCCTGATTTTCCCCCATATCCCTTGATTTGCTTTGTGCCCAAAAATCTGAAAATCTCAGTCTTGAATATACTCAATGAGCATCCACAGGCCTCTGGTAGATAATTCCATAGATTTAAGACCCCAGCCCGAGTGATCAAATTTCTCCTCCTCTCATCCTGACTGACCCCTTATCCTATCAACCCCCCCACCCCTCCTCCACCCTGCCCTCAGTTCTAAACTCTCCAACCAGGGAAACGGCCTCTACGCCATCAAGCCCTCAATTTTATACATTCTTCTAAACTCCAGAGAATAAAGCCAGGTTTCCTCATAGGACAATCTTTCCTCATAGTGCAAATGTCTCATCTGAGGAACCAATCTAGTGAATCTTTGCAATCCCTCCAAGGCCAGTATACTATTCCTTTGGCAAGGAGACTAAAACTTTACATGATACTCCAGATGTGATCTCACCAAAGCCCTATACATTTGCAGCAAGACTTCCTTGCACCTATACTCCAGCCCCCTTGTAATAAAGACTAACATACCATTTGCCTTCCTAATTGCTTGCTGTACCTGCATGCTAAGGAACAGAACATGCAATAAATAATTTTGCACTTACTTCCATGATGAATAAAATGCCAGCCCATGATGAAATGAAAATACGTCCAGCTAGTTGCCATGAAGTGGTTGTTGTCTGAAATGAAGACCGAAAATACAAATATGTTCACTATTATAGACCATAAATTTGCCAGTGTTTATTTCAGATAGGCTTCATTATGATCTGTTATTTTAGAGTGGGGCAGGGTCCTGGCAGTGTGTGTCACCTCAACCCTAACCCTGTCCCCTCGGGTCGTCTGGAGTATGGGCAGATGCCTATAGGAATTCCTGTCGGCAAGAGGGAGCATAGCTGCAAAATCTCAGCAGTGTTGCAACACCAGATGAAACAGCCAGGTGTTTAAAGGTGGGAAGTTTGCAGCCTCATACTGTTCAAAAGAGGCTGAGGTCCCATTCCAGAATCATATGCACAAACTCTAGGCTGACTGTGCCAGCTCAGTGCTGAGGAAGTGTTGCACTGTCGGACGTGTTGTCTCTTTGGGTGAGATGGTAAACCGAGATCCTATCTTACCTTTCAGGTGGGTATAAAAGATCCCACAGCGTTACCTCAAAGAAGATTTTCCCTGGCGTTCAGGCCAATATTTATCTCTCAACTAATATTGCTAAAAACAGATTATCTGGTCATTAATGCATTGCTGTTTGTGGGAACTTATTGTGTGCAAATTGGCTGCCACATTTCCTACATTACAGCAGTGACTACACTTCAAAAAGTACTTAATTGGCTGTAAAGTGCTTTGGGGTACTTCATTTGGGATGCTGTGAGGTTGTGAAACGTGCTTTAGAAATGCAAGTCTTTTCAGAGGAACTGCTTACCTTATTTGGTTGAGACTGGTCATAATAAATAGCCGTGAAAGCAATTATATATGACATGTACAGGAAACAGCTGAATATGAACATGTAGGCTGCAAATTTCTGCCACTTCTGTTCGAGCAGAGTGCTCAGAGGTTCCACAGACAACATCATGTGACGGTTCTAAATGGGGTGATGGGGAGCAATAATTAGATCCGTTAGAGTGAGACCGGCAGTGGGGTATAAAAAGATCGAGGTTTCAGACTGGACCAATTTCGTTCGAGGTAAACAAGAAAAAAATTGTATTGGCACAGAGCAGGTCTAGAGACATTAACTAAAATTAATCGTTTAAACAAGGTGCCAACTAGATTCTACAAGGGGGAAGAATTTTCTTCTTAGATTATGGATGGGTAGCTGAGACCTGTTGCAATTCTTGCAGCATGTGGGAACTTCAGGACACTTCGTGTGTTTTGGGTGACCACGTGTGTGGGAAGTGTCTCCAGCTGCTTAAGCTTGGGCTCAGGATTTCCGAGCTTGAGGGGCAGCTGGAGTTACTGCGGAGCATCAGGGAGGGTGAGTTTCCTGGGTCGTACATTCCAGGAGGTGGTCACCCCACAGGCAGTGAGAGTTCAGGATAATAGATGGCTGGCCATCTGGAAGAGGCAGGAAGTTCAGGCGTCTTTGGGGTCTGAGCCACACTCAAACTGGAACTCAGCATTGGAGACTGATGGGAGTGATGACACTTTGAAGGAGTGCAATGCAGACCATGGCACCAATGGGCAAATGACTGCACAGCGGGGAACAGCAAAGAGTAGAAATGCAGTGATTATAGGAGATTCCATCGTTAGGGGAACAGACAGGCATTTCTGTAACAGTCATCATGAGTTCCACATGGTCATTTGCTTCCCTGGTGCCAGTGGAAAGGACATCAGAGGGTGCAGAATATTCTGCAGGGGAAGGGAGTGAAGCAGAAGTTGTGGTACATGTCGGTACCAATGACAGAGGGCAGGGGGTAGGGTATTGAGATTGTGCGGTCAGATTTTCAGGAGGAATTTAAAAAGCAGAACCTCGAAGCTAGTATTCTCTCGATTGCTCCCAGTGCCACGTGCGAGCAAGAGTAGAAATAGGAAGGTGAGGAGCATTGAGGCATGGCGCAGGAGAGGGATCTTCAGATTCTCGGGACGTTGGGGCCAGTTCTGGGCAGGGGGCACATATGCAAAAGGGACGGGTTGCACCTCAACAGGACTGGGACCGATGTCCTCTTGGGGAGGTTCAATAGTGTGGCTGGCGAGGGTTAAACTAAATTGACACCAGCATATAGAAATATAAAAGAGGGATATGAGCATACAAATTAGGAGCAGAAGTAGGCTATTCAGCCCCTCTAGCCTACTCCGCCATTTAATAAGATCATGGCTGATGTTTGCGTCTAGAATTCCACACTCCCATCTACCCCCAATAACCTTTGATTCCCTTGCCTTGTCTAAGAATCTATCTACCTTCGATTTTAAAAGTATTCAGTGACCCCGTCTCCACCACTTTCTGAGGCAGAGTGTTCCAAAATCGCACAACCCTCAGAAAAAAATTTCTTCTCATCTCTGTCCTAAAAGGGTACCCCCTAGTTCCAGACTCACCCGCAAGAGAAAACATCCTTTCCACATCCACCTTGTCAAGACCGTTCAGGATCTTATAAACTTCAATCAAGTCTCCCCTCACTCTTCTAAACTCCAGGGAAAACGAGCCCAGTTTGTCCAACCTTTCCTCATAAGACAACCCGCTCATTCCAGGTATCAATCTAGTGAACCTCCTCTGAACTGCCTCCAATGCATTTACATCCTTCCTTAAATAAACAGACCAAAATTGCGCACAGTATTTGAGATGTGGTCTCACCAAAGTCCTGTATAAACGAAGCATGACATCCTTACTTTTATTTTCAGTTCCTCTCATAATAAAGGATAACATTTCCATTCGCCACTTTATGACTTGCTGTACCTGCATATTAATTTTTCGTGACTCATGCACTAGAACACCTAGATCCCTCTGCACCTCAGAATTCTGTGGTCGTTCTGTTTAAGTAATACTCTGCTTTTTTTATTCTTCCTGCCAAAGTGAACAACTTCACATTTTCTTACATTATACTCCATCTGCTAGATTTATGCCCACTCACTCAACCTGTCTATATCGGTTTGCTACCTCATGTCCTCTTCACAACATACTTTCCTATATATCTTTGTGTCATCTACAAATTTAGATACCATGCAAACTCCCTCATCTAAGTCATTGATATAAATTGTAAAAAGTTGAGGCCTCAGCACAGACCCCTGCAGGACTCCAATCATCACATCCTGCCAATCAGAAAAGGACCCATTTATGCGTACTCTGTTTTCTGCCAGCCAGCCAATTTTCTATCCATGTTAATATATTACCTCCCCCCGACCCACACCATGAGCTCCTACTTTGTGCAACAACATTTTATGTGGCACCTTGTCAAATGCCTTCTGGAAATCCAAGTACAGTATGTCACTGGGCTCCCCTCTATCCTCAGCACATGTTACTCCTTCAAAGAACTGAAATAAATTGGTTAAACATGATTTCCCTTTCGCGAAACCATGCTGACTATTCCCTAGAGTTTTTCCAAGTGCCCAGTTATAGTCTCCTTGATTGATTGATTCGAACACCTTCCCCATGACAGACGTCAAGCTAACTGGCCTATACTTAACCATTTTCTGCACCCCACCCCCCCACCTTCTTTAATGGAGGGGTTATATTTACTACATCCAGTCTGATGGAATCTTTCCAGAATCTAGCGAGTTTTGAAAGATTAACACCAATGCATCTACCACCTCATTAACCACCTTTTTAAAGACCCTAGGATGAAGTCTGCCAGGACCCAGGGACTTGTCAGCCCACAGCTTCATCAGTTTGCTCAGTACCGCTTCCCTGGTGATTGTAATTTCACCAAGTTCCTCTCTTCCTTCCACCTCCTGATTTACAGATATTACTGGAATGTTCTTTGTATCCTCTATAGTGAAGACAGAAGCAAAATATTTGTTCATTGCATCTGCCATTTCCTTATTATCTACTATTAGCTCTCCATAACTCAATCTCTGGAGGACCAACACTCATGTTACTTACTCTTTTTCCTTTTTAAATACCTGTAGAAACTCTTGCTCTCTCTCTTTAAATTTCTAGCTAGCTTCCTCTCATACTCTAATTTCTTTCTTCTGATTAACCTTTTAGTCATTCTCTGCTGTTCTTTATATTCTGACCAATCATCTGATTTGATCTGAAAAATCATCTGCTTTTTCCTTAAGTTTGATGCTTTCCTTAACTACTTTAGTTAACCACAGATGGTGGGTCCTCCCCTTAGAATTTTTCTTCATAGTAGGAATATACTTTGAGTATTCTGAAATATCCCTTTAAATGTCTGCCACTGCTTCTCTATTGATCTATCTCCTAGCCTAGTAATCCAGTTCACTTCAGCGAGCTCAGCTTTGCCCACACAGTTGCCCTTATTTAAGTTTTAAATACTAGACTTTGACCTACTGTTCTCTATTTCAAACTGGATATAAAATTCAATCATATTGTGGTCGCTGTTACCTAGAGGTGCCTTTATTCTGAGGTCATTAATCCTGTCATGTTACATAGTACCAAGTCTAATATAACCTCCCTGGTTGGTTCCAGAACATGCTGCTCTAAGAAACTAACTCAAAAGCATTCTATGAACTCATTGTCCAGGCTACTATTGCCAATCTGATTTTTCTAGTTTATATGTAGATTAAAGTCACCATGGTTACTGCCGTCCCTATATCACAATCACCCAATATTTCTTGTATACTTTGTCCTACACTGTGATTACTGTTAGGGGGCCTGTAGACTACTCCCACTAGTGACTTCCCCCCCCCTAATATTCCTCATCTCCACCCAAACCAATTCTACATCCTGATCTCCTGAACCAAGATCATCTCTAACTATTACACCAATGCCATCCTTGATTAACAGTGCTATCCCGCCACCTTTATCTAGCTTTCTGTTCTTCTTGAATGTCATATACCCTTCAATATTAAGGGCCCAATCCTTGTCATCCTGCAGCCACATCTCTGTAATGGCTATCAGATCATATTTACTCCAATATGTGCTATCAGTTGAGAATATGGTGCATAAAGTAGTGAGTGTGTTGGATACCCCATATGAGATATCAGACTAAGATTATGAATAATACAAAGACAGGTTTAGAACTCATGTACATAAATGCACAAATAGCCGTGTGGGAATATGATGTAGTGGCAAAACAGAAACATATCTTAAAATGCTGAGGACTGGGTACTTCATATTCAAGGGTACAAAGTGTTCAAAAAAGATGGGGAAGGAGAAAAGGGAGGTGGGGTGGCAGTATTGATTAGGGAAGACTTTCTAGTGTTGGAAAGGGAGGATGTCCTTAGGGCAAGGTCAGAATACTTTGGTTAGAGTTGAGAAGAAAGAAAGCTATGAAAATGCGACTAGGGGTATTTTGTAGGCCTCCAAATAGTGAGAGATAGAAGAATAGATGTGCAAGACTATGGAGTGATATTGGGGGACTTTAATTACCCAAATATATATTGGGATAATGTTAGTCAAGGGAAAGGAAGGGGAGGAATTTCTGAAATGCATTCTGAAGGACTTCCCTGACCAGTATGTTTTCGGCCCAACTTGGAAAGAGGCATTGCTGGAATGCTGGGGAATGAGGTGGGCCAAGTGTCTGTGGGGGAACATTTGGGTAAGAGTGATCATTGTATCATAGGCTTTAGATTAGTAATGGGTGGGTTGTCTTATGAGGAAAGGTTGGACAGGCTAGGCTTGTATCTGCTGGAGTTTAGAAGAGTAAGAGGCGACTTGATCGAAATATCTAAGATTCTGAGGGCGTCTTGACCGGGTGGATGTGGAAAGGATGTTTCCTCTTGTAGGAAAGTCTAGAACTAGGGGTCACTGTTTAAAAATAAGGCGTAGCCCATTTAAGACAGATGAGGAGAAATTTTTTTTCTGAGAGGATTGAGTGTCTTGGAATTCTCTTCCTCAAAAGGTGGTGGAAGCAGAGTCTTTGAATATTTTTAAGGCAGAGGTAGGTAGATTCTTGAGCAAGGGGGTGAAAGGTTATTGGGGCAGGCAGGAATGTGGAGTTGAGCTTACAATCAGATCAGCCATGATCCTATTGAATGGCAGAGCAGGCTCAATGGGCCGAGTGGCCTACTCATGCTCCTAATTCGTATGCTCATGTGTAATGGGAACAGCAAGGAACAATCTAAAGTAGAACTTCTAAATTGGAAGAGAACTAACTTCAATGGGATGAGAGAAGATCGAGCCATGGTAAAATGGAACCCAAGACTAACGGGCAAAACTGTAACAGAACAATGGGTGATCTTTAAGGAGGAGATGTTTCAGGTACAGACTAGATACATTTCAACAGGAGGGAAATTTAGCAGAACCAAAGCCAGGGCTCCTTGGATGACTAGGGAGGTATCAGATGTATTTTTCAAGTGAGAACCAGGCCAAATACAATAAGTTGAGAGGGGAAGTGAAGAAGAAAATAAGATTGGCAAAGACAGAATGAGAATAGAATGGCAGTTAGCATAAAAGGAACCCAAAAATCATCTGGCATGTAAATAATCGGGTAGTAAGAGGTGGGGTGGGGCCTATTGGGGCCAAAGGGGGTGATATATGCTTAGAGGCATAGGGCAAGGCTAGAATACTGAATGAGTACTTTGTGTTGGTGTTTACTAAGAAAGTGGATGCTGACAAAATATTAGTAGAAACAGAGGATAGAAGTAATGGATGGGGTGAAAATTGATCGAAAAGTTGTACTGGAAAGGTAATGTTTAGAGTGGTTAAGTTGCCTGGTCTGGATGGTTTGCATCCCAGTTTGCTAAAGGGAGTGGTGGGGTGGAGATAGCGGAAGGGCTTGCCATAATCTTTCAATCTTCCATAGATACGGGGGAGGTGCCAGAGGATTGGAAAGTGGCAAATGTGACACCTTATTCAAGAAAGGATGCAAGGACATTCCTATTAACTGTAGACCGATCAGCTTAACGTCAGAGGTGGGTAAGGGTTTAGAAACAATAGTCAAGGAAAAAGAATCAACAGGCATTTGGAGAGGTTTGAGTTAATTAAGGAGAGCCAGCATGGATTTGTGAAAGGCAGATCATGCTTGACTAATCGGGGCGGCACAGTGGCGCAGTGGTTAGTACCACAGCCTCACAGCTCCAGTGACCCGGGTTCAGTTCTGGGTACTGTCTGTGTGGAGTTTGCAAGTTCTCCCTGTGACCGCGTGGGTTTCTGCCGGGTGCTCCGGTTTCCTCCCACCGCCAAAGACTTGCAGGTTGATAGGTAAATTGGCCATTATAAATTGCCCCTAGTGTAGGTAGGAGAATGGCAGGGAATATGGGATTAATGTAGGATTAGTATAAATGGGTGGTTGATGGTTGGCACAGACTCGGTGGGCCAAAGGGCCTGTTTCAGTTCTGTATCTCTCTATGATTCTATATAATCTAATTGAATTTTTTGATGAAGTAACAGAGAAGGTTGATGCAGGAAAGCAATGGATGTTGTCTATATGGATTTTAAGGAAGCGTTTGACTAAGTACTGCATAAAAGCCTGGTTAACAAAATGTAGGCTCATGAAATAGGAGGGTCAGTGTCAGCTTGAATAAAAAATTGTGTTAAGGGCAGAAAATAGCAAGTTGTGATAAATGGTCAGTTTTCAGACTGGAGGGTGATAGACTGTGGAGTTCCTCAAGGGTCAACACTAGGACCAGTGCTTTTTCTGATGTATATAAACATTAATGACTTGGCTATTGGAGCACAGTAAAATTTCAAAATTTGCTAATACTAAACTTAGAGGTGTGGCAGATAGTCAGGATGATGCAAATCAACTGCAACAGGACATAGGCTAGCAGAATGGACAGACAAGTGGCAGATGGAATTTAGGAGAGAAGTGTGAGGTGATGCATTTTGGCAAAAGGGATAGGGATGGGCAATATAGACTTAATGGTGCAGCTCCGAAGAGTTTGCAGGGACAGAGGGACGTGAGGGTGCATGTGCATCGATTTTTGAAAGTGTCAGAACATATTGGGGGAGTGGTTAGTAAAGCATATGGGATCTTGGGCTTCATAAATAGAGGTATTGAGTACAAAAGCAGAGAAGTTATGCTGAACCTTTATAAAGCTCTGATTAGGCCACAACTAGAGTATTGCGTCCAGTTCTGGTCACCACACTTTAGGAAGGATGTGAGGGTCCCTGGGAGGGTGCAGATTTACCAGAATGGTTCCAGGGATGAGAGATTTATGCTACAAGGGTAGGTTGGAGAAGCTGGAGTTGTTCTCCTTGGAGCAAAGGAGATGGAGGGGAGGTTTGATAGAGGTGTACAAGATTACAGATTTGATAATATAGACAAAAAAAAGTTGTTCCCATTAACTAATAGTACAAGGACTAGGGGACACAGATTCAAGGTTTTGGGCAAGAGATGCTGGGGCAATGTGAGGAAGGACTTTTTTTAATGCAGCAAGTGGTAATGACCTGGAACCCGCTGCCTATGAGAGTGGTGGAAGCAGAGACAACGAATGCTTTCTAAAGGAAATTGGATGGGCGCTTGAAGGAAATAAACTTGTCGAGCTACAGGGATCGAGCAGGGGAGTGGGACTGACTGGATTGCTCTACAGAGTGCCGGCATGGACTCAGTGGGCCGAATGACCTCCTTTTGTGTTGTAATGACTCTGACACCATTGGCTGCCATGCCTTCAGCCATTCGAGGCCATAAGTTCTGGAATTCTTTTCCCCCTCCAACTCTATCTTTTCCTTCAAGACAATCCTTAAAACCTAATTCTGTGAAAAAGCTTTTGCACATCTCTGCTAATATCTCCATCTTTGGCTTGGTGTCAATTTTTTAACATGCCTGTGAAGCACCTTGGTACATTTTACTGCATTAGAGGTGCGAGATAAATAGTGTTGTTGATTAGCATGATGGTGTTTTGCCTCCTCTAGATTGGTGCGAATACAAGGTTTCCCAATCTGGTTGCATTTGGGTTGATTGTATACATGTGAGAATGGTCTTAACTGACTGAGTTGATGGCAAATAATTTGAAAATGCTCTGGGCTCAATCAGTTGGGTTTACACATTCCTACCTTTCATATGTTTAGTTCAGAAACCTAGATAAGAGGTTGACGGCGAAGATGAGAAATTTTGCAAATACCGAGTAGGCAACAGTGGTTCAATGAAATGGTATTTAGCTGAGTTTGAAATTGTGAATGGAAAGGATGATGGCGAGAGGCAAATAGTTCCTATTTTGAAGTACTAGGAAGAATACTCTTGATTAGAAGGCAGTGTGATGAAGAATCTCAGAGCTGTGACAAGGATGGCCCAAGATCAGCAAAGGCAACAGAAAGGTTGACAATCATAGGATACTGCAGTACAGAAGGAGGCCATTTGACCTATTGTGCCAGCTCTTTGGTAGAGCAACACTCATGGTAGTCCTTGCAAAATGGAGTAGGATAAAGGTTGCGATGAGTTGAAGGAGATTGGAGTCGTGAGGTGAGAGAGGAACTGCCTATCAGATAATTGTCTATTTTCATCCTGTCTGGGACTGACTAGCAGATGCTAAATAAATCTCCATGGGTACAGAAGTGATAAATCGGTGGACGCAAGTGATAAATTCAAACAAGCTTGCCTGGATTTTGGTGTTAAACACTACGATTTTCAGAACAGAATTCTCTTCAAAAGTGTCCACTCCTGTGATGTTGTAGAGCGAAGAAGAAACTGGCCCGTAGGCCCAGTCCGTGATTTTTCTAGAAAGTTTCATGTGCTGCTTGTCTTTCATTTCTCTTCCGAGGATATTTCTGAATATCTGCAAGGACAGAAAATGTAAACTAACTCCATCCATTAACTATTACATCCATGCAGTAAGCCTGTTTTACAAAGCTTGTTGGGCAGCAGCCCTGCTGTTGGGTCAGGGCTTGTGGGTTTGAACCTTGAACCCATCATCTAGGCTGGCAGTCTAGTACAGTACTGAAGGCATGCTGCAATGCCGGAGGTGCCATTCTCCAACTCAAACTGAGGTGAGTGTTAATAATCCAATGAGCAGTGAATTCTCCCACTGTCCTGACCAATATTCCACCCCTTAACCAGCACCATCATAAAGAGATATACTGGGTCTTTCACCTTGTAGCTGCTTATGGGGGTTCTCAGTGGATAGTGCGTGCCCAGACAACAGTCACTGTGCTTCTAAGTTAGTTTGCAGTATAAAACATGTTAAAGACATCTCTTTGTGGCCCATGTGTTCACTGATGTACGTTGGCTTCAAATCTCTCCATGGCTTCACCCCCTCCCTATCTTTAACCTGCTCCAGCCTTTCACCCTCTGAGATCTCTGTGCTCCTCCAATTCTGGCCTCTTGCACATTTCCAGCATTTATTGTCCATCCCTAATTAACCCATAAAAGAGGTGGTGAACTTGCTTCCTGGACTACTTTGGAGGACAGTCAAGAGTCAGTACACAGTGGTGTACGACTGGAGTTACACACATGCCCAGACTGGGTAAGGACAGCAGGTTTCATTCCCTGCAGGACATTCATGAATGAGTTGGGTTTTTACCCAGTGTCAAATGTCAGCTGTGGCTCAGTGGGTAGCACTGTTGGCTCTGAATTAGAAGATTGTGTGTTCAAGTCCTCCAGAGACTCGAGCATATAATCCAGGCTGATGCTTCTAGTGCATTACTGAGAGTGCTGTAGTGCTGGAGGCACTGTCCTTTTGATGAAACGTTAAACTGAGGCTCCATCTGCATCTCCCTCAGGTGGACATAAACGATCCCATGTCACTAGTTTGAAAGAAAAACAGGGGAGGTTATCCCAGTGTCCTGAACAATTGTTGTCCTTCAATATAAATTACAAAAACGGATGATCTGGCCATTCGCGTTGCTGTTTGTGAGATCTTGCTGTGCACAAATTGATTGCAGCATTTCCTACATTACGACAGTGACCACACTTTAAAACGTGCTTTATTTACTGTAGAATGCTTTGGGATGTCCTGAGGTTGTGAAAGGTGCTGTAGAAATTGAAGTCTTTTTTTAAACAATCTGACAGCGTCATGGTCACTTCTACTGATCCCAGCTTTTTATATTTCCGTATTTTTATTTAAAAACTGAATTCAAATTCTCAAACTGCCCACACTGAAATTTGAACTCCTGTTCTCTGAATTATTAGTCGAGTCCTCTAGTCCAGCCCCACACACAGAACATTATCTCTATTTTAGCCCTTTCACATCTAGGTCTATATATGAACATTTAACTATATATCAATGCATCTCTAGCACAGATGCAAAATGCCGTTTAGTTTGGTTAAGAGTGAAAATGGAGTTTCCAGTGAAGTTAAAACGATAAGCAGGAGAGACTTGAAGAAATTGCCCCCAGTATTACTGTGTATTTTCTGATCTATTATATTTATGTAGTATAGATTTTGGTCAGCAGAGGGTGGTCTCGCACAAAGTAATACTTTACATTGTTAGTGTGTGGAATTCCCCTGTAACACCAAAAGAATCAATTGTTAATGTCTTTTTAATGAGTGTGTGCGTGCACTGATATGTGAGCATGTGTCAGGCTCAGACTGGATCTGTCCTGGCTGTGCATCCCGCTTCTGATGACAGCTGAGGTGGGCGAAGGGCCAGAGCAACTCTGCAATGAGCTTGCACCTCAGTAATGTAGCATACAGTGCCCATTCTATAAAGAAACAGATAAATCCTTGCCTCAAACTTGCCCTGTTTGGCTGCGAGCTGCAACGGGGTCAGTCCCTTTCCATTCTTCATTTCTTCCAGATTGTTTTCTTTGTATTTGATCAAGATCTTGTTGTACATTTCTATTACAAACTTTGTGTTGTCCTCGGTATCATCAGCTACAGTGACCAGCGTGTGTAGCACTGTGTTTCCCCTGGAGTCCTGCTCCCCAATCTTTGTTTCCGGGTTATCCATGAGAAGTGTAACTATCTCCGGCTGATTAGTGCAGGCAGCCAGGGCCAGTGGGACTTCACCTGTGATGTACGACACATTTAGAAACAGCAACGACCCATCTGTCCCTTTTGTCATCTCCAGATTCGACTATTCCAATGCTCTCCTCCCACCCACCACATTCCACCCTCCATCCTTGTGAACTTCAGCTCATTCAAAACTCTGCTGCTCATATCCGAACTCGCACCAAGTCCAGTTCCCCCATCACCCCTGTTCTCGCTGCCTACGCTGGCTCCCAGTCCGGTAACTCCTTGAATTTAAAATTCTCAACCTTGTTTTCAAAGGGTGGCACAGTGGTTAGCACCGCAGCCTCACAGCTCCAGCGACCCGGGTTCAATTCTGGGTACTGCCTGTGTGGAGTTTGCAAGTTCTCCCTGTGTCTGCGTGGGTTTTCTCCGGGTGCTCCGGTTTCCTCCCACAAGCCAAAAGACTTGCAGGTTGGTAGGTAAATTGGCCATTTTAAATTGCCCCTAGTATAGGTAGGTGGTAGGGAAATATAGGGACAGGTGGGGATGTGGTAGGAATATGGGATTAGTGTAGGATTAGTATAAATGGGTGGTTGATGGTCGGCACAGACTCGGTGAGCTGAAGGGCCTGTTTCAGTGCTGTATTACTAAACTAAACTAAATCTCTCCATTTCGTCACCCCTCTCTATCTCTGTAATCTCCTCCAGCCCTACAACCCTCCGCTCTGAACCTGTTCCATTATTCATTCAGATCATGGCTGATCTGTTTCTCAACTCCATTCCACTTTGGTTCCATATCCCTCAATTTACCCTTACCCAACAAAAATCCAACCATCTCAGTCTTGAGTGTTTCAACTGACCCCCAGCCTCCATGCCTATTTGAGGGAGGGAGTTCCAGATTTCCACTCCCCTTTGTGTGACAGTGTTTTCTGACATTGCTCCTGAACGGCCTGGCTCGAATTTTAATGTTTTGCCCCCTTGTTCTGGACTCTCCCCACCAAAGATAGTTTCTCTATCAAGTCCTTTTAGCATATTAAATACCTCTATGCAATAATAGCTCTCCTCTATCTTCCCTCTTGCTTCTCCTGACCTACACACTCTTCCTCTTTTGTTTATCCATTCATGGGATGTGGGTGTTGCTGGCAAGGCCAGCATTTATTGCCCATCCCTAATTGCTCTTGAGAAGGTGGTGGTGAGCTGCCTTCTAGAACTGCTGCAGTCCATCTGGTGTGCCTACACCCACAGTGCTGTTAGGGAGTGAGTTCCAGCATTTTGACCCAGCAACAGTGAAAAACAATGATATCGTTCCAATTCCGATCAATGTGTTGCCTGGTTGGGAACTTGCAGGTGGTGGTGTTCCCATGCTTCCCTTGTTCTACATTCTGTGTTGAAGTCAAGACTCATTACACTGTCTTCTACTCTAACCCATTCTAAACTCTGGGACTCCTCAGTCTCCCTGTCCTATAGGCATTCTAGTCACTGTGCTGAAGGACCCTGGCATATGCTAGCAGTATTCCAATCCTGATTGGACTTTGTAAAGAAATAGTTGATCGGCACCCCATCCACCACCTTCAACATTCACTTCCTCCACCTCTGACGCACAGTGGCAGCAGTGTGTACCAATATACAAGATGCACTGCAGCAACTCACCAAGACTCCTTAGACAGCACCTTCCAAACCCACGACTGCTACCACCTAGAAGGACAAGGGCAGCAGATGAATGGGAACATCACCACCTGCAAGTTTCCCTCCAAGGTACACATCATCCTGACTTGGAACTATATCACTGTTCCTTCACTGTCGCTGGGTCAAAATCGCGGAACTCCCTTCCTAACAGCACTGTGGGTGTACCTACCTCACATGGACTGCAGTGGTTCAAGAATGCAGCTCACCACCACTTCCTCAAGGGCAATTGGTAATGGGCAATAAATTGTAGTATTTTCCACATCCCGTAAGAATGTATTGTTTTAAAAGTTGAGTGCAGTCTAGTGAGTGAGGGTAAACTCACCAAAATAAAAGCCATGATGCTTTCTGGTCAGTCTGAAAAACTTCCCATTGGCCTTTGCATTGACGTCAGCCCCTTTCTCCAGCAGGAAGCGCACTATATCAGGACAACGTCTCTCTATGGCAATGTGCAGGGCTGTTTGACCTCAGAGAAAAACAAAAGCAAACATCTCAAATCTAAGAACGTGTTTCTGGCTCAATATCCAGAGAGGGTTATACCCTTTAAACCTCACCGGTTCTCCCACTCAACCCCCCCCCCCCCCCATTAAAACCCTTCCCTTCTCCCTTCAACTACCTCCACAAACCCTTCTCCCCCTTACACTCTCCCCTGCAAACTCCTCACCCCACCTGAAACACTCTTCAAAGCCCTCCTGTAAACCCTCATCCCCCTCAAAGCCCCTCATTTGCAAAATCCCCATCTTCCTCCCTTCTCTCCTGAAAACTAATCGTGGTAATTTTTCACCACTGTAAATCTTCCCACCCTCCATACCAACTAACTCTCCCCCACTCCCTGCCATGCCAGATTGTCAGATTATGCCAAGTCAGGAGAACTTTGATCTCTGTCTCCAGATCCCTTACCCATTGAGCTGAGACTGGCTAAACGCATTTCAGATGATACCAGCACGGAGAGGTTATAACCATCAAGAAAGACTGAACAGGCTGGAGTTCTTTAGGAAAGAGAAGACTCCAGGGTGATCTGATTGAGACCTTTAATATTATGAAAGAGTTTGATAGGGTAGATACAGAGATGTTTCCATTTGTTAGGAGATCAAAACTAGAGGCCGTCTATAAAGATAGTCACTAGTAAATCCAATCGGGAATTCGGGAGAAACGTCTTTATCCAGAGAGTGGTGAGAATGTGGAACTCTCTACCACAGGGAGTGGTTGAGGTGAATAGCATTAATACATTTAGGGGGAGAAAGGAATAGACGGATATGCTGATAGGGTGAGATGAAGTAGGATGGGAGGAGGCTCATGAGCATAAACACCAGCACGGAGCAGTTGGGCCAAATGGCCTGTTTCTGTGCTGTGAATTTGATGTAAATGAATTTGATGAAAGACTTGCATTTTTATAGCACCTTTTGCAACCTCAGGATGTCCCAAGGCACTTTACAGCCAATGAAGTACTTTTTGAAGTGTAATCACTGTTGTAATGTAGGAAACACAGCATTATCCCACAAACAGCAATATGCTAATGACCAGAATCTGTTTTAGTGATATTGGTTGAGGGAAAAATATTGGCCGTGACACCAAGGAGAACTCCCCTGCTCTTCCTCTTCATGGGACCTTTTATGTCCACCTGAGAGGGCAGACCTTGGTTTAACATCTCATCCTTGGAATATGTTAATGAGGAGTCGGTTGTGAACTCATTCTGAGAAATTCAACAGGTTCTGCCCGTTGGTACCGGCTGGTTGCATAGCTTAGCCAATGGTCTTTAAACCATAGAAAGATTACGGCACAGAAGGAGACCATTCAGCCCATCATGTCCGTGCAGGCCGAAAAAACTAGCTGCCCAATCTAATTCCATCTTCCAATACCTGGTCCATAGCCTTGCCAGGTACAGCACTTCAGGTGCATGTCCAGGTACCTTTAAAAGAATTGAGGGTTTCTGCCTCCACCACCATTCCTGGAAGTGAATTCCAGACACCCACTACCCTCTGGGTGGAAAAGATTTTCCTCATGTCCCCTCTAATCCTTCTACCAATCACCTTAAATCTGTGCCCCTAGTAACTGACCTCTCTGTTAGGGGAAACCGGTCCTTCCCGTCTACTCTATCTCAGCCCCTCATAATTTTGTACATCTCATTTAAGTCACTCCTCAGCCTCCTCTCTTCTAAGGAAAACAACCCTAGCCTATCTATTATTTCCTCATTGCTGCAACTTTCGAGCCCTGGCAGCATTCTTGTAAATCTTCTCTGTACTCTCTCCAGAGCAATTATGTCCTTCCTGTAATGTGACCAGAACTGTACATAATACTCCAATTGTGGCCTAACCAGCGTTTTAAACAGTTCCAGCATTACATCCCTGCTTTTAAATTCTATACCTCAGCCAATAAAGGAAAGCATTCTATATGCCATCTTCATCACTCAATCCACCTGTCCTGCCACTTTCAGGTACCCATGGATATGCACACCAAGGTCTCTCACTTCTACACCTCTCAGTATCCTCCTGTTTACTGTGTATTCCTTGCTTTATTTGCCCTCCCTAAATGCATTACCACACAGTTCTCTGGATTGAATTCCATTTTCCACTTTTCCGCCCACTCAACCAAACTGTTGATATGAGGGGCCACTGGAAGCTGCTCAAAGTACAAATGGCCCAAGGATTTTTTTTTGGAGAATGTTCCGCTTGGCACCCCACAAAATTTCTTGTCCTTTGCTTACAGGTGCAAGTCTGCACCAACTGTCAGCTTGAACTGACTTTCCCCCCACTGCCCTCCCCCCAGCCCCTTTGCCCAACAGACCCAAAGTGCTGGTTTGGACCATCTAAATGAGGCTCAGTCCCAATAGCCTGGGCAGGTGAGATTTTGACCCCATCAGTCTGGACCATAAGGGATCTCAGGAGTATCTCACCCACTGCACCACCCAGTCTCCCACCTCTCCTCATTCTTGGGACAGGGGTCACTCCATGTTTGGTTTCTGTAAATTTTAAAAGGGAGTTGCACAGGTTCTTGAGGATGAAGAACTTAAAAAGTTACAGACAGAAAGCGTGGATATGGGACTAAGTGCTTTCAAAGAGCCAGCACAGGCAAGATGAGCTGAATGGCTGCCTCGTGCTATAATTCATGATTCTACATTTACTGTCACAAAGGATTGGCTTGAGACTGACCTGTTTCACCTCAGATCAATCGGCCAGTCCAGCCCAATCTTTTTCCCTGCTCGTACCTCTGACACCAAATCTCCCAGTGTTGCCTCCAACGAGGAGGGTGCCACTGAACCCTGGAGCACCTCAGGTGAATAGACTGGGGTGGCTCAGACAGTGGGGGAAGAGCTTTGGGATCAGGAGCTGGGACAGAGTGAGAGATCAGGAGTGGTGGGGGGAATTTGGGAGTACAGATGGAGGGAGGATCAGCGGTTGGACTGCTGATTGAATTTATTTATGATCTGTGTGGTGATAGTTGGCAAGAAGCTCGGTACTGATCAATCTGACAGCACAGCGCAAAGCAGTAAATGGGGGAAAATGGAATTTGTATGTAATGTTTTGCTTTACATCTTAGGAATTTCCGGAAAGCCTGCGGTAGGAAGCTGACCCGATCAGTCCAGTCTCGGGGCCGTGGAACTTCTTAGCACCGAGTCCTATGGGTTCAGTAGCTCCCTGTTAACCCACCTTTATAATCTTTATCGATATATTGAGCGTTAATCAGCTGCTTTAAACAGTCATTTCTCTCTGCTATCGCAATCAGTTTCTCAATTATTTCCTTTGTATTGTCGTTTAGGTTCAGTAAGGCTTTCATAAGGCAAGTCTTCCCTGTTTTGGGTTCTGTAAAAGAGTCATAGTTTTAGGAATAATTTGTTAATTCCTTTCCTCTCTTCTATCCCTCTGTGCCCACACTCCATCCATACACCCATCCCTCCCCTCTCTTCCCCCCGTCACCCCATCACAGTTTCCTTCCGAGGAGAGTCTCAGACTGGTCTTTGGAAATGGGGTTGATGAACTCCTGCTGCCCACTTTCTGCAGCTCACCCTTTGTGAGAGATGTCCAGCCGTCACTGGACCAGCCTCACAGCTGTGGTCTGGTCTCTTCTCACCCTGAAGCTGAAAAATGAGTTCAAATCCCACCAGGATAGTTTGAGAAATTTTAATTCAGTTGAAAAGTTCTGGAAATAAAATGCTGGGATCAGTAAAAGTGACCTTGAGGCTGTTGGATTGTTCTACAAATCCAACTGGTTCACGAATATCTTTTAGGGAAGGAAACCTGCAGTCCTCACCTAGTCTGGAACCTATATGTGACTGCAGTTCCACGTCAACATGGTTGACTCTTAACTGTACTCTGAAGGTACAAATGAGGAGTGGAATGCTCTCCACTTGCCTGGATGAATGCAGTTCCAACAACACTCAAGAAGCTCAAAACCATCAAAAATAAAGCAACCCACTTGATTGGCACTGCATCCACCACCTTAAACATTCATTCCCTTTACCACTGGCACACTGTAGCAGCAGTGGTTGAGGTGAATAGCATAGCATTTAAGCAGAAGCTAGATAAGCACATGAGAGAGAAAGGAATAGAAGGATATATTAATAAGGTTAGATGAAGTAGGATGGGAAAAGGATTCTGTGGAACATAAATGCCAGCATAGATCAGTTGAGCCCAATGGCCTGTTTCTGTGTGATTTGATATAATAATGTGATCCAATACCTATGAGCCACAGCTCTGTCAACTTCATTCTGGTAACCTGAAAGATGTGCATTAGTTTGTCAAATGTCTCCATATCCCCAGCAGCAATGGAGCAGAACAACTTCATTCTCAGATCACGCTTCAGACTGTCAAGAGTAAGAAAAAAAAAAAATTGTTCACTGTTTGGTAAGAAATTCACCTTAACCTTGTTTGTAAATCAGGAAGGTTCCAAAGAGGCCAATTATCACCCTCCCCCCTGCTCAGTGTCCCACCAGATCTCAAGCTGATTTTAATACTAGTGCTTAGGTTGTTTGCACTGCTAAGATAGAACTTTAATTTATATAGTGCCTTTCACAATCTCAGCATGCTTTACAGACAGTGAAGAACTTTGGAAGTCATGTCACTGTTGTAATGTAGGAAACACTGCAGCCAATTTACAGAGAATCAGTTTTTTTTTATATAGTGACATTTGTAGAGGGGCAAATATTAGCCCAGGTCTACTGCTCTGCTCTTTGATCACTTGAGAGGGCAGGTGGTGTGGTTGTGATGTTTTCACATTCTGTCCTTGGGAAATATGGTAACGCTGCAGAAGGCTTTGGGGGGCTGATTAATTTTCCAACAGGCCATGTTGTGAATGCACCTTCCACGGCCGCCACCACCTTTATACCAGCCATAGAAGGCTTTTTGGGCTCCCACAACCCATATAATGGGTGTTGAGGGGGAGATACCCTCCAGCTGTGAGTATCCTGTTGGACATCAATCAGAGCTCCAAACTGGAGCTCTAGTCTCCAGTCACTGGGACTGTGGAGAGAGGATCGAACCGGAGTCCTTCGGACTACAATTGTACAGGGCAACGGTGAGGCCACACCTGGGACACAGTGTGTGTAGTTTTGGTCTCCTTACCTAAGGAAGAACATACATTCCCTAGAGGGAGTGCAGTGAAGGCTCATTAGTCTGGTTCGTGGGATGAGGGAATTGTCTTACAAGGAGACATTGAGTAGACTAGCCTCGTATTCCCTGGAGTCCAGAAGAGAGAGAGCTGATCTCGTTGAAACATACTGGATTCTGAAGGGACTGGACAGGGTAGACACTGAGATTGTTCCCTCTGATCAGAAAATCTAGAACACGGGCGCAGTCTCAGGATAAGGCGCTGATCATTTAAGGACTGAGATATGGAGAAACTTTTTCACTGAGGGTTGTGAATCTTTGGAATTCTCTACCCCATAAAGCTGTAGATGCTCAGTTGTTGAGTATATTCAGGACAGAGATCGATAGATTTTTGGGTACTAAAGGAATTAAGGGATATGGGGATAGGGTAGGCAAGTGGAATTGAGGTGGAAGATCAGCCATGAGCTTGTTGAATGGTGGAGTAGGCTTGAGGGGCTGAATGGCATCATTCAGTTGCTATTGCTTATGTTCTTATTCAGGCAGAAGTGCTAATCATTGAATCAAAGGCTGGCTCACATGAATGTGGTGACATAAGGAAATAAATCTGACCATATTGCTTCTCGTTTTATATCATTTGGAAAATTACAGACCTCTGCTTGTTTTGAGTCTCTCCATCTGTTGTATCAGGTTGCAGTAACACAAGGAAATTTATATCCATTGCCCTGTGTAAAAATAACAGAAAAGCACAAATCCAGTCACACTTCAGCTTGCCTTGAAGTCGAGAACAGATAAATCAAGGCAAATAAGTCACAGAATTTTTAGATTTCCAGAAGGCATTTGATAAGGTGCCACATCAAAGCTCATGTGTAGGGGGTAACATATTGGCATGGACAGAAGATTGGCAAGCTAACTGGAAACAGTAGGCATAAATGGGTACTTTTCTGGTTGGCAAAATGTAACGAGTGGTGTGGCGCAGGGATCTGTGCTGGGGCCTCAACTTTTTACAATTAATATAAATGACTTGGATGAAGGGACCGAAGGTATGGTTGCTAAATTTGCTGATGAGACAAAAATAGGTAGGAAACTAACTTGTGAAGAGGACATGAGGCTACAAAGGGATGTAGACAGGTTAAGTGTGTGGGCAAAATTTGGGAGATGGAGTATTATGTGGGAAAATGTGAGCTTGTTCACTTTGGCAGGAAGAATAGAAAAGCAGTATATTATTTGAATGGAGAGAGATTGCAGAACTCTCTGGTATAGAGGGATGTGGGTGTCTAATTGCACAAATCACAAAAAATTAGCACTCTGGTCCAGCAAGTGATTAGGAAGGCAAAGGGAATAGAATGTAAAAGTAGGGAAGTGTTGCTGGGTCAAAATATTGGAACTCCCTTCCAAACAGCACTGTTGATGTACCTACACCCAAGGATTGCAGCAGTTCAAGGCAGCTCACCACTACCTTCTCAAGGACAATTAGGGATGGGCAATAAATGCTGGCAATGCCCACATCCCATGAACAAATTTTTAAAAACACTACAGGGCCTTAGTTAGACTGCATCTGGAGTACTGTGTACAGATTTGGTCTCCTTACTTAGTGCTCCAGCCATTGCGCAAAGGACCATAGGCATCTCTCCACATGAGGGTCACCACTCCTCAAGCGTGAGGCAGGTCTCCATGAACTACCAAAGCCAGTACGGGGATTGAACCCACGCTGTTAACATCTTTCTGCATCATATACTAGCCGTCTAGCCAACTAAGCTAACAGACCCCCCCTCTCCTTACTTAGGATATAATTGCATTGAAAGCAGTTTAGAGAAGGTTCACTTGACTGATTCTTGGGATAAGGGGTTTGTCCTATGAGGAAAAGTTGAGTAGGTTGGGCCTATACCCATTGGAGTTTCGAAGGATGAGAGGTGATTGTATTGAAACATATAAGATGCTGAGGGGACTTGACAGGATGGATGCTGAGATGATTCCCCTTTTAGGGGAGACTAGAACTAGTAGACGCAGTTTAAAAAATGAATGTCACCCATTTAAGACTGAGATGAGAAATCTTTTCTCTGAGGGTCATTAGTCTGTGGAATTGTCTTCCCCAGAGATCAGTGGAGGCTGGGTCATTGAATATATTCAAGTCTGAGTTAGACAGATTTTTAATCAACAGGGGAGTCAAATGTTATGAGGGACAGACAGGAAAGTGGAGTTGCGGCCTCTCAGATCAGCCATAATCTTATTGAATGGTGGAGCAGACTTGAGAGGCCGAATGGCCTACTCCTGCTCCTAATTCTTGTGCTCTTGTACTCTTTCTAAGGCCTTAATATTTTTCCTGAAGAAAAAGAAGAGAAAAACTTGACTTTCTATAGCACCTATGGTTCACCAGTGAACAGCGAGATCGGAGCGGGGCATAAAGTAAAGGCCTGCTACCCGACGGGACTCATTGACGTGTCGGGTTCGGGTCGGGCCCCTCTTCCGGGTCCAGCTTTTGGGCTTGGGTTGGGTCGAGTCCAGGTCATGCTCTGGTCGGGTCGGGCTGGACACACATGGTAAGTGCTCTGCCGGTAAGTATTAAAAATAAAAAAACTTACCTGAGCTGGGAGTCTGGGATGAAACTGAGACTGCGCAGTGAGCGAATGATGTCACTATGATGTCATCTCGCATGCGTTGGAGCTTCCCAGTAGGAAGGTAGGTAAAGGGATGGTTGGGTCGAGTGTGGTCGGGCTCGGGGCAAAATTGGTGGGACTTGGGCCGGGTCAGGCTTGGGTCTGCTGTGGATTGGTCGGGTTCGAGTCGGGTTCTTTTTCCCAACCTGAGTAGACCTTTAGCATAAAGAGTCCAAGAGAGAAAGCAAGCGTGAGTTCACCGGGTAACAGAGATCGGAGTGGGGCATAAAGAGCCCGGGAGAGAGCGAGAGTTCAGCAGGAAACAGTGAGATCTGAGTGGGGCATAAAGAGACAGAGAGCGAGAGTTCACCGGGATCTGAGCGGGGTCTGTTGCTGCTGTTGCCACCAGTCTGCCAGCATTCGGAAAGAAAAATCGAGGTGTGACATCACAGGGAAGCAGGTAGGTGATTGGCTTCATGAGACTTGGGTGCTACAAACAGCATGAGAGGGGAGAGAGAGCGGCGAGGCACAGGGAGCTGGTAGGTGAGTATCTGGTGGGTATTTTCTTACGTTCTCTTCTTTTTCCTGCCGGTTTTTATTTTTTCTTTACCATCTAAGTCTATCTGCTTAGAGAGCGAGAGCTCACTCAGCGGGAAACAGCAATAGCGCAGCAGAGCATAAAGAACCCAGGAGAGGGAGAGAAAACACAGCGGGAGCAGAGCCGGGGAAAATCAATAAGTGACATCAAACTGACGTCACAATAAACAAGCCAACAGGGAAACAGAGAGCCACCAGGGTGAATTAACAGGTAAGCTGGGTTAGTAACTAAAGTAAAGAGAGTTTTTAAACCCTCAAACAGCTACCTTGTAAGTGATCAGGTTAGTACTACTAAGGTTTTGTTTTAATTAGTGTAATTAATATTACTGATTAGAATACTGTTGTTTGGACGCCGTGAGACTGAGGAGTTGTGTGTGAGGGATTTTACTGACTAGGGGAAGCAACTGATTGGTAAGTAGGTTCAGGTGAGTTTTTCTACTATATATACTAGTGCAGTCCATTAGCTTCAAACGTAAAGGTAAGGACTTGAGATTGTAGTGGGTAGTGTTTGGAGTAGAACAAGGCCCCTAGCGTAATTAGTATTTTTTAATTCAAGGGAGTAACTAAGTAATCTAAAGGTAAGTCATGGCAGGAGAGCTCGCACCCGTGATATGCTCCTCCTGCGCTATGTGGGAAATCAGGGACGCTTCCAGTGTCCCTGATGACCACGTGTGCAGGGAGTGTATCCATCTGCAGCTACTGGCTACCCACATTACGGAGCTGGAGCTGCGAGTGGATCGCAATGCTGAGATCGTCGTGGATAGCACGTTTAGCATGATGGTCATACTGCAGGCAAATGCTGCAAAGGCAGAAAGGGAATGGGTGACCACCAGGCAGAGTAGAGGAAGGCAGGTAGTGCAGGCGTCCCCTGTGGCCATCCCCCCCTCTAACAGATAATACCGCTTTGGATATTGGGAGAGATGGCTCAAGGGAAAGCAGCAAGAGCCAAATTCATGGCACCATGGGTGGCTCTGCTGCACATGGGGGAGGAATAGGAGTGGCAGGGCGATAGTGATTGAATCCCCTATCATTAGGGGAACAAACGGGCATTTCTGCAGCTGCAAAAGAGACTCCAGGATGGTATAAAAGCAAAATACTGCGGATGCTGGAAATCTGAAATAAAAACAAGAAATGCTGGAACCACTCAGCAGGTCTGGCAGCATCTGTGAAAAGAGAAGCAGAGTTAACTTTTGGGATCAGTGACCCTTCTTCGGAACTCAGAGTTAACTCTGCTTCTCTTTTCACAGATGCTGCCAGACCTGCTGAGTGGTTCCAGCATTTCTTGTTTTTACTCCAGGATGGTATGTTGTCTCCCTGGTGCTAGGGTCAAGGATGTCTCTGAGCAGCTGCAGGGAATTCTGAGGGGGGAGGGTGAGCAGTCAGTTGTCATGGTACATATCGGTACCAATGACATAGGTGAAAAAAGGGATGAGGTCCTACAAGCTGAATAAAGGGAGTTAGGAAGAAAATTAAAAAGTAGGACTTCAAAGGTAGTAATCTCAGGATTACTACCAGTGCCACGTGCTAGTGAGACAGAAATAGCAAGATATATCAGATGAATACGTGGCTGGAGAAATGGTGCAGGGGGGAGGGATTCAGACTCCTGGGACATTGGGACCGGTTCTGGGGAAGGTGGGACCAGTACAAGCTGGACGGGTTGCATCTGGGCAGGACTGGGACCAGTTTCCTTGGGGGGGTGTTTGCTGATGCTGTCGGGGCGGGTTTAAACTAGAATGGCAGGGGGATGGGAATCTGAGCAGGGAGACAGAGGAGGGGGAAACCAGGATAGAAATGAAAGACAGAAAGGTAAGAAGCAGAAGTGGAAGGGTGAGAAACAAATGGGGTCATAGTCGTCATAGCTTTATTTTGCACTAACAATGTTAAAAAGACTAGTCTAAAGGCATTGTGTTTTAATGCGTGGAGCATTTGCAATAAGGTAAATGAATTAACATCGCACATAGATATAAATGGTTATGATATAGTTGCGATTACGGAGACATTGGCTGCAGGATGACCAAGGATGGGAACTGAACATTGAGGGGTATTCAATATTTAGGAAGGGCATGGGAAAGAGGTGGGGTAGCGTTAGTAAAGGAGGAAATCAATGCAATACTGAGGAAGGATATTGGCTCAAAATCATTGTGAAATCTGTATGGGTGGAGCTAAGAAACACCAAAGGGCAGAAAATGTTGGGAGGTTGTCTATAGGCCCCCAAACAGTAGTGGAGATGTCAGGGATGGCATTAAACAGGAAATTTAGAGATGCATGCATGAAGGGTACAACTGTAAACATGGGTGAGTTTAATCTACATATAAATTGGTCAAACCAAATTAGTAATACTGTGGATGAGGATTTCCTGGAGTGTGTACGTGACGTTTTTTTACACCAATACATTGAGGAACCAACTCGCGAACAGGCTATCCTAGACTGGGTATTGTGCATGAGAAAGGATTAATTAACAATGTTGTGTCGGGTCCCTTGGGGAGGAGCAACCATAACCTGATCGAATTTGTCATTTAAGATGGAGAGTGAAGTAGTTGAAACTGAAGCTAGGGTCCTGAATCTAAATAAAGGAAGCTACGAAGGTATGAGGTGCGAGTTGCCTATGATAGATTGGGGAACTTTACTAAAAGGGTTGACGGTGGATAGGCAATGGATAATATTTAAAGAACGTGTGCATGAATTACAACAATTATTTATTTCTATAAATTGGGGATAGTATTCGATCCAAAGAGGAGGCATATACAATTGCCAGAAATAGCAGCAAGTCTGAGGATTGGGAGCAGTTTAAAATTCAACAGAGGACAAAGAGGTTGATTAAGGGGGGGAAATAGAGTATGAGAGTAAACTTGTGGGGAACATGAAAACTGACTGTAAAAACTTCTATAAATATATGAAACGAAAAAGATTCGTGAAGACATATGTAGGCCCCTTACAGTCAGACGGGGGAGATTATAATGGGGAACAAAAAAATGGCAAAACAATTAAACTCATATTTTTGTTCTGTCTTCACAAAGGAGGACGCAAATCTCCCAGAAATGTTAGGGAACCAAGGGTTTTATGAGAGGGAGGAACTGAAGGAAATCAGTATTAGTTGAAAAAAAAGTGTTGGGGGAATTGATGGGGTTCAAGGCTGACAAATCCCCAGGGGCTGATGATCTACATCCCAGAGTACTAAAGGAAGTTGCCCTGGAAATAGTGGATGCATTGGTCATCTTCCAAAATTCTATCGACTCTGGAGCAGTTCCTACAGATTGGAGGGTGGCAAATGTCACCCTATTTAAAAAAGGAGGGAGAGAAAAAACAGGCAATTACAGACCAGTTAGCCTTACATCAGTAGTGGGGAAAATGCTAGTCTATTAGAAAGGATGTGATAGCAGAACATCTGGAAAGCATAAATGGGATTGGACAAAGTCAACATGGGCTTACGAAAGGGAAATCATGCTTAACAAATCTACTGGAGTTTGAGGATGTAACTAGTAGAATAGATGAGGGAGAACCAGTGGATGTGGTGTTTTTGGATTTTCAGAAGGCTTTTGATAAGGTCCCACGTAAGGGGTTAGTGTGCAAAATTAAAGCACGTGGGATTGGGGGTAATGTATTGGCATGGATTGAGAATTAGTTGACAGACAGGAAACAGAGTAGGAATAAATGGGTCTTTTTCTGGGTGGCAGGCAGTGACTAGTGGGGTACCGCAGGGATCGGTGCTTGGGCCCCAGCCATTCATAATATATATTAATGACTTGGGTGAGGGAACTAAATGTAACATTTCCAAGTTTGCAGATGATACAAAGCTGGGTGGGGTGGGGACGCGCAGAGGTGGGTAATGTGAGCTGTGAGGAGGATGCAAAGAATACTGCAATGTGTTTTGGACACGTTGGGTGAGTAGGCAAATGCAGTATAATGTGGATAAATGTGAGGTTATCCACTTTGGTTGTAAAAATAGAAAGGTAGATTATTATCTGAATGGTGATAGATAGGGAAAGAGGGAGGTGCAATGAGACCTGGGTGTCCTTATACAACTGTCGCTGAAAGCAAGCAGTTAGGAAGGTGACTGGTATGTTGGCCTTCATTGCAAGAGGATTTGAGTACAAGAACAAGGATGTCTTACTGCAGTTATACAGGGCCTTGGTGAGACCACATCTGGAGTATTGTGTGCAGTTTTGGTCATCTCATCTGAGGAAGGATGTTCTTGCTGTGGAGGGAGTGCAAAGAAGTTTTACTAGGCTGATTCCTGGGATGGCAAGATTGACATATGAGAAGAGATTGGGTCGATGAGGCCTATATCCACTAGAGTTTAGAAGAATGAGAGGGGATCTCCTAGAAACCTATAAAATTCTAACAGGACTAGATAGGCTAGATGCAGGGAGGATGTTCCCAATGGCTGGCGAGTCCAGAACCAGGGGTCACAGTCTCAGAATACAGGGTATGCCATTTAGAACCAAGATGAGGAGAAATTTCTTGACTCAGGGTGGTGAACCTATGGAATTCTCTACCGCAGAAAGCAATGGAGACCAAGTCATTAAATATATTCAAGAAGGAGATAGATATATTAATGACAAAGGGATCAAGGGATATGGGGAGAAAGCAGGAACAGGGTACTGAATTTTTTTCAGCCATGATCTGAAGGGTCTACTCCTGCTCCTATTTTTCTATGTTTCTATGCCTTTCAAGAGCTTAGGAAGTCCCAAAGCGCTTTACAGCCAGTGAAGTACTTATTGAAGTGTAGTCACTATTGTAATGTATGAAACACAGCAGCAATTTGCACACGGCAAGATCCAATAAACAGAAATGATAATGACCAGATAATCTGTTTTTAGCAAATGTTGCTTGAGGCATAAATATTAGCCAGGACACCGGGGAAGAACTCTCCTGCTCTTCTTGGAAATGGGATCTTTTATACCACCTGAGAGGGCCTCGATTTAACATCTCACCTGAAAGACGGCACCTCCGACAGTGCAGCGCCCCCTCTGTATGCCCCCTCCGACAGTGCAGCGCCCTCTCTGCATGCCCCCTCCGACAGTGCAGCCTGGATTACGTGCTCAAGTCTGTGGAGTGGGGATTGAATCTACCTTTGACCCAGAGGTGAGAGTCCTACCCCTGAGTCCAGGTGAAAAGAATCAGTTTTGGTATTTGTTAGCATTTGGCTGTGGAAGGGCTCCAGGGCAGATTCGCCAGAATGATACCCGGGCTTAACAAGTTAAATTATGAGCACTGACATTAAGACTTGTAGCTGAGTATCTCACCAACCCCTTCGTGAGAGTTAGTAACCAATACAGGTCGAGGGTGAATGCTTTCAGGTGAGTCGTGCAGATTGGCCTGGCCAGTTATCAATACCAGCTCCCCGAATCTCAGAAGAGCTGGCATCATACTAGAATAAAGGAAGATGGTTGTGGTTGTCAATCATCTCAGTCCCAAGACATCACTGCAGGAGTTCCTCAGGAAAGTGTCCTAGACCCACCCATCTTCAGCTGCTTCATCAATTACCTTCCCTCCATCATAAGGTCAGAAGTGGGTATGTTCACTGATAATTGCACAATGTTCAGTACCATTCGCAACTCTTCAGATACTGAAGCAGTCCGTGCCTACACGCAGCAAGACCTGAACAATATTCAGGCTCAGGCTGATAAATGGCAAGTGATATTCGAGACGCACAAGTGATAGGCAATGACCATCTCCAGCAAGAGAGATTCTAACCACTTCATAACCCATCTGTACCACGAGTCAATGTGGAGGAAATTTGAGGGGTTACTTTACACAAACTGGTTGCTAAACTGTCTGTTTTTGCATGAAGGAGGAAACTGAAGTTTTGCTACATCACATCTTAGTATTGCCAAACCTCCCAGACTTTCCTGGAGTCTCAGGGAATTTAAGATAATCTCCCAGACACACACACAGCATCACAGGGACGATAAAAAAAAAAATTATTTTCAATTTCTTTCAACATTTCTGTTTGTTCCAAAAAATTGGAGATAGAGGAAAGCAAAGAATGTTTGACTGTTCCCTAATTGGACGATTTAGGACTAAGAGTCCTTCTAGCACTTTCTAGCAGGGCATAGTGATGTTGGGCGACCACTGGTGCAAGTGTGGGCGGCCCCCGAGAGGTCTTGGGAGGAAATTCCAGAGCTTATGGTATGGTATGACCGCCAATGGTGGAGCAATTAAAATCAGGGGTGCACCAGAGGCCAAGATTGCTTAACCCCTGTGAATAACTGGCATAGCCTCAACTGGACTTGAATGCAGAAGAGTGTGCTGCAAACTTTGAACCCATAAATGAGTACCAGCCATCTCCCAGAATTTCACTGCAAAAAGATAATGGCTGTTGAGAATTTCCTAATTCCCAGCAGCTATTCTCAGTGGTGCTGCAAGGAAGAGGATGATGTGACTGTTGGTAAGATGCACTTAGTTTGCCAATGCATCATTATATCAAGATTTGATTATACTGCAATCACATCTTGCTGCCTCTTGTGAGTTAAAACTGCTACTAATAGGATGTTGGAATTTTGTGATTCCACCCTAGAGTTGGAAGGCAGCTTGAGTTTTAAGTACATGCTTTGAATATAACCAGTTTTACAGCATTAATAATTTGGACCCTTATGCAGTGAATTGTTATGACTTGGAATGCATTGTCTGAAAGGATGGTGGAAGAAGATTCTGTAGTAACGTTCAAAAGGTGACTTGAAGTAGTAAAATAGGACTTTGGGGAAAGAGCAGGAGAGTGGGGATTAATTGAATAGCTCTTTCAAACTACTGGGACAGACATGATGGGCTGAATGATCTCTTTCTGTGCTACTTCATTCTGTGACCCGAAGCTGGGAATGCCTGGGCAGCAAACCATTCTGAGCCTACTGTTCATGTGATCCTATCAAAAACTAACTCCATCTTCTCTCGAGAGGACTGGTATTGCTGGTTTGACTTGCTTCTAGTTTGCAAGTACAGCAGGTAATAAGGAAGGCAAATGGAATTTTGGCATTTATTGCTAAAGGAATAGAGTATAAAAGTAGGGAAGTGTTGCTGAAAATGTACAAGGCATTGGTGAGACCGCACCTGGAGTATTGTGTACAGTTTTGGTCCCCTTACTTGAGAAAGGATGGAGTTGCATTGGAGGCAGTTCAGAGGAGGTTCACTAGATTGATTCCAGAGATGGGGGGGTTTGTCTTATGAAGAGAGATTGAGCAGTTTAGGCCTTTACTCTCCTGGAGTTTAGAAGAATGAGAGGAGATCTAATTGAGGTATACAAGATGATTAAGGGAATTGACAAAGTAGACATAGAGAGGATGTTTCCTCTTGTGGGACAATCTAGAATGAGAAGTCATAGTTTTAGGATAAGGGGTAGCAGATTTAAAAGAGATCAGGAGCCGTGAGTCTGTGGAATTCACTACCCCAGAGTGCGGTGGATGCCGGGACATTGGGTAAATTTGAGGTGGAGATAGACGGATTTTTAATTAGAAATGGGTTGAAGGGTTATGGAGAGCGGGCAGGAAAGTGTTGTTGAGGCCAAGATGATATCAACCATGTTTGTATTGAATGGCAGAGCAGGCTCGAGGGGCAGAATTGCCTACACCTGCTCTTAATTCTTATATTCAGAAGCCATCAGCTTCTCCCCAACACAGCTGGGGAGACAGGAGCGTGAGTGTCTCATTGCACTGTGCACTGTCAACCATCCTCACCAAAACAAAACACTGCGGCTGCTGGCAATCTGAAATATAAACAGAAAATGCTGGAATGTCTCCAGTTATCAGGAGGGTACAAGTGTCTATTAACAATGTAAGCTATGACAATAGAACAGAATTTTCAACAGTGTTCAGTGCGCAAGTGAGAGAATAAATCTGTCACATTGTGGGCAGTTCTGTGCTGTAGACGTTCTATGACAGTTTTTGGAAACCTAAAGCTGATCACCATTGGGAGTTTTCCGAGGGATTTGTTGGAGACTAATTGACAGATTGATTGCTAAGATTAGTCAACAACATTATTGTTGTATCATGTGACTAGCGGGAAGGTAAAGATGAACTGGATGGTCCAGTGACTCCTGTCTTCCCGTGACCTTTTCCAACCAGCAGAGTGAGGGAACAGTTTTCCCAATATGAGGGAACTCTTTAAAACATTATATATTCAAAGTGTAGTAGTTATGGTGATCCAGACAATTTGAGTTCAAATCCCAACATGGCAGTTTGAGAATATAAATTCACTTTAAAAATAAAATCTGTAAATAAAAGGCTGGTCTTCGTAAAAGTGACCATAAAGCTGTCAGATTGTCTTAAAAACCCAACTGCTTCACATGCCCTTTAGGCAAGGAAATCTGCAGTCCTTACCTGATCTGGCCTATGTGACTCCAGACCTTCAGCAATGTAGTTGACTCTTAACTGCCCTCTGAAATGGCCCAGCAAGCGACTCAGTTGTACTAAACTCACCACAGCAGTTCATGAAAGCAGCCTATCATCACCTTCTCAGGGCAACTAGTGATGGACAATAAATGCTGGCCATGCCAGTGAAGTCCACACTTTGAGAATGAATGAAAGAAGCCACCCCGTATATTTAACAAACATAAAACGTACGAATTAGGAGCAGGAGTAGGCCACTTGGCCCTTCAAGCCTGCTCTGCCATTCATTGAGTTCATGGCTGAACTGATTACTCCACATTTCCACCTACCCCCGATAACCTTCCACCCCTTTGCTGATCAACAATCTATCTACCTCTGCCTTAAAATATTCAAAGACTCTGCTTCCACTGCCTTTTGAGGAAGAGAATTCCAAAGACTCGTGACCCTCAGAAAAAATTTCTCCTCATCTGTCTTAAATGGGCGACCCCATATTTTTAAACAGTGACCCCTAGTTCTGGATTCTCCCACAGGGGGAAACATCCTTTCCACATCCACCCTGTCAAGACCCCTCAGAATCTTATAGCTTTCAATCAAGTTGCCTCTTACTCTTCTAAATTCCAGCGAATACAAGCATAGTCTGTCCAATCTTTCCTTGTAAGACAGCCCACCCATTCCAGGTATTAGTCTAGAAAACCTTCTCTGTACTGCCTCCAAAGCATTTACATCCTTCCTTAAATAAGGAGACCAGTACTGTACACAGTACTCCCGATGTGGTCTCATCAGTGCCTTGTATAGCTGAAGCATAACCTCCCTACTTTTGTATTCAATTCACCTTGCGATAACCGATAACATTCTATTAGATTTCTTAATTATGTGCTGTACCTGCATACTAACCTTTGGCGATTCATGCACTAGGACACGCAGATCCCTCTGCATCTCAGAGCTCTGAAATCTCTCACCATTTAGATAATTTGCTGCTTTTTTATGCTTCCCGCCAAAGTGGACAATTTCACACTTTCCCACATTGTACTCCATTTGCCAGGTCTTTGCCCACTCACTTAACCTTATGTCCTCTTCATAAGTTACTTTCCTACCTATCTTTGTGTCCTCAGCAAATTTAACAACCATACATTCTGTCCCTTCATCTAAGTCGTTTATATAAATTGTAAAAAGTTCAGGCCCCAGCACAGATCCCTGTGCCACACCACTCGTTACATCTTGCCAACCAGAAAATAACCCATTTATGCCTACTGTTTCCTGTTAGCTAGCCAATCTTCTGTCCATGCCAATACGTTACCCCCTACACCATGAGCTTTTAAATTCTGCAATAACTTTTGATGTGGCACCTTATCAAATGCCTTCTGGATATCTAAGTACAACACATTCACCAGTCCCCCTTTATCCACAGCACATGTAACTCCCTCAAAGAACTCCAATAAATTGGTTAAACACGATTTCCCTTTCACAAAACCATGTTGTCTCTGCCTGCTTACCGTGAATTTTTCTAAATGCCCTGCTATAACATCTTTAATAATAGCTTCTAACATTTTCCCCAAGACAGATGTTAAGCTAACTGGCCTGTAGTTTCCTGCTTTCTGTCTTCCTCCTTTTTTGAATAAAAGAGTTACATTCCAATCGAACGGAACTTTCCCCGAATCTAGGGAATTTTGGAAAATTGAAACGAACGCATTAACTATCTCACTACTCACTTTTTCTAACACCCTAGGATGAGCTCCATTAGGACCCAGGGACTTGTCAGCCCACAGTTCCAACAATTTGTTCAGTACCACTTCCCTGGTGATTGTAATTTTCTTGAGTTCCTCCCTCCCTTCCATTTCCTGACTTAGAGCTAATACTGGGATGTTACTTGTATCCTCAATAGTGAAGACCGATGCAAAATATCTGTTCAATTCATCTGCCATCTCCTTATTATCCATTATTAATTCCCCAGACTCACTTTCCATAGGATCAATGCTCACTTTGTTAACTCTTTTCTTTTTTAAATATCTATAGAAACTCTTACTATCTGTCTTTATATTTCTAGCTAGCTTTCTCTCGTACTCTACTTTTACCTACCTTATCAATCTTTTAGTCATTCTTTGCTGTTTTTTATATTCTGTCCTATCTTCTGACCTGCCTCCCATTTTTGAGCAATTATAGGCTTTTTCTTTAAGTTTGATGCTATCTTTGATTGTTTAGTTAACCACGGATGGCGGGTCCCACCCTTGGAATTTTTCTTTCTCGTTGAGATGTATCTATTCTGTGTATTCTGAAATATCCCCTTAAATGTCTGCCACTGCATCTCTATTGACCTATCCCTTAACCTGATTTGCCAGTTCACTTTAGCTAGATCTGCTTTCATGCGCTCATAATTGCCCTTATTTAAGTTTAAAATACTAGTCTTGGCCCCACTCTTCTCTCTCTCAAACTGAATGTAAAATTCAATTATATTATGATTATTGCTACCTCCAGGCACCTTAACTATGAGGTCACTAATTAATCCTATCTCGTTGCACAATACAATACATATAGCCTGCTCTCTGGTTGGCTCCAGAACATATTGATCCAAGAAATTATCCTGAAAACATTCTATGTAGTCCTCATCCAGGCTACCTCTGCCCATCTGATTTTTGCAGTCTATATGTAGGTTTAATTCCCCCATAATTATCGCTGTACCTTTCTGATAAGCTGCCATTATTTCTTCCTTTATACCCCTTCCTACAGTGTGGTTAATGTTTGGTGGCCTGTACACCACTTCCACAAGTGACTTCTTGCCTTTTATGATTTCTCATCTCTACCCAAACTGCCTCTACATTCTGGTCTCCTGAACTTAGGTCATCCCTCTCTCTTGCGCTAATAACATCATTAATTAACACAGTTACCTCTCCACCTTTTTCCTAGCTTCCTGTCATTCCTAAATGCCATATACCCTTTAATATTCAGGTCCCAATCTATGTCATCCTGCAGCCATGTCTCTGTAATGGCTGTCAGATCGTACTTATTTATTTCTATTTGTGCTAGCAGTTCATCAGTTTTGTTTCGAATGCTACGTGCATTCAGATAGAGAGCCATTAGTTTTATCCTTTTTTATTATTTTTGTAACATCTAGCCTTATCTGTTGATTTACTCTAGATTTGTATACTCTGTCCCTTCCTGTCACAGTCTGTTTATCATTTCCCATATTAATACCTTTCTCTCTTGCCTTGTCTCTACTCCTTGATTTACCATATCTTCCCAAATTTGATCCCTTGCCCCCACTATTCAGTTTAAAACCCTCTCTACTTCGCTAGTTATGCAGCTTGCTAGAACACCGGCCCCAGCACAGTTCAGGTGTAGATCGTCCCAACGGTACAGCCACCACTTTCCCCAGTACTGGTGCCAGTGCCCCACGAACTGGAATCTACTTCTACCACACCAGTCTTTGAGCCATGCATTAATTTCTCTAATTTTATTAGTCCTATGCCAATTTGCATCCAGAGATTATTACCTTTGAGGTTCTGCTTCTTAATTTGGTGCCTAGTTCCTCATACTGACTATGCAGAACCTCTTTCCTTGTCCTGCCTATGTCATTGGTACCTATATGGACCTCGACGACTGGATCCTCCCCCTCCCACTGTAAGTTCCTCTCCAGCCCTGAGCAGATGTCCTGAACCCTGGTACTGGGCAGGCAACACAGCTGTCTGGACTCTCACTCTTTACTGCAGAGAACAGTGTCAATCCCCCTAACTATACTGTCCCCTGCTACCATTACATTCCTTTTTTCTCCCTCCACTTGAATGGCTTCCTGGCCCATGGTGCCATAGTCAGGTTGCTCATCCACCCTGCAGACCCTACCCTCATCCAAACAAGCTGGAAGAACCTCAAACCTGTTGAACAATCGCAAAGGCTGAGGCTCCTGCATTCCTGCCCTCTGGGTCCCCATACCTGCCTCAGCTGCAGCCACACTCTCCTGTCCCTGACCACTGACCAAATCAGAAGACTCTATCCTAAGGGATGTGACTGCCTCCTGGTACTAAATGTCCAGGTAACTTTCCCCCTCCCTGATGTGTCGCAGTGTCTGCAGCTCGGACTCCAGTTCAATGACTCCGAACCGAAGCTCTTCGAGCCCCGAGCGCTTATCATATGACCATACGAGTTAGGAGCAGAAGTAGGCCATTCAGCCCATCGAGCTTGCTCCGACATTTAATAAGATCATGGCTGATCTGTTTCTGTCTCGAATTCCACACTCCCATCTAGGATGCTATAGAAATGCAAGTATTCCCTGCTTTTTTATTTATGGACACCCACCTGTCCCACTACACTGCTGGTCTGACATGAAATTGGTCTACAATGATAGCACCATGAAAGAGAAGCCATGTGGGTAGGCAGAGTGTTAGTGCAGACTTGTTTGCCCTGGATCTCACTGGCATCCAGGAGCTCCCACATGCTGCAGCCGTGACACATCACCTGTCCTGCCATCCTTAATGTGTTTTAATTAACTAAATTATTTTATTCAATTATTTTATTTTCCTTTTTTAATATATTTTATTAAGCTTACCTTTACTATTTTAAACATTAGACTGGACCTTAATCACTTACCAGATACTTACCAAACAGGTAGCTTGTTCCCAAACCAATCACCTACCTGTTTGCCTGTGATGTTTGATGCTATGTTTGATTTAAATTAAATTAAAAGCTTACCTGTATACTCACCCCAACGGCTGTTTCCCTGCTCTTCCTGTTGATTGTGACGACACTCTGTCACTTTTCAATTTTTCCCTGCTCCTGCTGTGCTCCTCTTTCTCACTTTCTCTCTCTCTCTTTCTCTCTCTCTCTATTGCTCTGTCTCTGACTCTGGACTTTTGGCGTGCTTTTTAAACCTCCGCTCCTGCTGTGCTCCTTTCTCTCTCTTGCTCTGTCTCTGTCTCCAGTCTACAATTAAGTGTAAACGATGCAATAGAACAATTTAAAGTTAGCGAATTGTTAAGATATTATAATACTTAGTTGTTGCATCACTCATCAGTCAAATCAACCATTTCATAAACACAGTTCCCAGTTGACAATCTCCAACTGGATGAAGTTTCTTTACCTGGTTCACACTTATGCCTTCCCGGGCCCTGAGGCAGAACAAGCTGCTGGTAACAGCTCCAGTCAAACTGTAAAATGGGGAAATGGAAACTGGAAATGCAATCAACTGTGTAGAAATTTTGCGCCATTGAGCTCTTAAAGAAACAGTCACACATGAATGGAAAGATCCAGAACATTGTATCCGGTGAGGTCCGAGCACACAAACCTACAGTGCTGAAGCTGCCTTGACTTTCTAGTGAGCTGTATTCCCACCATGAGGCAGTGCGTCTGCATTTCAGTCCCTCACAGCAGATCAAGTTAGGTTTATCGCTGCCCTGTCAGTGTTGTCAATTCTCACCCAAATTATAGTAACCCTTAACCAATAAAACTCAAAGTAGATTACCTGGTGGTTATTACATTGCTGTTTGTGGGATCTTGCTGTCCATAAATTGTGACTACACTAAAAAAAAAAACTTGTAAAGCACTTTGCATGTCCAGAAATTGCAAAAGGCGCTTTGCATTAGGTGCTGCAATGACTTCTCGTCCCGCTTCTGCACCATTACCTCTGGTGTCCTCCAAAGATCTATCCTTGGCCTTTTCCTATTTTTTATCGACATACTGCCCTTTTGCAACATCATCTGAAGACACAACTTCAACTACCACAAGTATGTTGATGACACACAGCTCTATCTCACCACCTCTCTTAACATCTTCATGGTCTCTATATGCTTGCCCAACATCCAGTACTAGATGAGCAGAAATTTCCTCCAATATTGGGATGACCAAAGCCTTTGTTTTCAGCACCTGTGACCAACTCTGTTCTCTAGCCACTGACTCCAACCCTCTCTCTGGCAACTGTCTGAGGCTGAACCAGACTATTCACAATCATGAGAGAAAATTCCAAACATATATCTGTCCCGTCACTAATACCACCTATTTCCACCTCTGTAACATCACCCAACTCCACCCTGTCTCCACTCATCTGCTGAAACCCTCATCCATGCCTTTGTTACCCCTCGGTTTGATGATTCCAGTGCACTCCTGGCTGGTCTACCCTCCAAATACTTGAGTTCATCCAAAACTCTGCTGCCTCTGTCCTAACTTGCACCAAGTCCCACTCATTCATCATCCCCTGTGGTTGCTGACCTACATTGGCTCCTGGTTAAGCAACATATCCAATTTTAAATTCTCATCCTTGTTTTCAAACTTCTCCATCTCCTCCTCCTCCTCACTATCTCTGTAACCTCCTCCATCCCCACAACCTCCGAGATCTCTGCACTTCTCTAATTCTGGCTTCTTGAGCATTCCTGACTTTAATCACTCCATCATTGGTGGCCATGCCTTCAGCTGCCTGGGTCCTAAGCTCTGGAATTCGTCCCTAAACCTCTCCACCCCTCCTGCTTTGAGATGCTCCTGAAAACCTCTTTGACCCAGCTTTTGGTCACCTGCCCCAATATCTCCTTATGTAGCTCTTTGCCAAATTTTGTTTGATTAAACTCCTGTGAAGTGCCTTGGGATGTTTTATTACATTAAAGGCTCTATATAAATGCAAATTGATGTTATAGAAATGCAAATCTTTCTTTCTCGGAATAAGGATGCTTTTGTGCTGGGGATGATGGAGTTCCACCCAGCCAGTAGGAGTGGTGCGATGGGGTGACCAATAGCCAATGAGGTTATTCTAGACTACATCCCTCTTAAAGCGAAGGTTACTCAGTAGCACCCTGATTACTGAAGGCTGTTCAGAGGAGCCTCATTAATGGACTGCTGCTTATTTATACTTGCACAACTGTTATAAGGCAGAAGATCGGGTAGCTGGTGTGGAGGGAACAAGCTGGAAATTACTACCCTGTGTCTCTCCACAGTGGCTGTCTGATCTGCTGACTGTTTCTAGTGTTCTCTGGTTTTTGTTGCAGATTTCCCGCATCTGCAGGATTTTGCGGTTCTCCCACCACTTGTTCTTGTTAAACAGTTTGTGCAAAATTCAAATATGGATCTAAGTACAGGGGAAACGCTAAGGTTTTTAAACTAAGAAACTGGAGTTCTGAAATGATTCATTTGTTCATTCGATCTTGTGAAACACAAAATGGGAAGGAAATTCATTTTCACAAACTAGCTTTACAGGCACCATCTGGTCTTCCTGTAACAAACCCAGACAACCTGAATTAAAATAAGAACGAGCATGTACGTGTCCTCTCATAATGTCAGCATGTCCCAAAATGCTTTATAACCAAAGTACTTTGGAAACATAGTCCTGTAGTAATGTAGGAAGCATAGCAACCAATTTGCACACAGCAAGCTCCCACAGACATCAGTGTGCTAATAACCTGAGAGGGCAGATGGACCCTCAATTTAACATTTCACCTGAAAGACGCCACCTCTGATAGTGCAGTACTGCCTCAGTAGAACACTGGGAGTGTCAGCCTTAATTATGGGCTCAAGCCTCTGGAGTGGGACCTGAACCTACAACCTTCTGATGAGAGGAGTGCTACCCATTGCACCATGGCTGAATGGAGGAATTCAACGAGATCAGGATAATTACAGCATCGATGAGAATACTTTATAAACTGTTCCAATGCATAAAGATGTCATGTGTGTTCCAAAGGTCAAAGGAAAGGCACATTGGTAAAGTGGCTAACTGATGAAGACCAAAGACAACAAAACCTTGCATTTATATAGTGCCTTTAATGTAATAAAATGAGCCAAGGCATTTCGCAGGAGTATTACCAAACAAAATTTGGTATTAAGTCACATAACAAGATATTAAGACAGATGTCCATAAGCTTCGTCAAAGTTTATAGGTCTTAAGGAACATCTTAAAGCAGGAGGGAGAGGCAGAGGGGAGTTCCAGAGCTTAGGGTCCAGACAACTGAAGGCATAGCCACCAACAGTACAGCAATTAAATTCAGGGAAGCTCATGACTTGGAGGAGTGCAGAGATCTTGGAGAGATGTAGGACTTGTTAAGACCATGGTGAGAGGAGTGCACTGTCTTTCTCTAGTTCCACTTCTCCACAGCTCACAATGTATATTTAAATATTTACCCAGTTACCAATATAGTCAACCATATACTCTATTTTTCTTTCAGAATAAACTCCACCAACCAGGTTTCTTCAATAAACAACAAAATTATCAATTTATTGTAAAATGAGATGTATGTAGTAAAGATACAAAGCATTAACACACACATTGAAATATGAAGATTCCCTACTACTTTAGCCCAACGTGTGTGTGCGCACACACTGGTTAAAAATAAAGAAATTATTTCTGCAGAGATCTTTTTCCAAAAAAAACAAAAAAGACACTTTGGCCAAATACTTGTTAATTCTTGAAGGAAAAGGAGAAGATTTGGAATGATATCGGCTGTCCCATTATTCTGGCAACCCAAATACGTGTAGATGGTTCTCACTGAGATCTTTCTGGAGCAGTTCTTTTCAGGCGGCCTTGAGAATTAGTCTGGCAGGCTTTTCAGGAGAAATACTGTATCAGGGGTTTCAGCTATCACACACTGGATTCTCAAGGTTTCTCACAGAGATGGAGACAGGATGAACTGGTGCCTTCTCTCTTAGCAGGCTGACCCTCAACTGACTCAAAACAAGCCAAAATGAAACCAACTCTTGACCACCATAAATTTTGACATGTCACTTCTCTGTAAACAACTCTCATAGTCAGAAGGCACCTGCTGTTTACTTAGCTGAAGACATGTGACTCCTAGTAAATGTTTTTAACCAAAGTCCTTCCAATGACCTTTTTTTAAAAAAAAGTCCAGCATCTATGGAATCACTTCAGTCCTCCAAAGGAATTCATTTCCACAATTTTAAAACAGGGGTCCTAACAAAAATATTAAGAAATGGAAGTACTTTCATAACAGGCTGGAGGAGATTTCAGAGATAGGGAAGGGTGAGGTCCTGGAGAGATTTGAACATGAGGATGAGAATTTTAAATTTGAGGCATCGGCAGTTCGGGAGCCAATGTAGGTCAGCGAGCACAGGGGTTGATGGGTGACTGGGACTTGGTGTGAGTTAGGATACGGCAGCAGAATGTTGGATTAATTTCCAGTGCACCATTCATTTGCTTGCACGCTTCCCCATCCACCAAAAGGCAGAAATTGACCAATCGGGGCATTAACCTCCACACTCCAGTTCCTAGAGACTCTTCCAGCATAGGTACTCTGCAATGGGAGCAATAAATTTGACCGTTTACTCCTTGTGAGCTCCAGCTCTGAACCACCTGCCATGGTTCAGAGATGTTGCCACTATCAATATTCCCACCACATGCATCTCTCTAACTCCGCTACTGAGTTGGTGTAAAAGAAAGAAGGACATGCATTTCGATGGCATCTTTCATGATCTTGCAAGTCCAAAAGCACTTTACAACCAATTGAGTACTTTTAAAGTGTAGTCACTGTTGTAATGTAGGAAACATGACAGCCAATGTGTGCACAGCAAGCTCCCACACAAAACAATGTGAATGACTTGATAATCAGTTTTAGTGATATGAGTTGAGGGATAAATATTGGCCAAGACACTGGGGAGAACTCCCTCTTCTTCAAAATAGTGGCCATGCAATCTTTTACATCCACCTGAGAGGGCAGATGGGGCCTCAGTTGAGCATCACATTCAAAAGACAGTACCTTCAACAGTGCAGCACACCCTGGGCGTGTCAGGTGAAATACGTTCTCAAGTCTCTTGAATGGGATTCGAGCTCACAACCCTTGGTCTGGTGGTGAGTGACAAGTTGACAGGAACAAAAAGCATTTTAAGTCTGAACCTCTGAACATCCATTGATTGATTTGACTTTTTTCTGCTGTGACAATTGTTCATTTCCTTCCTTTTGTTTTGTTTCCCTTTCCCCATCTTGCACAGTTAGAGTGGTCAGTGTGGAGAAGTGTGAGGTAATGCATTTGGGGAAGGCTATCAAGGCAAGGTAATACACAATAAATGGTAGGATTCAGAGGCGTGTAGAGGAACAGAGGGGCCTCGGATTGCGTGTCCACAGATCCCTGAAGGTGGCTGGACAGGTAGATTTGGTTATCAAGAAGGCAACAGGATACTTGCCTTTATTAGCCGAAGCATAGAAGAAAGATCTGGGAGGTTGTGCTGGAACTGTATAAAACACCAGTTAGGCCACAGCTGGAGCGCTGTGTACAATTCTGGTCACCGCACTGTAGGAAAAATGTAATTGCACTGGAGAGGGTACAGAGGAGATTTATGAGGATGTTGCCTGGACTGGAGAATTTTAGTTATGAGGAAAGACTGGATAGTCTAGGGTTGTTTTCTTTGGAACAGAGGAGTTTGAGGGGAGACCTAATTAAAATGTATAAAATTAAGAGGGGTCGAGATAGAGTGGATAGGAAGGCCACTATTTCCTGTGGTTGAGGGGTGAATAACCAGGGGACATAGAATTATAGTAAGAAGTAGGAGGTTTAGAGGGGATTCAAGGGAAAATTCTTTCATTGAAATGTGGAACTCACTACCTGAAAGGGTGGAAGAGCCAGAAACCTCATAACATTTAAAAATTCTTGGATATACACTTAAAGTGCCGTAACCTACAAGGCTACAGACCAAGAGCTGGAAAGTGGGATTAGGCTGGATGGTTACTCATTGGTCAGCATGGACACGATGGGCCAAATGGCCTCTTGTGCTGTATATTTCTGTGATTCTATGATGGATGTCAGGATAAGCCAATCGGTGAGTGAGTACAAAGACCTGATTGCCAGATTGGAGGGTTGACTCTCTGTTCAGGTGACCTCGCATGGAGTGTTGCTCACTGGGAGCTGTGACAGAAAACCACACCTGCCAAATGGAAACATTTTAATTTCGTCATATGGAGCATTTTTATTTGAACGTTTACTGGACATTGAAATAACTTGTTTAAAAAGACCACAGAGCAGTGGCTGAAAACATGGCTGCATATTTGCATTCTGAGAGTCAGTTGCCCAGATAGACAATGGAAGTACTCCCTGGTCCAATTAGCCAGATGGGTTTTGTCAACAGTGATGATCAACATCCTTTGACTGTGTAAGAGTGAGAATTGCACCCCCACCAAGTGTGTGTGGAAAGCTTTGAAATCCATCAACTCTCTCTCTCTCTCTCTCTCTCTCTGTCTCTGTCTCTGTCTCTGTCTCTGTCTCTCTCTGTCTCTCTCTCTGTCTCTCTCTCTCACACAAAGTTCCAGGGACTCAGGGAAATAACTTAAGCCTCAAGACAGAAACTCCCTGCAACATTCTGGTACCGGCGAAACAAGTTTGAAAGTGTGCACTGGGCCTCAATGAGAACTGCAAAGCTTAATTTCAGTCAAAGACTACATCCAACCCAAACCCAGTAACTGAATTCCATCTTCGACTGCAAACCTTCACCCTTTAATTCTTTCTCCTACTCTGTATTTGCGTGTATGTTTATCATGTATGCATGCTAGCGTGGTCGTGTCACGTATTCTTTGTAGTTTTAACTGAGTTAGAGTTTTAAGGGAAATAAACTTACACCTTTCTTGTTTAAACCTAAGAAAACCTGTCTGATTGATTTCTTTGCAATTTTCTTCATTCATGGGATGTGGGCGTCGCTGGCTATGCCAGCACTTATTGCCCATCCCCAATTGCCCTTGAGAAGGTGGTGGTGAGCTGCCTTCTTGAACTGCTGCAGTCCATTTAGGAAGGGAGTTCCAGGATTTTGACCCAGCATCAGTGAAGTAACGGTAATATAGTTCCAAGTCAGGATGGTGTGTGCCTTGGAGGGCAAATTGCAGGTGGTGGTGTTCCCATGCATTTTCTGCCCTTGTCCTTCTAGTTGGTAGAGGTTGTGAGTTTGGAAGGTGCTGTCTAAGGAGCTTTGGTGCATTGCTGCAGTGCATCTTGTAGATGGTACACACTGCTGCCAGGCCATACCAGCGTTGCTGGTGGAAAGAGTGAATGTTTGTGGATAGGGTGCCAATCAAGCGGGCTGCTTTGTCCTGGATGGTGTCGAGCTTCTTGAGTGTTGTTGCACCCATCCAGGCAAGTGGAAAGTATTCCATCACACTCCTGATTTGAGCCTTGTAGATGGTGGAAGGCTTTGGGGAGTCAGGAGGTGAGTTACTCGCTGCAGGATTCCGAGCCTCTGATCTGCTCTTGTAGCCATGGTATTTATATGGCTATTTCAGTTCAGTTTCTGGTCAATGGTAGCCCCTAGGATGTTGATAGTGGGGGATTCAGCAATCATAATGCCATTGAATGTCGAGGGGAAATGGTTAGATTCTCTCTTGTTGGAGATGGTCATTGCCTGGCACTTGTGCGGCGTGAATGTTACTTGCCACTTATCAGCCCAAGCCTGGATATTGTCCAGGTCTTGCTGCATTTCTACACGGACTGCTTCAGTATTTGAGGAGTCGCGAATGGTGCTGAACATTGTGCAATCATCAGCGAACATCCCCACTTCTAACTTTATGATTGAAGGGAGGTCATTGATGAAACAGCTGAAGATGGTTGGGCCTGGGACACTCCCATGAGGAACTCCTGCAGTGATTTGACCTGCAACAATCACAGCCATCTTCCTTTGCTCTAGGTATGACTCCAACCAGCAGAGAGTTTTCCCCCTGATTCCCATTGACTTCAGTTTTGCTAGGGCTCCTTGATGCCATACTTGGTCAAATGCTGCCTTGATGTCAAGGGCAGTCACTCTTACCTCACCTCTTGAGTTTAGCTCTTTTGTCCCCGTTTGAACCAAGGCTGTAATGAGGTCAGGAGCTCAGTGGCCCTGGCGGAACCCAAACTGAGCGTCACTGAGCAGGTTATTGCTAAGCAAGTGCTGCTTGAAAGCACTGTTGATGACACCTTCCATCACTTTACTGATGATAGAGAGTAGACTGATGGGTCGGCAATTGGCCGGGTTGGACATGTCCTGGTTTTTGTGTACAGGACATACCTGGGCAATTTTCCACATTGCAGGGTAGATTCCAGTGTTGTAGCTGTACTGGAACAGCTTGGCTAGGGGCGCAGCAAGTTCTGGAGCATAGGTCTTCAGTACTATTGCCGGAATGTCGTCTGGGCCCATAGCCTTTGCAGTATCCAGTGCCTTCAGTCGTTTCTTGATATCACGTGGAGTGAACCGAATTGGCTGAAGACTGGCATCTGTGATGCTGGGGACTTCAGGAGGAGGCTGAGATGGATCATCAACTCGGCACTTCTGGCTGAAGATTGTTGCAAATGCTTCAGCCTTGCCTGTTGCACTGATGTGCTGGGCTCCCCCATAATTGAGGATGGGGATATTTGTGGAGCCACCTCCTCCAGTTAGTTGTTTAATTGTCCACCACCATTTATGGCTGGATGTGGCAGGACTGCAGAGCTTGGATCTGATCCGTTGGTTATGGGATCGCTTAGCTCTGTCTATTGCACGCTGCTCACGCAGTTTAGCACGCAGATAGTCCTGTATTGCAGCTTCACCAGGTTGACACCTCATTTTGAGGTATGCCTGGTGCTGCTCCTGGCATGCCCTCCTGCACTCTTCATTGAACCATGGTTGGTCTCCTGGCTTGATGGTAATGGTAGAGTGGGGAATATGCCAGGCCATGAAGTTACAGATTGTGGTTGAGTACAATTCTGCTCTGATAGCCCACAGCGCCTCATGGATGCCCAGTTTTACATTGCTAGATCAGTTCGAAATCTATTCCATTTAGCACAGTGATAGTGCCACACAACACGATGGAGGGTATCCTCAATGTGAAGGTGGGACTTCGTCTCCATAAGGACTGTGCGGTGGTCACTCCTACCAATACTGTTTTGGACAGATGATTCTGTGGCAGGCAGATTGGTAAGGACGAGGTCAAGTATGTTTTCCCTCTTTTTGGTTCCCTCACCACCTGCCGCAGACCCAGTTAAGCAGCTATGTCCTTTAGGACTTGACCAGTTCAGTCAGTAGTGGTGCTACCGAGCCATTCTTGGTGATGGACATTTAAGTCCCCCACCCTGAGTACATTCTGTGCCCTTTGCCGCCCTCAGTTCTTCTTCCAAGTGGTGATCAACAGGTAAGAGTACTGATTCATCAGCTGAGGGAGGTCGGTAGGTGATAATCAGGAGGAGGTTTCCTTGTCCATTTTTGACCTGATACTTCATGGGGTTTAGAGATACAGCACTGAAACAGGCCCTTCGGCCCACTGAGTCTGTGCCGACCATCAACCACCCACTTATACTAATCCTACACTAATCTCATATTCCTACCACATCCCCACCTGTCCCTATATTTTCCCTACCACCTACCTATACTAGGGGCAATTTCTAATGACCAACTTACCTATCAACCTGCAAGTCTTTGGCATGTGGGAGGAAACCGGAGCACCGGAGGAAACCCATGCAGACACAGGGAGAACTTGCAAACTCCACACAGGCAGTACCCGGAATTGAACCCGGGTCGCTGGAGCTGTGAGACTGCGGTGCTAACCACTGCGCCACTGTGCCGGGTCCAGAGTCGTCATTGAGGGCTCCCAGGGAAACTCCCTGCCAACTGTATACCACTGTGCCACCACCTCTGCTGGGTCTGTCCTGCCGGTGGGACAGGACATATCCGGGGATAGTGATGGCACTGTCTGGGACATTGTAAGGTATGATTCCGTGAGTATGACTATGTCAGGCTGTTGCTTGACTAGTCTGTGGGACAGCTCTCCCAACTTTGGCACAAGCCCCCAGATGTTTTTAAGGAGGACTTTGCAGGGTCGACAGGGCTGGGGGATTTGCCGTTGTCGTTTCCAGTGCCTAGGTCGATGCCACGTGGTCCGTCCGGTTTCATTTTTGACTTTGTAGCGGTTAGATACAACTGAGTGGCTTGCTAGGCCATTTAAGAGTCAACCACATTACTGTGGATCTGGAGTCACATGTAGGCCAGACCAGGTAAGGACAGCAGATTTCCTTCCCTAAAGGACATTAGTGAACCAGATGGGTTTTTACAACAATCAACAATGGTTTCATGGCCATCATTAATTCCAGATTTATTAATTGAATTCAAATTCCACCTTCTGCTGTGGTGTGATTCGAACCTATGTCCCCAGAGAAATACCCTGTGGTTCTGGGCTCCTAGTCCAGTGCAAATACCACTATGCTACCACTTCCCAATTAGAGAGCAGTGAGCAAGGACTCACTGAGGGGAAGCTAAAAACACTGTGTTTTAAAAGTTAAAGCCTGTTCCGGCCAAACCAGGAAAAGGCTGATAGGGGAGCCCTTAGACCCCTTCTTCACCTGGTCGTAACAGAAATTTTGGGGCTCGCATCCTGATTGGACCCACAAACAAACACGAAATTGGAAGTGGGAAGCCAAATTGATCACAATCAAAAGGAGAAAAGATTTCAATACAGGTTTTCTTGTGGTTGTGTGTGCTAGAATACTGACATGTCCATTACCGAAGCCAGCAACTCCCCAAGCCAGGGTGAAGTAACTTGGGATAAGTTAAAGGCACTGTCTATGGAGGAGTTGAGAAATATGGCTGAGCAGTGTGGGATCACTGTACGTGCCAAGGTTAGGAAGTCTGAACTCCTAAGACTAGTGGCTAGCCATTTTTCCCTCGAATCTGAAGAAGCAGAGACATCGTTAGAAGTAGACTCCGACAGGGTATTGCTAGCAAAGATACAACTGGAACAAAGGAAACTTGAATTAAGAAGACAGGGAAAGAGCGAGAGGAAGGGAGAGACGGGAGAAAGAAGGAGAAAGAAAAAAAAGAAATTTCCAGAAGGAATGAGAGGAAAACAAACTGAGGCAGCTTGAGTTAACGAGGGGGCAACAGAGTAACCCAAGTGAAAGCTTGGAAAGTACAAGTGGTGCGAGGCTGTGTACGGAGTTTTAAAAATTTTCCCAATTGATTCCAAAATTCATGGAAACATAGAAAATAGGAGCAGGAGTAGACCATTCAGCCCTTGGAGCCTGCTCCGCCATTTATTATGATCATGGCTGATCATCCAACTCAGTAAACTGTTCACACTTTCGCCCCATACCCTTTAGACCCAAGAGCTATATCTAACTCCTTCTTGAAAACATACAATGTTTTGGCTTCAACTGCTTTCTGTGGTAGCGAATTCCACAGGCTCACCACTCTCTGGGTGAAGAAATTTCCCCTCATCTCAGTCGTGAGTCTTACCCTGTATCCTTAGACTATGACCCCTGGTTCTGAACTCCCCCACAATCGGGAACATCCTTCCTGCATCTACCCTGTCAAGTCCTGTTAGAATTTTATAGGTTTCTCTGAGATCCCCCTCACTCTTCTGAACTCCAGCGAATATAATCCTAACCAACTCAATCTCTCCTTATACGTCAGTCCCGCCATCCCAGGAATCAGTCTGGTAAACCTTCACTGCACTCCCTCTATAACAAGAACATCCTTCCTCATAAGGAGACCAAAACTGCCCACAATATTCCAGGTGTGGCCTCACCAAGGCCCTGTATAATTGCAGCAAGACATCCCTGCTTCTGTCCTCAAATCCTGTCGCTATGAAGGCCAACATACCATTTGCCTTTCTTACCACCTGTTGGACCTGCATGCTTACCTTCAGTGACTGGTGTACGAGAACACCCAGGTCTCGCTGCATATTCCCCTTTCTCAGTTTATAGCCGTTCAGATAATCTGCCTTCCTGTTTTTGCTACCAAAGTGGATAACCTCACATTTATCCACATTATACTGCATCTGTGTGGGAAAATGGTGCACTGACACGGAACACAAAAGTCCGAGTGTATCAGGTCTGTGTCCTCAGTACCTTGCTCTTTGACAGCGAGGCCTGGACAACGTATGTCAGCCAAGAGCGACGTCTCAATTCATTCCATCTTCGCTGCCTCCGGAGAATACTTGGCATCAGGTGGCAGGACCGCATCTCCAACACAGAAGTCCTTGAGGCAGCCAACATCCCCAGCTTGTACACACTACTGAGTCAGCGGCGCTTGAGATGGCTTGGCCATGTGAGCCACATGGAAGATGGCAGGATCCCCAAAGACACATTGTACAGCGAGCTCGCCACTGGTATCAGACCCACCGGCCGTCCATGTCTCCGCTATAAAGATGTCTGCAAACGCGACATGAAATCCTGTGACATTGATCTCAAGTCGTGGGAGTCAGTTGCCAGCGTTCGCCAGAGCTGGCGGGCAGCTATAAAGACGGGGCTAAAATGTGGCGAGTCGAAGAGACTTAGTAGTTGGCAGGAAAAAAGACAGAGGCACAAGGGGAGAGCCAACTGTGCAACAGCCCCGACAGACAAATTTCTCTGCAGCACCTGTGGAAAAGCCTGTCACTCTAGATTTGGCCTTTATAGCCGCTCCAGGCGCGTATCACAAACCACTGACCACCTCCAGGCGCGTATCCATTGTCTCTCGAGATAAGGAGGCCCAAAAAGAAAAAAAAAAGAAAAAAAAGACTGCATCTGCCATTCATTAGCCCACTCACTCAACTTGTCCAAATCATTTGGAAAAAGACCCATTTATCCCTACTCTTTGTTTCCTGTCTGCCAACCAATTTTCTATCCATTGCAATACACTATCCCCAATCCCATGCGCTTTAATTTTACATGCTAATCTCTTATGTGGGACTTTGTCGAAAGCCTTCTGAAAGTCCAAATAAACCACATCCACTGGCTCCCCCTCATCAAATCTACTAGTTACATCCTTGAAGAATTCTAGTAGATTTGTCAAGCATGATTTCCGTTTCGTAAATCCATGCTGACTCTGTCCGATTCTACCACTGTTCTCCAAGTGCTCTACTATAAAATCTTTGATAATGGACTCTAGAATTTTCCCCACTACTGACGTCAGGCTGACTGGTCTATAATGCCCTGTTTTCTCTCTACCTCCGTTTTTAAATAGTGAGGTTACATTAGCTAACCTCTAATCTATAGGAACTGTTCCAGAGTCTATAGGGAATGAGGGAAACATGTAAGCTTTGTTTGTATCTTTTGAAAAACTTACAAGTCTGTTAAAATGGTCAGCTGAGAGTTGGACTTTTCTATTGCAAAGTAAGCTAACAGAGAAAGCCCATGAGGTATATTTCCTGTTGCCAGATGAGAGTTCATCAAAGTATGAACTGACAAAACTGCTATCCTCGGGGCAAATGAGCTTGTACTGGAAACTTACTGCCAGAAGTTTTGAACCCTCAAGAAGCAAGCTGATCACTTGGAGTTTTTTAAAATTCATTCATGGGATGCAGGCGTCGCTGGCTAGGCCAGCATTTATTGCCCATCCCTAATTGCCCTTGAGAAGGTGGTGGTGAGCTGCCTTCTTGAACCGCTGCAGTCCGTGTAAGGTAGGTACACCCACAGTGCTGTTAGGAAGGGAGTTCCAGGATTTTGACCCAGCGACAGTGAAGGAACGGCGATATAGTTTCAAGTCAGGATGGTGTGTGACTTGGAGGGGAACTTGCAGGTGGTGGTGTTCCCGTGCATCAGCTGCCCTTGTCCTTTTAGTTGGTAGAGGTCGCGAGTTTGGAAGGTGCTGTCTGTGGAGCCTTGGTGCGTTGCTGCAGTGCATCTTGTAGACGGTACACACTGCTGCTACTGTGCGTCGGTGGTGAAGGGAGTGAATGTTTAAGGTGGTGGATGGGGTACCAATCAAGTGGGCTTATTTGTCCTGGATGGTGTCGAGCTTCTTGAGTGTTGTTGGAGCTGCACCCATCCAGGCAAGTGGAGAGTATTCCATCACACTCCTGACTTGTGCTTTGTAGATGGTGAACAGGCTTTGGGTAGTCAGGAGGTGAGTTACTCGCCTCAGGATTCCTAGCCTCTGATCTGCTCTTGTAGCCACGGTATTTATATGGCTACTCCAGTTCAGTTTCTGGTCATTGGTAGCCCCTAGGATGTTGATAGTGGGGGATTCAGCGATGGTAATGCCATTGAAAGTTGAGGAGAGATGGTTAGATTCTCTCTTGTTGGAGATGGTCAATGCCTGGCACTTGTGTGGCGCGAATGTTACTTGCCACTTATCAGTCCAAGCCTGGACATTGTCCAGGTCTTGCTGCATTTCTACGCAGACTGCTTCAGTATCTGAGGAGTTGCAAATGATGCTGAACATTGTGCAATCATCAGTGAACATCCCAACTTTTGACCTCATGATTGAAGGAAGGTCATTGATGAAGCAGCTGAAGATGGTTGGGCCTAGGACACTACCCTGAGGAACTCTTGCAGTGATGTCCTGGAGCTCAGATGATTGACCTCCAACAACCACAGCCATCTTCCTTTGCGCTAGGTATGACTCAGGCAGCTGGTTTTGACCAATGGTTGAGGGCTCATAAAAGTGCAGCACAGCTCTGAAAAACCTCAGAGGTTTTGCTAGAGAAATATAACAACTCTCTCGAAATTCGAAAATGGCAAAAGGTGGGAAGGTGATAGGAGCCCAAGCAGTCCTGGGAAGGAAAGAAAAGCAGGAGACACAGGATGCTGTCCTCCAGCCAGAAAGGATAGTGCTGTAAGTAGGATGAGACCCAGAGACTTGTATGCTTCCATTGTAATAAGGCAGGTCATCTGAGAGCTGACTGCTGGAAACTATGGGGAAAACCTGCAGGGTTAATCAGGGTGACGGAGAAGGGACCCAGATGGAAAGCACAGCTGAACAGGCTGTGACTTTAACTGCAGCAATAGTAAGACCCAGAAAATGTACTGCTGTGGGTGCAGGAAAATTTAATAGGATTCCTGAAGGTTATCAGGATTTTGTATCTAAAGAGAGAGTAACCCTGTACCCTTGAGTGGGGCAAGCAAGCCAATAGTAATCCTCAGGGATACAGGGGCCACCAGATCCCTTTTACTGGGAAAAGGCCTGACCGTTCCACAGACAGTGCAGTAAATACCAGAATGGTGGTGAATAGTATTGGAGGGAAGTGTGTGCCTGTACCTTTACACCATGTGCACTTGGAGTGCAACCTAGTTTTGGGACTAGTGACCGTAGGGATTGTCCGTAGTTTGCCTGTGGACGGAGTTGACCTCCTAGGTAATGATCTGGCGGGTCAAAGGTGGTAGCTTGCCCAGTCGTGAAAGAGAGTCTGTAGGAGGTCTGAGAGACAGGGCAATGGCAGGAAATGGTCCCCTGCAGTTCCCCTGAACATGTAATGAATCGGGCCATGATCAAACCAGCTCCCCCAGAGGAGACTGAATTGGCACTACAGGCAGATGACCATGAGGTCTGTCTGTCTGAAACTTTCTTTGGAAAGTTAGCGGACCCAGGGAATGGATTAAATGAATCTTCCTGAGCTGAGGCTCATTGAGCTGACCCAGTATTGCAAGAGTTAGCACAGGCTGCCCAGTCTGAAAGTGAAGCAGAGGGAGTCCCTGATTGCTGCTATTTAAAGAATGAGGTACTGATGAGGAAATGGAGTTCTCCTCACAGACCTGAGAGCAAGGAGTGGATAGTAGAGTCATTGAGAGATACAGCACTGAAACAGGTCCTTCGGCCCACCGAGTCTGTGCCAACCATCAACCACCCATTTATACTAATCTATATTAATCCCATATTCCCTACCACATCCCCACCTTCCCTCAATTCTCCTTGGGGCGGCACAGTGGCGCAGTGGTTAGCACCGCAGCCTCACAGCTCCAGTGACCCGGGTTCAATTCCGGGTACTGCCTGTGTGGAGTTTGCAAGTTCTCCCTGTGTCTGCGTGGGTTTTCTCCGGGTGCTCCGGTTTCCTCCCACAAGCCAAAAGACTTGCAGGTTGATAGGTAAATTGGCCATTATAAATTGTCACTAGTATAGGTAGGTGGTAGGGAAATATAGGGACATGTGGGGATGTTTGGTAGGAATATGGGATTAGTGTAGGATTAGTATAAATGGGTGGTTGATGTTCGGCACAGACTCGGTGGGCCGAAGGGCCTGTTTCAGTGCTGTATCTCTAATCTCTAATCTAACCTACCTACACTAGGGTCAATTTACAATGACCAATTTACCTATCAACCTACAAGTCTTTGGCTGTGGGAGGAAACCGGAGCAACCGGCGGAAACTCACGCAGTCACGGAGAACTTGCAAACTCCGCACAGGCAGTACCCAGAACTGAACCCGGGTCGCTGGAGCTGTGAGGCTGCAGTGCTAACCACTGCACCACAGTGCCGCCTGTAGTTCATCAGTTAGTGGTGCCACAGAGGTACCAGAGAGAAATATTAAGAAGGGCCCACGAGAATACAGTGGCTGTACATGTCGGTATATGAAAGACCAAAGCCCGCATAAGACAGCAGTTTGACTGGCCAAAACTCCACAAATACGTGGTGGAGTACTGCAGGAGTTGCCACATGTGCCAGGTTGAGGGGAAATAGAGAGACCTGCACCCCTTAGTCCTGTATCAACTTTTGGGAAAGCCTCCAGCAGAGAGCTGGTGAACTGTAAGGGACCCCTGCCGAGAACAAAAGGGGACAGACAGGCATATGGCTGGCAAAAAGTTAGAGAGGAAAGGGGAAACAGGGACGAAGAGGACAGGTTAAAGGAAGTCCAGTAGGATTCCCAAATTAAAACCCCTACTGTCCAGTCAACCATCCCCGAAATGTTGGAAAAATTAGACCTCACATCCTCCTACGTAAATGCAGACACCAGAAGCACCCCACCAAAGTTGCTAGTAGCATTTACGGAAACCTGCAAGGACAAAGAAAATCCTCAGGATGGCAGAGAAACGGTGAAGCTGATGCCTCACCTAGTCGAAGTGTCGCAGGGGAGTGCAATAGAATATGGACCAATACCTGTAAGCAGGAGTGTCCCAGAGGACAAAGGGAAGATTAGCAAAGAATCTGCCCCTGCAGTCAGGAGGAAACAACCATACCCTAAAGTGAATAGCACTTGCATGACTCACCAGAGCACTGAAAGAGAGATCAGAGTGGATCCACCCACTGCCGACGCCCATGATCAGAATTCCAAACCAGGGCTAATTAAATCTAACATCGCCCTGCAGACCTCAACAGGAACAAAGACACCCTAAACAATTATGGAAATGTGCAAACTGCAAACCTTCCCAAAAATCACATGTTTATTCAGATGCCCATTCAGAAAGTATTGCAGGCTGCTAGTGAAGAAACTTTAAACCCCTTTGGGCAAAACATAACTATCTCAGACCCACCTCAAGAAAAAGGGGCAGTTTAACACAGCACTGCTACAAAGGAAAGACAGACTGTAACAATTTTAAGATTTCTGAATGAATGTAAATAAATGAGAGAAATGCATGTGTGCTTTCCTGTACTTTCTCTTCTTTCTATTTTATAATGAAATGCGCCCCCTAATGTCACATTTCATTCAGCCAGATGTGGAGGTATGACGGAAACCACACTTGCCAAATGAAAACATTTTAATTTCATCATATGGAACATTATTAATTGAACAGTTACTGGACATTGAAATAAGTTGTTTAAAAAGACCACAGAGCAGTGGCTGAAAACATGGCTGCACATTTGCATTCTGAGAGACGGTTGCTCAGAGAGCCAATGGAAGTACTCCCTGAACCAATTAGCCAGATGGGTTTTGTCAACAGTGGTGATCAACATCCTTTGACTGTATAAGAGCCAGAGCAAGAAGATCGCACCCCCTCAAGTCTAAATCAGGGGAAACGATCACTGATCAATGCAAACAAATGGACCGCTGGGTGGAGCACTACCTAGAACTGTACTCCAGGGAAAATGATGGCACTGATACTGCCCTCAATGCAGCCCAGTCTCTGCCAGTCATGGATGAGCTGGACGAACAGCCAACAAAATCGTAACTCAGTGATGCCATTGATTCTCTAGCCAGTGGAAAGCCCCTGGAAAGGACGGCATTACCCCTGAAATAATCAAGAGTACCAAGCCTGCTATACTCTCAGCACTTCATGAACTGCTTTGCCTGTGCTGGGATGAGGGAGCAGTATCACAGGACATGCACAATGCCAATATCATCACCCTCTTTAAAAACAAGGGTGACCACGGTGACTGCAACAACTACCATGGAATCTCCCTGCTCAGCATAGTGGGGAAAGTCTTCACTCGAATCGTTTTAAACAGGCTCCAGAAGCTGGCTGAGCGTGTCTACCCTAAGGCACAGTGTGGCTTTCGAGCAGAGAGATCCACCATTGACATGCTGTTCTCCTTTCAACAGCTACAGGAGAAAAGCCGCGAACAACAGATGCCCCTCTACATTGCCTTCATAGATCTCACCAAAGCCTTTGACCTCATCAGCGGACATGGTGTCTTCAGACTACTGGCAAAGATCGGATGTCCACCAAAGCTACTAAGTATCATCACCTCATTCCATGACAATATGAAAGGCACAATTCAGCATAATTGTGCCTCATCAGACCCCTTTCCTATCCTGAGTGGTGTGAAACAGGGCTGTGTTCTCGCACCTACACTGTTTGGGATCATCTTCTCCCTGCTGCTCTCACATGCGTTCAAGTCTTCAGAAGAAGGAATTTTCCTCCACACAAGATCAGATGGCAGATTGTTCAACCTTGCCCGTCTTAGAGCAAAGACCAAAGTATGGAAAGTCCTCATCAGGGAACTCCTCTTTGCTGACGATACTGCATTAACATCCCACACTGAAGAGTGTCTGCAGAAACTCATCAACAGGTTTGCGGCTGCCTGCAATGAATTTGGCCTAACCATCAGTTTCAAGAAAACGAACATCATGAATACAGGACGTCAGAAATGCTCCATCCATCAATATCAGCGACCACGCTCTGGAAGTGGTTCAAGAGTTTACCTACCTAGACTCAACCATCACCAGTAACCTGTCTCTTGATGCAGAAATCAACATGGGAAAGGTATCTGCTGCTATGTCCAGACTGGCCAAGAGGGTGTAGGAAAATGGCGCACTGACGCGGAACACAAAAGTCCGAGTGTTTCAAGCCTGTGTCCTCAGTGCCTTGCTGGATGGCAGCGAGGCCTGGACAATGTATGTCAGCCTACAGCGACGTCTCAACACATTCCATCTTCATTGTCTCCAGAGAATTCTTGGCATCAGGTGACAGGACCGTATCTCCAACGCAGAAGTCCTCAAGGCGGCCAACATCCCCAGCATATACACCCTACTGAGCCAGTGGCGCTTGAGATAGCTTGGCCATGTGATGGAAGATGGCAGGATCTCCAAGGACGTATGGTACAGCGAGCTCGTCACTGGTATCAGACCCATCGGCCGTCCATGTCTCCGTTTTAAAGACGTTTGCAAACTCGACATGAAGTCCTGAGACATTGACCACAAGTCATGGGAGCCAGTTGCCAGCGATCGCCAGAACTGGCGGACATCTATAAAGGCGGGGCTGAAGAGAGGCGAGTCGAAGAGACTCTGCAGTTGGCAGGAAAAGAGACAACAGTGTAAGGAGAGAGCCAACTGTGTAACAGCCCTGACAACCAACTTTACCTGCAGCACCTGTGGAAGAGTCTGTCACTTTAGAATTGGCCTTTATAGCCACTCCAGGCGCTGCTCCACAAACCACTGACCACCCCTAGGACCTTACCCATTATCTCTCGAGACAAGGAGGCCAAAACGAAAAGGAAAAGGTGATCAGCTTCCTTTGACTGTGTAAGAGCCAGAATTGCACACCCCACCGAGTGTGTCTGGAAAGCTTTGAAATCCCTCAACCCTCAAGAAGCTGCTGTTGCAAACAAAGAGATGGTGACATGACTGACCTACTGGTAAGACCGGGGTTTTTTGAATTGTGCCTGACACAGAAAGGAGCAGACTGTTTTTGGAAGACAAAAAGAGAAGCAAGGCCTCTCTCTTTCTTTCTCTCTCTCACACAAAGTTCCAGGGGCCCACAGAGGTAACTTAAGCCTCAAGACAGAAGCCCCCTGCAGCATTCTGGTACCAGCGAAACAAGTTTGAAAGTGTGCACTGGGCCCCAATGAGAACTGCAAGACTTAACTTCAACTTCAAAGACTTTACATCCAACCCAAACCCAGTAACTGAATTCCATCTATTACTTCAAACCTTCCCCCTTTAATTCTTTCTCCTCCTCTGTATCTATTTGTGTGTATGTTTATCGTGTATGCATGCTAGCCTGGTCGCATCGCGTATCCTTAGTAGTTTTAACTGAGTTAGAGTTTTAAGGTTAATAAACTTACACCTTTCTTATTTAAACCTAAGAAAACCTGTCCGATTGATTCCTTTACAATTACAATTAGAGAGGAGTAAGCAAGGACTCACTGAGGGGAAGCTAAAAACACTGTGTTTTAAAAGTTAAACCCTATTATGGCCAAACCAGGAAAAGACTGCGATGGGAGCCCTAGAGCCCTTTCTCACCTGGTCGTAACAGAGTGCAGGCTGGGATTTAAATCATTGGACTGGAAATCAGGGGCTGCAGGCTGGGAATTCATCAGTCAACGCCCCCTGCAAGCAGTGCTGCATAGTGGAAGCACACAATTGCAGAATCAACCCATTAATATCCAATCAGATGGACAGAGGGGCAGTGTAAAGAAGTGGAATGCTCCTGATGTGACTATGTGCAAATAATTAGGCAGGAAGTAGAGAGATTTTGCATGTGAGCCTTGGGGCATTGTATTAACCAGTTACGTAGGAATCCATTTGGTGATAAACAAGTGAAAATGTTTACAAAAGCAAAGTACTGTTGATGCTGAAAATCTGAAATAAAAACAGAAAATGCTGGAAATACTTCAGCAGGTCTGGCAACCCATTTGCAACTTTCGTGTTATATTTGACCCCGAGATGAGCTTCTGACCTCAGATTTGTGCCATCATTAAGACCACCTATTTCCACCTCTGTGACATCGCCCGACTCCGTCCCTGCCTCAGTTTATCCATGCCTGTGTTCTGTCTAGAATTTTCTATTCAAATGCATTCCTGGCCCCTCCCACATTCTACTCTCCGTAAACTTGAGGTCATCCAAAACTCTGCTGCCCGTATCTTAACTCAGACCAAGCCCTGTTCACCCATCAGCTCCTGTGCTCACTGACCTACATTGGCTCTTGGTCTGGCAAAGTCTCAATTTTAAAATTCTCATCCTTGTTTTCAAATCCCTCCATGGCCTCACCCCTCCCTATCTCTGTAATCTCCTCCAGCCCTACAATGCTCCACGATATCTGCCTTCTTCCAGTTCTGGTCTCTTGAGCATCCTTGATTTTCATTGCTCCATTAGTGGCTGCACCTTCAGTTGCTTGGGCCCTAAGCCCAGCATTTCCTCCAACACCTTTCTACCTCTCTTTCCCCCTGTAAGACGTCCCTTAAAACCTACTTTTTTGACCAAGCTATTGGCCAACTGTCCTAATATCTCCTTATGTGGCTCGATGTCAAATTTTGCTTTATAATGCTCCTGTGCAGTGCTTTAGGATAATTCATTATGTTAAAGATGCTATATAAATACAAGTTGTTGTTGTTTGATGACCTTTTGTCAGAACTCAGTGCAAATGTTTACTTGTTTTGGAGGCAGGAAGTTGCAATGAGACATCAGTTTAAGTGTGGGATTTTAGAGACTTTGATTAGACAATTGTTTTGATCCAGCTTGTCAGAGTCATTCTGCAAGATGGAGTTTGTAAGCAAGTTGAGTATAAAGGTGTTTTTAAAGATAAGAAATCTGTTCCTTCAGTGGATTATCAGGAACCCAGAGCAGCAGAAAAGTGACAGCAGCAGGCATGGTACTGACGGGGTTCACCTAGCTGAGCACAGGTTGTGCTGTATGAAGTTTATATACTTGCCATACAAGTTAAGCAACTTTTATCTGTCCTTTCCCACAATTTCAAAAGATTGTCTTTCCCACAGAAGGCTAGTGGGAGTTCCAGAAATGATACAGCCCAGAACAGTGACTGCTAAAATCTCTAACAAAGCATCATATCCATCAATAAAAACCTGCATTTATATAGCGCCTTTAATGTAGTGAAACGTTTCACGGAGCTTCACAGTAGCATTATTAAACAAAATTTGACACTGAGCCACATAAGGAGATTACCAAAAGATTGGTCAAAGGTTTTAAGCAGCGTCTTAAAGGAGGAGGTAGAGAGGTGTAGGGAGTAAATTCCAGAACCTAGGGCCTTGGAAGTTGAGGGCATTGCCGCCAATGGTGGAGCAGAGGAAATCAGTGATATGCAAGAGGTCAGAATGGGTGGAACTCTGGGATCTTGGAGGGTGATGGGGGTTGGAGGAGATTTCTGAGATAGGGAGGGGGAGGCCATGGAGGGATTTGAAAACAAGGATGAGAATTTTAAAATCGTGGTGTTCTGGACTGGAAGCCAATGTCAGTGAGCACAGTGCTGATGGGTAAACAGCACTCAGGGTGAGCCAGGATTTGGGGCAGTTTTTTTGGCCTACCAGACCTCTGAATATCCTAGAATCAGCCACATAGAGCAAATTAACCACAGTTGCTGGTTTGGCTTAGTGGGTAATGTTACTCTCACGCTTCCTCTCCCTTGCTCTCTCGAAACCAAAAGGCTGTGGGTTAACTCCCAGTCTAGGACTTAAGCAGATAAGGAAGTACAAACCTGAGAGAGAGTTCTAAAGATTAGAAAGTGCCGCCCTTTGAGAGGAAAAGTTTAACTGAGGTTCTGGCCTAACTTCATAGCTACCATAGAGTCATTACAACACAGAAGGAGGCCATTCAGCTCACTGGTCTATGCTGGCTGTCTGTAGAGCAATCCAGTCCCCTGCTGTATACCTATGGCCATATTTCCCTCAAGTGCCCATCCAATTTCCTTTTGAAATCATTGATCGTCTCCGCTTCCACCACCCTTGTGGGCAACGGGTTCCAGGTCAAATTGTTGGAGCTGCGGGCTGACAAGTCCCTGGGCCCAGATGGACTTCATCCTAGGGTCTTAAAAGAAGTGGCTAGTGAGATAGTTGATGCGTTAAGTTTTAATTTTCCAAAATAGACTTGGGGAATGTTCGAGTAGATTGGAAAATATCAAATGTAACTCTTTTATTCAAAAAGGGAGGGAGACAGAAAGCAAGAAATACAGGCCAGTTGGCTTAACATCTGTTATAGGGAAGATGCTCGAAGCTTTGATTAAAGATGTTATAGCAGGGCACTTAGAAAGGTAATCAGGCAGAGTCAACATGGTTCTGTCAAAGGGAAATCATGTTTCACCAATTTATTGGAGTTCTTTGAGGAAGTAACGTGCTGTGGATGAAGGGAAAGGAGTGGATGTACTGTATTCTGATTTCCAGAAGGCATTTGATAAGGTGCCACATCAAAGGTTATTGCGGAAAATAAAAGTTCATCATGTAGGGGGTAACATATAGGCATGGATAGAAGATTGGCTAGCTAACAGGAAACAGAGTAGGCATAAATGGGTCATTTTCTGGTTGGCAAGATGTAATGAGTGGTGTGCCACAGGGATCTGTGCTGGGGCCCCATCTTTTTACAATTTATATCAATGACTTGGACGAAGGGACTGAAGAAGGTATGGTTGCTAAATTTGCTGAGGACACAAAGGTAGGTAGGAAAGTAAGTTGTGAAGAAGACATAAGGAGGCTACAAAGAATATAGATAGATTAATCGAGTGGGCAAACATCTGGCAAATGGAGTATAATGTGGGAAAATGTGAAATTGTCCATTTTGGTAGGAAGGATAAAAAAAGAAGCATATTATCTAAATGGTGAAAGATTGCAGAGCTCTGAGATGCAGAGGGATCTGGGTGTCCTTGTGCATGAATCGCATAAGGTTAGTATGCAGGTACAGCATGTAATTAGGAAAGCTAATAGAAAGATATCATTTATTGCGAGGGGAATTGAATACAAAAGTAGGGAGGTTATGCTTCAGTTATACAGGGTATTGGTGAGACCACATCTGGAGTACTGTGTACAGTATTGGTCTCCTTATTTAAGGAAGGATGTAAATTCCTTGGAAGCAGTTCAGACAAAGTTTACTAGGCTAATACATGGAATGGGCAGGTTGTCTTTTGAGGAAAGGTTGGACAGGCTAGGCTTGTATCCACTGGAGTTTAGAAGAGTAAGAGGCAACTTGATTGAAATATATAAGATCCTGAGGGGTCTTGACAAGGTGGATGTGAAAAGGATGTTTCCTCTTGTGGGAGAATCTAGGACTAGGGGTCACTGTTTAAAAATAAGGGGTCACCCATTTAAGACAGAGATGAGGAGAAATTTTTTCTCACAGAGGATCGTGAGTCTTTGGAACTCTCTTCCTCAAAATGCAGTGGAAGCAGAGTGTTTGAATATTTTTAAGGCAGAGGTAGATAGATTCTTGATAAGCAAGGGGGTGGAAGGTTATCGGGGCAGGTGGGAATGTGGAGTAATCAGTTCAGCCATGAACTTATTGATTGGCGAAGCAGGCTCGAGGGGCCGAGTGGTCTACTCTTGCTCCTAATTCGTATGTTCGTATTTTTGTATGTTTGTATGTCATTACCACCTGCTGCGTAGAAAGGATATTCCTCAAGTACACCCTGTATCTCTTGCCCAAAACCTTAAATCTGTATCTGCTAGTCCTTGAACCGTCAGCTAATGGTAGCAGCTTTTTTTTGTCTACCTTATGGAAACCTGTCATAGTCTTTTACACATATAATAAATCTCCCCTCAATTTCCTTTGCTACAAGCAGAACAATCCCAGCTTCTCCAACCTAACCTTGTAGCTAAAATCTCTCATCCCTGGAACCATTCTGGTAAATCTCCTCTGCACCCTCTCCAGGACCCTCACATCCTTCCTAAAGTGTGGTGACCAGAACTGGATGCAATACTCTAGTTGGGGCCTAACCAAAGCTTTATAAAGGTTCAGCATAACTTCCCCGCTTTTGTACTCAATACCTCTATTTATGAAGCCCGCAATCCCATATGCTTTACGAACCACTCTCTCAATATGTCCTGCCACCTTCAAAGATCTATGCACATGAATCCTCTCCCCCACCCCCACCCCCCCCCCCAGGTCCCTCTGTCCCTGTACACACTTTAGAACTGCACCATTATGTATATATTGCCTCTACCTATCCCTTCTGTCAAAATGCACCACCTCACATTTCTCTGTATTAAATTCCATCTGCCACTTGTCTGCCTATTCTGCTACCTATCTATGCCCTGTTGCAGTGATTTGAATCATCATCACTGTCTGCCACATCTCCAAGTTTGATAACATTGGCAAATTGTGAAATTTTACTTTGTGTTGGGATATATCTCAAAAAAGACAATGGTCCCAGCACTGACCCTTGGGGAACACCACTGTCTATTACCCTCCAGTCTGAAAAACAACCATATACCACGGCTCGCTGTTTGTTCTCCTTAAGCCAATTTTTTATTCAATTGAACACTGACCGTCCTATTCCACGAACTTCAGTTTTGGTAAAGTACCACATAAAAGGCTGGTTGTCAAATGCTTTCTTAAAATCCACATAGACAATAACCACTGCAATCCTTAGACAGCACCTTCCAAACCCACGACCTCTACCACCTAGAAGGACGAGGGCAGCAGATGCATGGGAACACCACCACCTACAAGTTCCCCTCCAAACCACACACCATCCTAACTTGGAATTATATCGCCGTTCCTTCACTGTCGCTGGGTCAAGATCCTGGAACTCCCTTCTGAACAGCACTGTGGGTGTACCCACCCCACATAGACTGCAGCGGTTCAAGAAGGTGGCTCACCACCACCTTCTCAAGGGCAATTAGGGATGGGCAATGAATGCTGGCTTTGCCAGCGACGCCTACATCCCATAAAAAGCGGAAAAAAATTCCCTTCATCAACCTTCTCTGCTACTTCATCAAAATATTTAATTAGATTAGTCAAATACGATCAACCTTCTACAAATCCATGCTGACTATCCTTAATTAAATCAAACCTCTCCAAGTACCTGTTTTTTTTTAACCCTGATTATTGTTTCTGAAACCTTACCCACCTCTGATCTTAAACTGACTGGTCTGTAGTTACTCGGACTGTCCTTACACCTTTTCTTGATGAAAGGGTGTCACATTTGCCACTCTCCAATCCTCTGGCAGCTAGCCCGTTTCCAGGGAAGATTGGAAGATTACAGCAAGCCTTCCGCTTTCTTCACTCCCCACTTCCTTTAGCAACCTGGGATGCAAGACATCTGGACCAGGTGACTTATCTACCCCAAGCATAACTAGCCTTTCCAGTACATCTGCCTATCAATTTTCACCCCATCCATTACCTCTACCACCTCCGCTTCTACCAATATTTTGTCAGCATCTCTTCCTTAGTAAACACCAATACCAAATACTCATTAAGTATTCCAGCCTTGCCCTACACCTCTAAGCATTTATCACACTATTTGTCCCTAATAGGCCCCACCCGACCTTTTACTACCCGCTTACAATTTACACGCCGGTAGAAGATTTTTGGGCTTCCCTTTTATGCTAACTGCCATTCTATTCTCATATCTCTCTTTGCCAGCATTATTTTCATCTTCACTTCCCCTCTCAACGTATTGTATTTAGCCTGGTTCTCACTTGAAGAATTCACCTGACATGCATCATGCACCCTCTTTTGTTTTCATCATATTCTCCATCTCCCTTGTTATCCAAGGAACCCTGGCTTTGGTTCCCCTACCTTTCGCCCTTGTTGGAATGTATCAGCCTATACCTGAAACATCTCTTGCTTGGAGATCACCCATTGTTTTGTTAGTTTTTCCTGTAGGTCTTTGGTTCCATTTTACCCTGGCTAGATCCCCTATCATCCCATTGAAGTTAACTCTCTTCCAATTTAGAAGTTCTACTTTAGATTGTTCCTTGCTCTTCTCCATTACTAATCTAAACCTTATGATATGATGATCACTGTTACCCAAGTGTTCCCCCACAGACACTTGTTCCACTTGGCCCACCTCAATCCCCAGCACCAGATCCAGCAATGCCTCCTTCCTAGTTGGAAGAACATACTGGTCAAGGAAGTTCTCCTGAACAGATTTCAGAAATTCCTCCCCCTCCCTACCCTTCACTCTAACATTATCCCAATTGATATTTGAATAATTAACGTTCTCCAATATCACCACTCTATTCTTCTTGCACATCTCTGTGATTTCCCTATAGATTTGCTCCTCTATCTCCCTCACTATTTGGAGGCCTATAGACCACCCCCTGTAGTGTGATTATCCCTTTTTGCTTCTCAATTCTACCAAATGGATTCTGTCTTTGCCCCTTCAAAGACATCCTCTGTTTCCAACACCACAATGTCTTCCCTAATCAGTACTGCAACTCAACTTCCCTTTACTGCTTCCCTATCTTTCCTGAACACTTTCTATCCCTGAATATTAAGCACCCATTTCTCACCATTTTTAAGGCACATTTCCGTTATTGCCACTACATTATATTCCCACACGGCTATTTGTGTTTTCAGCTCACCAACCTTACACTTTGTAAGTTTACATCCATGCATTCTCAACCTGTCTTTATGTTCTTTGTAGTCCTTCTCCGTCTCCTCTTATCTAATATGGTATGAATTCCTTCTCTAGTACCATCCAACACTCTCACTCCTTTATGCACCTTATTCTTATTTTCTACTTCTATATGCTCATGCTCCCCCCCCCCCACCGCCAACTGAGTTTAAACCTACCCAACTACACTAGTGAACCACCCCACGAGGACATTGGTCCCAGTCCTGTTGAGGTGCAGCCCGTTCCTTTTGAGTAAGTGTCTCCTGCCCCAGAACTGGTCTCAATGCCCCAAGAATATGAAGCCCTCTCTCCTGCACCATGCTTCAAGCCACACATTGATCCTCCCTAGCTTCTTATTTTTACTCTCATGAGAGTGGGGCACTGGGAGTAATTCAGAGATTACTACTTTCGTGGTCCTACTTTTGAACTTCTTCCCTAGCTCCTGAAAATCTGACCTCAATACCTGCTTCCTCTATGTTGCTGGTACCGACGTGTACCACAACTTCTGGCTCACTCCCATCCCCCTGCAGAATATTCTGCACCCTCTCTGTGATGTCCTTTACACTGGCACCAGGGAGGCAACACACCATGTGGGAGTCACAACGATGGTTATAGAAGTGCTTGTCTGTCCCCTTAGCTATGGAATCTCCTATAACAACTGCATTTCTACCCTTTGCTAGTCCCTCCTGTGCAGTCCCTTGCCCATTGGTGCCATGGTCTGGACTGCACTCTTTCAAGGTGTCATCACTGCCAGCAGTCTCCAAAGCTGACTACTGGTTTGAGAGTGGCACACACCCCAAAGACTGCTGCACTTGCTGCCTCTTCCTGCGCCCTTGAATGCCGACCTGTCGTCTACCCTGAACTCTCTTTACCTTTGGTGGCTTCCTCCTGGAATGTACAATTTGGGAAACTCTCACCCTCCCTGATGCTCCGCAGTGACTCCAGGTGCCCCTCAAGCTTAGAAACCCTGAGCTCAAGCAACTGGAGACACATCATACACACGTCGTTCCCCCAAGACGTGAAGTATCCTGAAATTCCCATATAGTACAGGAATTGTAAGCAACAGGTCTCAGCTGCCCATCCATTTTAAGGTTAAAGTTTAGCTAAATGCTGTCTGCAGAACAACTAAATTTAGAGAGAGGTCAACTCTTAAAAGCCTTAAAATTTCCTCACTCATCAAATTCCCTGAGTTTAATACTCTGTAGAAGCAGTATTCCATAGAACTTGACTCCATGCATTAGCAAAAGCCTCCTGTATTTGTGCTAGTAAAAATCCCAAAGACTTGACTCAGCCCCTGCTGGCCAGGTAACCAGTTCGAACTAGCCACCTAACTAACTTAACTGTGCAGCTGCCATTAGCAGACAGCTTGATTACAACTGACGAACATTGAGAAAGAAACTACAAGTTAAGGTTAAAGTTAAGTTAAATGCTAAATGCAAACTTATCTAAATTTTAGAAAGAGATTAACCCTTAAAATTCCCTCACTCACTAAATTCCCCGAGTTTAGTTTGAAAGCTCCTGTGGAACTAATCTCCCTGAAAATAGATTAACTGGTGTTCGGTCAGCTTGTTGCTGACTGTTAGATCTCAGGCATGGCTGTCTGCGTTCACCAATTCAACCATAGCCAGTGCATTTAGATAGGAATTTACAATGTATCTGAGAGAAGTGACAAGAGTCATTTCACACTCCATCCTTTCATTTGGTCTTTCGTTGCCAAAACTAACTCTGGTATCAGAGTTGAAAACCATACAAACAGTAAAGACAAAGGATATATTGTTTACCTGCCGATGAATCCAGTGTAGAACCAATGCCTGAAAATTCCTTCAAGTGAGCTGCTGACACAGAAACTGAATGAAAACCTTTCTCCCTGGAACATGCCTCCAAATTCTTATTGTTGTCAGATGTTGCTTTTCCAGTTTTATGGGAACAATACCTAATGGTAAATGCTTCTCTGGTATAGAATTACATCGAATCTACAAGACAGAACAGGTCATTCAGCCTAACTAGTCTATGCTGTTGTTTATATTTTCTACATGAGTCTCCTCCTCCTCTAATTACCTATTCCCACTCTGCCTCATCTATTCCCTTTACCCTCATGTATGCAACAAGCCTTCTTTTCACAGAATCACAGAATAATACCGTGCAGAAGAGGCCCTTCAGCCCATCGAGTCTGCACCGAAGCATTAACGACACCTGACCTGTCTACCTAATCCCATTTGCCAGCACTTGGCCCATAGCCTTGAATGTTATGATGTGCCAAGTGCTCATCCAGGTACTTTTTAAAGGATGTGAGGCAACCCGCCTCTACCACCCTCCCAGGCAGTGCATTCCAGACCATCACCACCCTCTGGGTAAAAAAGTTCTTCCTCAAATCCCCCTTAAACCTCCTGCCCCTCACTTTAAACTTGTGTCCCTTCGTAACTGACCCTTCAACTAAGGGGAACAGCTGCTTCCTATCCACCCTGTTATGCCCCTCATAATCTTGTACACCTCGATCAGGTCACCCCTCAGTCTTCTCTGCCCCAGTGAAAACAACCCAAGCCTATCCAACCTCTCTTCATAGCTTAAATGTTCCATCCCAGGCAATATCCTGGTGAATCACCTCTGCACCCCCTCCAGTGCAATCACATCCTTCCTATAATGTGGTGACCAGAATTGCACACAGTACTCCAGCTGTGGCCTTACCAAAGTTCTATACAACTCCAACATGACCTCCCTGCTTTTGTAATCTCTGCCTTGATTGATAAAGGCAAGTGTCCCATATGCCTTTTTCACCACCCTATTAACCTGCCCTTCTGCCTTCAGAGATCTATGGACAAACACGCCAAGGTCCCTTTGTTCCTCGGAACTTCCCAGTGTCAGGCCGTTCATTGAATACTTCCGTGTCACATTACACCTTCCAAAGTGTATCAACTCACATTTTTCAGCGTTAAATTCCATCTGCCACTTTTCTGTCCATTTGACCATCCCGTCTATATCTTCAACCTCACTCAAGACACTCAATCTCACTGTTAACCACTCGGCCAATCTTTGTGTCATCCGCGAACTAACTGATCCTACCCCCCACATAGTCATCTATGTCGTTTATATAAATTACAAACAATAGGGGACCCAAAATAAAAACAAGAAATGCTGGAACCACTCAGCAGGTCTGGCAGCATCTGTGGAAAGAGAAGCAGAGTTAACGTTTCGGGTCAGTGACCCTTCTTCGGGACCCAACACAGATCCCTGTGGTACGCCACTGGACACTAGCTTCCAGTCACTAAAACCGTCTGTCATCACTCTCTGTCTCCTACAGCTAAGCCAATTTTGAATCCACCTTATCAAGTTACCCTGTATCCCATGTGCATTTGCCTTCTTGATAAGTCTCCCATGTGGGACCTTGTCAAAGGCTTTGCTGAAATCCATGTAAACTACATCAACTGCACTACCCTCATCTACACACCTGGTCACATGCTCAAAAAAGTCAGTCAAATTTGTTAGGCATGACCTCCCTCTGACAAAGCCATGCTGACTATCCCTAATCAAATTTTTTGCCTCTCCAAGCGGAGATAGATTCTCTCCTTCAGAATTTTCTCTAATAGTTTCCCTACCAGTGATGTGAGACTCACTGGTCTGTAGTTCCCTGGCTTATCTCTACAACCTTTCTTAAATAGTGGTCAGCTGTTCTCCAGTCCTCTGGCACCTCCCCCGTGGCCAGAGAGGAATTAAAAATTTGGGTCAGATCCCCTGCAACCTCCACCCTCACCTCCCACAACATCCTGGGACACAAATCATACGGACCTGGAGATGTGTCCACTTTTAAGCCTGCCAAAACCTCCAATACCTTGTCAGTCCCTTTGACAATTTGCTCAAGAACCTCACAGTCTCTCTCTCTCAGTTCCATATCTCCATCCTCATTCTGTTAGGTGAAGACAGATGTGAAATATTCGTTCAACACCCTACCACTGTCCTCTGGCTCCACCCACACATTTCTCCCTTGGTCCCTAATGGGTCCTACTCTTTCCCTGGTTATCCTCTTCCCATTGATATGGAATATCTTGGGATTTTCCCTACTTTTACTAGCCAGAGCTTTCTCAAATCCCCTCGTTGCTCTCCTAATTGCTTTATTAAGCTCCATCCTACACTTTCTGTACTCCACTAACGCTTCCGTTGATTTGCTCTCCTTGTATTTGCTAAAAGCCTCTCTTTTCCTTCTCATCATAACCTGAATGTTTCTGGTCATCCATGGTTCTCTGGGCTTGTTGCTCCTACCTATTACCCTAGAGGGAACATGTTTGGCCTGTACCCTCCCCATTTCCTTTTAAATACTGTCTGCTCCAATCACTGCACGTGGTAGCGGGTTCCACATTCTCACAATCTCTGTGTAAAGAAATTTCTCCTAAATTCTTTATTTGATCTGTTAGTGACCGTCTTCTATCAGTGTCCCCTTGTTCCAGACGCACCCAAAAGTGGAAACAGTTTCTCCACATTCCACTATGGAACCTCTTCATAATTTTTTGGATCTCAATTAGGTCTCCTCTTAATCTTTAATAAAAACAAGAACATGCTGGAAATACTCAGCAGGTCTGGCAGCATCTGTGGAGAAAGAAGCAGAGTTAACGTTTCAGGTCAGTGACCCTTCATCAGAACTGGCAAATGTTAGAAATGTAAAAGGTTTTGAGCAAATAAAGCGGGGTTGGGGCAAGAGATAACAGAAGGGAAGGTATTGATAGGAGAAGGTCACAGAGAGTAACTGACCAGAAGTTCATGGAGCAAAGGCAAAAGGGATGTTAATGGTGTGCTCAAAGACAAAGTGTTTGTGCAGAGAGGGTGTTAATTGACAGAAGAATGAACAGCCCTGGCCCAAAGCACAAACATGAAAAAAACAGTGGGCAGGCACATGGTAAAAAAATGAATGATGAAACAAACTAAAATAAAATAAACAAATAAAAAAGAAAAAATGACTAAAAATAAAAAGGGAGCCCTATTATGCTCTGAAATTATTGAACTCAATGTTCAGTCCGGCAGGCTGTAGCATGCCTAATCGGTAAATGAGATTCTGTTCCTCACTGATTGATGTTCACTGGAACACTGCAGCAAGCCCAGGACAGAAATATGGGCATGAGAGTGTGTGTGTGGGGGGGTGTTGAAATGCCAATCAACTGGAAGCTTGGGGTCATGCTTTCGGACTGAGCGGAAGTGTTCCGCAAAATGGTCACCCAATTCTGCGTTTGGTCTCCCCAGTGTAGAGGAGACCGCATTGCGAGCAGCAAATACAATATACTAAATTGAAAGAAGGTCAAGTAAATCGCTGCTTCACCTGAAAGGAGTGTTTGGGGCCTTGGATAGTGAGGAGAGAGGAGGTAAAAGGGCAGGTATTACACTTCCTGCAATTGCATGGGAAGGTGCCTTGGGAAGGGGACGAGGTGTTGGGGGTAAAGAAGGAGTGGACCAGGGTGTCATGGAGGGAATAATCCCTTCGGAATGTTGAAGGGAGGGGAGGGTCAGTTATTCTCTGTGCCCTGTCCTATCAACCCCTTCCCTTATGTTATCTCTTGCCCCATCCCCACTTTATTTGCTTAAAACCTATAACATATCTAACATTTGCCAGTTCTGATGAAGGGTCACTGACCTGAAACGTAAACTCTGCTTCTCTCTCCACAGATGCTGCCAGGACTGCTGAGTATTTTCAGCATTTCTTGTTTTTGTTTCATACTTCCAGCATCTGCAGTATTTTGCTTTTATTTCTCTTAATCTTTGTTTTTCCATGGAAACGAGCCCCAACCTGCTCAATCTTGCCTGATCGTTGCAACTTCTCAATTCTGGAAACATCTTTGAAAATCTTTTCTGCACATTCTTCAGTGCTTCTGTATTGTTATACAGAGACCAGAACCTCCACACAGTATTCCAAGTGTGGTCTCACCAAGATTCAATAGAAATGTAACTTTACCTCCCAGCTTTTGAATTCTATTCCACTGGAAATTAATCTCTGTTCTTTGTTTGGACTCTTTATGATTTATCAACTTGTGTTGCTACTTTAGTGATTTATGGGTCTGTATTCCCAGATCACTTTGCTCCTCTATGCTATTTCGTTTTTAAACCCATGTCAGTCAACAGAAGTTTTGTCAAATGACCCATCAATCACTACCCTCTCGCTTGAAGTAGTTTTAAATATTTCCATGGCATTGTAACAAAACTGAGCCCCTGAAATACAGTGGCCAGTACCACCCAGTGACAGTGAAAGTATTGCAAAGTTTTTGCAGCACAGAAACAGGCCAGTCGGCCCATCTGCTCCGTGCTGGTGTTTATTCTCCACACGAGCCTCCTCCCACCTCTTTTCATCTCACCCTATCAGCATATCCTTCTATTCCTTTCTCCCTCATGTGTTTATCCAGCTTCCCCTTAAATATATCGATACGATTCACCTCAACCTCTTCCTGTGGTAGTGAGTTCCACGTTCTCACCACTCTCTGGGGAAAGACGTTTCTCCTGAGTTCCCGATTGGATTTATTAGTGACTATCTTTTTGATTGGCCATAGCATTGTTCTCACCCGCAAGTGGAAACATCTTCTCTACGCCTACCCTATCGAACCTCTTCATAATTTTAAAGACTTCTATCAGGTCACCCCTGAGTCTTCTCTTTTCTAGAGGAAAGAGCCCCAGTCTGTTCAATCTTTCCTGACAGTGATAAGCTCTCAGTTCTAGCATCATTCTTTTCAATCTTTTTGCATCTTCTCTAGTGCCTCTATTTCCTTTTCATTAAATGGTTTACAATTGACCTGATTTTATTCCTTGTTAGCCAAGGGACATCCTGCGTTTTGTTTTGGTTGACCTGACTTTAATGAAGGCTTTCAGGTGGCATGGGTTGGATCTCCCTCTGCTAGATCTCCGGGAATGTTAGGCCTCCCAATGCAACCCCCAACCCCTCTCCTTCCCCCCCCCCCACCTCTCTCCTTCCCCCCAACCTCAATTTCCCCGTCCCTACCATACTCCCACCTCTGCTGCAGGAAGGTTTAGTTTGCCTGACCCCAGGGCACCCCATTGTGTATAAATTACAGCGGGGAATTGGGGCGCAGGAACCTTCCCCATGTCCCTCCCACCTATCAAGACTCACAGACTCCTAGGAGGGGTGTATCGGGCAGTGGTCCCTGGTGCATCAGCTGAGGGGGTGGGGTCTGGGGGGAGTGGGCCCCAGAAACAGGCAGCTGTCCTGCTCCTCTGCAGCCAGGAAGGCACCACGTTCAGCCGAGGCCTGAGCTGAAATTCAGCTCCATCCCTTTAGGGCTCCTCAGCAGAAATGGAAATCGGGCAGAGTCACTTGCATCCAATTCGTGAAACTGCCCAAAATCAATTTCACCCCCAACATCATTTCACTTTTATTTATTAAGTAGAGTTCAAGTGGCTCAGTGTGGGGGGGGGGGGGGGGGGTGGAGAGGAGAGAAGAGAAGGAGAGGGGAGTGGGGTGGAGCAGATGTAATGAGTTCTTTATGTGGTCTGATGCAACATAAATGAGATGTGTGGAGTCCAGTTGGTTGAAGATCTCAAACAGGTTTATTTACAGCTGAACTACTGTACAGTACAGAGCTAACTACAGAACCTTACTCTAGGTGTTACAGTTGCAGAGTGAATCTGGCATGTAGTCACATGACTACATCCTGGTACTTAGCTCATTAGCATACTAAGATCTTAAAGGGACATCACTCTTAAAGGCAATCATGCAACAGAGGAGGAGAGGGGACTGGGGTGAAGAGGGGAGGAGGGAAGCGGGGTAGATGTCAAGAGGGGAGGAGAGGAGTGGGGTAGACGTTGAATGGAGAGGAAAGGAGGGCAGGGGAGGTTGGAAGGGTAGTGGGGTAGAGGGTGAGTGGAGAGGACAGGACGGGAAGAGTGGAGTGGAGGAGAGCAGAGAGGAGAAGCAGATCATTTCCATTTCCCTAAGGATTGCACTCCTCTATGTCTCTGTGCAGTTCTTTTGTTAAAAGTTAAAAAAAATTACATTTATTAAAAAGTCACTGAGATGCAAAGACTGAAACTTCCAGTTTAACAGATCTCATAGTTTAATAACATATTTCAACAGAGTTTAGATATAGGAGAGAATTCCTTTGCAAAACATCTTGTAATATTCAAACTCTTCAGTTTACAGTGAGGGCTGACAGCAGAGCAAATAAATATTCTAATTTTTTAATTAAATTCAGTTACATTAATAAAGTTCAGCAGGCAGCAAAATGCAGGAGGTGAAATAGGTCCTTGACAGTAGCAGGAGATAGCGAATCAGCTGCTTCCATTTCACGTTTAGATCAATCGGAAGTAAAATGGGACAGAGTGCTGAGGCTAACGTCTGATTTCAACTGGGTGCCAGGATCAACTCCAACTGCCAACAGTTTTACAGAAGGTTTTACAGGGACCAGTCCCGCTGCCTCATTCTGCACTATCATATCTCTTACTTTTACTTGCTAATGTATATCAATGGAGAGTCACTGCAAACTCTGTGCCGCATTTCCATCTGATTGGTTCGTAAACGTAGAATTTGCAGCACAGAAACAGGCTACTTGGCCCACCTGCTCCGTGCTGGTGTTTACGCTCTACAAGAGCCTCCTCCACCCTTCATCTCTCACCCTATCGAAATATCCTTCTAAAAGGATATATTCACAATACAGTGGTGAGCTGTAATGGAACAAACAGCAAAGCTATAGACTGGGCTTATATACTCTTGAATATGGAAGATTAAGGGGTGATCTAATCGAGGTGTTTAAGATGATTAATGGAATTGACAGGGTTGATAGAGAGAAACTATTTCCTGTGGTGGGGGGGAGGGGGGTCCAGAGCAAGGGGGCAGGATCTTAAAATTCGAGCCAGGCCGTTTGGGGTGATGTCAGGAAGCAATTCTTCACACAAAGGAGAGTGGAAATCTGGAAAACTTTCCCACAAAACACTGTGTATGCTGGGAGTCAATTGGAGCTTTCAACACTGATAGATTTTTGTTGGGTAAGAATATTAATGGTGGCAGAACCAAGGTGGGTAGCTGGAGTTAAGATACAGATCAGCCGTGACCTAACGGAATGGCAGAACAGACTCGAGGGGCTGAATAGCCTCCTCCTGTTCCTATGTTCCAGCATTGAACATTTTCAAAAAATATATACAGCAAAGAGAATGGAATGATGGAAAACGAACCTGAAACAAAGTCCGAAAGCCGTGGTACCCGAGTCTGGGGTGTGATCTGGGTGTGATCCAGATGACAGAATGGGTGTAAAATTTAACTTTAGCAATAGGCTGAATTGACTGGCTGATTTACACTCCACCTTGGGGTAAAATGGGTGATGAATTCTCCTCCCGCCCATCCAACGCAATTCCCACAGTTGAATTCTATCCCCAATATGCAGAATACTACAGACTGTATGACATTTGGGATACGCCCCTACTTAAAATCACTCAGCCATAGCGATCATTCTGATACAGCGTCTGTTTCGTGAGCATGGCAGAAACTGTCTTCTCAAAATGAACAGTAGATTGATGCTCTTCACTCTTGCAATATGCCAGGGGACTTGGTCTCAGCTGTGGCTCTGTGAGTGGCACTCTCACCTCTGAGTTAGAAGGTTGCGGGTTCAAATCCGACTCCAGAGAGTTGAGCTCATAATCCAGGCTGATGTTAAACTGACACTCTGTCTGTCTTCTCGGGAACATAAAAGATCTCATGAGACTATTTCCAACAAGAGCAGGGAAGTTCTCCCTGGGGTCTTGGTTACTATTTATTTCTCAACCAATGTCACTAAAACATAAATTATCTGGTCTTTGCTGTGGGAGCTTGCTGTGTGTAAACCGGCTACATTATAACAGTGACCACACTTCAAAAGTATCATTGGCTGTTAAGTGATTTGGATTGTCCTGGGGTTGTGAAAGACCTGTAGAAATGCAAGTCTTTATGTTTTCCTCATCCACACACACCACCTGGTCAATGTAGGTCTGCACTGTACCTCTCTGTTACTGCTCTTCAATCGATTCAGTTACTGTCGCTATACGAGTGTCCCATTCATTCCAGTTGACCTCGTTTAACCTGGTTTGAGGCGATTTGAAGAACATGATGTTAAACATGATGTTAAACATGGTGGGACAGTGTTGCAAACTGATACGCTGTCTCTTGTCCACTGCTCCCCGAAGGTGCTCAGCCTTGCTGGGGCAACATTTGCATGGGCACTGGTTGGCAAGTGTCCCATTTCTATGTCACAGTGCTTGCCAGTGGGCTTATTGACCAAGGAGGCCACTACACCTTCACCCAATGTCCATACCCAGTCAAGGTGAGTACAGGTGAGGGTGGCCATTCAGTCCCTCTCTGTGAAAATTCAATGGCCCTGTTATCGCAGCATCTGGCTGGCTGCAGAGGTTTTTTTTTCAGCTTCACCAACACCCACCTGTGCACCCACCGCCCCCCCACCTCTTTTATTGAAACCCATTTGTTCCAGGTATGAATGATCCCAGTGTGTGAAGGAGCGAGTGGATAGTGCGGATGAGCAGGGACAGTAATTGATCTTACTCTTTCCGAGACCCAGGTAGCTCACGGTATCTGCCCAGTTGCTGTCCTGACTGACACAAGGAATAGGGAACTGGGGGCTGAACATGGGACCCTTTAGTGCTAATGATTCAGTGCCATGTCTTCCAGTGCATACCTATTGAGTGATTGGGCCAAACTCCATAACTCAAGCTCGGTTAAAAAAATAAATTCTGCCAGCAACAATGCAGTAATATTTCTACAGATGTGATTTTTGTCGACACTTGGACGCAATAATTACCTCAGACACCACCTTTTGTCCTCTTTCCCTTCAGGGGTGAGTCCGACAGTCACTTCAGTGAAGCTGTGGCGGTTTTTGCATCTCGTCCGTAGCCATTTAGGCAGAGTTCTCTCAAAGTGTAGAGTGGTCACCGCTCTCTGGAAGGATTATATCAAAGTTACATTGAGTCTACAGCACAGAAACAGGCCATTCGGCCTATCTGCTCCATGCTGGTGTTTATGCTCCACACTCACCTCCTCCCCCCTAGTTCATACTCTTATCAGCACATCCATCTACTCCTTTCTCCCTCTTGTGTTTATCCAGCTTCCCCTTAAATGTATCAATACTATTCATCTCTGCCCATGGTAGCGAGTCCCATATTCTCACCACTCTCTGGGTAAAGACGTTTCTCCTGAATTCCCTATTGGATTTATTAGTGACTGTCTTATATTGTTGACCCCTAGTTCTGGTTTCCCCCACAAGTGGAATCATCTTCTCTACATCTACCCTATCAAACCCTTTCATTACTTTAAAGGCCTCTATCAGGTCACCCCTGAGCCTTCTCTTTTCCAGAGAAAAGAGCCCCAGCCTGTTCAGTATTTCCTGATCGTTATAAGGCCAACATTTCTTGCCCATCCCTAATTGCCCCTGAGAAGGTGGCAGCCAAAGCCTTGTCAACAATGTACATATCGCATGAATGAATATAAAAAAACCTTTCAGTTCTGGTATCATTCTTGTGAATCGTTTTTGCACCTTCTCCACTGCATCTATATGTTTTCTATAATATTCAGAACAGAAATGTTCACAGTGCTCCAGGTCTGGGCTAACCAAGCTTCCATACTAGTGTTACGACCAGGTGAGAAAGGGGTTCCCTCTCAGCCTTTGCCTGGATTAACCGTAACAGGGTTTAATTTTAAAAACAGTGTGTTTTAGCTCCCCCCTCAGTGAATCCTTGTTCACTGCTTTCAAATTGCAAGGCAAATTAATCAATCGGACAGGTTTTCTTAGATTTAAACAAGAAAGGTGGAAGTTTATTAACTTTAAACTCTAATTCTAGGGAAGGTGGGAATGTGGTAGGGGACATGGGATTAATGTAGGATTAGTATAAATGGGTGGTTGATGGTCGGCACAGACTTGGTGGGCTGAAGGGCCTGTTTCAGTGCTGTATCTCTCGATGACTCTATGACTCTAATTCAATTAATGACTACAAGTATGTGACGCGACCGTGCTAGCATGCATACGCGATAAACACACACACGATAAACAAAAAGTAGAAAGAATAAAGGGGAAAAATTTGAGGCAATAGCTGGGTTGTAATTGCAGTCCTTTGAGTTCAATGTGGAGTCTTTGGTTGCCGGTAAGTCTTGTCGTTCGTTGTGGCCAAGTGCACAATTTAATTTGCGTCGATATAGGAGTCTTTTCTCTCTTAAGAATAAGTGACTTCAGTGGGTCTGGAGGTTTGTGAGAAAGCGAGAGAGCGCCAGCCAGGAGAGAGGCTCTCTTGTTCCAGGTTCAGTTGCAATCTGCAGTCTGTCTTCAAACTGTCCTGTGTCTAGATCAAAAAGCATGGGCCAGCTGGTTAGTCATGTGACCAGCTGGTTTAACCACTCCTGTGTTTGTGGATTCTCCATCTTAGCAGACACTGGAATGCGAGCTTCCTTACACCTTCAATGTCTGGTGATCAGAATCCATTTGGGTTAATTGGACCAGGGAGTAGTTGCTTTGTCTCTCCAAGCACTGTCTCTTAGTATGCAAATGTCCTCCAGCCAAATGACTGGTGATCTCTTTAAACAAGTCATTTCTTCACTCCAGCAACAGTTTAAAATTAATGTTCATATGACGAAGTTAATGTACCTCATTCTTGGCAGGTGGTGGTCTTCATGACATTAGTTTAACGTAACTACTCTGCATTTCAATTTTATCCCCCTAGAAATCAACCCCAGTGCTTTCTTTGCTTTTTTGTGGCTTTATTAACCAATGTTGCTACTTTTACTGACGTGTGTATCTGTACATCTAGATCGGGTTGTCAAATCTAGTTGAGCATTTTCTGGAAGGTTTTCATCACATGAACTCCTGCCTCAAACCATCCCTCCCTACTCTCCCTGCCATTGGACACTTGCCATCACTTTCCCAAGCCAATCGGAAAGCTCACAGACCCCTTTGCTCTCAAATTGGATGTTTCTCAACTGCCAGTCAAGCAACATTATATTCTTTAATAATAAATAAACAATGAAGAAATAGCACACATTTTCTTTTCTTACTAAATACCCCAATGCGTTTTCTCCTGGGTTTCTCTCGGCAGATTTATCCTTAATTCCTGGAGACACCAAACAACCCTTGAGGGTTGGAGATTCTGCCAATCACCAGGAGGGTCAGCCACTGAAGGGGAGGGAGGGTCAGCCACTGAGGGTGGGGGGTGGGGGAGGAGGGTCAGCCACTGATGGGGGGGGGGGGGGGAGGGTCAGCCACTGGGGGAGGGGGGAGGGTTAGCCACTGGGAGACGGGCCGGCCACTGAGGAGGGAAGGTCTGCCACTGAGTTTAGTTTTAGTTTAGTTTAGAGATACAGCACTGAAACAGGCCCTTCGGCCCACCGAGTCTGTGCCGACCATCAACCGCCCATTTATACTAGTCCTACACTAATTCCATATTCCTACCACATCCGCCACCTGTCCCTATATTTCCCTACCACCTACCTATACTAGGGGCAATTTATAATGGCCAATTTACCTATCAACCTGCAAGTCTTTGGCATGTGGGAGGAAACCGGAGCACCCGGAGGAAACCCACGCAAACACAGGGAGAACTTGCAAACTCCACACAGGCAGTACCTGGAATTGAACCCGGGTCGCTGGAGCTGTGAGGCTGCGGTGCTAACCACTGCGCCACTGAGGGAGGAGGGTGAACTACTGAGGGAGGAGGGTGGGCCACTGAGGAGGAAGGGTCAGCCACTGAGGGGGGAGGGTCAGCACTGAGGGACAGTTTGCCACTGAGGGCCAGCAACTGAGGAGGGAGGGTCAGCCATTGAGGGGGGGAGGGTCAGCCACTGAGGGGGGGAGGGTCAGCCATTGAGGGGGGGGGGGTCAGCCACTGCCCATCACTGGGAGTTACATGTTTAATTTACTATCATCCACTAGTCACACTTACAGCTCCAAGGACACAGGCTAACTTGGCGATGGATTCCTGCAGATGGTTCTAGACACATGATAGAGGTGTTCAAAATTATTGAGGATTTTGACAGAGCAAATAAAGAAGAACTGTTTCCAGTGGCAGGAGGGTTTGGTAACCAGAGGACACAGCTTGAAGGTAATGGGCAAAGGAACCAGAGGGGGAGATGAGGAGAATTTTTTTTTACACAGTGAGTTGTTGTGATCTGGAACGCGCTGCCTGAAAGGGCGGTGGAAGCAGATTCAATAGTAACTTTCAAAAGGGAATTGAATAAATTTTTGTAAAGGAAAAAATTTACAGGGAAATGGGGAGTGAGCAGGGGAATGGGATTAATTAGATAGCTCTTTCAAAGAGCTGGCACAGGCATGATGGGCTGAATGGCCTCATTCTGTGCTCTATCATCCTATGATTCAACGTGAATTCCAAAACTCAAGGTATAAGGATGATTTTTTTTCTCCCTTTTACAAAGGGTGGAGTATCACACAAACACGTACCGAACCACAATCTGAGACCTCCTTCAACCCCATCCCCCCCACATCCCCACACAGCCCTTCGAGGCACGGGGACAGTAACGTTATGTGACACAAGGCTCTCGGGATTCTCTACCCACCTGAAGCTTCCAGATCTTCTCACTCTCACTGGAAATCTTGGTCACGGTCTCTCCCATCAGCGCAATCAGCATATTCAGGAGCAGGACAAAAGTCAGGATTACGTAGAGCACCAGGAGCATGTGGAAAAAGACAGGGAATCTGGAGTGCTTCTGGATCCCCAGATCTCCCAGCCCAATGGTGAGTTTGAAGAGCTCCAGGATCGCTGAGCTGAATCCATTGTATGGGCAGTCGCTGCCTGGGGGACATTCCTCAATCAGGGAGGCAAGTGCTATTGGAAAAATCACAAGCATAATATGGCCCGTGCTGGAAAAGCAAAGAGAAAGAAAAGGGAAGGAAGAAGCAAGAGAGGAAGAGAGATTCGCATTTCTATGCAGTCTTTCATAACCTCAGGATGTCCCAAACGCTTTACAGCCAACAAAGTACTTTAAGAGTGTAGTCTCTGTTGTAATGTAGGCAACACAGCAGCCAATTGGTGCATAGCAAGATCCCACAAACAGGTATGTGATAATAGACGGATCGTCTGTTTTTGTGATGTTGATTGAGGAGATGGGAGAACTCCCCTGCTCCTCTTCAAATAGTGGCAGTGGGATCTTTTACAACCCCTGAGAGGGCAGACAGGGCCTCAGTTTAATATCTCATCCAAAAAAAATGGTACTTCTGACACTGCAACGCTCCCTCAGTGCTGCACTGGGAGAGTAAGCCTGGACTGTGGGCTTAAGTCTCTCGAGCAGGATTTGAACCCTCGACCTTTTGGCTCAGAGGTAAGCCCCATGGCTGAAAGCACAGGTACTGTATGTACTTGTGTATAAGGTCACCCCAAAACCCTACTGGAAAACTCAAGACTTACATGACCAGACTACAGTAACAGGCAGGGAAATACCAGCTGGTCCATTAAACCTGCCCCCGCACCAAGTTTGCCAGAGCATCGTACATAAACTTTCCTTCCCAGTCCCCTGTTCTCCCCCATTCCCACAGCCATGGAATCTGGGAAAAAGCAAACAAAAAAATCCAGGGCAATAGAGGGAAATATTACTCTGGGGACAATTCCTCTCTGGCCCTGCCCCATCTCAGCTACAGCACAATTGGAATCAATCCAGGGGATCTCACAAAGCAAGTAACTATAAAGACACTGACAGCCAGTCTTACCTGCTGCAAATCCCACAATGAAAACCGCATAAACCAGCAGAAATCGCAGGATATCCTGCAGAATAATCTGTCAAAACACAGTTAGGAGGATTGCTCTTTAATTGACTCTGGTAGAGTTAGAATGCTCTTTTCAGTTATACCATAATCACAGGACAGATTACCTGGTACTGACAGTTATATGCAGTGAGGATATTATACAACCTGGTACAACTTTATATTGTGCCTTATCATGTTCTTGGGGTGCCCAAAGCTGCTTTATACAGCTTCAAAGCAAAGTCATGGGCAAATTTACGCACAGCAAGATTCCACAGAGAAAGGAAAGAGCTCACATTTCCACAGGCTCTTTCATGATCTCAGGACATCCCGAAGCACTCTGCAGCCAATGAAATACTTTTTGAAATGTGAGAGATTGAGGAAACTGGGCCTGTATTCTCTAGGGTTTCAAAGAATGAGAGGTGATCTCATTGAATTTTACAATATTCATACACAGCATGACAGGGTGGATGTAGATAGGATGTTTCCCCAGACTGGTGAGTCTAGAACCAGGGGACACAGTCTCAGAATAAGGAGCAGGCCATTTAAGACTGAGTTGAGGAGGAATTTCTTCACACAGAGGGTGGTGAATCTGTGGAATTCTCTACCCCAGAGGGCTGTGGAAGCTCAATCATTGAGCATGTTCAAGACAGAAATCAATAGATATCTGGATGCTAAATCCATCAAGAGATATGGAGACAGCGTGGGAAAGTGGCATTGAGGTAGATGATCAGCCATGATCTAAGTGAATGGGCTGAATGACCTACTCCTGTTTCTATATTCCTATGTTCCTATGCCACTGTTGTAATGTAGGAAATGTAGCAGTCAATTTGGGCACAGCAAGATCCCACGAATAGCAATGTGATAATGACCAATGTTTTATTATAGGGAGGTTGGTTAAATATTGGCCCAGGGATACCACGGATAACCATCCTGCTCTTCGTAAAATAGTGCCATGAGACCTTTTCCATCCATCTGACCCACAGAACAGGAGATGGGACCTGTGAGGATCCATCCTTCTGGGAATGAACATAGGAACACAGTAACAGGAAAAGGCCATTCAGCCCCTCGAGCCTGTTCCTGCCATCCAATGAGATTAAAGCTGATCTGTGTCCTAACTCCAACGATCCACCTTGGCTCCATATCCCTTAATACCCTTGTCCGGCAAAAAATCTATTGATCTCAGATTTAAACTGATTAATTGACCCCCGGCATCTACTGCTTTTTATGGGAGAGAGTTCCACACTTCAACCACCCTTTGTGTGACGATGTGTTTGCTAACGTTTCTCCTGAATGGCCTGGCTCTGATTTTAAGGTTCTGTCCCCTTGTGCTAGACTCCCCCACTGCCCCAGCCCCGCAACACCAGTGGAAAATGTTACTTTTTATCAACCCTATCAATTCCCTTCCAAATCCTAAAAACCTCACCAAATATTTGTCTAGAACAAGGGATACCAATGAAGTCAAGAGATATGGTGATAGGGCAGGAGAGTAAAGTCGATGTAAGAGATCAGCCATGATCTTATTGAATGACAGAGCATGCACAAGCAGCTGTACGGCCTTCTCCTGCTCCGATTACTGATGTTATGCTCCTAAATCATCCCATAACCTTCTATATTCCATAGAATAAAAGTCTAATTTAGGTAATCTCTCTTCATAACCAAACCCTTGGAGCCCTGGTAACATTCTGATGAATAAGAACAAAGAACAGTACAGCACAGGAACAGGCCATTCTGCCCTCCAAGCCTGCGCCGATCTTGATGCCTGCCTAAACTAAAACCTTCTGCACTTCCGGGGTCCGTACCCCTCTATTCCCATCCTATTCATGTATTTGTCAAGATGTCTCTTAAACGTCGCTATCGTATCTGCTTCCACCACCTCCCCCGGCAGCAAGTTCCAGGCACTCACCACCTCTGTGTAAAGAACTTGCCTCGCACATCCCCTCTAAACTTTGCCCCTCGCACCTTAAACCTATGTCCCCTAGTAACTGACTCTTCCACCCTGGGAAAAAGCTTCTGACTATCCACTCTGTCCATGCCGCTCATAACTTTGTAAACCTCTATCATGTCGCCCCTCCACCTCCGTCGTTACAGTGAAAACAATCCGAGTTTTTCCAACCTCTCCTCATAGCTAATGCCCTCCAGACCAGGCAACATCCTGGTAAACCTCCTCTGTACCCTCTCCAAAACCTCCACATCCTTCTGGTAGTGTGGCGACCAGAATTGCACGCAATATTCTAAGTGTGGCCTAACTAAAGTTCTGTACAGCTGCAACATGACTTGCCAATTTTTATACCCTATGCCCCGACCGATGAAGGCAAGCATGCCGTATGCCTTCTTGACTACCTTATCCACCTGCGTTGCCACTTTCAGTGACCTGTGGACCTGTACGCCCAGATCTCTCTGCCTGTCAATACTCCTAAGGGTTCTGCCATTTACTGTATACCTCCCACCTGCATTAGACCTTCCAAAATGCATTACCTCACATTTGTCCGGATTAAACTCCATCTGCCATTTCTTCGCCCAAGTCTCCAACCGATTTATATCCTGCTGTATCCTCTGACAATCCTCACCATTGTCCGCAACTCCACCAACCTTTGTGTCGTCCGCAAACTTACTAATCAGATCAGCTACATTTTCCGCCAAATCATTTATATATACTACAAACAGCAAAGGTCCCAGCACTGATCCCTGCGGAACACCACTAGTCACATCCCTCCATTCAGAAAAGCACCCTTCCATTGCTACCCTCTGTCTTCTATGACCGAGCCAGTTCTGTATCCATCTTGCCAGCTCACCTCTGATCCCGTGTAACTTCACCTTTTGTACCAGTCTGCCATGCGGGACCTTGTCAAAGGCTTTACTAAAGTCCATATAGATAACATCCACTGCCCTTCCTTCATCAATCATCTTCGTCACTTCCTCAAAAAACTCAATTAAATTAGTAAGACACGACCTCCCCTTCACAAAACCATGCTGTCTCTCGCATGCTGAATCTACTCCTTTCCAGGCCAGTATATCATTTCTAAGGTGCAGTTCCCAGAACTGTACAAAGTGCTCCAGAGCAGGTCTAACCAGGACTTTGTACAGCTGTAGCATTTATAACACTGCTCCAAAACAGGATAGACAAACCACCCTGCATCTATAACCGTGAGCCAAACAAGACTCAATCTCACTGGGAGCCGTTCTCGACGTACTTTTTTAATCATCACACAGTAAATTCCAGTCAGTTTGAAGCCTCGGGTGTAATACAAGACGTTGAACCATCCCAGGGCCAGAGCTAGAACGAGCAGTATTCTGGAATCTTCCATGTCGGCCCTGCACAAGGTGATGAAGATGATCACGAGGGAGGACTGGAGAAAACTGACAAGAAAAAGCAATTCAAATGTTCATGATCTACATTTATAACCTGCACAGAACACATGAATGACTGCATCTTTCACAGGGAAGGAAAGTTGCTGAACTGACTGAGCGTGCTCTGACTCTGAAGTAATTGGCAAAAGAACCAGAGGGGAGGTGAGCATGTTTTTCACCTGTTCAGTTGTTGTGAACAGGAACGCACTGCCTGCAAAATTGGCAGAAGTAGATTCAATGGTGACTTTCAAAAGGGAATTGGATAAATACTTGAAAAGGAAACATTTGCAGGGTTATGGGGAAAGTGCAGGGGAATAGGACTGATTGGCCAGTTCTTTCAAAGACTCGGCACAGGTAAGATGGGCTGAATGGCCTCTCTGTCTCTCTCTCTGATGAATCATTCAATAATGAGTCAGGAATAAACTGTCTTTTTTCGTTGCTCTGTTGTTCCCTGTTCCTCTCCTGTAGACCCCACCCTCACGAAGTAGTCCCTCTCCTGTCCCCCACCCTATGTTTGCTTCCAGTGCCACACCACCACCGCCCCCCCCCCCCCCGCCCCTCCAGCACCTCTACCCCAACCTCAAAAGACATCCAATTGTGATGGACTTCACAGCCGGGAATCAATCCTATCCTCACACAGACTCTTACTCACACGCTGCCATAATCTGCAGGGCTACGGACCAAACGCTGGAAGGTGGGATTAGAATGGGTGGATCGTTTTTCAGCCGGCACAGACACGATGGGCCAAGTGGCCTCTTTCTGTGCCGTAAACTGTCTATGATTCTATGATTCAGACTCTCATTCTTACTGATATTCACACTTCTTATGATAGTAACTGACAAGGGAACTTACAACAGAACATGAAAGAATCCATCCATCAGTATGGAGTGTAGATTGGAACGTCTTAAGTACATCATTTCTGCCCCCTGAAAGAAATGGAGAGAGGGAATTATTCATCATTCTCCAGGATTCTGAGCTGTTCCTGTGTCTGATTTCTCAGTTTCCAAGTTCCTAGCCTCCACAGCTCTTTGACAGAGATGTCTAATCAGTCCCACTCCCCCGCTCTCCCCATTGCCCTGCAAACTTCCTCCCCTTTAGTACTTCTCCAACTCCCCTGCAATGGTCTTAGTGCCGCAGTATTCCCAGAGTAGAGAAGGTTAAGAGGAGATTTGATAGAGGTGTTCAAAATCATGAAGGGTTTAAGAGTAAATCAGGAGAAACTGTTTCCAGAAGGATCGGCAACCAAAGGGCACAGATTTAAGGTCATTGGTAACTTTCAAAAGAGAATTGGATAAGTGAAGGGAAAAAGTTTGCAGGGCTATGGGGAAAGAGTAGGAGAGTGGGACTAATTGGATAGTTCTTTCAAAGAGCCAGCACAGGTATGATGGGCCGAATGGCCTCCTTCAGTGCTGTATCAACCTATGATTCCATGGCCACTCCTGGCCCACAAGTCCTGGCAATCTTCGCCATCAAGCCTTGTGCTGAGATCGTCTGCTCCCTGATTTGTCCTGTTTCCATTCCATGTGAACCTAACGCCTTGGAAAGGGCTTTTCTTCACTTAAATTAGAACACCAAATTTTATTAGTTTCAACAACCAGGAATAGATAGTTTGGAGTGAAATGAACACGGGTTTAAACCTCCAGGGCATCACCCCGCTTTGCCCCTACCTTGGCCCATCTGCTGCTGAATCCTCCATCTGCGCTTTTGTTACTTGCTCTTCCAGTGCTCTCTTATCTGGCCTCCCATCCTCCCCATCCTCCATCCTCCAAAACCTTCAGCTCAGCCAAAACCCTGCTGCCTGTGTCCTAACTAGCACCGAGTCCCATTCACCCATCACCCAGGTTTCTCACTGACCGACATTGGCTCCCAGTCTGACAACACTTTGCTTTTAAAATTCTCATCTTTGTTTTCAAATCCCTCCATGGAGTTGCACCACCCTATCTCTGTAAACCTCCTCCAGCCCTACAACCCTCCGAGATCTCTGCGTTCCTCCAAATCTGCCCTCTTGCACACCCTCAGCCTGCATCGCTCCACCATTGGCGGCTGTGCCTTCAACTGCCTGGGCCCTAAGCTCTGGAATTCCCTCCCTAAACCACTCCGCCTCTCTCTCTCCTCCTTTAAAACACTCCTTAAAACCGACCTCTTTGACCAAGCTTTTAGTCACCTGTCCTAGGTCACCTCATGTGGCTCGGTGTCAGATTTTATCTGATAATCACTCACATGAAACACCTTGAGATGTTTTACTATGTTAAAGACACTGTATAAATGCAAATTGTTGTTGTATACATCTGGACCATGGGATTGGAGATTGTACCAGCAACAAAACCGAGCACGGATTGGAGCTCAAACTTGGAACTTTGCTGCTGTTTGCATTTAGCTCTTCAAAAATAACTTCATAATTCCCACCAAACGGAGGTGGATTTTCTTTCCAGAAGGTTCTTTTCACAAACTTGTTTTCAGGGTTCCAGATCTGATTGAGCGGCCTTTGGCGTTATTAAAAATTCCCTGCATCCGTTTAGCCTTTGACTTCCACTTCAGGGACCAATTTAATATCCTCATGACAGCAAGTATGACCTTGAGCTTCCAGTCACTTGTCACCTCAATTCTCCATCCCACTCCCACTCTGACCTCTCTGTCCTCGGCCTCCTACACAGTTCCGATGAAGCTCAGCGTAAGCTTGGGGAACAGCACCTCATCTTCTGATTAGGCATTTTACAGCCTTCTGGACTCAACGTTGAGTTCAACAATTTTAAATCAGAACCTCTGCTCCCACTTTTACAGATGGCAGCTGTTGGTAATGATTCTGCTATTGCCATTTGCACCTCCTTTAGACCCATCTTTTGTTTCTTGTCCCATGACCATCGCATTTTGCCTTGCACCATCAGCCCTTTTGCCGTTTAATTTCTCCTGCCTTCCACCCTATCACAGATCTTCCTTGGTTCTTTCCTCCCTCTCCCGCCTTTCCCTGCCTCTGTACTTCTTTCAAACCTGTTACAGCTCTAACTTTTTCCAGTTCGTGTGGTTTTGTGGATGATACGAAACTTGGAACAATCGTGAACTGTGAGGAGGATGTGCAGAGCTCCAAAGGACATAGACAAGTTGGTGGAATGGGCAGACAGATGGCAGATGAAGGTCAATGTAGAGAAATATGAAGTGATTCATTTTGGTAGGAAGAACATGGAGAGACAATATAAAATAAAGGGTACAATTCTAAAGTGGGTGCAGGAGCAGAGGGACCTGGGTGTATATGTGCGTAAGCCATTGAAGGTGGCAGGACAGGTTGAGAGAGCGGTTAATAAAGCATACAGTATCCTGGGCTTTATTAATAGGGGCATAGAGTAAAAGAGCAAGGGGGTTATGTTGAACTTGTATAAGACACTAGTTCGGATTCAGCTGGAGTATTGCGTCCAGTTCTGGGCACCGCACTTTAGGAAAGATGTGAGGGCATTGGAGAGAGTACAGAAAAGATTCAGGAGAATGGTTCCAGGGATGAGGAATTTCAGGTATGAAGATAGATTGGAGAAGTTAGGACTGTTTTCCTTGGAGAAGAGAAGGCTGAGAGGTGATTTGATAGAGGTATTCAAAATCATGAGGGGTCTGGACAGAGTAGATAGAGAGAAACTGTTCCCACTGGTGAAAGGATCGAGAACGAGAGGACACAGATTTAAAGTGATTGGCAAAAGAAGCAAAAGTGACATGAGGAAAAACTCCTTCACGCAGCGAGTGGTTTAGGATCTGGAATGCGCTGCCTGAGAGTGTGGTGGAGGCAGGTTCAATCGAGGCATTCAAAAGGAATTAGACTGTTATCTGAGACAAAGCAACTCTTGACAACACAGAGCATGTGCAAAGCGATCGCGGACATCATCAGTGTGTGTGAACATTTGCCAGCTTGCCAGTATGAATGTGCGCATGACATCACCACGCACTGATGACCTCACCCTCAATAGCTGCCTTCGCTGGCTCCATTCACCCTAATAGTACCCCACTCCCTCCCTGCTTTAATCACCACTTCACCCCACTCAACTGCTCACTCCCCGCCATGCTGCTACCTTCCCTCAGCCACTCGCTCCCCCCCGCCTGCTTACCCAGCACCCCCCCGCAACCGGCCGCTTGCCCCACCTCGGCCCGCCTTGCTTCTTCGGGTGGCACGACGTGGAACGATCAAACATGGGAGTGAGTCGCCGAGAGGAGCGAAGCAGCACAGCCTGGAGAGAGCGGCTGGAGGAAGGGGAAGCGGGGGGAGGGGAGAAAGCGGCCAGAGAGCGGGTTGTGTGGGGGTGGGGGGGGTGCGTGGAGGAGTGGAGTGAGGAAGCTGCGATGTGGGAACTGAGGGGCCGGAGGCAGGGGGAGCAGTGAGGCCGGAGTGAGCGGTGGAGGGGCAGGTGGAGGGGGGGAAGCGGTGTGTGAGTAGCTGGAGAGCGGGTTGGGGGGAGAGAGGGAAGTGAGGAGTGGGGAAGTGGGGATTGAGCGGCCGGAGGCAGGGGGAGCAGCGAGGCCAGAACGAGAGGCTAAGGGAAGGCAGCGGGGAGTGAGTGGCGAGAAGGTGGGCGCAGGAGGGAGTGGCAAAGAGAAGTGCAATGGCAGGAGGGAGCAGGGGACTGTTGGGGGTGGGATGGAGGCGTCAATGGCAGCCATTGAGGGGATTTTTGGGTTGAATTTGTTTTTTATGATAAATTGAGCAGCGCCATCTTTAATCCTGGCAGCTGCCTGAACGTCGCAGACACTGACGTTTCAGTGGAGGAGGCTGCATTTGCGCATGTGCTAGTACTGTGCCACCTAGTGGTTGTGTTGTCAGCAAACGCAGCCTATGTGAAAAGGAAGACTGTGCAGGGTTACAGGGAGAAGGCGGGGGAATGGCATTTGGTGAATTGCTCATTTGAAGAGCCGGTGCAGACACGATGGGCCGAATGGCTGTGCTGTAACAATTCTGTGATTCTGTGAGTTCTGATGAAGGATCATTGACCTGAAACTTTTAACTCTGCTTCTCTCTTCACGGATGCTGCCTGACCTGCTGAGAGTTTCCAGCATTTAATTCTGTTTAATTTCAGATTTCCAGCAAGTGCAGTATTTTTTTTGTTGACCGATTTAACATCTCTGGACAGAGACTGGAAAACATTCCCCTTCTTCAGCAGCACCATCAGCATTCCGACAGAGTCCTGGCTAACATGGTTTTATTTTATTCATAAATGGCCAGCATTTGTTGCCAATCCCTAATTGCCTTGAACTGAGTGTCTTGCTAGGCCATTTCATTGGACAGTTAAGAGTCAACCACATTGCTGTGGGTCTGGAGTCACATGTAGGTCAGACCAGGTAAGGACGGCAGATTTCCTTCCCTAAAGGACATTAGTGAACCAGATATGTTTTTATGACAATCAATAATAATTTCACAGCACCATTACTGAGACTCGCTTTCAAGTCCAGATGTTTTTATTAATTGAATTTAAAATCCACCAGCTGCCGTGGTGGGACTTGAGCCCATGTCCTCAGGACATTAAACAGGGCCTCTGGATTACCAGTTCTGTGAAATTACCACTACGCCACCATCTCCCCAGTGTCTGTCCACTTCCATATGGGCCAAGCTCACCCGCTCAAATCCAGGCACCAAATTGATCATCTCATTCCGAGAGGTTGTGTGATAGTTGGTGTGAGCAATGCAAAAAATTTCATGCTGGTGTGAGAATCAGACAGTGTAGTGGGAGCTCTGTATCTAACCCTGTACTGTACCTGCCCTGGGAGGGTTTGATGGGGACAGTGTAGAGGGAGCTTTACTCTGTATCTAACCCCGTTTTAAAAAAAATAACTTTATTTAAAACCAGATAAATCAACAAAAACTCAAATTAAAATGCCATTTTCGGCATCAATGATGCACTCCAGTCCCTGCGGTGCCCACTGACCCCGTGCTGTACCTGCCCTGGGAGTGTTTGATGGGGACAGTGTAGAGAGAGCTTTACTCTGTATCTAACCCGTTTTTTTTTTTTCATTTCTTTTTTTTTCTATTATTTTTAGGGAGGGTTTCAGCAAGATCGACTGAGTCAGACAACAGCCCAGGTTGTCGAGAGACTGCAGGGGATGGGCATCCCTGCAGATTGTATGTGGAGCTGGGGAGGGCTCAGCATAGATTTGTGAAGTGTGGGTCATGACCAACTAGCATGGAAGAGTAATTTGAACAAATCGCTAGCTCGGTGGATGTGACGGTTCCAGCCACATTGTTTATAAGGACTTTTAGAAGGTATTCGATGAGGATCCACACAAGAAAATAACAAATATAAAAGCACGTGGAATTGGAGATAACTTTTGACGTGTTAGTAATTAATTGGGAGGGCAGGAGACAGAGGGAAGGAAAGAAGGGCAGGTAATGAGCATCTAATCCCGTGCTGTACCTGTCCTGGGAGTGTTTGATGGGACAGTGTAGAGGGAGCTTTACTCTGTATCTAACCCCCGTGCTGTACCTGTCCTGGGAGTGTTTGATGGGGACAGTGTAGAGGGAGCTTTACTCTGTATCTAACCCTGTGCTATACCTGTCCCGGGAGTGTTTGATGGTGACAGTGTAGAGGGAGCTGTACTCTGTATCTAACCCCCGTGCTGTACCTGTCCTGGGAGTGTTTGATGGGACAGTGTAGAGGGAGCTTTACTCTGTATCTAACCCCCGTGCTGTACCTGTCCTGGGAGTGTTTGATGGGGACAGTGTAGAGGGAGCTTTACTCTGTATCTAACCCCCGTGCTGTACCTGTCCTGGGAGTGTTTGATGGGGACAGTGTAGAGGGAGCTTTACTCTGTATCTAACCCCCGTACTCTACCTGTCCTGGGAGTGTTTGATGTTGTTACTGAATGCATGAAATATAATGTGCTAATTCCCAGTCTTTTTCTCTAACAAGAACAATTTGTATTTATGTAGGAATGATCAAAACAAAGTAAGGAAACATTAGGACAGATGACCACAAGCTTCGTCAAAGAGGTGGGGTGCAGAGGACACCCATGTAAGGTAATCGGCAGAAGAAGTAATGGCGAAATGAGGAGAATGTTTTCTACACAGCGAGTGTTTAGGATCTGGAATGCACTACCTGAGAGAGCGGTGGAGGCAGATTTAATTGTGGCTTTCAAAAGAGAACTGCACAATTATCTGAAGAGAAAAAGTTTGCAGGGCTACAGGGAAAAGGCAGGGTAGTTGGGCAACTTGAGTTGCTCTTGCAGAGAGCTAGCACAGGCATGATGGGCCAAATGGCCTCCTTCTGTGCTGTAACCATTCTGTGATTCTCGGTTTTAAGGAGCGCCTTACAGGAGAAGAGAGAGGTAGAGATTCAGAGAGGTTTAAGGAGGGATTGCAGAGTTTAGGGCCCAGGCAGCTGACGGCACAGTCATCAATACTGCTGTGATTAAATTCAAGGTGCTCAAGAGGCCAGAATTGGAGGAGCACAGAGATCTCAAGATACACAAAATTCACAGAAGAGGTATTTTGAAATGTAAGTGAAACTATTTTAAGCTTTTAAATTGAGGGGACACTGGCCGTCATTAAAAGAAACCTGGTTAGTGACTGAGGACAGCTGCTTCTGCTGTACTTTCATATGTTTGAGAATTTAAAACTGTTTTATATTTGGGCTTCAGTAAAGACCCCAGGTGGAAGAGGACAGTTGTGAACTGCTTTCTGTTGAAAATTTAAAGGCAAAGTACACACAACACAGTAAAACCCACCTCCTTAATCAGAAAGTACACAGCGGTCAGGAGTATATAATTCTGTGCCTGGAAGAGCCAGGGCAGATAACTCAATGTAGATACCAGGGTCTGTGTAAAATCAGAGGAGAGGGTCATCAATTAACATCAATAAAATATTCATCAAAGGTTTAATACACTGATAGAACACACTAAGGTAGTGATACAAAATACTAATAATGGTCATTATTGCATTGCTGTTTGTGGGATCTTGCTGTGCACAAATTGGCTGCCATGTTTCCTACATTACAAAGCTTCAAAAATACTTCAATTGTGCAAAAGCACTTTGGGACATCCTGAGGTCATGAAAGGCGCTATATAAATGCACGTCTCTCTTTTCTCTTCTTAATATAGTGCGATATAATTTACTTTTTTATTCATTCATTCACGGGATGTGAGCATCACTGACAAGGCCAGCATTTATTGCCCATTCCTAATTGCCCCTGAGAAGGTGGTGGTGATCCCTCTTCTTGAATACAACTGAGTGGCTTGCTAGGCCATTTCAGAGGGCATTTAAGAGTCAACCACATTGCTGTGGGTCTGGAGTCACATGTCGGCCAGACCGGGTAAGGACGGCAGATTTCCTTCCCTAAATGACAAAAGTGAACTAGATGGGTTTCTGGTAGTTTCATGGTCACCATTACTGAGACTAGCTTTCAATTCCAGATTTATTGAATTACTATTTGCACTTAAATACAATAGCCTAGTGGGGTATAACACTGTCAGTGCTGCCCATAGGTGTGTTTAATTATTGTTGATAATAAATATTAACTGTATGCTTCATAAATCTGTGAATGTCTATATTCAATGCTATGATCCCGATTGTTTAAAGGAGAAAGTTTGAAATGGCAGCTCTCCTCCTGATACACTACCTTGTTTCTTTGGGGTCTGTAGGAGGCCACGATGGTGAGGGTGATGATGTACGTGAGGTAAAACAAGAAGCTGGCAATAAATATGTACGCGCCAAAATCCTCCCACTTCTTCTGTAGGAGTTCATTCATCGGTTCCACACAGAGCATCTCATGACGGTTCTGGAATTAGCAGACATGCTCTGTTAAACGTCAGCCTGTCCCTGCTTAGTGAACATTCGTTTTCTAAAAACAATTCCTCCCCTCCCACCGCCTGTGACTCTCGCTGCCACTTAAGACACTTCCTCCAAGTGAAAGTCTTCATGTGTGAGCCCAGACGGGGACTGTCAGCAGGCTATCCCACTGCATGGGGCATCACAGCTGAGCACATTGTGTTTGATAATTATTCATTCTCGATATGTAGGCGTCAGCAGCAAGGAGAGGGGAAGAGCAGGTGGAACGGAAGGAAGGGATGGGATGTGAGGGGGGAAGTGGATGGGAGGCCAACTGTAGCATCCCCAAGGGGGGAACTGGAGGGAAGGGGGGAGGGGAGAGAGGGGGGTCAATTAGCTGTGGAAGTATAACATACCCTGTTCCTGCTGCTGTAAACCACTGTCTGTAGCACTGAGTTCTCCTCAATTGTATCGACTCCAGACAGGTCGTATAGAGAACAAGACACGGGTCCGTATTCCCACTCAGTGAACTTTCTAGAAAGGTGCTTGTACTTCTTCTGTTTTATTTCCCTTTCCAGAATATGTTTAAATATCTGCAGAAATGTAAGAAATGTTTAGTATCCAGCTGGTATATATATTCAAAGAAACTCTCAACTCAGTGAGGTCACGTAAGGGCTGCTTTCATATCAGCCCCTCTGGGACTCTATCTCTTGGTACCACAAGAGGAGACCCTGGGGAATAATCACTGCAAGAAGCTAGCTCCCATCAGAGCACATTGGGAACAAGAAGAGGCCATTCAGCCCCTCGAGCCAGTTCCATCATTCAGTTAGATCCGAGATGATCTGTTTTTTTAACTCCATTTACCTGTCTTTGCTCCATATCCTGTGACACCCTTACCCAACAAAAACCTACTAGTATTGGTTTTGACATTTTCAATTCACCCCCAGCATCCACAGCTTTCTGGGGGAGAGTGTTCCAGATTTCCACTCCACTTTGTGTGAAGAAGTGCTTCCTGACATCACCCCTGAACAGCCTGGCTCGAATTTTAAAGTTCTGCCCCCTTGTTCTGGACTCCCCCCACCAGAGGAAATAGTGGGAGGAATTTAACCCCACAAAACAGGCAGGTTTGGGTTGGGTGGGATATCAAAATGTTAAGAATCTGAATCCTGCCTCCAACCCACTTCCAGTTTTAACATAGGGGGTTGGGGGAGGGGGGCACAAGCAATAAACCTGCTCGCAGGAGGTGGGTTAGCAACTTAGAAATTACCATGAGGCTGCATGCCCTATAATTAACCACCATTTTAAATTTAACCCTGGCCAGCCGAGTTTTCAGGGTCTCAGGAAACCCAGGAGCTAAAGGAAGCTGAGGAATGCTAGATCTAGATTACCTTTCACCAACACCCACCATCAGACACCCCCCCGACACTTCTGATCTCCCCCCCAATGGTTCTGATCTCGCCCCAACCCTTCCAATCTCTCCCCGACCCTTCCAATCTCTCCCCAACCCTTCCAATCGCTCCCCAACCCTTCCAATCTCTCCCCGACCCTTCCAATCTCTCCCCGACCCTTCCAACCTTTCCCCGATCCTTCCAATCTCTCCCCGACCCTTCCAATCTCTCCCCGACCCTTCCAATCTCTCCCAGATCCTTCCAATCTCTCCCCGATCCTTCCAATCTCTCCCCGACCCTTCCAATCTCTCCCAGATCCTTCCAATCTCTCCCAGATCCTTCCACTCTCTCCCTGATCCTTCCAATCTCTCCCAGATCCTTCCACTCTCTCCCTGATCCTTCCAATCTCTCCCAGATCCTTCCAATCTCTCCCCGACCCTTCCAATCTCTCCCAGATCCTTCCAATCTCTCCCAGATCCTTCCACTCTCTCCCTGATCCTTCCAATCTCTCCCCGATCCTTCCAATTTCCTCCCCCCCACCCCCCCCCCCCCCACTCTGATTCCTCCAATCTCCTCCAAAATTTCTGGTCTCCCCCCGATGCCTCTGACCCGGCCCTCCCTCCTCTCCGCTCCCCAATAGGATCCTGGACGCTGAGTCCCCCCTCAGCCTCTCAATCTGGCTGTGGCCGGAAAACAGAGAAAAAATAGTCTTCAGGTGCTGCTGTTAAATCCGGCAGGGCCTCGGGGAAGCTCATTCTTCTGGATTCCTGGAGTTAAACCCAATCCTCCCCACCTCCGGATTGATGCCCAGCCTAGTTTCTCTCTATCTATCCTAGCAAATCCTTTAATCATCTTAAACACCTTGATTAGATTACTCCTTAATCTTCGATATACAAGAGAATACAAGCCTAGTCTGTGTAACCTGTCCTCATAATTTAACCCTTTCAGCCCCAGGATCATTCTGGTGAATCTGTGCTGCACCCCCTTCTTCCTGAGGTGCGGTGCCCAGAACTGAACCCAGTTATTCCAGATGGGATCTGAGCAAGAGTCTGTACAAATAATTGGAGCAGGCCCTCTGGTGCAATTTGTAAGGTGCAAACACAGCACAGGCTGCCTTTCGCAAGACTCCCCGTCATCAGCACAGAGCATCCAATAGAAAATCTCTGATAGGAGTCAACACACAGTAAACCCTGGGAAACAACAGGAAAACTCGACGAAGATCCAGAAACTCAGGGAAAAAGGCAGGAAAGTCTGGGAAAAGAAATGAAAGTTCTGGAAAGGACAGGAAAACTCTAGGAAATTCCTCTCTAACTTCCTGAAAGTGCCCATGGCCACAGTGACTGTGGTGTTTCATGAATCCCAGCCTCCCACCAACCTGTCCTTTATAATCTGGAATGTCACCCATTCTCAGGAATTTGTCCAGTTCCTTCCCGGATTTGCCTTCTGATTGACTGGAGCGTTTGTGGGGACTGTTTGGTTGTGTGGGGTGCAGTAATGTAGTGGCTATGTTACTGAGCTAGCAACCTAGAAGTTTGGTAATAATAATCCAACAGAACCTGAGTTCAAATCCCAGCGGAGTTGGAAAATGTTAATTCATTTTAAACATCTCGAAATAAAAATCTGCTCTCAGAGTGAACATGAAGCTGTCGGATTGTCTCAAAAACCCAACTAATTCACTAATGTCTTGTAGTGAAGGAAACCTGCCACCCAGTCTGGGCCTATATGTGACTCCAGTCTCACACCAACCTGGTTGGCTCTTAACTGCCCTGTGAAATGGCCACTCAGTTGTACAAACCACTGAAGTAGCCTCCCCCGCCCCTCACAACATCTCCCAACCCCCTCCTCAGGGAAAACTAGGAATGGCGAGTGAAAGCCAGTCACTGCCAATGATGCCCACAACCTAAGGAGAGTCATGACTCAGGAAGGACTTTATTTGGAACGTACCCCGATCTTGCCAGTGTCAGCAGCCAGATGCAGTGGTGTCAGGCCCTCCCTGTTGGTGATCTTCTCCAGGTTGCCATGGGGCTCCATGTCGGTGCTCTTCATCAGGATGAAGTCATACATCTCCGCCACGAAGCTCCGTGTCTCCAGCGTGTCATAAGCGATAGACACCAGGGCGTGCAGCACCGTGTTCCCGGCGCGGTCCTGTGCCCTGGGATTGGCACCGTGCTCAATCAGGAAAGTCACAATGTCCAGCTGGTTGGTGCAGGCAGCCAGACTGAGCGGGAACCCTCCTGCAGCCGGTGTTTGGAGGTGGGGGGGAATAGCACAACACTGTAAGTCTAGTCTCCGTCTGCATCTGGTTAACAAAACTCTCTGCCAACCCGCCGCCCCACTCGCCTTTCCCAGAGGCTTTGACTCTCCCCGCAGCATGATAGATCAGCACTACTGTACCTCACATTGTCACAGTAACATTCCCCAGCTATTTGACTGTGGAGGACATCACAGCCCTATCCTGACCATGTTCCTTTTTTATTCGTTCATGGGATGTGGGCGTCACTGGCCAGGCCAGCATTTATTGTCCATCCCTAATTGCCCTTGAGAAGGTGGTGGTGAGCTGCCTTCTTGAACTGCTGCAATCCATGTGAGGTAGGTACACCCACAGTGCTGTAAGGAAGGGAATTCCAGGATTTTGACCCAGCGACAGTGAAGGAGCGGCGATATAGTTCCAAGTCAGGATGGTGTGTGACTTGGAGGGGAACCTGCAGGTGGTGGTGTTCCCCGCCCGATATCCGTACTGACATACATGTGTCTTCCAGTGGGAGTCACTGGATAGTGGTGAGGATGTAAAACACTCACTGGTATTCCAGGGGCAGAAACCAATGTAGCATTCTCCCTGGGAATGTGGCCCATCACAGATAGGGATCAAAACCCAGCACTTCTCTAGTCTATGTGGCTCGGCTACCCACAGGGGAAGCATCTACCATCTGAGACACAGAGGATGAGAGGGGGGAGCCGAGTTCGATTGAAAGTTACTCAGTGATTTAGGACATGTTGTGAGCTGTGAGAGGCTTCCCCCGACTTCCCAGCTCCTGAATTATACAGTCAGCTGCACAAAGGGAAGGAAAAGTGACAGTGGACTATCTGTGCATTTGTCCACCATTCTATCCAGCTGTGTCTTCACTAGTTTATTTATCCATTCAGCCATCTGTCTACACCAGTCTCGCTGCGGATGTGCTTCAGTTCACACGTGAGTGTGTGTGTGTGTTGGTCTGTGTATCTGTCAGTGTGTGTGTGTTGGTCTGTATGTCTGTCAGTGTGAGTGTTTGTTGGTCTGTGTATCTGTCAGTGTGTGTGTGTGTTGGTCTGTGTATCTGTCAGTATGTGTGTGTGTTGGTCTGTGTATCTGTCAGTGTGTGTGCGTGTTGGTCTGTATCTCTGTCAGTGTGTGTGTTGGTCTGTGTATCTGTCAGTGTGTGTGTGTGTGTGTTGGTCTGTGTATCTGCCAGTGTGTGTGTTTGTTGGTCTGTGTATCTGTCAGTGTGTGTGTTGATCTGTGTATCTGTCAGTATGTGTGTGTGTGTTGGTCTGTATGTCTGTCAGTGTGTGTGTTTGTTGGTCTGTGTATCTGTCAGTGTGTGTGTTGATCTGTGTATCTGTCAGTATGTGTGTGTTTTGGTCTGTGTATCTGTCAGTGTGTGTGTGTGTTGGTCTGTGTATCTGTCAGTGTGTGTATGTGTTGGTCTGTATATCTGTCAGTGTGTGTGTTGGTCTGTATATCTGTCAGTGTCTGTGTATCTGTCAGTGTGTGTGTGTGTGTTGGTCTGTGTATCTACCAGTGTGTGTGTTTGTTGGTCTGTGTATCTGTCAGTGTGTGTGTTGATCTGTGTATCTGTCAGTATGTGTGTGTGTGTTGGTCTGTGTATCTGTCAGTGTGTGTGTGTGTGTTGGTCTGTGTATCTGTCAGTGTGTGCGTGTTGGTCTGTATATCCGTGAGTGTCTGTGTATCTGTCAGTGTGTGTGTTGGTCTGTGTATCTGTCAGTGTGTGTGAGTGTTGGTCTGTGTATCTGTCAGTGTGTGTGTTTGTTGGTCTGTGTATCTGTCAGTGTGTGTGTGTTGGTCTGTATATCTGTCAGTGTGTGTGTGTTGGTCTGTGTATCTATCAGTGTGTGTGTGTTGGTTTGTGTATCTGTCAGTGTGTGTGTGTTGGTCTGTATGTCTGTCAGTGTGTATGTTTGTTGGTCTGTGTATCTGTCAGTGTGTGTGTGTTGGTCTGTATATCTGTCAGTGTGTGTGTGTTGGTCTGTATATCTGTCAGTGTCTGTGTATCTGTCAGTGTGTGTGTGCGTGTTGGTCTGTGTATCTGTCAGTGTGTGCATGTTGGTCTGTATGTCTGTCAGTGTGTATGTTTGTTGGTCTGTGTATCTGTCAGTGTGTGTGTGTTGGTCTGTATATCTGTCAGTGTATGTGTATCTGTCAGTGTGTGTGTGTGTGTTGGTCTGTGTATCTGTCAGTATGTGTGCGTGTTGGTCTGTGTATCTATCAGTGTGTGTGTGTGTTGATCTGTGTATCTGTCAGTGTGTGTGTGTTGGTTTGTGTATCTGTCAGTGTGTGTGTTGGTCTGTATATCTGTCAGTGTGTGTGTGTTGGTTTGTGTATCTGTCAGTTTGTGTGTGTTGGTCTGTGTATCTGTCAGTGTGTATGTTGATCGGTGTATCTGTCAGTGTGTGTGAGTGTTGGTCTGTGTATCTGTCAGTGTGTGAGTGTTGGTCTGTGTATCTGTCAGTGTGTGTGTTTGTTGGTCTGTGTATCTGTCAGTGTATGTGTTGATCTGTGTATCTGCCAGTGTGTGTGTGTTGGTTTGTGTATCTGTCAGTGTGTGTGTGTTGGTCTGTGTATCTGTCAGTGTGTGTGCATGTTGGTCTGTGTATCTATCAGTGTGTGTGTTTGTTGGTCTGTGTATCTGTCAGTGTGTGTGTGTTGGTCTGTGTATCTGTCAGTGTGTGTGAGTGTTGGTCTGTGTATCTGTCAGTGTGTATGTTGGTCTGTGTATCTGTCAGTGTGTATGTGTTGGTCTGTGTATCTGTCAGTGTGTGAGAGTGTTGGTCTGTGTATCTGTCAGTGTATATGGTGGTCTGTGTATCTGTCAGTGTGTGAGTGTTGGTCTGTGTATCTGTCAGTGTGTGTGTGTTGGTCTGTGTATCTGTCAGTGTGTATGTTGATCGGTGTATCTGTCAGTGTGTGAGTGTTGGTCTGTGTATCTGTCAGTGTGTGAGTGTTGGTCTGTGTATCTGTCAGTGTGTGTGTGTTGGTTTGTGTATCTGTCAGTGTGTGTGTGTTGGTCTGTGTATCTGTCAGTGTGTGTGCATGTTGGTCTGTGTATCTATCAGTGTGTGTGTTTGTTGGTCTGTGTATCTGTCAGTGTGTGTGTGTTGGTCTGTGTATCTGTCAGTGTGTGTGAGTGTTGGTCTGTGTATCTGTCAGTGTGTATGTTGGTCTGTGTATCTGTCAGTGTGTATGTGTTGGTCTGTGTATCTGTCAGTGTGTGTGAGTGTTGGTCTGTGTATCTGTCAGTGTATATGGTGGTCTGTGTATCTGTCAGTGTGTGAGTGTTGGTCTGTGTATCTGTCAGTGTGTGTGAGTGTTGGTCTGTGTATCTGTCAGTGTGTGTGTTGATCTGTGTATCTGTCAGTGTGTGTGAGTGTTGGTCTGTGTATCTGTCAGTGTGTGTGTTGGTCTGTGTATCTGTCAGTGTGTGTGAGTGTTGGTCTGTGTATCTGTCAGTGTGTGTGTGTTGATCTGTGTATCTGTCAGTGTGTATGTTGATCGGTGTATCTGTCAGTGTGTGTGAGTGTTGGTCTGTGTATCTGTCAGTGTGTGAGTGTTGGTCTGTGTATCTGTCAGTGTGTGTGTGTTGGTCTGTGTATCTGTCAGTGTGTATGTTGATCGGTGGATCTGTCAGTGTGTGAGTGTTGGTCTGTGTATCTGTCAGTGTGTGTGTGTTGGTCTGTGTATCTGTCAGTGTGTGTGAGTGTTGGTCTGTGTATCTGTCAGTGTGTATGTTGGTCTGTGTATCTGTCAGTGTGTGTGTGTTGGTCTGTGTATCTGTCAGTGTGTGTGTTGGTCTGTGTATCTGTCAGTGTGTATGTTGATCTGTGTATCTGTCAGTGTGTGTGCGTGTTGGTCTGTGTATCTGTCAGTGTGTGAGTGTTGGTCTGTGTATCTGTCAGTGTGTGTGTTGGTCTGTATGTACCTATCCGTTGTTGGCCTGTGTATATCTGTCTTTGTGCCTGTTGCATTTAAGATGTTACAGTTTTGAACTCACCAAAGTAGAAGGAACATTGCTTGTGTTTCTTGTTGCGAAAAAATCTTCCTTTGGCCATGACATCAACAGCAGCTCCGTTTCTGACCAAGAATTCGACCAGGTCACACCTCCTGCGTTCCACAGCAATGTGAAGACTCGTCTGTCCTACAGACAGGAAGACATCACAATTTACCTTCAATCCCACATGTAGAAAGTGTCCAGTATTTCTCACAGAAAGCGAGGAAAATGGAATTGACCAATGTGGCTTCGTACCTCTGTAAATCTTGTCAGTGTAGGCTGCGTTAATGAAGGGTTTCAGGTTCCCTGTCTTCTTTGAAAAGGAGATTAGCTTCTTGACGATCTCCACCGTTTTATTGTCTTGGGCAAGTTCTTCTGTTTTGTTTGTTATTTTTAGCAAGGCTTTCATCAGACAGGTCTGGCCAGTGTTTGGATCTGTGTGAGTTGCACAAGAAAGCACAGAGTGAGGGAAGAACCATGAAGCGTACTCCTTCCACAAACTCTGCTCAACTGTCACCCACTCAACCCCAACTCTTGAGGGATCGTTCTGATCACATTTTGCTCTATTTCCAAGGAGGAACAGACCTGAACACTCAGCCACACTCACACCTGACTAGATCACAAGGTGGACTTTGATGGAGGAGGCTCTTTGAACCTATTTATTATTATCTTTCCCAAATACCAACCTTACCGTCTCCCCATTGTTTTTACAAGTTCAGTGGCCTGGATTCAATCATCTTTCCTCGCAACTTTTCTAAGTTGATGGAATGATTGCAACATTGAATTGACAATCCAACATTCCCCTCCCTGCAAACTTCTACATAACAGGGATCACCAGGTCTTCCAAAGTTCATCTCAAGCTGTATTTATCTCACTGACCTCATGTTGCATTCCCACATTTATGAAGTTCCTTTATGAAGTTATCAATTTGGGTTCCCAGAAGAATTTTGAGTCTTCCACTAAAACTAGTCAGGAATAAACAGTGTAACCCCAACACCTATGTCCTCACAATATGTGGATTTCATTCCTGTAAATGTATTTACTATCCTCCCCTAATTCCTTCCCCCTTAACCCTCTCCAATGATCTTCTGCATGGTCAAAGACTTTCTAAAAGTCCACATACACTACATCCACTGCACTTGCCCCATCCACCACCTCCCCAAAGAACTCTATTAGGTTTGTCAAGCACGATCTTCTTTTCTCATACCCGTGTTGACTCTTTTTAGCTATTTTCTCTTCCTCTAGATATCTTGTAATGTCGTGGAATCGTAGAATGTTACAGGACAGAAGGAGGCCATTCAGCCTGTCGTGTCTGTGCCAGCTCTTTGAAAGAGCAATCCAATTAGCTTTTTCCTCATAACCCGGGAAATCCGTCCTTTTCAAGTACATGTCCTTTTGAATGTTCTTCTGGAATCTGATTCCGCCATCCTCTCAGGTAGTTAGTGAATTTTGTTTTCCCCATTTCCCCTCTCGTGCTTTTGCCGATTCCCTTAAATCTGTGTCCTCTGGTTACAGACCCTTCTGCCACTGGAAACTGTTTCTCCCTATTTACTCTATCAAGACCCTTCATAATTTTGACCAACTCTGTCAAATCTGTCCTTACCTTTACTTCCTCTAAAGAGAACAATCGCAGCTTCTCCACATAACTCTCATCCCTGGTCCCATTCTGGTAAATCTCCTCCGCACCCTCGCCAAGGCCCTGACATCCTTCCTAAAGTGTGGTGCCCAGAAATGGACACAAATACTCCAGCTGAGACTGAACCAGTGATTTATAATCTTTGTCATCTTTAATTTTCTTATATTATTGGTAAGTGTCGAACTCTGTTTCTGATTTAGGGTGTAAGATTATTAGGTTACCAAAAGTTACTAACCAGCATAGTAATTATTAAAATTCAGCTATTATAAACTAACAACTAACTTATTATCATAAACTAACAACTTTATTCTTCTTTGTAGTGTGGTAAAGAGGGAAAACCTAGGAAATAGGGCACAATATAGACAAGATGTCAAGGCAGAGGGATTCTTGGAGATTATGTCAAGTTTTAAAATGCTTACTTGCAGCAAAAACAGGGAGACCTTGACAGCAGACAGTGGAAACAGCTTCTGCGTAGATTTGTCTTGTAGTGAGAAAGGCATCCTCGAAATGTAAAATCATTGAGATAAAGGAGTCGACACAAAGGGGTACTACTTGTGCAAATCTGAAAGGTTAGCAACCATCAAAAAACAATCCTTGGTTGGTTAAGAAAGGCATCCTTTAATACAAGACTAATCACTGATTGGGAGAGGGGAGGGTTAACTGGAAAGCTGCCGGGATAAAAGAAGTCTTGTCTTTGATACTGTATGGCAGAGAATTTTTGAACAACAGGAGATGAGAGAGAGAGAGAGAGGCCGACAAAGAGAACTTGGAAGACCAAAAGCTGCAAGAGAAAGAGTCGTGTGCTCTGCCATCCAGTCTCTAATACAGGTAGTATCTGTGTTAGATTGTTAATTACTGCCTGAGTTTGAGACTATGGTTTATCTTAAAACTTAACAAACTTATCCTTGCCTTTACCTCAATACAGTCGATTCATAACAAGCTTTGTGCTGCCAAGTCTGTTCCCACCTTAAAAGGGGGTATAAAACACCCCTATCTTATCAAATCTTACAAGGGGGAATGTATGTCTCACACCTTCTCCTCTATACTGAATAGAGAGGGCCTGTCTGACAATAGCATCCTTCAGAACCCGGCCAGCTGTCAGTGTTGGTGCTGCCGAGCCATTCTTGCTGGTGAACCTGGGTGATATCTTTCAGATGAGATATTAAACCCAGTCCCCACTTTCCTCTCAAATGGGCACAAAAGATCCCACAGCCACTATTTTGAAGAAGAGCAGGGGAGTTCTCCCCCATATCCTGGGCCAATATTTAAGCTCAAGCAACATCAATAAAACAGATTATCTGGTCATCATCACATTGCTGTTTGTGGGATCTTGCTGTGTGTAAATTGGTTGCTGTGTTTCCTACATTACAACCATGACTGCACTTCAAAAAAGTACCTCATTGGCTGTGAAATGCTTTGTGATGTCCTGAGGTCTGAAAGGCATTATAGAAATGCAAAGCTTTCTTTTTCTTTTATTGAAGTCCCCCACCCAAGATAACCAACATGAGGGAGTAATCCTTTTTGACTTTATTCTCATCCAATCTACCTTTATGGCGGGCAGCCATAAAGGCGGGGCTAAAGCGTGGCGTGTCGAAAAGACTTAGCAGTTGGCAGGAAAAAAGACAGAGGCGCAAGGGGAGAGCCAACTGTGTAACAGCCCCGACAAACAAATTTTTCTGCAGCACCTGTGGAAGAGCCTGTCACTCTAGAATTGGCCTTTATAGTCACTCCAGGCACTGCTCCACAAACCACTGACCACCTCCAGGCGCTTACCCATTGTCTCTCGAGATAAGGAGGCCAAAGAAGGAATCTACCTACCACAAGCATGCTACACTCATCACGTCATGTCTCAAATTACTCAAATACCCCAACCCAAAATTTCCTGAGAACAAAAGCAGGACTTGAGGGAGTGTCATTGTTTGGGTGAGACATTAAACCAAGGCCCTTGTTTGCTTGCTGCTTGCTCAGTGTGTGGTGTGTTTGTTCATATAACGAGGGTCATTGCATTTCAAATACAAATCGTCACAGCTGTTGAGAAGTTTCTGAGAGACAGGATTGTGCATGTTTTATAAATACAGTTTCTCTCTCTCTTTTGGTCTGTACCTTTTAGCTTTTGGTGAGAAAGACAACCATTAGATTCCTCGATCTTTTGAAGTAGGGCATCTATGGTGTCCAGATCTCCTTCAAATATAGCATTGAAGAGCTGAAGCCTTAATGTCTTGAAGTCGAGCTGAAATCTTGACAGAAGAAGACAAGTGTTCAGTTTTCCATCAATATCTTAACATCTTTTGCAGTTTCCTAGCTGTTCCACCAGCACCCCCCACTCGCCATATGAACTGCTCTCAGGAGCATTGCATGCAGAGTGTTGGGGTGTGTGTCTGTGCCCCTAACTCTTGGGGCTAATGGTAGCCTAGTGGTGATAGCACCAGATTAGTAATCCAAATGTTGTGTATTCAAATCTCGCCATAGCTGGTTGGGGAAAGTGAATTCAGTAAAATAACCACAAAAATTGCTAGATTGTTGTTAAAAGCCCAAACTAATGTCCATCAGAGAGAAGAACCGTACCTGGAGTCTGGTCTACATGTGACTCCAGGCTCTCCCTATATGGTGGTAACGTTCTGCAAACGAAACCTGAGTCCTTTCATTTTTACCCGACCACCGGAATAAATTTGGTTATATTAAAGAGGTTGTGCTCAATGGAATCACTCACTGCAGACCATTGCGGAATGTTTCCCGCCTTGACGTCTGGTTGTCACTGTGTCCAACCTGACCCGGGCCCAAATGCTGGACCCGGACGAGCGACCCGAATCTGACACATGTCATCGGGTCCCGTCAGTTTCAGGTCGGGTAGCCACGCTCTACATGGTGGACTCTTAATTAGGGCCATCATGCAATTGGATGGCATGTGATTGACCTCCAGGACTATGTCGTCAGAGTTGGTAACCCTACTCTTAATATGATGGGGGATGGGTGATAAACATAGCCTTGTCCGAGTCACCCACACACTGAGAACATATTAAAAATAAAGTTTTCCCCCACAGTGAGCTCCTGATTTCACTGGGATAAAGGATTTTCCTAGAGCTGAAGAGCTGAAAAGAAACAATAATGCCCCTCCAAAGACTGGAGCACATAACCCAGACTGATACACCCAGGGCCAGTACTGAGGGAGTGCTGCTCTGTTGGAGGTGCCGTCTTTCAGATGAGATGTTAAACTGAAGGCCTCTTTATCCTTAGGTGGGTACCTGTGGCAACTATCTGAGGAAGAGTAGGGCACTTCTTCCCAGTGACCTGGCCAATGTTTATCTGATCTTTTATCTCATTGCTGTTTGAGGGATCTTGCTGTGTAGATTGAAGCCCAAGTTTCTCCAAATTGCAATCGTCGCTACGCTTAAAAAGTCCTTCATTGGCTGTGAAGCACTTTGGGACATCCTATCCTGAGGTTGTGAAAGGCGCTATAGAAATGCAATTTCTTTCTTTCATTCTATTCTGACCCTCCTAAAAAAATATCATAACCCAAGATGTTTCTCTTCATGGGCGGCACAGTTTTCCGTCACTGACAATACTGCCAAGAGTGCCAGAGGAAGGAGAGAGGTTCTCACCTGGGTCCATCTGTTATATCCTCCTCCTCAACGGGACACGTAGCTTCACCACTGTTCAATGTGGCCACAGGGACCACAAAATAATAAATAAGAGTTTCAATATTCTTCCACAGAGCGAAACATGGATTGAAGATCAGATCAAACACTATCCTTTCACCTCTGGGAGCAGGCTTTAAGCAGAAATGCTGCTCATTCAGCAATTAGATTAGATTAGAGATACAGCACTGAAACAGGCCCTTCGGCCCACCGAGTCTGTGCCGAACATCAACCACCCATTTATACTAATCCTACACTAATCCCATATTTCTACCAAACCTCCCCACCTGTCCCTATATTTCCCTACCACCTACCTATACTAGTGACAATTTATAATGGCCAATTTACCTATCAACCTGCAAGTCTTTTGGCTTGTGGGAGGAAACCGGAGCACCCGGAGAAAACCCACGCAGACACAGGGAGAACTTGCAAACTCCACACAGGCAGTACCCGGAATCGAACCCGGGTCCCTGGAGCTGTGAGGCTGCGGTGCTAACCACTGCGCCACTGTGCCGCCCCATGATGACACTAAGTTGGGAAGCACAGTAATTTGTGCAGAAGGGAGCAGATTGACTCAGTGGGCTGGATTTTTCTGAGCCCCCGACATCAGACACCATGGCAGGGTTGGGGGGGGGGCTGGAAAATGGTTCCAGCAGCAGTCCGCCATGGGGTTAGATGCTGGGAGGGCCAGGCCTGATCCTCCCGGCAATGGTAAGGCTCTGTGGTGGCAACCCCCCACACCCCCCCTCAAAACTGGGCAACAGGACCTGCATCTACATATGTAAATGCATAAATTTTAATAAACCTACCTGGGATCTAACGGGCCCACCGCGATCTTTAGTCTGGTGGTCAGCACTCCTGTGCCTTCACTTACCCAGATGGGAATAGCAGGTGGGGTGGGGGGGAAGTTAAGGTTTTTAGTGTGGGTGGGGGGGGAGGGGGGGCGAAGGTCATATACCAAAGGTAAGTGTTTTGGGGGTGGAAAGGGCAGGTACTTAATTTAATTGTTAATGGGGAGGGGAAGGGGCGTTGGAATTTTATTCCATACTTTTTGTGGAGGGTATTTCTTTCAAAATTTAAATTTACCGACAAGTCTGGCTGCCCTTTAAAAAGGGTGTCGGCAGCTGGCACCATTGCTGTCGTCGGACAGCCAGCCTCCTGCACATGATTGGGCGGTGGGGGCGGGTCGACCCAGGTATTTAATTGAGCCGGTGCGCAGTAAATCGCGCCGACTCTGTGGTGTGCAGCCTGCCAGGAGCGGGCTCTTACAATCGAGCCCAGTGAGTGGGAGAAACTGGGGCAAACGGAGTTCAATGTGGGGAAATGCACAGACATCTACTTTGAATCCAAGAAAGATAAATAGAAGCCAATATACGTGGAGAAATTATGTGATCCCAATGAATCTGATAACCCATAATGTAAAAACTAACAAACAGAATCTAGTGGATATAATACACATAAGAATATAGCTACCATTATATAGCTGTAGGAAATGGTAGCATAGTGGTAATGTTTCTGGGTTGGCAATCTAGAGGCCTGGACTAAAGTTTCAGAGAAGTGAGTTCAGATCCTACCACAGTTCGGGGAATTTAAATTCAATAAAATTAAAAAAGCTAGTATTAGTAATTATGATCACAAAACAACCAGATTGTCATCAAACCTACTGGGCTCACTAATACCCCCAAGGGGATGAAATTGTGTGGCTCCAGACCCACAGCATTGTGGTTGACTCTGAACTGGCCGAGCAAACTGCTCAGTTGTATCAAATCTCTACAAAAAAGTTAAATAAGAACAAAACTGGGTGGATCACCCAGCATCAGCACAGCACAGACACACTCTGCCAAGTCCTCCTCACTGACAAACCTGCGCCAAAGGTGGGAGAGCTGTCCCACAGACTAGTTAAGCAACAGCCTGACATAGTCATACTCATGGAATCATAACTTACAGAGAGTGTCCAAGACTCCTCCATCACCATCCCTGGGTATGTCCTGTTCCACCAGCAGTGTGACGGCACACTGGTATACAGTAGCCCTGGGAGTCCTCAATATTGACTCCAGGAATCCTCCTGCTGATAACCATCTATTGCCCTCCCTTAGATGATGAATCAATAATCCTCCATGTTGAAAACCACTTGGATGAGGCACTGAGGGTGAGGGACTTCAATATCCATCACCAAGAGTGGCTCGATAGCACCACTACTGACATAGCTGCCTGACTGGGTCCGTGGCAGGTGGTGAGAGAACCAACAAGTGAGAAAAACTACTTGTCCTCACCAATTTACCTGCTGCAGATGAATCTGTCCATAACAGTATTGGGAGGAGTGAGGACGTCCCATCTTAACACTGAGTGCACCCTCCAACATATATGGCACTATCACCTTGCGAAATGGGATAGATTTTGAACAGATCTAGCAGCTCAAAACTGGGCATCCATGAGGCGAGCAGCAGCAGAATTGTATTCAACCACAATCTGTAACCTCATGGCCCGGCATATCCCCCACTCTACCGTTACCATCAAGCCAAGGAATCAATCCTGGTTCAATCAGGAGGGCATGCCAGGAGCAGTACCAGGCATACCTAAAAATGAGGTGTCATCCTGGTGAAGCTACAACACAGAACTACTCGCATGCCAAACAGCGGAAGCAGCATGCAACAGGCAGAGCCCAGGGATCCACGACCAACGGATCAGATCAAAGCTCTGTAGTCCTACCACATCCAGTCGTGAATGGTGATGGACAATTAAACAACTAACAAGAGGAGGAGGCTCCACAAATGTCCCCATCCTCAATGATAGGGATCCCAGCACATACAAGAAATAGGAGCAGGAGTAGGCCATCAAGCATGCTCCGCCATTCAGTGAGATCATGTCTGATCTTCTACTTCAACACCATTTTCCTGCACTATCCCTGTATCCCTTGATGTTTTTACTATGTAGAAATCTATCGATCTCTGTCTTGAATATATTCAATGATTGAGCCTCCACTGCCCTCTGGGACAGAGAATTCCAAAGATTCACCACCCTCTGAGTGAAGAAATTCCTCCTCATCTCAGTCCTAAATGGCTTGCTCCTTATTCTGAGACTGCGTCCCCTGGTTCTAGACTCCCCAGCCAGGGGAATAATCCTTCCTGCATCTACCCTATCGAGCCCTGTAAGAATTTTGTATGTTTGAATGAAATCACTTCTCATTCTCCAAAAACTCCAGAGAATAAAGGCCCATATTTAATCTTTCCTCATAGGACAATTCTTCCATCCCAGGAATTAGTTTCGTGAACCTTCGTTGCACTCCCTCTATGGCAAGTATATCTTTCCTTAGATAAGGAGACCAAAACTGCACATAATACTCCAGGTGCAGTTTCACCAATATAATTGCAGTAAGACATCTTTACTCCTAAACTCAAATCTTCTTGTAATGAAGGCCAACATACCATTTGCCTTCTTAATTGCTTGCTGTACCTGCATGTTAGCTTTCAGTGCAAAAGTCAAGGCTGAAACATTTGCAGCCATCTTCAGCTAGAAGTGCTGAGTGGATGACGCATCTTGGTCTCCTCCTGAGGTCCCCAGCATCACAGATGTCAGTCTTCAGACAATTTGCTTCTCTCCACTTGCCTGGATGGGTGCAGCTCCAACAACACTCAAGAAGCTCGATACCATCCAGGACAAAGCAGCCTGTTTGATCAGCACCCCATCCACCACCTTAAACATTCACTCCCTCCACCACCGTAGCAGCAGTGTGTACTATATACAAGATGCACTGCAGCAACTCACCAAGGCTCTTTCAAAAGCACCTTCCAAACCCATGACCTCTACCACCTAGAAGGACAAGGGCAGCAGACGCAATGGGAACACCACCACTTGCAAGTTCCCCTCCAAGTCACACACCATCCTGACTTGGAACTATATCGCCATTCCTTCACCGTCGCTGGGTCAAAATCCTGGAACTCCCTTCCTAACAGCACTGTGGTGTACCTACACCACATGGACTGCAGAGGTTCAAGAAGGCAGCTCACCACCACCTTCTCAAGGGCAATTAGTGATGGGCAATAAGTGCTGGCCTGGTCAGCGACGCCCACATCCCACTAATGAATTTTTTAAAAGTTTAGGCGTAAAATGGTACAAGTACCTGACTATTTTACTTGCATTAACTTGACAGGTGAGAAGAGCACAATTATCTTTCACCAACATCGCTTCTTCACAAGGTTTACTTGAGCTGTGAAATCAAATGTAATATGAGTAGATCAGCACAGGTCCGTTTGATGATTGTGCAGAGACTCCTGTCAATTTACAGAACGCTGGTGAGATCTACCCCAATACTCATTAACAATGAATAATACTTGTCATACCATTTATCAACAAACACCTTTTATAGTAAAAATTAATACAACTTTACAGAATCATTACTTACCATTGGATATTATGAGTGAAAAATACAGCCAGAGATTGGACAGTAAGTGTTATGAACATTGGGGATTTGAGGGGGATGGAGGGATAGATACATTGTGAAGGATAGAGATAGAGGGATAGACAAACTGAAGGTTTGGATTTGGAGAGATATCCACAAGTTGCTAAAGTGCTTTTCCACTTTACAAAAGCTCAATAGCAGCTCACTAGTTTTTGAATGGAAGTTTCCAGTCCTCTTGGTACATTACTGATAGTCAGAGCCTCTGTGTAACACACGTGAGTGTGTGGGGCCTGAAAGGACTCAACGATCACTTTTGAATAAGATAAATTTTACACCTGACTAAACTCTGCTAATAAATTGAAGCACGTACCTGTTTATTTTACTCGAATTCATCTGAAGATTGAAGCATCCATCAATGATATCCTCTCCTTTAAAATGGTCACAGCTGTTGTACACATAAATACTCCGAATATTAAATTATTCTGCTCTTACTGATGAACAGGACATTATAGAACCGAGTGATAAATCTGATTGAACAGGCAGTTACTATTGTTAGTGGTGTTTGTGATGTGCTGCTTCATATTTTAGCCTGTATAACTGGGGACGATTGTACATATTGTCAGATGGGTAGAGAGTGCAGCAAAGATCTCTCCTTTCTCTGATAGTGATTCTGTTACATAGTGAAACAGAATCTACAGCACAGGAATAGGCCATGATTTAATGAATGGCGGAGCAGGTTCGAGGGGACGAATGGCCCACTCCTGCTCCTATTCCTTAAGTTCTTAAAATCCACTCTTGGTGTCATTACTTCACGATTTATCTCGTACTTTCTCCCACTGTTTTCAATCTCGGCAGATGCTATGGTCCTTATATATGCTTCTCTGCAGTAAATACTCAGCACTCACAGTAAATCAGTCTATATCAACGACTTGGATGAAGGAACTGAATGTATGGCAGCTAAATTTGCCGATGACACCAAGATAGGAAGGAAAGTAAGTTGTCAAGAGGAGGTAAAGGGTCTACAAAGGGATTTAGATCGGTTAAGTGAGTGGGCAAAAGTTTGGCATATGGTGTATAATGTGGGAAAATGTGAACTTGTCCACTTTGGCAGGAAGAATAGAAAAGCTGTATATTATTTAAATGGGGAGAGATTACAGAACTCGGTGGTATAGAGGGATCTGGGTGTCCTGGTACATGAATCACAAAAAGTTAATATTCAGAAATAGCAAGTGATTCGGAAGGCAAATGGAATGTTGGTGTTTGTTGCAAGGGGAATCGCGTATAAAAGTAAGGAAGTTTTACTGCAGCTGTACAGGACCTTGGTGAGAACACATCTGGAGTACTGTGTACTGTTTTGGTTTCCTTATTTGAAAAAGGAAGTAGTTCAGAGAAGGTTCACACGGCACATTCTGGGGATGAAGGATTTGTCTTATGAAGAAAGGTTGAACAGTTTGGGCCTATACCCATTGGAGTTTAGAAGAATGAGAGGTGATCTTATTGAAACATGTAAGATTCTGAGGGGACTTGACAGAGTGGATTCTGTGAATTATGTGATTCTGTGGATTTCGGGAGGATGTTTCCTCTTGTGGGGGAGACTAGAACTAGGGGACACAGTTTAAGAATAAGGGGTCTCCCTTTTAAGACAGAGATGAGGAGAATTTTTTTCTCTCAGAGCGTTGTGAGTCTGTGGCATTCTCTTCCACAGGAAGCAGTGGAGGCTGGGTCATTGAATTTATTCAAGGCTGACTTAGATAGATATTGATAGACAAGGGAGTCAAGGGTTATGGGGGCAGACAGGAAAGTGGAGTTGAGACCACGACCAGATCAATCATGATCTTATCGAATGGTGGAGCAGGCTCGAAGGGCCAAATGGCCTACTCCTGCTCCTAAATCTTATGTGCCTATGTAGATAGCAGACAGGACAATAGAGCAAAGTAAATACCTGATAGTGTTATTTTTATCCATTTGAAATGGGAAACACTCATAAAGACTTTCCTCTGGTATCGATTCAATCCCTTCAGGATAGTCTTCTGGCCTGTAACTTTGAATTAAACCCAACAACGGTATGAAATACAACAACTTCCATCAAAGTGACATCTGTAACATCGTAAAACATCACAAAGTGCTTCACAGGGGGAAACAGACAGCGCTAAAGGAGGAGAGATTAGGGACACTCGGTCAAAGATATGGGTTTTAAGGAGGGTCTTAAACAAGGAGAGGGGAGGGTGGAGAGGGTTTGGGTGTTTATTCTCGAGCCTGGCTTCCAGGCGACTGAGGGTACGGCCACCAATGATGCAGCAAAGGAGTAAGGGTAACGCACAAGAGGCCAGAGTTGGAGGACACAGAGATTTTTGTGGGGGCTGGGGAGGGTTTGTAGGATTGTAGGAAGTTACAGAAATAGGGAGGGGTGAGGACACAAGGGTGAGAATTTTAATCTTTAGATGCTAGGGCACTGGGAGTGATTGGAGAGCTCAGCAAGGACGGGATGGTGGTTGAGCAGGGCAGGATAAGGAAAGCAGAGGTTCAAATGAGCTGACGTTTACAGTGGGTGGACGGATGGGAGAACACTGGAGGCATCAGTTCCAATATTGTTCTCACCCTCCCGGCAGGAACCGAGTGGGTTCTGGTCCAATCCCCGTTTTACATCATGTCTCACCCACTGCAGTTCCCTCCAGACACATTAGCTTGGGGCTATTGAGTCTGGACATGATGATGTGGAATTAGAATAGACAGGTGCTTGATGGCTGGCGCGGACATGGTGGGCTGAAGGGCTTGTTTCTGTGCTGCATAACTCAATGACTCTATGAGTAGCGAATATGCTGAGGTATGGAGCAGTGTCACACTGTACAGGGATAGATTAAGACCGCCAACAATATGCCCACTTCCCCCTTGCCCCCCCCCACAGTGGGTAAATATGCCAATGCAGCACTGAGGCACAGGCCTAGGTAGGTAATTGGTACAATTGCCCATCTGTGTTTATAACCTCAACTCGGTGGCACCGAGGGGCCAATTATAGTGGACATTGGGATAGACAAGGAACAAACTGCAAGGGCCCCCAACCCTCCAGCACCATCCAGTGAGCTCTCATTGTCTACACTTCCAGAACCCACTGCCCAGGCCCTCACAGGAGGAGCGGCTGAGGAGTTGGAGGAACATCACCCTCAGGAGAGGAGGGAGGGAGAACTGAGGAAGGAAATTGGGGAAAGGCTAATACCTGATTGTAGAACTCGCATCCCATCTGATTGGAAAACCATCATTAATGCTGTTGTCAGTCAGAGGCTCATGGAAGCCTTCAGGAGGGTCAGCTGATCTGTTTAATTCAAATTAAAGAGAGACAACAGAGGAAAATTAGTATTGTTCTGTCCAACACCATGAGGGATGGATATAAAGAGAACATAATAAGAATGACTTGCATTTCTATAGCACCTTTCACAACCTCAGGATGTCCCAGTGTGCTTTACAGCCAATGAAGCACTTTTTGAAGTGTAGTCACTGTTGTAATGTAGGAAACACAGCAGCCAATTTACACACAGCAAACTCCCACAAAACAGCAATGTGATAATGACCAAATAATCTGTTTTTAGTGATGTTGATTGAAGGGTAAATATTGGCCCTGGGGAGAACTCCCCCTGCCCTTCTTCCAATAGTGGTTGTGGGATTTTTTATGTTCATCTGAGAGGGTAGACGGGGCTTTGATTTAATGTCTCAGCTGAACCATGGCCCCTCCAACTGGACAGCACTCCCTCAGTACTGCACTAGAGTGTCAGTCTGGATTCTGTGGTTAAGTCTGAGGAGCAGAGCTTGAACCCAAAACCTTTGACCAAGAGGTGAGAGAGTTGCCCAGTGCACCAGGGCTGTGATACATTGACCGCCTTGCCCTTCCAATGGCCCAAGTAGCAAATGACTGAACTGGTGCACACAGACCAAGATATCTCAGATTCAGGCCCCAAATGGTGCAGGGTTAGATGAACCCTGCTGAGATGGTGGGTACAGGTGTTTAGATTCAACTCACTCCTGATCAATATCCCTCAGTCTCGGGAGCAGGGGCTCCCAAATTCCTGATCAATGTCCCTGAGTCTCGGGAGCAGGGACTCCCACACTCCTGATCACTATCCCTCAGTCTCAGGAGCAGGAACTCCCTCACTCCTGATCAATATCCCGCAGTCTCGGGAGCAGGGACTCCCTCACTCCTGATCAATATCCCTCAGTCTCAGGAGCAGGGACTCCCTCACTCCTGATCAATATCCCTCAGTCTCGGGAGCAGGGACTCCCTCACTCCTGATCAATATCCCTCAGTCTCAGGAGCAAGGATTCCCTCACTCCTGATCAATATCCCTCAGGTTGGGGAGCAGGGACTCCCTCACTCCTGATCAATATCCCTCAGTCTCGGGAGCAGGGACTCCCTCACTCCTGATCAATGTCCCTCAGTCTCAGGAGCAGAAACTCCCTCACTCCTGATCAATATCCTGCAGTCTCAGGAGCAGGGACTCCCTCACTCCTGATCAATATCCCTCAGGTTGGGGAGCAGGGACTCCCTCACTCCTGATCAATATCCCTCAGTCTCGGGAGCAAGGATTCCCTCACTCCTGATCAATATCCCACAGTCTCGGGAGCAGGGACTCCCTCACTCCTGATCAATATCCCTCAGTCTCGGGAGCAAGGATTCCCTCACTCCTGATCAATATCCCTCTGGCTCGGGAGCAGGGACTCCCTCACTCCTGATCAATATCCCTCAGTCTCGGGAGCAGAGACTCCCTCACTCCTGATCAATATCCCTCAGTCTCGGGAGCAGGGACTCCCTCACTCCTGATCAATATCCCTCAGTCTCGGGAGCAAGGATTCCCTCACTCCTGATCAATATCCCTCAGTCTCGGGAGCAGAAACTCCCTCACTCCTGATCAATATCCCTCAGTCTCGGGAGCAAGGATTCCCTCACTCCAGATCAATATCCCTCAGTCTCGTGAGCAGGGACTCCCTCAGTCCTGATCAATGTCCCTCAGTCTTGGGAGCAGGGACTCCCTCACTCCTGATCAATATCCCTCAGTCTTGGGAGCAGGGACTCCCTCACTCCTGATCAATGTCCCTCAGTCTCAGGAGCAGAGACTCCCTCACTCCTGATCAATATCCCTCAGTCTCGGGAGCAGGGACTCCCTCACTCCTGATCAATATCCCTCAGGTTGGGGAGCAGGGACTCCCTCACTCCTGATCAATATCCCTCAGGTTGGGGAGCAGGGACTCCCTCACTCCTGATCAATATCCCTCAGTCTCGGGAGCAGGGACTCCCTCACTCCTGATCAATATCCCTCAGTCTCGGGAACAGGGACACCCTCACTCCTGATCAATATCCCTCAGTCTCAGGAGCGGTGACTCCCTCACTCCTGATCAATGTCCCTCAGTCTCAGAAGCAGGGATTCCCTCACTCCTGATCAATATCCCTCAGTCTCGGGAGCAGGGACTCCCTCACTCCTGATCAATATCCCTCAGGTTGGGGAGCAGGGACTCCCTCACTCCTGATCAATATCCCTAGGTTGGGGAGCAGGGACTCCCTCACTCCTGATCAATATCCCTCAGTCTCGGGAACAGGGACACCCTCACTCCTGAGCAATATCCCTCAGTCTCAGGAGCAGTGCCTCCCTCACTCCTGATCAATGTCCCTCAGTCTTGGGAGCAGGGACTCCCTCACTCCTGATCAATATCCCTCAGTCTCGGGAGCAGGGACTCCCTCACTCCTGATCAATATCCCTCAGGCTGGGGAGCAGGGACTCCCTCACTGCTGATCAATATCCCTCAGGCTGGGGAGCAGGGACTCCCTCACTCCTGATCAATATCCCTCAGGCTGGGGAGCAGGGACTCCCTCACTCCTGATCAATATCTCTCAGGCTGGGGAGCAGGGACTCCCTCACTCCTGATCAATATCCCTCAGTCTCGGGAGCAGGGACTCCCTCACTCCTGATCAATATCCCTCAGGTTGGGGAGCAGGGACTCCCTCACTCCTGATCAATATCCCTCAGTCTCGGGAGCAGGGACTCTCACTCCTGATCAATATCCTTCAGGCTGGGGAGCAGAGACTTCCTCACTCCTGATCAATATCCCTCAATCTCGGGAGCAGAGACTCCCTCACTCCTGATCAATATCCCTCAGTCTCGGGAGCAGGGACTCTCACTCCTGATCAATATCCCTCAGGCTGGGGAGCAGAGACTTCCTCACTCCTGATCAATATCCCTCAGTCTCGGGAGCAGGGACTCCCTCACTCCTGATCAATATCCCTCAGTCTCAGGAGCAGTGCCTCCCTCACTCCTGATCAATATCCCTCAGTCTCAGGAGCGGTGACTCCCTCACTCCTGATCAATGTCCCTCAGTCTCAGAAGCAGGGATTCCCTCACTCCTGATCAATATCCCTCAGTCTCGGGAGCAGGGACTCCCTCACTCCTGATCAATATCCCTCAGGTTGGGGAGCAGGGACTCCCTCACTCCTGATCAATATCCCTCGGTTGGGGAGCAGGGACTCCCTCACTCCTGATCAATATCCCTCAGTCTCGGGAACAGGGACACCCTCACTCCTGAGCAATATCCCTCAGTCTCAGGAGCAGTGCCTCCCTCACTCCTGATCAATGTCCCTCAGTCTTGGGAGCAGGGACTCCCTCACTCCTGATCAATATCCCTCAGTCTCGGGAGCAGGGACTCCCTCACTCCTGATCAATATCCCTCAGGTTGGGGAGCAGGGACTCCCTCACTCCTGATCAATATCCCTCAGTCTCGGGAGCAGGGACTCTCACTCCTGATCAATATCCCTCAGGCTGGGGAGCAGAGACTTCCTCACTCCTGATCAATATCCCTCAATCTCGGGAGCAGAGACTCCCTCACTCCTGATCAATATCCCTCAGTCTCGGGAGCAGGGACTCCCTCACTCCTGATCAATATCCCTCAGGCTGGGGAGCAGAGACTTCCTCACTCCTGATCAATATCCCTCAGTCTCGGGAGCAGGGACTCCCTCACTCCTGATCAATATCCCTCAGTCTCGGGAGCAGGGACTCCCTCACTCCTGATCAATATCCCTCAGTCTCGGGAGCAGGGACTCTCTCACTCCTGATCAATATCCCTCAGGCTGGGGAGCAGAGACTTCCTCACTCCTGATCAATATCCCTCAGTCTCGGGAGCAGGGACTCCCTCACTCCTGATCAATATCCCTCAGTCTCGGGAGCAGGGACTCCCTCACTCCTGATCAATATCCCTCAGGCTGGGGAGCAGGGACTCCCTCACTGCTGATCAATATCCCTCAGGCTGGGGAGCAGGGACTCCCTCACTCCTGATCAATATCCCTCAGGCTGGGGAGCAGGGACTCCCTCACTCCTGATCAATATCCCTCAGGCTGGGGAGCAGGGACTCCCTCACTCCTGATCAATATCCCTCAGGCTGGGGAGCAGGGACTCCCTCACTCCTGATCAATATCTCTCAGGCTGGGGAGCAGGGACTCCCTCACTCCTGATCAATATCCCTCAGTCTCGGGAGCAGGGACTCCCTCACTCCTGATCAATATCCCTCAGGTTGGGGAGCAGGGACTCCCTCACTCCTGATCAATATCCCTCAGGTTGGGGAGCAGGGACTCCCTCACTCCTGATCAATATCCCTCAGTCTCGGGAGCAGGGACTCTCTCACTCCTGATCAATATCCCTCAGGCTGGGGAGCAGAGACTTCCTCACTCCTGATCAATATCCCTCAATCTCGGGAGCAGAGACTCCCTCACTCCTGATCAATATCCCTCAGTCTCGGGAGCAGGGACTCCCTCACTCCTGATCAATATCCCTCAGTCTCGGGAGCAGGGACTCCCTCACTCCTGATCAATATCCCTCAGTCTCGGGAGCAGGGTCTCCCTCACTCCTGATCAATATCCCTCAGTCTCGGGAGCAGGGACTCCCTCACTCCTGATCAATATCCAATGATTCCAGCTGAGGATGGCTGGTTCATTACAGAGTACACCTGTGGCGCCACCCACAGGTCAATAGGCTGACAACATCAAAAGTTCAGGCAGTAAAATGAAGGGCCAGCACTCCGATGGGATAATGCAGAGTCGCCAACATATGAGAAACTGGAACGCGGGGAGCATCAGTGCTTTGAGGGGACAGAAATCTGCATCTGTCTTAGAGAATGTGTGGAATAACCTACTTTTACAATCTGCTCATCTCTAATGTGAAGGATGTGGAAAATAGCCAAACATTGACTTGAGTTTAGGCCTGGAGTGAAGGCCTGGAGCGAAGGCCTAAAGACGTAGGCCTAGTTGTAAGCCTGGACTGTGCATCTAGAGTCCCGGTGTGGAGATGTAGTGTGGGGTCTAGGCGGTGGCGTAGTGGTATTTTCACTGGACTAGTAACCCAGAGACCCAGGGTATTTCTCTGGGGACATGGGTTCGAATCCCACCACAGCAGATGGTGGAATTTGAATTTAATTAATAAATCTGGTCTAAATAATAAAGCTAGTCTAATGATGGCCATGAAACCATTGTCGATTGTTGTAAAAACCCATCTGGTTCACTACTTTCCTTTAGGGAAGGAAATCTGCTGTCCTTACCTGGTCTGGCCTACATGTGACTCCAGACCCACAGCAATGTGGTTAACTCTTACATGCCCTCTGAAATGGCCTAGCAAGCCACTCAGTTGTATCTAACCGCTACAAAGTAAATAAAAAGGAATGAAACCGGACGGACCACCCGGCATCGACCTAGGCACCGGAAACGACAATGGCAAACCCAGCCTTGTCAACCCTGCAAAGTCCTCCTTACTAACATCTGGGGGCTTGTGCCAAAGTTGGGAGAACTGTCTCACAGACTAGTCAAGCAACAGCCTGACATAGTCATACTCACAGAATCATACCTTACAGACAATGTCCCAGACACTGCCATCACCATCCCCGGGTATGTCCTGTCCCACCGGCAGGACAGACCCACCAGAGGTGGTGGCACAATGGTATACAGTAGGGAAGGAGTTGCCCTGGGAGTCCTCAACATCGATTCCGGAACCCATGAAGTCTCATGGCATCAGGTCAAACATGGGCAAGGTAACCTCCTACTGATTACCACCTACCGCCCTCCCTCAGCTGATGAGTCAGTACTCCTCCATGTTGAACACCACTTTGAGGAAGCACTGAGGGTGGCAAGGGCACACAATGTACAAAAGGGGACTTCAATCACCATCACCAAGAGTGGCTCGGTAGCACCAAGTTGGCCGAGTCCTAAAGGACATAGCTGCTAGACTGGGTCTGCGGCAGGTGGTGGGGGAACCAACATGAGGGAAAAACATACTTGACCTCGTCCTCACCAATCTGCCTGCTGCAGATGCTTCTGTCCATGACTGTATTGGTAGGAGTGACCACTGGACAGTACTTGTGGAGACAAAGTCCCGCCTTCACATTGAGGATACCGTCCATCGTGTTGTGTGGCACTATCACCGTGCTAAATGGGATAGATTTCGAACAGATCTAGCAATGCAAAACTGGGCATCCATGAGGCGCTGTGGGCCATCAGCAGCAGCAGAATTGTGCTCAACCACAATCTGTAACCTCATGGCCCGGCATATCCCCCACTCTACCATTACCATCAAGCCAGGAGACCAACCCTGGTTCAATGAAGAGTGCAGGAGGGCATGCCAGGAGCAGCACCAGGCATACCTCAAAATGAGGTGTCAACCTGGTGAAGCTACAACCCAGGACTATCTGCGTGCCAAACTGCATAAGCAGCATGCGATAGACAGCTAAGCGATCCCATAACCAACGGATCAGATCTAAGCTCTGCTGTCCTGCCACATCCAGCCGTGAATGGTGGTGGACAATTAAACAACTAACTGGAGGAGGTGGCTCCACAAATATCCCCATCCTCAATGATGGGGGAGCCCAGCACATCAGTGTGAAAGATAAGGCTGAAGCATTTGCAACAATCTTCAGCCAGAAGTGCCAAGTTGATGATCCATCTCGGCCTCCTCCTGAAGTTTCCAGCATCACAGCTGCCAGACTTCAGCCAGTTCGATTCACTCTGCGTGATGTCAAGAAACGACTGAAGGCACTGGATACTGCAAAGGCTATGGTTCCTGACAATATTCCAGCAATAGTCCTGAAGACCTGTGCTCCAGAACCTGCCGCGCCCCTAGCCAAGCTGTTCCAGAATAGCTACAACACTGGCATCTACCCTGCAATGTGGAAAATTGCCCAGGTATGTCCTGTACACAAAAAGCAGGACAAGTCCAACCCGGCCAATTACCGCCCCATCAGCCTACTCTCAAATCATCAGTAAAGTGATGGAAAATGTCATCAACAGTGTCATCAAGCGGCACTTGCTTAGCAATAACCTGTTCAGTGACGCTCAGTTTGGGTTCCGCCAGGGCCACTCAGCTCCAGCCTTGGTTCAAACATGGACAAAAGAGCTGAACTCAAGAGGTGAGATGAGAGTGACTGCCCTTGACATCAAGGCAGCATTTGACCAAGTATGGCATCAAGGAGCCCGAGCAAAACTGAGGTCAATGGGAATCAGGGGGAAAACGCTCCGCTGGTTGGAGTCATACCTAGTGCAAAAGAAGATGGTTGTGGTTGTTGGAGGTCAATCATCTGAGCTCCAGGACATCACTGCAGGAGTTCCTCAGGGTAGTGTCCTCGGCCCAACCATCTACAGCTGCTTCATCAATGAACTTCCTTCAATCATAATGTCAGAATTGGGGATGTTCGCTGATGATTGCACAATGTTTAGCACCATTCGTGACTCCTCAGATACTGAAGCAGTGCGCATAGAAATGCAGCAAGACCTGGACAATATCCAGGCTTGGGGTGATAAGTGGCAAGTAACATTCGTGCCACACAAGTGCCAGGCAATGACCATCTCCAACAAGAGGGAATTTAACCATCTCCCCTTGACATTCAACGGCATTACCATCGCTGAATCCCCCACTATCAACATCCTAGGGGCTACCATTGACCAGAAAATGAACTGGAGTAGCCATATAAATACCATGGCTACAAGAGCAGGTCAGAGGCTAGGAATCCTGAGGCGAGTAACTCACCTCCTGACTCCCCAAAGCCTGTCCACCATCTGCAAGGCACAAGTCAGGAGTGTGATGGAATACTGTCCACTTGCCTGGATGGATGCAGCTCCAACAACACTCAAGAAGCTCGACACCATCCAGGACAAAGCAGCCCGCTTGATTGGCACACCATCTACAAACATTCACTCCCTTTACCACCGACGCACAGTGGCGGCAGTGTGTACCATCTACAAGATGCACTGCAGCAATGCACCAAGGCTCCCTCGACAGCACCTTCCAAACCCGCGACCTCTACCAACTAGAAGGACAAGGGCAGCAAATACATGGGAACACCATCACCTGCAAGTTCCCCTCCAAGTCACACACCATCCTGACTTGGAACTATATCGCCGTTCCTTCACTGTCGCTGGGTCAAAATCCTGGAACTCCCTTCCTAACAGCACTGTGGGTGTACCTACCCCACATGGACTGCAGCGGTTCAAGAAGGCAGCTCACCACCACCTTCTCAAGGGCAATTGGGGATGGGCAATAAATGCTGGCCTGGCCAGCGACGCCCACATCTCATGAAAGAATAAAAAAAAGATGGAAGCCTGTAATGTAAACCATGAACTTAAGCCTGGAATAAATGGCTAGAGTGTAATGTAGGCCTTGACACCCAGCAACACTGTCAGAACAGTGCAGTAGTTTCTATAATTCTAGACTTGTGATGCAACAATGAAGTTACTCTGTTGTCACTATCATAGTGCAAAGGAGGCACAAGGAGATGTCAGTATTCAGGAGTACAGCAGTGGAAGTTCTCTCCAGGATTTCACAGCCGACATGTATGTATAACACCACTTGTCATTTCAGAAAATATTCTTTCTAACTGCATGGGTAGCAAGCCTTGTGATTTGTCTTTGTAACTTCTGAAAAGGGATTTCTTCTCAAACATCCTACTCAGCCCCAATTCACTCTCCTCCTTTTCTGAAAGTGCTGACTCCCTGCTGCCCAACAGGAGATCATCTGTTACTTGGCCAAAGTGCTATTAAACACGAATAACCTCAAGACAGTGAGTTCTCTCACACTGGCTGTCAGTAATGGCTCAACGGGTAGCACTCACCTCTGTACCACAAGTTGTGGGTTCAAGTCTCATGTGAAACTTGAGTCCAGTGCAGTACTGAGGGAGTGCTGCACTGTCAGAGGGTCAGTACTGAGGGAGTGCTGCACTGTCGGAGGGTCAGTACTGAGGGAGTGCTGCACTGTCAGAGGGTCAGTACTGAGGGAGTGCTGCACTGTCGGAGGGTCAGTACTGAGGGAGTGCTGCACTGTCGGAGGGTCAGTACTGAGGGAGTGCTGCACTGTCGGAGGGTCAGTACTGAGGGAGTGCTGCACTGTTGGAGGGTCAGTACTGAGGGAGTGCTGCACTATCAGGGGGTCAGTACTGAGGGAGTGCTGCACTGTCAGAGGGTCAGTACTGAGGGAGTGCTGCACTGTCGGAGGGTCAGTACTGAGGGAGTGCTGCACTGTCGGAGGGTCAGTACTGAGGGAGTGCTGCACTGTCAGAGGGTCAGTACTGAGGGAGTGCTGCACTGTCGGAGGGTCAGTACTGAGGGAGTGCTGCACTGTCAGAGGGTCAGTACTGAGGGAGCCCTGCACGTTCAGAGGGTCAGTACTGAGGGAGTGCTGCACTGTCGGAGGGTCAGTACTGAGGGAGCGCTGCACTGTCGGAGGGACATGGAGTGCTTGGGGAATGTAATCTGTTCCTTGAGTGTGATCACTGATGATATCACACACAGAATAAAGGATCTTATTATCTGGATCACTGTTGCTAGGACAGATGTAGAGTACTCTCCGATACTCATCTGGAAATCTCATTTAGGAGATTAAAAAATATTTGCACTCTAAGGGAGTTGCTGGTTTCGGATTGGGATTGTCCGTATCTCCTGGGCTGTAACTATAAGATGTATCTCAGCAGCAGTAGCAGACACTTAATCCTCAAGAAAGTGTTGAAAAGTGCAGCATCTCAACTCAAAAGTGTTTATCAAAGATTTACCTCTTTAGAAGGCGGACAATGCATTTAAGGGGAAGCTGGATAAACACATGAGGGAGAAAGTAACAGAAAGATTTGTTGATAGTGTGAGATTGATTATATGATTAGAGATACAGCACTGAAACAGGCCCTTCGGCCCACCGAGTCTGTGCCGAACATCAACCACCCATTTAGACTAATCCTACACTAATCCCATATTCCCACCAAACATCCCCACCTGTCCCTATATTTCCCTACCACCTACCTATACTAGTGACAATTTATAATGGCCAATTTACCTATCAAACTGCAAGTCTTTTGGCTTGTGGGAGGAAACCGGAGCACCCGGAGAAAACCCACGCAGACACAGGGAGAACTTGCAAACTCCACACAGGCAGTACCCGGAATCAAACCCGGGTCCCTGGAGCTGTGAGGCTGCGGTGCTAACCACTGCGCCACTGTGCCGCACTGACCCTCCACTGTGTGGAGAGGGATGGGAGGAGGCTCGTGTGGAGTGTAGACCAGTTGGGCCGAATGGCCTGTTTCGTTGCTGTAGACTCAATGTAATCGCATTTTCGTTTGACGATGTCATTTACAAGGCAGCAAGAATAATCTGGTATGACTGCGCTTTCAATTTAGCACAATGCCCCGTTTTACAGAGAGGGTAGAGCAGAAGAGGAGAAGATTTAGGGAGGGTCACTGAAGACTCAGTGAAATAGTGGAGGCTTTTTGAGGGTCGGTGACGCAGGCGTTTCTGAAGTGGATTAGCCGAATGTTGCAATGTTTTTGTTAAACCGACAGCCGTTTCGGTTCCATGAAGACAGTGCAGTTCCCCAAGAGAGTCACAAACATGCGGGGCACCACTGGCAATTTCTCACTGGCGTTAAGTGGCAGATCTTCCTCTGGCTCAATACACCAGTTCACACATTCCCCCTTTTCAGCTCACGCGATTGGCTGCCTCACTGATTGTTGACTCAGAGGCTAATTGTTAATGACACTAATGAGGAAGAGCTTCACAACAATGGGAGTGGGATGGGTAGGTGACAGTGCACAGAGACCTCGCTGTTCGACATTGATGTTGCTGCACTGGTTCTAGGAAGAACTGAAGAAGGCAGATTTATTGCTGAGTAATTTTACTCGCCTGCCCCACCCCTTCCCACACAATGTTTGGCGTTTTAATGCATTTCATGGTTGTCGTCCTGAGTTCTTCCAAACGGTTGCTGCTCCTAGTCCTGTCACCCGTCTGCTGAGAGCGATGAGGGTTCATTTTGTAACTTAGCGTCTCATAGGGATTGGGTCGGACTGTGATGTCACTGCCAAATTTCCTGCTGGGCTGTGCCATCTGGCTGGCACACTTTCTACTGGAATGTACCATCTGGCTTGGTTGCATGATGTTTGATTGTAGCATGTGGATCTCCAACTGCCTGTTAAACCCTATGGCCTGGGTCTTATTCAATCTGATGAACAATATTGTGTGTCTGTGGCTCCTGCACAGCATTTGGAGAGTTAGTATGTGGTTGTCATATGTAATATTGGACACTAACCTATGGTTCCTATACAGTACATCAGGCCAAAGCAATTGGTTCCTATACGTGGTCTATGACTACATCAGGTGGCTCTCCAATGTTCTTTCCAGCTTCTCCATGTGGTCAGCGTACATTAAATCAAGGTGCAATCTGTGGCTGGCGTATGTTTGTACAGATTATATCACGTGGCAGGCGTATGTCATCAGAGATTATTCCCTGCTGTTCACCTACACCATCTTGAACTGCACCTTATACGTATCCTACGTCATGTTGGACCTGTCCATCAGTCTTTCGCAGAGCTTGCTGGGTCATGCAAAGTGGGTGTCTTACATCTTACCGGTTAATACTGCGTGGTGGTATATGGCTGACATGCAGTCCATCACCTGGCTCCTGTACATCATGAAGGACACTGGCATTAGCCTGTGGTACATCACAGAAGAACGCGTGCTCTACCTGTCCTACGCTCTGGCTGAATTCTTCAGTTGGCAGACATACATTTTGCAGGACTACATGTTGTGGCTGTCGTATTTTATACCTGACGTCGCAGCCAAGTTCTCATATCGTCTGGGGGAGCTCGGCATGTGGCTTCTGTACATTGTATTTGACTATAACATATGGCTCTGGTATCTGCTGTTCAAGTATCTCCTTTGGTTCACCTACCTTCTGTTTGACAATACCATCGGCCAGTCATCCTTTCTATTCAACTATACCATGTACTTTATGTTTGTTTTGTTGGACTGTATCACATACCAGTCCCAATTTCTAATCAACTACATCATGTGGTTGTCCTTCATTCTATTGGACTGCATTAAGTGGTTGTCTTGGATTATGCTGCAGGTTGCCTGACAGTTTTACTGCAATGAATAACAGTTTGATTTCATAGAGTATTTTCTCAATATAAACGTTAAAATCCCAATCTCCGTATCGCTTTTTTTTTGGTGGTTAATTTCACTGATTCTCCGACCACTCCTTTTCCCACCCTGGCTGAAAGCAATGTGGGAATGCGAGGAGTCGGACAAGCTTCCCGGTGTCCCGGGGCCGATGTGTATCCATCAACCAATATCGCTAAAAGCAGATGACCACATTGCTGTTTGTGGGATCTTGCTGTGCACAAATTTGTTGCCACGTTTCCTACACTGCAACAGTGACTACACTTCAAAAGTACTTCATTGGTGGTAAAGCATTTTGGGACGTCCTCCAAAGTCTGCTCCTAATTTCTGCTTGATGTTTAAACACCTCATCCACTAACCAGGACTTTTCACTGTCTTCTGTAAGTGTACAAGCTGTTATTTAGGGCAAGAGGAGGGTAATGGAAGTGGGGGCGGGGTGGTGGAGGAGTGGAGATATCTGTTCTGTTACTGCTCCAATATTCACAACTGGTTATGAAAACACCAACAATAACTTGCATTTATATAGCACCTTCAATCTTGTAAAACATTACAAGTGTTACTTTCAGGTGGGAAATGGGGTGGGAGGCTTCCACTTTTCACCTCCCAACTGACTGCAGACAGTGTTTTTGTTAAACTAGTGTTTCAGCCCCTATGCTTTGCCAAATAAACAGACAGTGACAGGTTTTCTTGTAGGTTTGAAACAGAAGATTAAACATCTATTGAACAATAATCACCCAAAATGATTGCAACACCACTCATGCACACATTCACTCTCACATGCACACTCAAGAAAAGATAGATAGAAGTTAAAGGGTAAGAAGCATTAAAAGCTCAATGTGTAAAAGTCTGCTGTTTTCAGGAAAAGCCTGCGGGATCCTCTTGGAGGGTAGGTTTTTTAAAGTTGCAGGCCTGTTTGCTGGTTGTCTTGCACTTGCTGGGATGTTGAAGTCTGGCAGTCAACACTTCAGTTTGAAGACAGTGCTGGTATTTCTTAGTTCAATTTTCACAAGCAGAGGAGTTGTTTAAAAAAGGTCACAGACCTGAAACGTTAACTCTGTTTCTCTCTTCACAGGTGCTGCCAGATCTGCTGAGTATTTCCACCATTTTTGTTTTTATTTCAGATTTCCAGCATCCACATATTTTGCTTTTACTTTGTTTAAAAAAGTCACTCTCTTATTTCTCTGCTGCAGTTGGTTGCGTCTCAGCAGGGTTCAACTGTCTTAGCTGGAATTGATCTATCAGTCTTGTGCTGGAATTGAAGATGGCTTTCGATGTTCTCTCTGTGGCTGGAGATTCCTGGCTGATGTCCTCTTTGTTCTCCAAAAAGGTTGTCTTTAAAGGTAAAACTCATTAGTGTTAGTTTTGCCCATGTGGCTTAGATTTCAGTTCCTGAGGAACTATACAATAATTTCTGATTGCAGTCCATTTTGATAAGATGATGTATTTTCACACTTTATTGCAGTGATTGTGGCGTCTGTGAGTGCCTTTGTTTTAGCTCATTTTTGTGGATAGCTCTCATACATGTGTGATAAGCTGTCTATAATTTCAACGCAGGTGAGGTTAACGAGTTTCAGTTCTCGCAGACTTGAATGTGTATTTCAGTGCAGGAGAAGGTAGATGTCATGTGACTTTGTCCTCCACCTTGTTGAAGGCAGGTGTAGCAGTCTTTTAATTTTTTTTTAATGTAACTCTGCAGTACTGCACTTCCCATGAGTGTGATACAAGGCACTTCAGAGCAGCATAATCATCCAAAATCTCAATCAAAACGAAAAGTTCTAAAGAACTTCTTAAAGGTGGAAAGAGAGACGGAGAAGGAGAGAGGTTCAGGAAGGAAACTCCAGAGCCTCAGGCTGAGGCAGCTGAAGGCCTGGCACCGGGCATGTCCACTCCATTTCAAACACAATTGATATAAAACAGTTCTCTTACCTATCCTGCTCCTCAGACTCAGCTTCGTGAATATTCCTCATCAGCTTAACACAGATGTCATCAGGTAGGTCCCAGAAATCCTCCGCTGCGCTGGGGTTACCTGTGTCGGTGCTCATCCCTGCCAGACAGGTTCATCAGTTCTGTTGCCCTTTAAGTCGGAATCTGCAGCAATGAAAAAAGAATCCTTCAGTAGTTCGTAACATCCAGGCTGAGAAACAGCTGTGACAAGGGGGATTTAATCCCCTCCTTCTGTCAATTGTCTCCACTCACTCCACCACCCCTCTCTTCCTGAAGGCATTGACTCCTTGTTGGCGGGACAGCTATGCGCACAGACTGCCTCAGATACCTCACCAGCATGGCCATTCTTTCTTGTGGGAATCTAAAGAGTGAGCTTCAGCATGCTGTTCAACTACTTGAAGCATCACAGCTGAGCCCACATCTGGCACCTCGGTACTAGCAGCACAGGAAACTATTAGTTTCCTTCAAGTCCTTACTTAACCCTTGAAGCCCACGTCATCTAAAGCCTCAGACTTCAGTATATCATCCACTATTCACAGCTTCCTTGCTGACAATGAAACTGCGTCAAGGACCCTCTCCATAACTTGCAACACCTCATATTTTTGTAAGACAGATGGTACTTTCACCATCAGTCACACTGGAACTGGATGCAGCCAGATCGACGCACTCAGACTCACCAGTTTATAAATACAATTCCATATCTAACTGGATTGAACATAAGAAACAGGAGCAGGCCATTCAGCCCCTCAACTCCACCTTCCCGCACTATCCCCATATCCCCTAATTCCCTTCGTACCAATAATCTATCAAACTCAGCCTTGAATCTACTCAATGACTGAGCATCCACTGCTCTCTGGGTTAGAGAATTCCAAAGATTCACAACCCTCTGAGTGAAGAAATGTCTCCTCATCTCAGTCCCCTGTCCTGTGACTGTGACCCTATGTTCTAGGTTCCCTGGCCAGGAGGTAATAACCTTTCAGCATCTACCCGAGCAAGCCCCTTTGAATTTTATATATTTCAATGAGATCACCTCTCATTCTTCTAAACACTAGGGAATATAGATCCAGGTTATTCAACCTCTCCTCAGAGGAAGATCCCCTCTTCCCAGGAATCATTCCTGTACCTGTTTATACTTTCCCCTTCCCAGGACCGGAGGCACAAGCTGCTGGTAACAGTTCCCAGTCAAACTGTGAAATGGGGAAATGGAAACTGGAAACGCAATCAACTGCGTAGAAACTATTTGCACCACCGAGTTTTTAAAGAAACAGTCACGTGCAAAGACCCAGAACATCTTGTCAAACGATGTTTGTGATGGTGGGCTTGCTGACGGCTGCTGCTTTTCCGTCACTGTGCTGGAAAGCAAATTTAGACAGATTTAAAATAAACAAAATATAAAATCCCTTTTCCACAGCGATTTTCACAACCTCCGGACATCCCAAAGTGCTTTACAGCCAATGAAGCACTTTATGAAGTGTAGTCACTGTTGTAATGTAGGAAACGTGGCAGCCAATTTGTGCACAGCAAGATCCCACAAACAGCAATATCGATGATGGCCAGATCATCTGTTTTTAGTGATGTTGGTTAAGGGATAAATGTTGGTCAGGACACTGGGGGCGAACTCCCCGGCTCTTATTTGAAATAATGCCATTGGACTTCCATGCTCACCTGAGAGGGCAGATGCGATCTTGGTTTAATGTCTCATCGAAAGATAACACCTCTAGCAGTGCAGCACTCCCTCAGTACTGACCCTCCGTCAGTGAGACGCTTCCTCAGTACAGCCCCTCCGACAGTGCAGCACTCCCTCAGTACTGCACATTGGCCTGTTGGCCTGTATTAGGTACTCAAGGCTCGAGAGTGCGAGGCGAATCCACAACCTTTTGCAAGAGTGCCACCCACTGAGTCAGGGCCGATCCCAGCCCATCACTCTCGATGTGGCAGTGGGGGGGGGGGGGAAAATAGGTGAAAATGTGGCGGTGGGGAAGCGGTGGGCAGTAGGGGGAGGGGAGAGGAGGAAGTCGGGGAAGGGAGTGGGATTAGGGAAGGGGTTGGGAAATTGGAGTGGGGTATGGGACGAAGAGAAGGTGGGGATCAGAGGGGGTGGATAACAAAGGTGGGGGAGGGCATGGAGACAGGATGGGGAGGAATGGAGATAGGGTGGAGAGAGGGTGGAGGAAGGGATGGAGAGAGAGTGGGAGAGGGGATGGAAGAGTGGGGGAGGGAATGGAAAGAGAGTGGGGGAAGGGATGAAGAGATGGCGGGGGAGAGGATGGAGAGGGAGTGGGAGAGGGGATGGAGGGAGAGTGAGAAGGGAATGGAGAGAGGTGGGGAAGGGATGGAGAGAGGTGGGGAAGGGATGGAGAGAGGTGGGAAGGGATGGAGAGAGGGTGGGGCATGGGATGGAGAGAGGGTAGAGGGGATGGAGAGAGTGAGGGAGGGGATGGAGAGAGAGTGGGGCAGGGGATGGAGAGAGGGTGGAGGAGGGGATGGAGAGAGAGTGAGGGAGGGGATGGAGAGAGAGTGGGAAGGGGATGGAGAGAGAGTGGGAAGGGATGGAGAGAGGGTGGGAAGGGGATGGAGAGAGAGTGAAGGGGATGGAGAGAGAGTGGGAGAGGGATGGAGAGAGAGTGGGGGAGGGGATGGAAAGAGGGTGGGAAGGGGATGGAGAGAGACTGAGAAGCGGATGGAGAGAGAGTGGGGGAGGGGTGGAGAGAGAGTGAGAAGGGGACGGAGAGAAGGTGGGGAAGGGACGGAGAGAGGGTGGGGAAGGGGATGGAGAGAGGGTGGGGGAGGAGATGGAGAGAGGGTGGGGGAGGAGATGGAGAGAGGGTGGGTAGGGGATGGAGAGAGAGTGAGGGAGGGGATGGAGAGAGGGTGGGAAGGGGATGGAGAGGGAGTGGGGAGGATGGAGAGAGCGTGGGGAGAGGGTGGGAAGGGGATGGAGAGAGAGAGAAGGGGATGGAGAGAGGGTGGGGGTGGGGGAGGGGATGAAGAGAGGGTGGGGAGGGGATGGAGAGAGATTGGGAAGGGGATAGAGAGAGGGTGGGAAGGGGATGGAGAGAGGGTGGGGAAGGGATGGAGATTGAGTGAGAAGGGGATGGAGAGAAGGTGGGAAGGGCTGGAGAGAGAGTGGGGGAGGGGAGGGAGAGAGAGTGAGAAGGGGATGGAGAGAGGGTGGGAAGGGGTTGGAGAGAGGGTGGGGAAGGGATGGAGATTGAGTGAGAAGGGGATGGAGAGAAGGTGGGAAGGGCTGGAAAGAGAGTGGGGAAGGGGAGGGAGAGAGAGTGAGAAGGGGATGGAGAGAGGGTGGGAAGGGGATGGAGAGAGGGTGGGAAGGGGATGGAGAGAGGGTGGGAAGGGGATGGAGAGAGAGTTGGAAGGAGATGGAGAGAGGGTGGGAAGGGGATTGAGAGAGGGTGGGGAGGGGGAGAGAGAGTGGGGAGGGGATGGAGAGAGAGTGGGAAGGGGATGGAGAGAGGGTGGGGGAGGGGATGGAGAGAAGGTGGGAAGGGAATGGGGAGAGGGTGGGGAAGGGATGGAGAGAGGGTGGGAAGGGGATTGAGAGAGGGTGGGGAGGGGATGGAGAGAGAGTGGGAAGGGGATGGAGAGAGGGTGGGAAGGGGATGGAGAGAGGGTGGGGAAGGGATGGAGATTGAGTGAGGGGATGGAGAGAAGGTGAGAAGGGGATGGAGAGAGTGGGGGAGGGGAGGGAGAGAGAGTGAGAAGGGGATGGGGAGAGAGTGGGGGAAGGGCGGGAGAGAGAGTGGGTGAGGGGATTGAGAGAGAGTGGGGAAGGGATGGAGATTGAGTGAGAAGGAGATGGAGAGAGGGTGGGGGAGGGGATGGAGAGAGAGTGGTGAAGGGATGGAGTGAGAGTGAGAAGGGGATGGAGAGAGGGTGGGGGAGGGGATGGAGAGAGGGTGGAGGAGGGGATGGAGAGAGAGTGAGAAGCGGATGGAGCGAGAGTGGGGGAGGGGTGGAGAGAGAGTGAGAAGGGGATGGAGAGAGGGTGGGAAGGGGATGGAGAGAGGGTGGGGAAGGGATGGAGAGAGTGGGAAGGGGATGGAGAGAGGGTGGGAAGGGGATGGAGAGAGTGGGAAGGGGATGGAGAGAGGGTGGGAAGGGTTGGAGATTGAGTGAGGGGGTGGAGAGAAGGTGGGAAGGGCTGGAGAGAGTGGGGGAGGGGAGGGAGAGAGAGTGAGAAGGGGATGGAGAGAGAGTGGGTGAGGGGATGGAGAGAGGGTGGGGGAAGGGATGGAGAGAGAGTGAGAAAGGGATGGAGAGAGGGTGGGAGAGGGGATGGAGAGAGAGTGGGGAAGGGATGGAGATTGAGTGAGAAGGAGATGGAGAGAGGGTTGGGGAGGGGATGGAGAGAGGGTAGAGGAGGGGATGGAGAGAGTGAGGGAGGGGATGGAGAGAGAGTGGGAAGGGGATGGAGAGAGAGTGGGAAGGGATGGAGAGAGGGTGGGAAGGGGATGGAGAGAGAGTGAAGGGGATGGAGGGAGAGTGGGGGAGGGATGGAGAGAGGTGGGAAGGGATGGAGAGAGAGTGAGAAGGGGATAGAGAGAGGGTGGGGGAGGGGTGGAGAGAGAGTGGGAAGGGGATGGAAAGAGAGTGAAGGGGATGGAGGGAGAGTGGGGGAGGGGTGGAGAGAGAGTGAGAAGGGGATGGAGAGAAGGTGGGGAAGGGATGGAGAGAGGGTGGGGAAGGGATGGAGAGAGGTGGGAAGGGATGGAGAGAGGTGGGAAGGGATGGAGAGAGAGTGAGAAGGGGATGGAGAGAGGGTGGGGCAGGGGATGGAGAGAGGGTGGAGGAGGGGATGGAGAGAGAGTGAGGGAGGGGATGGAGAGAGGGTGGGAAGGGGATGGAGAGAGAGTGAAGGGGATGGAGGGAGAGTGGAGGAGGGGATGGAGAGAGAGTGAGGGAGGGGATGGAGAGAGAGTGGGAAGGGGATGGAGAGAGAGTGGGAAGGGATGGAGAGAGGGTGGGAAGGGGATGGAGAGAGAGTGAAGGGGATGGTGAGAGAGTGGGAGAGGGATGGAGAGAGAGTGGGGGAGGGGATGGAAAGAGGGTGGGAAGGGGATGGAGAGAGACTGAGAAGCGGATGGAGAGAGAGTGGGGGAGGGGTGGAGAGGGAGTGAGAAGGGGACGGAGAGAAGGTGGGGAAGGGACGGAGAGAGGGTGGGGAAGGGGATGGAGAGAGGGTGGGGAAGGGATGGAGAGAGGGTGGGGAAGGGGATGGAGAGAGGGTGGGGGAGGAGATGGAGAGAGGGTGGGGGAGGAGATGGAGAGAGGGTGGGTAGGGGATGGAGAGAGAGTGAGGGAGGCGATGGAGAGAGGGTGGGAAGGGGATGGAGAGGGAGTGGGAAGAGGATGGAGAGAGCGTGGGGAGAGGGGAAGGGGATGGAGAGAGAGTGAGAAGGGGATGGAGAGAGGGTGGGGGTGGGGGAGGGGATGAAGAGAGGGTGGGGAGGGGATGGAGAGCGATTGGGAAGGGGATAGAGAGAGGGTGGGAAGGGGATGGAGAGAGGGTGGGGAAGGGATGGAGATTGAGAAGGGGATGGAGAGAAGGTGGGAAGGGCTGGAGAGAGAGTGGGGGAGGGGAGGGAGAGAGAGTGAGAAGGGGATGGAGAGAGGGTGGGAAGGGGATGGAGAGGGTGAGAAGGGGATGGAGAGAAGGTGGGAAGGGCTGGAGAGAGAGTGGGGAAGGGGAGGGAGAGAGAGTGAGAAGGGGATGGAGAGAGGGTGGGAAGGGGATGGAGAGAGGGTGGGAAGGGGATGGAGAGAGGGTGGGAAGGGGATGGAGAGAGAGTTGGAAGGAGATGGAGAGAGGGTGGGAAGGGGATTGAGAGAGGGTGGGGAGGGGATGGAGAGAGAGTGGGAAGGGGATGGAGAGAGGGTGGGGGAGGGGATGGAGAGGTGGGAAGGGAATGGAGAGAGGGTGGGGAAGGGATGGAGAGAGGGTGGGAAGGGGATTGAGAGAGGGTGGGGAGGGGATGGAGAGAGAGTGGGAAGGGGATGGAGTGAGGGTGGGAAGGGGATGGAGAGAGGGTGGGGAAGGGATGGAGATTGAGTGAGGGGATGGAGAGAAGGTGAGAAGGGGATGGAGAGAGTGGGGGAGGGGAGGGGAGGGAGAGAGAGTGAGAAGGGGATGGGGAGAGAGTGGGGGAAGGGCGGGAGAGAGAGTGGGTGAGGGGATTGAGAGGGTGGGAGAGGGGATGGAGAGAGAGTGGGGAAGGCATGGAGATTGAGTGAGAAGGAGATGGAGAGAGGGTGGGGGAGGGGATGGAGAGAGAGTGGTGAAGGGATGGAGAGAGAGTGAGATGGGATGGAGAGGGTCGGGGAGGGGATGGAGAGAGAGTGGGGAAGGGATGGAGTGAGAGTGAGAAGGGGATGGAGAGAGGGTGGGGGAGGGGATGGAGAGAGGGTGGAGGAGGGGATGGAGAGAGAGTGAGAAGCGGATGGAGCGAGAGTGGTGGAGGGGTGGAGAGAGAGTGAGAAGGGGATGGCGAGAGGGTGGGAAGGGGATGGAGAGAGGGTGGGGAAGGGATGGAGAGAGAGTGGGAAGGGGATGGAGAGAGTGGGATGGGGATGGAGAGAGGGTGGGAAGGGGATGGAGAGAGTGGGAAGGGGATGGAGAGAGGGTGGGAAGGGTTGGAGATTGAGTGAGGGGGTGGAGAGAAGGTGGGAAGGGCTGGAGAGAGTGGGGGAGGGGAGGGAGAGAGAGTGAGAAGGGGATGGAGAGAGTGGGTGAGGGGATGGAGAGAGGGTGGGGGAAGGGATGGAGAGAGAGTGAGAAAGGGATGGAGAGAGGGTGGGAGAGGGTTGGAGAGAGAGTGGGGAAGGGATGGAGATTGAGTGAGAAGGAGATGGAGAGAGGGTTGGGGAGGGGATGGAGAGAGGGGGGAAGGGATGGAGAGAGGGTGGGGGAAGGGATGGAGAGAGAGTGAGAAAGGGATGGAGAGAGGGTGGGAGAGGGGATGGAGAGAGAGTGGGGAAGGGATGGAGATTGAGTGAGAAGGAGGTGGAGAGAGGGTGGGGGAGGGGATGGAGAGAGAGTGGGGAAGGGATGGAGAGAGAGTGAGATGGGGATGGAGAGGGTCGGGGAGGGGATGGAGAGAGAGTTGGGAAGGGTTGGTGGGGGAGGGGATGGAGAGAGGGTGGAGGAGGGGATGGAGAGAGAGTGAGAAGCGGATGGAGCGAGAGTGGGGGAGGGGTGGAGAGAGAGTGAGAAGGGGATGGCGAGAAGGTGGGGAAGGGATGGAGAGAGGGTGGGGAAGGAGATGGAGAGGGTGGAGGAAGGGATGGAGAGAGAGTGGAGGACGCGATGGAGAGAGAGTGGGAGAGGGGATGGAAGAGTGGGGGAGGGAATGGAAAGAGAGTGGGGGAAGGGATGAAGAGATGGCGGGGAGAGGATGGAGAGGGAGTGGGAGAGGGGATGGAGGGAGTGAGAAAGGGATGGAGAGAGGTGGGGAAGGGATGGAGAGAGGTGGGGAAGGGATGGAGAGAGGTGGGGAAGGGATGGAGAGAGGTGGGAAGGGATGGAGAGAGAGTGAGAAGGGGATGGAGAGGGTGGGGCAGGGGATGGAGAGAGGGTGGAGGAGGGGATGGAGAGAGAGTGAGGGAGGGGATGCAGAGATGGTGGGAAGGGGATGGAGAGAGAGTGGGAAGGGATGGAGAGAGGGTGGGAAGGGGATGGAGAGAGAATGAAGGGGATGGAGAGAGAGTGGGGGAGGGATGGAGAGAGAGTGGGGGCGGGGATGGAAAGAGGGTGGGAAGGGGATGGAGAGAGAGTGAGAAGCGGATGGAGAGAGAGTGGGGGAGGGGTGGAGAGAGAGTGAGAAGGGGATGGAGAGAAGGTGGGGAAGGGATGGAGAGAGGGTGGGGAAGGGGATAGAGAGAGGGTGGAGGAAGGGCTGGAGAGAGGGTGGAGGAGGGAATGGAGAGAGTGGAGGAGGAGATGGAGAGAGAGTGGGAAGGAGATGGAGAGAGCGTGGGGAGAGGGTGGGAAGGGGATGGAGAAAGAGTGGGAAGAGGATGGAGAGAGAGTGAGAAGGGGATGGAGAGAGGGTGGGGGTGGGGGAGGGGATGAAGAGAGGGTGGGGAGGGGATGGAGAGAGAATGGGAAGGGCATAGAGAGAGTGTGGGAAGGGGATGGAGAGAGGGTGGGGAAGGGATGGAGATTGAGTGAGAAGGGGATGGAGAGAAGGTGGGAAGGGATGGAGAGAGAGTGGGGGAGGGGCGGGAGAGAGAGTGAGAAGGGGATGGAGAGAGGGTGCGAAGGGGATGGAGAGAGGGTGGGAAGGGGATGGAGATTGAGTGAGAAGGGGATGGAGAGAAGGTGGGAAGGGCTGGAGAGAGAGTGGGGGAGGGGACGGAGAGAGTGTGAGAAGAGGATGGAGAGAGGGTGGGAAGGTGATGGAGAGAGGGTGGGGAAGGGATGGAGATTGAGTGAGAAGGGGATGGAGAGAAGGTGGGAAGGGATGGAGAGAGAGTGGGGGAGGGGAGGGAGAGAGTGGGGGAGGGGATGGTGATTGAGTGAGAAGGGGATGGAGAGAGGTTTGGGAGGGGATGGAGAGAGAGTGAGAAGGGGATGGAGAGAGGGTGGGAAGGGATGGAGAGAGGGTGGAGGAAGGGATGGAGAGAGAGTGAGAAGGGGATGGAGAGAGGGTGGGAGAGGGGATGGAGAGAGAGTGGGGAAGGGATGGAGATTGAGTGAGAAGGAGATGGAGAGAGGGTGGTGGAAGGGATGGAGAGAGAGTGAGAAGGGGATGGAGAGAGGGTGGGAGAGGGGATGGAGAGAGAGTGGAGGAAGGGATAGAGAGTGAGAAGGGGATGGAGAGAGGGTGGGAGAGGGGATGGAGAGAGAGTGGGGAAGGGATGGAGATTGAGTGAGAAGGAGATGGAGAGAGGGTGGGGGAGGGGATGGAGAGAGGGTGGGGGAGGGGATGGAGAGAGGATGGAGGAAGGGATGGAGAGAGAGTGAGAAGGGGATGGAGAGAGGGTGGGAGAGGAGATGGAGAGAGAGTGGGGAAGGGATGGAGATTGAGTGAGAAGGGGATGGAGAGATGGTGGGAAGGGATGGAGAGTGGGTGAGAAGGGGATGGAGAGAGGGTGGGGGAGGGGATGGAGAGAGTGGGGAAGGGATGGAGATTGTGAGAAGATGGAGAGAGGGTGGGGGAGGGGATGGAGAGAGGGTGGGGGAGGGGATGGAGAGAGGGTGGAGGAGGGGATGGAGAGAGAGTGAGAAGGGGATGGAGAGAGGGTGGGGGAGGGGATGGAGAGAGGGTGGAGGAGGGGATGGAGAGAGAGTGAGAAGGGGATGGAGAGAGGGTGGGGGAGGGTATGGAGAGAGTGTGGAGGAGGGGATGGAGAGAGGGTTGGGGAGGGGTTGGAGAGCAGGTGGGGAAGGGATGGAGATTGAGTGAGAAGGGGATGGAGAGAGGGTGGGAAGGGATGGAGAGAGGGTGGAGGAAGGGATGGAGAGAGAGTGAGAAGGGGATGGAGAGAGGGTGGGGGAGGGGATGGAGAGAGGGTGGAGGAGGGGATGGAGAGAGAGTGAGAAGGGGATGGAGAGAGGGTGGGGGCCGGGATGGAGAGAGGGTGGAGGGGATGGAGAGAGGGATGGGGAGGGGTTGGAGAGCAGGTGGGGAAGGGATGGAGATTGAGTGGGAAGGGGATGGAGAGAGGGTGGGAAGGAATGGAGAGAGGGTGGAGGAAGGGATGGAGAGAGAGTGAGAAGGGGATGGAGAGAGGGTGGGAGAGGGGATGGAGAGAGAGTGGGGAAGGGATGGAGATTGAGTGAGAAGGAGGGTGGGGGAGGGGATGGAGAGAGGGTGGGGGAGGGGATGGAGAGAGGGTGGAGGAGGGGATGGAGAGAGTGAGAAGGGGATGGAGAGAGGGTGGGGGAGGGTATGGAGAGAGGGTGGAGGAGGGGATGGAGAGAGAGTGAGATGGGGATGGAGAGGGTCGGGGAGGGGTTGGAGAGAGAGTGGGGAAGGGATGGAGAGAGAGTGAGAAGGGGATGGAGAGAGGGTGGGGGAGGGGATGGAGAGAGGGTGGAGGAGGGGATGGAGAGAGAGTGAGAAGGGGATGGAGAGGGTGGGGGAGGGTATGGAGAGAGGGTGGAGGAGGGGATGGAGAGAGAGTGAGAAGGGGATGGAGGGAGGGTGGGGGAGGGGATGGAGAGGGTGGGGGAGGGGATGGAGAGAGGGTGGAGGAGGGGATGGAGAGAGAGTGAGAAGGGGATGGAGGGAGGTTGGGGGAGGGGATGGAGAGTGGGTGGGGGAGGGGATGAAACAAATCTCTAGTCCAAGTGCCGGAATGACAGATTCAGGAAGTGAAACCTTTTGCTGAACATACGAATTAGGAGCAGGAATAGGCCACTTGGCCCTTCGACCTCCTCCGCCATTCAGTAAGTCCAATAATTGATTACTCCCCATTTCCACCTACCCCCGATCCTTTCACCCCTTTGCTTATCAAGAATCTATCTACCTTTGCCTTAAAAATATTCAAAGACTCTGCTTCCACCGGCTTTTGAGGAAGAGAATTCCAAAGACTCACGACCCTCTGAGAAACAATTTCCCCTCATCTCTGTCTTAAACGGGCAACCCCTTATTTTTAAACAGTGACCCCCTAGTTCGAGATTCTCCCACAAGGGGAAACATCCTTCCCACTTCCACCCTGTCAAAGCCCCTCAAGCTAAACAGTGTGGTGAACAACTTTTAAAATGTAATATTAGAAACAGGTTGTGATATTATTATTTAACCCATTTGTATCAAATTCCTTTTAACGTATGTCAAATGCCTAACATCCGTGTTAACACAGGAGACTGAGGAATCGGATTGAATTCATTAAAAAAGGAAAAGAAAGACTTGACTTTGTTTAGCACCTTTCAGAACCCCCAGATGTTCCAAAGTGCTTTCCAGCCAGTGAAGTCCTTTTGAAAATCACTGTTGAAATGTAGTAAACATGGCAGCCGATTTGCACAACGTAAGATCCCACAAACAGCAATGTGATAATGACCAGAGTTTTGTGATGTTGGTTTTCTCGTATTCTTATTCATAATAATTCACTAACGGTCGAGATTAATTCCATCTGGTTCTCTAATGTCCTTTAAGGAAGGAAATCTGCTGTCCTTAGCTGGTCTGGCCTACATGTGACTCCAGACCCACAACAATGTGGTTGACTCCTAACTGCCCTCTGAAATGGCCTAGCAAGCCACTCGGTTGTCAAGGGCAATTAGGGATGGGCAACAAATGCTGGCCTTGCCAGCGACACCCACATCTCATGAAATAATTTCAAAAAAATCCCATCAAAGAGTCACAACAAAAACAAGAAATGCTGGAACCACTCAGCGGGTCTGGCAGCATCTGTGGAAAGAGAAGCAGAGTTAACGTTTCGGGTCAGTGACCCTTCTTCGGAACCCATCAAAGAGTCTTCTCCCTTTCCAGTATCCATGGGAAGGCAGTGCCTTGTGGATGGACCAATGATGGGGGTGTGGGAGCTGAGTTTCTGGAGGCAGGAGGTCAGATGAGGAAACCTCCAGGAATACACCCAACCGGAAGGTAGCAACCTTTCTGGAAGGCACACTTGTAATTCTGTTTGGAAACTTGCTAAACACAATGGGGGTGGAATTGGATTTGGCAGGGGCACAAAACTAACAGGATTGTGTCTACCATCTCTTTATACGCCCGTCTGATACCCAGTTCCTTTAATGTTCCTATTGAATCTGTTTGTGTTTCTCCCAAAGTGGACTTTTAACCCCTGTTCTCTCTCTCACTGTGTGAAAGTGCTTAAGTTCGTTGGGGCAATGGGGTGTTCGAAACAAAGAACCAACGAAGATCATTCAAGGGCCTTCCTGCAAACATGTTGTCTCTTTATCCAAGACCCAGATTGTGACATGAGAAAAGGAGAGAGAGAGGTCAAACCACAAAGTCTTCCTGAGGTTGGAGCCAGGCATTCTGTTGCTTTGTCACTCAGTGCGTTGTGGAAGCTCTGCAGCTGTTCGCAATGCTTCCTCCCCACGACTCTGGCAGTGGTGACTCAGCAAAGGAGGAGACTTCCTCTTATTCCTTGCAATTACTGGACATTAACCAAGACAATGCAGCGCTCCCTCAATACTTCACCTCCAACAGTGCAGCACACTCTCAGTACTGACCCTCCAACAGTGCAGCACCCTCTCAGTACTGACCCTCCAACAGTGCAGCACCCTCTCAGTACTGACCCTCCAACAGTGCAACACCCTGTCAGTACTGACCCTCCAACAGTGCAGCACCCTGTCAGTACTGACCCTCCAACAGTGCAGCACCCTCTCAGTACTGACCATCCAACAGTGCAGCACCCTGTCAGTACTGACCCTCCAACAGTGCAGCACCCTCCCAGTACTGACCTTCCAACAGTGCAGCTCTCCCTCAGTACTGACTCTCCAATAGTGCAGCACCCTGTCAGTACTGATCCTCCAACAGTGCAGCACCTTCTCAGTACTGCCCCTCCAACAGTGCAGCACCCTCTCAGTACTGCCCCTCCAACAGTGCAGCACCCTGTCAGTACTGACCCTCCAACAGTGCAGCACCCTGTCAGTACTGACCCTCCAACAGTGCAGCACCCTCTCAGTACTGACCCTCCAACAGTGCAGCACCCTGTCAGTACTGATCCTCCAACAGTGCAGCACCCTCTCAGTACTGACCCTCCAACAGTGCAGCACCCTCTCAGTACTGACCTTCCAACAGTGCAGCTCTCCCTCAGTACTGACACTCCAACAGTGTTGCACCCTCTCAGTACTGACCCTCCGACAGTGCAGCACCCTCTCAGTACCGACCCCCCAACAATGCAGCACCCTGTCAGTATTGACACTCCAACAGTGCAGCACCCTGTCAGTACTGCCCCTCCAACAGTGCAGCACCCTCTCAGTACTGACCCTCCAACAGTGCAGTACCCTCTCAGTACTGACCTTCCAACAGTGGACTACCCTCTCAGTACTGCCCCTCCAACAGTGCAGCACCCTCTCAGTACTGAACCGCTGACAGTGCAGCATTCCCTGAGTACTGACCCTCCGACAGTGCAGCTCTCCCTCAGTACTGACCCTCCAACAGTGCAGCCGTCCCTCAGTACTGACCCTCCAACAGTGCAGCACCCTCTCAGTACTGACCCTCCAACAGTGCAGCACTCCCTCAGTACTGACCCTCCGACAGTGCAGCACTCCCTCAGTACTGACCCTCCAACAGTGCAGCACCCTCTCAGTACTGACCTTCCAACAGTGCAGCACCCTCTCAGTACTGACCTTCCAACAGTACAGCACCCACTCAGTACTGACCCTCTAACAGTGCAGCACTCCCTCAGTACTGACCCTCTAACAGTGCAGCACTCCCTCAGTACTGACCCTCTAACAGTGCAGCACTCCCTCAGTACTGGCACTGTGAGTGTCAGCCTGGATTATGTGCTCAAATCTCGGGAGTGAGGTTTGAATCGACAATCTTCTGACTTGGAGGCAAATTTGCTGCCCACTGAGCCACAGCTGACACTTACTAATTTCTGCACCTTGCTATATAATCAAACATTCACCAATTGAAAAAATACAGAGACAGTATGTCAACGTGGCATCTTTTACTGAATCTTAATCAATAGTAAAACAGCGCAGGCAAACACAAACAGGAGACAGAAAGAGTAAACAGCATTCCCTCACCAGAGGTCTCAGTGACAATTCTTCTATAGTTGCAGCTGCTAATCCTCTGAGGTCTGGTATTATTATTTCATCCACGTAGTTGCGGTATTAATTCCACAATGGGGAAAAGTTGTAATTCAATCAGCTGTGACCAGCTAAGGAACTGGTATCAATTTGTCAAGCATCCCAAACTGTTTGCACTTAAATGCTGTAAACTCATTTACAAAAGACACAAAGACATGCAGGAGTTATGTGTAGCATAACATTGCTGGGGATTCAGGAGACAATCCTGATTTGCATTGGCAGAAGAGGAAGAGGGAGAGAGAATATTGAAAGACGGAGAAAGCAGAAGAGGTAAGATTGAGCTGAGCTGCTGTCATTGTGGGATCCGATTTTCTACCTGATATGGTTTTATTTGTAAATTAACCCTTCAGTCTTTCACACCATTGCATGCGTTTAAACCACACATTGACAGGCAGTGTTGAAAGAGACAGTCAGTGTCTTTGCGAAAAATTGTGTGGAAACTTCTTGTTTTGCCCTTTCAGGAAATAGATAGTCAAATGTCTTTCCTGCCACAACAATGTGCACACGTTTCAATATGACCGTATGGTTGTAAACCAAGGGGCCTTTACAGACAGCATTACTAATGCAGTCCCCATTTTCAGGTTGTACAGGCTCCTGTCTGGTTTTTGTATTATACCAGCACCTGAAGCCATAAGCTTACTCCCAGTGCACACACACCAGACCTACTAATATTGACCCATTATTTGGCAAAGATGCATGCGTGATCTAATATAACCATGATGTCCAACCACTAGTTGATGGGGAGTCCTTTTGGGCCTCCTTATCTCGAGAGACAATGGATACGTGCCTGGAGGTGGTCAGTGGTTTGTGAAGCAGCGCCTGGAGTGGCTATAAAGGCCAATTCTGGAGTGACAGGCTCTTCCACAGGTGCTGCAGAGAAATTTGTTTGTCTGGGCTGTTGCACAGTTGGCTCTCCCCTTGCGCCTCTGTCTTTTTTCCTGCCAACTACTAAGTCTCTTCGACTCGCCACAATTTAGCCCTGTCTTTATGGCTGCCCGCAAGCTCTGGCGAATGCTGGCAACTGACTCCCACGACTTGTGATCAATGTCACACGATTTCATGTCGCGTTTGCAGACGTCTTTATAGCGGAGACAGGGACGGCCGGTGGGTCTGATACCAGTGGCGAGCTCGCTGTACAATGTGTCTTTGGGGATCCTGCCATCTTCCATGCGGCTCACATGGCCAAGCCATCTCAAGCGCCGCTGACTCAGTAGTGTGTATAAGCTGGGGGTGTTGGCCGCTTCAAGGACTTCTGTGTTGGAGATATAGTCCTGCCACCTGATGCCAAGTATTCTCCGGAGGCAGCGAAGATGGAATGAATTGAGACGTTGCTCTTGGCTGGCATAGGTTGTCCAGGCCTCGCTGCCGTAGAGCAAGGTACTGAGGACACAGGCCTGATACACTCGGACTTTTGTGTTCCGTGTCAGTGCGCTATTTTCCCACACTCTCTTGGCCAGTCTGGACATAGCAGTGGAAGCCTTACCCATGCGCTTGTTGATTTCTGCATCTAGAGACAGGTTACTGGTGATAGTTGAGCCTAGGTAGGTGAACTCTTGAACCACTTCCCGAGCGTGGTCGCCAATATTGATGGATGGAGCATTTCTGCCGTCCTGCCCCATGATGTTCGTTTTCTTGAGGCTGATGGTTAGGCCAAATTCATTGCAGGCAGCCGCAAACCTGTCGATGAGACTCTGCAGGCACTCTTCAGTGTGAGATGTTAAAGCAGCATCGTCAGCAAAGAGGAGTTCTCTGATGAGGACTTTCCGTACTTTGGACTTTGCTCTTAGACGGGCAAGGTTGAACAACCTGCCCCCTGATCTTGTGTGGAGGAAAATTCCTTCTTCAGAGGATTTGAACGCATGTGAAAGCAGCAGGGAGAAGAAAATCCCAAAAAGTGTGGGTGCGAGAACACAGCCGTTTCACACCACTCAGGATAGGAAAGGGCTCTGATGAGGAGCCACCATGTTGAATTGTGCCTTTCATATTGTCATGGAATGAGGTGATGATACTTAGTAGCTTTGGTGGACATCCAATCTTTTCTAGTCGTCTGAAGAGACCACGTCTGCTGATGAGGTCAAAGGCTTTGGTGAGATCAATGAAAGCAATGTAGAGGGGCATCTGTTGTTCACGGCATTTCTCCTGTATCTGACGAAGGGAGAACAGCATGTCAATGGTCGATCTCTGCACGAAAGCCACACTGTGCCTCAGGGTAGACGCGCTCGGCCAGCTTCTGGAGCCTGTTCAGAGCGACTCGAGCAAAGACTTTCCCCACTATGCTGAGCAGGGAGATTCCACGGTAGTTGTTGCAGTCACCGCGGTCCCCTTTGTTTTTATAGAGGGTGATGATATTGGCATCGCGCATGTCCTGCGGTACTGCACCCTCGTCCCAGCACAGGCATAGCAGTTCATGTAGTGCTGAGAGTATAGCAGGCGTGGCACTCTTGATTATTTCAGGGGTAATGCGGTCCTTCCCAGGGGCTTTTCCGCTGGCTAGAGAATCAATGGCATCACTGAGTTCCGATTTGGTTGGCTGTATGTCCAGCTCATCCATGACTGGTAGAGGCTGGGCTGCATTGAGGGCGGTCTCAGTGACAGCATTCTCCCTGGAGTACAGTTCTAGGTAGTGCTCAACCCAGCGGTCCATTTGTTTGCGTTGGTCAGTGATTATGTCCCCCGATTTAGATTTGAGGAGGGCGATCTTCTTGATGGTTGGCCCAAGAGCTCTCTTCATGCCATCATACATTCCTCTGATGGGGAGTACAGATGTGGTTAATTGTACTTCTGATTAGTAAATGAGTTACTGATCATGTGATCTCAACACTCGTGTCCCCGCAGTTCGAGTGCATGTGAACTTTAATTTTTATGTGTTTGTTGGTAAAATGGTGACAGGAGAAGCTGAGTGTGTTAATTGTACATTATACTTAATTGGCTGCAGGTGATGTACATTAGCTGGAGATTCACTTGAGCCCCTATAAAAAGGAACAGATTGAAACTGTGGCTAATATAATGTAAACAGAAAATGCTAGAAATACTCAGTAGTTCAGGCAGCATCTGTGGAGAGAGAAGCAGAGTTACATTTCAGGTCTGTGACCTTTCATCGGAACTGAAATGTTAACTCTGTTTCTCTCTTCACAGATGCTGCCTGACCTGCTAAGTGTTTCCAGAATATTGTTTTTTATTTCAGATTTTCAGCATCTGCAGTATTTTGCTTCTGAAACTGTGGCTGCTGAATTAGGAGGTGCATGTTTGTAATTGTGAATCTCTGTAAATAAACATAAAAGTGTGTAAGGATTGGCTCCAGTTCTATCTTTCACCACCCACCTTTCTTGAATAGAACAGTGTGCAAATGTTTTTTGATCATTGTGGCTGCTTTTCTTCCATGGTTACTGAATGGTGGGAGCTGTTTATGAAGTAAATCTATATGGGTGAACTACATTTACCTGCATTGTGTGTGAGATGTTTTCCACTAAAATAAATCCATAATGATAAAACTGACATTGTCTCCTCATCTGGTGCTGATCTGGGCAGCACTGCAGCCTGACATCGCAGCAACAGAAGCGACAGAGGAATAGGATTGTCCTGCAGCCTCTAGGAATTAAAGATTAATCTTCCAGGACACTGCTGCAAACAAAACCCATGAGAAAATTCATCGAGGCATTAAAATAAATCAGGCGTGATTGCATTTTTAAATCTTTTTATTAGAATCATAGAATGGTTACAGCACAGAAGGAAGCCATTCGGCCCATCATTGTTGGCTCTCTGTAGGAGCAACTCACCTAGTCCCACTGACCCGCCCTTTTCCCTGTAGCCTTGCAAATTTTTTCCCTTCGGATAATTATTCACCACACTCTCAATCAGCGCTTTCCAGATTCAAATCACTCAGTGCCTAAAAATATTTTTCCTCATGTCACTGTTGTTTCTTTTGCCAATCACCTTAAATCGGTGTCCTCTGGTTCTGGATCCTTCAGCCAATGGGAACAGTTTCTCTCGATCTACTCTGTGCAGACCCTTCACGATTTTGAATACCTCTATCAAACCTCCACTCAACCTTCTTTTCTCTAAAGAGAACAGCCTCAGTTTCTCCAATCTATCCTTGTAACTGAAGTTCCTCATCCCTGGAACCATTCTCCTGAATATTTCTGCACCCTCTATAAAGCCTTCACATCCAACCTAAAGTGTGGTATCCAGAATTGGACACAATACTCCAGTTGAGGCTGAACCAGTGTTTTATAAAAGTTCACAATAATTTCCTTGCTTTTGTACTCTACTTATAAAGCCCTGAATCTCGTGTGCCATTATAAAAATATTGGAGATGGAATAAAAAGGCTGTTTGATTGACCATCCAATCAGATAGTGAAGAGTCTGTTTGATTTCTGATTGGATGTGCGAATGTAGGGCGACATGAGGATGGGTGTGTCAGGTGACCAATGGCAGTGGGTGGGGGAGGGCAGTTGGTGGGAGGTCATGTGATGAAACCTCCAGGAAGACGTCCAGTCAGAGTTGGTAATGCGAGCTCACCAAGCAAAGATGGAGTAACACAGACATGCGATTCCTCAGGATGGGGGTCTACAATCTCAGAAATATACAGCAGGGGAAATGAATGAAAGAGACAGGTTCTATAAATTAGATCCTGGTAAAGAGTTCTGCACTTGAACACCTAAAATTAAGAGACAGCGGTTTAAGCCATGGGTTCAGTAGCATAGTGGTTGTTACTGGACTAATAACCCAGAGGGCGGACTAATGATCTCGAGACATGACTTCAAATCCTACAGTGGCAGCTAGGGAATTTGTATTCTAAATAAATAAAATCCGCAATTATAAGCTAGCCCCAGTAATGGTGACTATGAAACTACTGATTGATGTAAAAAAAAAACTGATTCACTAATGTCATTTAGGGAAGGAAATCTGCTGGCCTTCCTCAGTCTGGCCTACATGTGACTCCAGACCCACCGCAATGTGGTTGACTCTTAACTGCCCTCTGAAATAGCCTAGCAAGCCATTCAGTTAGATTCAAGACGGTGGCTCACCACCAACTTCACAACTTGCATTTCTATAGCACCTTTCACAACTTCAGGATGTCGTAAAACATTTCACAGTCAATGAAGTACTTCTGAAGTGTAGTCACTTTTGTAATGTAGGAAACATGGCAGCCAATTTGCGCACGGCAAGATCCCACAAACAGCAATGTGATAATGATCAGAACACCTGTATTTTTAGTGATGGTGGTTAGAGATATTTTCCATCTCCTGCTACCTGTCTCTGACCAGTGAGAGGAAATGGACAGAAAAGAATAAAATACTAATCAACGAGACAGGCCCTTCATGACCACTCATTCAAACCTCCACTCGCTGTGCTCCAATCGTCAACTGCCTGAATTTTCCAATCCCCTCCTGCCTGACAAAAAACAATTTCAAAGCCCAAGAAAGATTAAACTTAGTGTGATATTTGTACTGCACTTGTCTTCATTGCTGTGCCCAGAGTCTTGGTGTAACCACACACCCAACATCAAAGTTTGGTTGGGAACATTTGGTTATCTGTTAATGCCCATTATCCACCATAAGGGTTCCGAACTCTGGATGTATTCCTGGACATTTCATCACATGACCACTTGACTGCAAACACCCGGCCCCACGCTCCTACCATTGGTTGCCTGACACATCCATCTTCACAGGGCCTTGCCTTTGCAGCTAATCGGAAAGCAAACAATTCCCAATTGGATGATTCCTGACTGTCAGGCTCACAGCAATGTTTTCCCCATTCGCAATATTTTTACTTTTAATAAATTAAAGTCTTCAAAGAAATTTAATAAAAAACACATCTCCTTTAATGCTGCCGTTGATTTTCCTCCCAGCTGTTGCTCACAGCAGTGTCCTAGAGATTAATCGTCAATTCCTGGAGACTCCAGGGCAATCGGGGAGGGTTGGTAACCTTAATTTTGGAGGATAATGCAGGTTTGACTGCATAAATAATGAGGGGCCTAGAGAGAGTGGACAGGAAGGACCTGTTTCCCCTTGCGGAGAGGTCAATTACCAGGGGGCACAGATTTAAGGTGATTGGTAGAAGGATTAGAGGGGACATGAGGAGAATCTTTTTCACCCAGAGGGTGGTGGGTGTCTGGGGACTGTAACCGGCAAGGCTATGGACCAGGTGCTGGAAGGTGGAATTAGATTGGGCGGCTAGTTTTTCCAGCCAGCATGGACAAGGTGGGCTGAATGGCCTCCTTCTGTGCCATAATTTTTCTGTGGTTCTATAAGTTGGTCAAAGAGAGTATCCCATGCATCGCTCCCACATACACAGTCCTGTGATTAAACTGCTTTTGTCATTGTGCCACGTGGGTGTCAAGAAGGCTGTCTTGCCGGAACAGCGTTTATCTCACACAAACGCACATCCTCTTCCTGTTTCTCAGCTTTAATTTCCTTCAGTAGGGGCAGCATTGTCCGCCAGCTCCGCTCTGTTATAGGGCAAAAAACAGCAAAGATTCAACTGTGGAGAAATGGAGTGAGCAGAACCCCTTTCAATTTCCCAATGGTGAATATTATCGATGCATTGAAGGGGAAGCTGGATAAACACATGAGGGAGAAAGGAATAGAAGGATATACTTTTAGGGTGAAATGAAGGTGGGGGGGGTGGGGCGGTGGGTGGGAGGTGGCTCATGTGGAGCAGAAACACCAGCACGGACCTGTTGGGCCAAATGGCCTGTTTCTGTGCTGAACATTCTCTGTAATTCTATGCAATATTCCGTAGGGTGGAGGTGAAAGCTGTGTTCCACCTGACCCAACAGGTTAGCTTAAAATTACCCCTGTTAATTCTTCATCGAAACCCCTCCCTCTGATACATTAACTCATCAAAACCCCTCCCTCTGGTACACTAACTCAGTCCAAGCCCCTCCCTCTGGTACACTAACTCGGTCCAGGCCCCTCCCTCTGGTACACTAACTCGGTCCAAGCCCCTCCCTCTGGTACACTAACTCAGTCCAAGCCCCTCCCTCTGGTATACTAACTCGGTCCAAGCCCCTCCCTCTGGTATACTAACTCGGTCGAAGCCCCTCCCTCTGGTACACTAACCCGGTCCAAGCCCCTCCCTCTGGTACACTAACTAGGTCCAAGCTCCTCCCTCTGGTACACTAACTCGGTCCAAGCCCCTCCCTCTAGTACAGTAACTCGGTCCAAGCTCCTCCCTCTGGTACACTAACTCGGTCCAAGCCCCTCCCTCTAGTACAGTAACTCGGTCCAAGCCCCTCCCTCTGGTACACTAACCTGGTCGAAGCCCCTCCCTCTGGTACACTAACCCGGTCCAAGCCCCTCCCTCTAGTACAGTAACTCAGTCCAAGCCCCTCCCTCTGGTACACTAACCCGGTCCAAGCCCCTCCCTCTAGTACACTAACTCAGTCCAAGCCCCTCCTTTTGGATTGTGGCAAATGCAGAATCCTAGGTAGTAACCAACAGCCAGCTGCTTCATGGGTCTGTGTGTTAGTACATGAGCCAGTTTCTGTTGGTGCCCAATCAAGCCATGGAGATGCTGAGCCCTCAGGGTCACTCTCTGACCCTCTGCTGCTGGTGTCTGAGAGCGTATCATCCAACAACTGAACTATCCACATGTACGGAGCCAATTTGTGCCAAGACATGGTCACGATATGTTGATCAGACAAAAAGTGGGTAATGGAATATACAACAACAACTTGCACTTATATAGGGACATTAATGTAGGAGAACCTCCCATGGTGCTTCACAGCAGCGTAATCAATAAAAGAAAAATGGAAAAAAATATTAGCATTAGGTTTGACAGGGTGGAGATGTTTCCACTTGTAGCGGAGTCCAGAACTGGGGGTCATAAATATCAGACAGTCACTAATAAATCCAATCGGGAATTCCGGAGAACCTTTTTTTCCCCCAGAGAGTGGTGAGAATGTGGAACTCGCTACCACAGGGAGAGGTTGAGGTGAATAGTATCGATACATTTAATTTTTATTTATTTATTTAGAGATACAGCACTGAAACAGGCCCTTTGGCCCACCAAGTAGGGAGAAACGAAGTGGGGGTGTCGGAGGAGGCTTGTGTGGAACAGAAACACCAGCATGGACCTGTTTGGCTGAATGGCCTGTTTCTGTGCAGTAAATTCTCTGTAATTCTATTTAAGGAAGGGGTGGGACCAAAAGTTTGGCCCAAAGATGGGAGGCTTTAAGGAGGGTCTTAAAGGAGGAGTGGTTGGAACATTGATTCGTTATCCTAGCAGTGCAGTTGGAAATCGGTAATATTCCAATATGGGGCAGTGTAACTGCTGCTGTCTCTCACCCCGGTGAGCTAATTTCCCTCTGCTATTCGTGTTCCTTCTGACTATCTGAGAGTTTCCTGGTTCTTCGTTGATGAGTCCAAGGTTTCTGTTCCATCTCGTCCAGTTAACTTCATCGACCCTATAGAGGACAGCATGGGACAATTTCCTATTATTGTTAAATTTCTGCATCCTGGACCCAGCAGTACCCTCACCTCCCTCCCCTGCACAGGAATGAGCTCTAATCAGTGCAGGTTGATGCTTATTGTACCCAACAAATAAACGTCAAATGTAACAAAAAAGTGAGAATCCACTGCAGTTGAATGATTGTGTCAGGGGCTCAAGGAATCCTTTAAGAATGAATATTAATCCCAGAAAAAGGGTATAACAATGACTTGCATTTGTATAGCATCTTTCATGATTGAGATTGTTAGAATTTTGTAGGATAAGTTTATCGAGGGGATTTGGAGCAAAGATGGAAAACTGGAGTTGAGGTACAGATCAGCTATAATCTAACTGAATGTTGGAACAGATTTGAGGGGCTGAATGGCCTCCTCCTGTTCCTATGTGCCTTATTGTGTGGCATCATAAGGGTCTGTGCCCAGGGGCACTGCCATGACCAAGAAATCAGTAGGTTCCTTTAAGAAGCATTTCTCAAGGGCCTTTCACACCCTCAGGACGTCTCAAAGCGCTTTACAGCCAGTGAAGTATTTTTTAAAGTAATTTCACTGTTGTAATGTGACAGCCAATTTGTGCACAGCAAGATCCCACAAACAGCAATGAAATAAATGACCATATAATCTGTTTTTTTAGTGGTTGACTGAGGGATAAATATTGGCCAGGACACCAGGAGGAGCTTCCCTGCTTTTCTTTGAAACAGCGGCTGTGGGATCTGCGACGTCCACCTGAGAGGGCAGACAGGGCCTCGATTTAAAATCTCAGCCAAAAGACGGCGCCTCTGACAGTGCAGCACTCCCTCAGTACTGCGCTGGGAGTGTCAACGTGGATTAATCTGCTGAAATCTTGAACAATGCGACCTTCTGAGGCAGAGTGCTACCAAATGATCCACAGTTGACACAGCAACACTTTTAGGACGGCGTTATTGGGACTTTGAGGAGTGGATATGAGGGTTTGAGGCTGGTTTCGGACTTCCCCAACTGACACAAAGTAATCACTTTGGGGAGAACTTTGTGTAGTGATTTCAGAAAGCTATCAATTTATATTTGTAGCAAATTTGGAACATGAATGACTTTAAAATCTCGCCACAGATTGCGAGCAGTTCTTGCCCAGTTTTGTAACCCTCCTTTATTGACACTGTCAAACTAGAGCATTTGCACTGGTCTACACTCAAATTTCCAGAGTGAAGGTTGGAGTCTGCTGCGTCCCAGTCTGACTCCACTTTACCTAAAGCACCATCTCTGGTCTTCTTTTCCATCGAATGTAAGCCTGACATTCAGAGGCTCTCCCGAACGGAACCTCACTTTCAGAAACTTAGGCAGACTTTTCTCCAAATCCAGAATTGTGATTGCTCGCTGAAAAATAGTCAGGTGAAATTAAAAAAAATTAGTTAAAATTAAACTGGCAATTTCACTCAGTGAGGGTATAATGACTTATGAGAAATGGAGAAGTCAAATTGGAACCATGAAGTTGGCATTAAAAAACCCATTGGGAGCTTTATCCTGTATCTAACCCCCGTGCTGTACCTGTCCTGGGAGTGTTTGATGGGGACAGTGTAGAGGGAGCTTTACTCTGTATCTAACCCCGTGCTGTACCTGTCCTGGGAGTGTTTGATGGGGACAGTGTAGAGGGAGCTTTACTGTGTATCTAACCCTGTGCTATACCTGTCCTGGGAGTGTTTGATGGGGACAGTGTAGAGGGAGCTTTACTCTGTATCTAACCCCGTCCTGTACCTGTCCTGGGAGTGTTTGATGGGACAGTGTAGAGGGAGCTTTACTCTGTATCTAACCCCGTGCTGTACCTGTCTTGGGAGTGTTTGATGGGGACAGTGTAGAGGGAGCTTTACTCTGTATCTAACCCCGATACTGTACCTGTCCTGGGAGTGTTTAATGGGGACAGTGTAGAGGGAGCTTTACTCTGTATCTAACCCCGTGCTGATTTTGGAGAAGAGGGGAGGGAACTGGCAGGTAGAGAAATCCTTACCTGAAGTTTCCAGACACTCTTACTGTCCTTGGAAATTGTCTCCACTGTTTTGCTCATCAATGCAATTAACAGATTGAGGAGGAGGATGTACGTCAGGATGACGTACGATATTAGCAGGAAGATGAAGACCTCTTTGAATCTGTAATTCTTGGTGAACTCCAGGTCTCCCATCCCGATGGTGAACCGGAACAGCTCCAAGAAGGTTGACTGAAAATTCTTGTATGTGGTATCCTTGTCACATCCTGGTTTGGTGTTATTGTAAACACGATCTTCGATAAGCACTACCAGAGCTGCATGGAGAAGGTCAAAGGGTTGAGAGGGCATGTCTGAGATTACCAGGTGACCTCACATTCCCGCAGCAGCCCCTAGTGTATCACAGGCAGGGTCGCTAACGCTGGTTAGATGTATCCCTGGAGGTTTTATTCCATGATTGTTGCCTCCTATCACCCACTGCTCCCACTACTCCCCCCATTGGCCACCCATGATCGTGAATCTCCACTACCCCCCTCCCCACAGCCAATCTGAAAGTAAATAGACTCTTTGTGACAGGATTGGATCAGTCAGGCAAACCATCATTTTCCCCAATCTCCAATATATTTATAATCAATAAAAAAACATGTTCAATGAAAATGAAAAGGATGCACAATTTATTTTACCCCTATGACCATTTCTCCCGGCCTTCTCATCAGAGTCCAGGAGATTCATTTTTAAGTCCTGAAGTCTCCAGGGCAATCCTGGAGGGTTGGTAACCCCTAACCACAACCCGCCCATGCAGACACACTTGGGTGACCACATAAAGCTGTTAAAAAGCAGATGGGATCCTCAGTTTATTAATAGAGGAATAGAGGACGAAAGCAGGGAAGTTATGCTAAACCTTTATAAATCACTGGTTAGGCCTCAGCTGGAGTGTTGTGTCCAATTCTGGGGATCACATTTCCGGAAGAATGTCAAAACCTTGGGAATTTACCAGAATGGTACCAGGTGCAAGGGGCTTCAGTTATGTGGAGGGACCAGAGAAGCTAGGGTTGTTAGAGCAGAAAAGGTTTTGAGAGAGTTGATAGAGGTGTTCAAAATCATGAAGGGTTTTGATGGAGTAAATAAGGAGCAACTATTTCCACTGGCAGGAGGGTTGGTAGCCAGAGGACACAGATGTAAGGTAATTGGTGTAGACAGCCGGGACGAGTTTGGGAGCTAGCCAGCATTGGAGGAGTAAACGGGTTGGTGCCACATGGCATTGTGCCCTGCGGTGTGACTTGCTCCACTTTGACCGGCCGGGCACTGTGTCATTTTAATTGCTTCCTTCCGCAAATATAGGATGAGCCAGATACAATAAAACTCACCAGCTCCAAATCCAAAGAGGAACACTGCATACACAAGAAGAAAGCTCATAATATCCGTCAGGAAAATCTGCAGCAAACACATGAAACAGTTTAATCAGCTGATGGAAACACATTTGTAAGATGTTTGCTCATGCTGCTACTCACAAATGCACCAGGGATGTGTACACCCAAACACCTGTATGTGTGCAAACACTAACAGTCCCATCGTGTGCACATGTGTACTCACACAATACATCAGTATACACACACACACAAACACACATGTATGCCTATGTCCACATGTACAGCATGTAAACAAACGTGTGTACACACACAAACACACTAGTATGCACACACACACTGACACTTGCACAAAAACACTCACACTTGCACACCAACACACTTTGCTCACAACAAATAAGTGTGCGTACATTACATTTTTGCATCATTTGACAGTTGTTCTGAGGGAGTCAACAGCACAGAATGGACACTGGGCTGGGGGACTTCAAACTGCATCAGCAAGAGTGGCTCATTAGTATCACCACTGACTGAGTCCTGATGGACAAGGCTGCCATTCAGGGCCTGCACCAGGCGATAAGAGAACCAACATTAGGAAGTAACTTCCTACGATTCTGGACTCTTACACATCTCCGATTTCCATCGCTCCACCATTGGCGGCCGTGCCTTCAGCTGCCTGGGCCCCAAGCTCTGAAATTCCCTTCCTAAACCTCTCCGTCTCTCTCTCTCTCTCTCTCCTCCTATAAGATGCTCCTTAAAACCTACCTCTTTGACCAAGCTTTTGGGTCACCTGGCCTAATGTCTCCTCGTGTGGCTCGGTGTCAAATTTTGTTTGATGACACACCTGTGAAGCGCCTTGGGACATTTTACTATGTTAAAGCTGCTATATAAATGCACATTTTTGTTGCAGTATTGCACTTACTTTTTGCATCATGACACTATAGATGCCCATTCGCTGGAAGCCCCGTGTGTAATAGAGTAAATTGATCCAGCCTATTGCCAGTCCGATCACCATAAATCCCACGTATTCTTCCCTTCCTGTTACATACAGCACAGAGGAGGCCAGTAACAACAGTGCCTGGAGAAAGCTGCAAAGAACAGACAGATGCAGCTCTTTATGAAAACAGTCCAGTTTATGAGTGGTTTTTAACTGCGATTCTGCAGTTCCCCCATCCCGAGCCAGCAGGGTGCACTGTTCTCACCAAAAGAGTTACCAGCCCTCCAACTGCAAATGAGATTCGCCCTGGGGTGGCATCACAAAACAGGTGGCAGGGAATCGACCTCCATACCTCTGGTTTCAGGAGAGGCTGGTGGCAGACAGGATCCCAGGGGCAGGAAGAGGCCCATATTAGTGTTTCTCCAGGCCCCAGCAGGCAACCTCAAGCCTCCACTATCCTGGGCTTTTCCCCTTGCCCCATCCCCAGCCTCGATTCCCATCATACTCCTCTACATTATCAACCCACCCCCGCCAATTTACTGCAATGTCTGTTCCTTCGAGGATGCAACATGGATTCACCAGAATGATCCTGGGGCTAAAAGGGTTAAATTATGAGGACAGGTTGCACAGACCAGGCTGATATTCCCTTGAGTATAGAAGATTAAGGGATGATCGAATTGAAGTGTTTAAGATGATTAAAGGAGTTGATGGGGTCGATCGAGAGAAACTATTTCCTCTGGTGGGGGGAGTCCAGAACAAGGGGGCAGAACCTTAAAATTGGAGCCAGGCTGTTCAGGGGTGATGTTAGGAAACACTTCTTCACATAAAGGGCAGTGGAAAGACTGAAATCTGATCAATTGAAAATTTCAAAACTAAGATTGATAGAGTTTTGTTGGGCAAAGATATTAAGGGTTATGGAACAAAGGCAGGGAGATGGAGTTAAGATACAGATCAGCTGCGGTCTAACAGGCTCGAGGGGCTGAATGGCCTCCACTGATTTGTATACATTCATGGGATGTGGGCGTTGCTGGCAAGGCCAGCATTTATGTCCCATCCCTAATTGCTCTTGAGAAGGTGGTGTTGAGCTGCCTTCTTGAACAGCTGCAATCTGTGTGGTGAAGGTAATAAAAACAAGAAATGCTGGACATACTCAGCAGGTCTGGCAGCATCTGTGAAGAGAGAAGCAGAGTTAACGTTTCAGGTCAGTGACCCTTCATCAGAACTGGCAAATATTAGAAATGTGAAAGGTTATAAGCAAATAAAGTGGGGATGGGGCAAGTGATAACAAAGGAGAAGGTGTAAATAGGACAAGGTCACAGAATAGCTGACCAGAAGGTCATGGAGCAAAGGCAAACAATATGTTAATAGTGTGTTGAAAGACAAAGCATTAGTACAGATAGGGTGTTAACGGACTGAATATTGAACAGCCGCAAGTACAAACATGAAAAAAAAAATGGGTAAGCAAACTGAACAAACTAAGATGAAATAAAATAAAATAAACACAAAAAATATATATATATAAAAAAGGAAAAAGAAAAAAATAACTTTTGTGTTTATTTTATTTGCTGGAATTCAGAAAAGTAAGAGGCGACTGGATTGAAACATGTAAGATCCTGAGGGGTCTTGACAGGGTGGATGTGGAAAGGATGTTTCCCCTTGTGGATGAATCTCGAACTAGGGGTCACTGTTTAAAAATAAGGGGTCGCTCATTGAAGACAGAGATGAGGAGAAACTTTTTCTCTCAGAGGGTCGAGAGTTTTTGGAACTCTCTTCCTCAAAAGGCGGTGGAAGCAGAGTCTTTGAATATGTTTAATGCAGAGGTAGATAGATTCTTGATAAGCAAGGGGGTGGAAGGTTATCGGGAGTGGGTGGAAATGTGAAGTAATCAGTTCAGCCATGAACTTATTGAATGGCGGAGCAGGCTCGAGAGGCCTACTCCTGCTCCTAATTCGTATGTTCGTATGTCAATATGATGATATATTTCTGAGTCAGAATGGTATGTAACCTGTTCCTATGTAACAGGCTCAAGGGGCTGAATGGCCTCCATTTGTTCCCACATCCCTTTGTCCGTCCAACATCTTGCCCCCCAGCCCCACCCTCCATGTCATTCCTGCAGGCGGGTGACCCATTAAAATGAGGATCAGGAATTTGGATAGCCTGGGTCTCACTCTGCTGTCATTATGGGCGCTTTACCAACCCCCAACACCCCCATTGCCCCATCTGCCCAGAAACCGCCCTCTCCCTCACCCAGTTTAAAGTGGGGGCTGTACTTTCACCTTCCGATTGGGGACGAGTGATGTTTTTTGAATCCAATGAGAAATAATTGATGCCATCCTGCGGATTGTGAATCTAATTTGTCAGGCAGGTGTTGTGAAGGTTCTGACTGAACGCCAGACTGGGAGGAACAGAGACCGAGCACAGCAAAAAGCCACAATTCACAACTGCAAAATGTAGGGCATGCGACTTACAATAAGATGTCACAGTAACCATCGATTGTGATTGACTTTAGAGTCCGCCGCCTTCTCAGGAAGACTTCTTCAATCTGCGCAGGGAATAAAACAATTACTAGTTTTAGAAAGAAAAACTTGCATTTAAATACTGCCTTTCACAACTTCAGGATGTTCCAAAGCACTTTACAGTAAATGAGGTATTTTTGAAGTGTAGTCACTGTTGTAATCTAGGAAACGCGGCAGTCGATTTGCACACAGCAAGATCCCACAAACAGCAAAGTGATAATGACCAGATAATTTTATAATAATATTTTGTAGTATTTTTTTTCTTATGGCTGATGTCGCTGTAGAGCACCAATTATAATTTTATATTCAGGTGGTTAAGCCAGATAATTGCATCAGGAATAGCGCAATGTATCGCTGTGATGTCTCCTTTGCATTTGAGAATGATATGTTCGTTGGTCTGTTCTGGGTGACCACGGGCACACACACTGAGAAGTTTATGACTTTCTACCTGTGCATCAAATATCATCAGAGTGGCGCAGTGGTTAGCACCGCAGCCTCACAGCTCCAGTGACCCGGGTTCGATTCTGGGTACTGCCTGTGCGGAGTTTGTAAGTTCTCCCTGTGACCATGTGGGTTTTCGCCGGGTGCTCCGGTTTCCTGCCAAAGACTTGCAGGTTGATAGGTAAATTGGCCATTATAAATTGCCCCTCATATAGGTAGGGGAAGTGTGGGGATGTGGTAGGAATATGGGATTAATGTAGGATTAGTATAAATGGGTGGTTGATGGTTGGCACAGACTCGGTGGGCCGAAGGGCCTGTTTCAGTGCTGTATCTCTAAATAAAAATAAATAAATAAATCTGCCACGGTTTGTACAGCTGCGGTTTAGGGTTGCCCATGAATTTTGCAGAAGGTTGAAGCCAGGGATCTTCTGCATCGGGTCTTTCACGAGGTGTTTGTTTGTGACTTCTTGTGAACTTCATTCAGCTTTCCAAGCTTCACTACAGTTTATAGTGATGTTGTCTGAGGGATAAATATTAGCCCCAGGACACTGGGGAGAACTCCCCGCTGCTCCTCTTCAAAAGATGCGTGAACACCAGCACCAGGTCAAAGGCTGGGACCATTTTTTAAAATTCTTTCATGGGATATGGGCATCACTGGCAAGCTCAGAATTTATTGCCCATCTCTAATTGCCCTTGAGAAGGTGATGGTGAGCTGTCTTCTTGAACTGCTGCAGTCCATGTGGGGTAGGTATGCCCACAGTGCTGTTAGGAAGGGAGTTCCAGGATTTTTGACCCAGCAACAGTGAAGGAACGGCGATATGGTTCCAAGTCAGGATGGTGTGTGACTTGGAGGGGAACTTGCAGGTGGTGGCATTTCCATGCATCTGCTACCCTTGTCCTTCTAGTTGGTAGTGGTCGCGGGTTTTGAAGGCGCTGTCGAATGAGCCTTGGTGAGTTACTGCAGTGCATAGAATCATAGAATTGTAGAAAGTTTACAGCACAGAAAGTGGCCAATGGGCCCATCATGTCTGCACCTGCCGAAAAATAAGCCACCCAGTCTAATCCCACCTTCCAGCATTTGGTCCATAGCCCTGCAGGTTATGACACTTGAGGTGCACATCCAGACACCTTTAAAATTAGTTGAGGGTTTCTGCCTCTACTACCCCTTTGGGTAGTGAGTTCCAGACCATCACCACCCTCTGGGTGAAAAAATGTTTCCTCATCTCCCCTTTAATCCTTGCACCTTTCTTTAAATCTATGCCCCCCATCACTGACCTCTCTGCTAAGGTAAACAGGCCCTTCACATCCGCTTTATCCAGGCCCCTCACAATTTTGTATATTTCAATCAAATCTCCCCTCAACCTTCTCTACTCCAAGGAGAACATAGAATCTTACACACTGCTGCCACTGTGCGCCGGTGGTGGAGGGAGTGAATGTTCAATGTGGTGGATGAGGTGCCAGTCAAGTGGGCTGCTTTGTCCTGGATGGTGTTGAGCTTCTTGAGTGTTATTGGAGCTGCACCCATCCAGGGTAGTGGGGAGTATTCCATCACACTCTTGACTTGTGCCTTGTTGATGATAGACACTGGGGAGACTGGAGGTGAGTTACTCGCTACAGAATTCCCAGCCTCTGACCTGCTCTTGTAGCCACAGTATTTATATGTCTAGTCCAGTTCAGTTTCTGATTAATGGTAACCCCCAGGATGTTCATAGCTTGTTCTGGTTACCCACCTGATTGGCACCTTGGAACCGAGTGGACTTCAGTGGAAATCCCAGCCTAGGGGTCTATGCTGCCCAACCTCATGTCATAATGCTGGCCTCCACATAAATACAATAACCAGAACTTTATTGTGGCCACAATGAAAGTCGGGTTTCTACAATTTAATAGGTTAGTTAACCTCAATAATTCTGATTTAATTCAGACCAATAACTGAGTCTAAAACAGAATACAGAACAGATAAAATTATTGAAATAGCACATGCTTACAAAAACCCAGTAAATCATCATCAGTCTTATTGTTCTTGGTGCAGGTATTTCTTTTTAGGCAGACCAAGTTAAGATACAGATCAGCCGTGATCTAATTAAATGGCAGAACAGGCTCAAGGGGCTGAATGGCCTCCTCCTGTTCTTATGTATTGTTGAGCTCAGTGATTCTCCCTCTGTGTGCCAATCTTGCCTACACCAGGAAAGATAAAAATATAAATGAAATTTCGCAACACTCACCCCTTGGAAGAAAAGGTAGAGCGCTCCAAGGACTGTAATGATTTGTCCAGCAATCCGAAGGTAGCTTTCAGTTGTGTCCTCAATTTTGAACGGAGGCTGTGTTAGGAATAAAACAAAACAAAGTTTTACTGATGAGAAAGTGTGTGTGGAGCAGATGTGAATGTTCACCTCACATCTGACACTATCCTGATACAGGAAACATTTCTACATCTGTATGAAAACCAAACTAGTTTGCAACAAAGTGTAGCAAACTCCAAGCGCAAAGACACAAACTACCAGCAAGAAACTGGGAGATAAAAAGGCTTTCATCCATCTAACGCTTTGCCACGTCCCTCAGAAACATTTCAAAGCACTTCACACACAATGGGGGAGATAGAAATATAGAAACATAGAAAGATCTACAGCACTGAAGGAGGCCATTTGACCCATCATGGCCATGCTGGCCGAAAAAGAGCTATCCAGTCTAATGCCACCTTCCAGCTCTTGGTCTGTAGCCCTGTAGGTTACAGCACCTCGAGTGCATATCCAAGTGTTTTGGATATCTTAGCTCAGTGCAAGTGTTAAATGGTAATAACAAGTCCATCAACAGTCCCAGGGCAGAGTGTTCCAAAGAAGGAATGTTAATTTGGAGAGCAGCATTCAAGACCTCAGGATGTCCCGAACCATTTTGATTAAGTACTTTTAAAGCATAATCGCTGTTGTAATGTAGGAATCATGATAGCCAATTTGTGCACAGCAAGATCCCAAAACAGCAATGTGATAATAACCAGATAATCTGTTTTTAGTGATGTTAGTTGAGACATAAATATTGATCCCAGGGAACACTCCCCTGCTTTCCTTTGACATCCACTTGAGAGGATAGACAGGGTCTTGGTTTAATGTTTTACTTGAAAGACTGCACCTCTGACAGTGCAGCACTCCCTCAGTACTGCATCAGTACTGTCAGTGTGGATTTGGTGCTCTGGATGAGCCTTGAACCCACACTCTACTGGGCTGAAAAGTTAGAGTGCTACCCACTGAGCCACAGACTCAGCTCGGTATGAAGAACATAGTTGCACCTTCCCGTTCTCAATCCTGTTGTAGGCCGTAGTGGTGAAGACGATCATGTAGGACAAGTAACTGAAGAACTTGATGTAAAAGATGAAGCTGGCAAAAGTGTTCCATTTCTCCTGCAGCAGGTGCTTCAGCGGCTCTAGGTCCAGCATTTCGTGTCGGTTCTGAAAAAATAAACACAAGGCAGTGAACACGGCTGTTAGTTTAACACTGGTATAAACATAAGAAAATTAGAAATAAGAGCAGGAGTAGGCCATTCAGCCCCTCGAGCCTGCTCTGCCATTCAATAATATCATGACTGACCTGATTGTGGCCTTAATTCCACTTTCCTGCTGCCCCCCATAACTCTTGACCCTCTTGTAGATCAAAAATCTGTCTAACTCAGCCTTGAATATACTCAATGACCCAGCCTCCACTGCTCTCTGGGGAAGAGAATTTCAAAGATTAACAACCCTCTGAGAGAAGAAATTCCTCCTCATCTCCGTCTTAAAAGGGAGATCCCTTATTTTGAAACTGCGCCCCCTAGTTCTAGATTCACCCACGAGGGGAAATATCCTCTCAGCATCTACCCTGTCAAACCCCCTGAGAATCTCTTCTGTTTCAATAAGAATTTCTCATTCTTCTAAACTCCAATGAGAAAAGGCCCAACCTGCTCACCCTTTCTTCATAAGACAACCCCTTATCCCAGGAATCAGCCTCGTAAACCTTCTCAGAACACCTTCCAATGCAAGTATATCACTCCTTAAATAAGGAGACCAAAACTGTACGCAGTATTCTTGGTGTGATCTCACCAACACCCTGTACGGTTGTAGCAAGACTTCCCTACTTTTATACTCCATCCCCCCTTGCAATAAAGACCTACATTCCATTTGTCTTCATAATTACTTGCCGTACCTGCATACTAACTTTTTGTGATTCATGTACGAGGACACCCAGATCCCTCTGTACTTCAGCATTCTGCAGTCTCTCTCCACTTAAATAATATTCTGCTTTAGTATTCTTCCTACCAAAGTGGGCAACCTCCATCTGCCAAATTTCTGCCCACTCCACTCACCTAACCTATCTATACTCCTTTGCAGACATTTTGCGTCCTCCTCACAACTTGCTTTCCTATCTATCTTTGTATTGTACGCAAATTTGATGACAATACACTCGGCCCCTTCATCCAAGTCATTAATATATATTGTAAATAGTTGAGGTCCCAACACTGATCCCTGTGGCACTCCACTAGTTACAGTTTGTTAACCTGAAAATGCCCCATTTATCCTGACCCTCTATTTCCTATTTGTTAGCCAGTCCTATATCCATGCTACGATATTACCCCCAACACCATGAGCTCTTATCCTGTATAGTAACCTTTTATGTGACACCTTGAGACAATTTGACTCAAGAGGACAACTGGAGGGGGAAATACCACACATGCACAGCAGGGGGTGTTCTTCAACCATTGGGTTTACAACATATTGTTCATGTTGTGCTGCACCCACCTTGGGACAGTGTAGAGGGAGCTTTACTCTGTATCTAACCCCGTGCTGTTCCTGTCCTGGGAGTGTTTGATGGGGACAGTGTAGAGGGAGCTTTACTCTGTATCTAACCCCGTGCTGTACCTGTCCTGGGAGTGTTTGATGGGGACAGTGTAGAGGGAGCTTTACTCTGTATCTAACCCCGTACTGTACCTGTCCTGGGAGTGTTTGATGGGACAGTGTAGAGGGAGCTTTACTCTGTATCTAACCCCGTACTGTACCTGTCCTGGGAGTGTTTGATGGGGACAGTGTAGAGGGAGCTTTACTCTGTATCTAACCCCGTACTGTACCTGTCCTGGGAGTGTTTGATGGGGACAGTGTAGAGGGAGCTTTACTCTGTATCTAACCCCCGTTACTTTCCCCTCTTTTATCACATGTACAAGGATTTCTGGGTCTGATCACTGACCGATACTGTACCTGTCCTGGGAGTGTTTAATGGGGACAGTGTAGAGGGAGCTTTACTCTGTATCTAACCCCCTGCTGTACCTGTCCTGGGAGTGTTTGATGGGGACAGTGTAGAGGGAGCTTTACTCTCTATTTAACCCTGGGAACACTGAATCCCTGAAAAAGCTGAAAAAAGTTGACAAAACACAGACAAAAAAATTTGAAAAAGCTTAACGTTCTCTGACACTGCTAATTTTCAGCATGTAAAGGGAGAGTCTGATCTCTGCTACTGAAATTGCTGTAAACCATGAGTTGAAAGCAATGGCTGGAATTTTTCAGGGTGTACCAGGCATGTTAATTATACTTCATACTATAGGTTATAGAATCACAGAATCAGACAGCACAGGAGGCCGCCATTTGGCCCGTCATACCCATGCTGGCGCTTTTAGAGACCTACCCAATTAGTCCCACTCCCCTGCTCCTTCTCCACAGCCCTGCAAATATTTGCCTTTTCAATTATTTATCCGACTCCCTTTTGAAAGTTACTATTGAATTTGCTTCTGCTGCCCGTTCCAGCAGCATATTCCAGATTTACTGCATGAAAAAATGCCTCTTAATATCCGTCCTTTGCTTTTTTGCCTGTTGTTTTAAATCGGTGTCCTCTAATTACTGACCATCCCGCTGGATAATGCAGGTAATTTACCGGAGTCTCACTGCCGTAGACGATAATCTCCAACACTGACTTTTCCTCGTACGTGTCGAGGGCGGAGAGGTCATACAGCGACGAGTGCACTGGCCCATACGCCCATTCCGTGAATTTCCTTGACAAGTGTTGACACTCCTCATCGTGAATCTCCCTCCCAATTATGTGTTTCAATATCTGAAAAGGAGACAATATTGAACAGAAATTCACACCAAAGGAAGGAGTGCTGACGTAGTCGGAATGCCTGAAAATGTTTGACGTGTGTATAAGCCGTGGCTCAACGGGTAACAGTCTCGCCTCAGACACAAAAGGATGTAGAGGGAGTGCTGCACTGTCGGAGGTTCAGTACTGAGGGAGTGCTGCACTGTCAGAGGTTCAGTACTGAGGGAGCACCGCACTGTTGGAGGGTCAGTCCTGAGGGAGTGCTGCACTGTCGGAGGTTCAGTACTGAGGGAGCACCGCACTGTTGGAGGGTCAGTCCTGAGGGAGCGCTACAAAGTCGGAGGGTCAGTAATGAGGGAGTGCTGCACTGTCAGATGGTCAGTCCTGAGGGAGTGCTGCACTGTCGGATGGTCAGTGCTGAGGGAGTGCTGCACTGTCGGATGGTCAATACTGAGGGAGTGCTGCACTGTCAGATGGTCAGTACTGAGGGAGTGCCTCACTCTTGGAGGGTCAGTACTGAGGGAGTGCTGCACTGTCGGAGAGTCAGTACTGAGGAAGCGCTCCACTGTCAGGAGGTCGGTACTGAGGGAGTGCTGCACTGTCGGAGGGTCAGTACCGAGGGAGCGCTCCACTGTCAGGGGGTCGGTACTGAGTGAGTGCTCCAATGTCAGAGGGTCATTACTGAGGGAGCACTGCACTGTCGGAGGGTCAGTACTGAGGGAGCGCTCCAATGTCGGAGGGTCATTACTGAGGGAGCACTGCACTGTCGGAGGGTCAGTACTGAGGGAGCACTGCACTGTCAGGGGGTCAGCACTGAGGGAGCACTGCACTGTCAGGGGGTCAGTACTGAGGGAGCACTGCACTGTCAGGGGGTCAGTACTGAGGGAGCACTGCACAGTCAGGGGGTCAGTACTGAGGGAGCACTGCACTGTCGGAGGGTCAGTACTGAGTGAGCGCTGCACTGTCGGAGGGTCAGTACTGAGTGAGCGCTGCACTGTCGGAGGGTCAGTACTGAGTGAGCGCTGCACTGTCGGAGGGTCAGTACTGAGGGAGCACTGCACTGTCGGAGGGTCAGTACCGCAGGAGTGCTGCACTGTCGGAGGATCAGTACCGCAGGAGTGCTGCACTGTCGGAGGATCAGTACTGAGGGAGCGCTCCAATGTCAGAGGGTCAGTACTGAGGGAGCACTGCACTGTCAGAGGGTCAGTACTGAGGGAGTGCTGCACTGTCAGAGGGTCAGTACTGAGGGAGCACTGCACTGTCAGAGGGTCAGTACTGAGGGAATGCTGCACTGTCAGAGATGCCATCTTTTGGATGAGACATTAAACCGAGCCTATCTGCCCTCTCAGGCTGTCGTAAAAGATCCCAAGACGAAGAGCAGGGTATTTCCCTCTGGTGTTCTGGGCAATATTTATCCCTCCACTGCTGTCACTAAAATAGATTACTTGGTCATGATCAGAACGGGCAGAAAGTATCCAGCAGGTAAATCACTGCTGTTGTTTGTTTGGCTTCTCCCCTTCCTTTCACACAGTAATTTTTCTCCCAATCTGTCCTGTGAGTTTTTTCATACTCTCCTGTTTCTATAACAGAATATTATGATATTTATTTTATAACATCTTTATCAACTTCTCACCATATCACAATCTCTTCTATCAGTCCCTCTGTCACACTCTTTATGTCTCTCTACAGATTATCACTCTCTGAATAAGTGTTTCCCTCTTTCACTCTCATTCTCAGAATAGCATTTTCAATCAGTTAGTTTTTATCTGCTTTGCTCCAATTTCTATCTCGGCTTTATCTGTCATTCTCTCTCTTGTTCGCGGTTACAATCTGACTTTCTCTCTATTGCAATGTTACAATCTCTGCATTCTGTTTGTCACCGTCTCTGTCACAGTCTCTCTCGCTGCATTCTCTGTCAATCTCTCTCTCTCTCGCTTTGCATTCTCCCTGCGTTATGTATCACAGTCTCTCTGCATTCTCTGTTACAGTCTCTCTCTCTCTGCATTCTCTCTGTTACAGTCTCTCTGCGTTCTCTGTCACAGTCTCTCTGCGTTCTCTGTCACAGTCTCTCTGCGTTCTCTGTCACAGTCTCTCTCTCTCTGCATTCTCTCTGTTACAGTCTCTCTGCGTTCTCTGTCACAGTCTCTCACTCTCTCGGCATTCTCTCTACATTATGTATCACAGGCTCCCTGCATTCATGTATCAGTCTCTGCATTCTCTCTGTTACAGTCTGTCTCTCTCTCTGTTCTATCTGTTACAGTCTCTCCCTCTGTGTTCTCTGTTACAGTCTCTCTCTCTATCTGTTCTCTCTATCACAGTCTCTCTCTCTGGGTTCTCTCTGTTACAGTCTCTCTCTCTGTCCTCTCTTACAGTCTCTTTCTCTCTCTCTGTGTTCTCTGTTACAGTCTCTCTCTCTCTGTTCCCTCTGTTACAGTCTCTCTCTCTCGCTCACTTCTCTCTGTTACAGTCTCTCTCTCTGTGTTCTCTCTGTTACAGTCTCTCTCTCTCTCTGTTCCAGTCTCTCTCTCTCTGTGTTGTCTCTGTCACAGTCTCTCTCTCTGTTATCTCTGTTACAGTCTCTCTCTCTCTCTCTCTGTTACAGTCTCTCTCTCTCTCTCTCTGTTACAGTCTCTCTCTCTCTCTCTCTGTTACAGTCTCTCTCTCTCTGTTACAGTCTCTCTCTCTGTTCTCTCTGTTACAGTCTCTCTCTCTGTTCTCTCTGTTACAGTCTCTCTCTCTCCTCTCTGTTACAGTCTCTCTCTCTCCCTGTGTTCTCTCTGTCACAGTCTCTCTCTCTGTGTTCTCTCTGTCACAGTCTCTCTTTCTCTCTGCATTCTCTCTACATTATGTATCACAGTCTCCCTGCATTATGTATCAGTCTCTGCATTCTCTCTGTCACACACACTCTCTCTCTGTTCTCTCTGTTACAGTCTCTCTCTCTGTCATCTCTGTTACAGTCTCTCTCTCTGTCATCTCTGTCACAGTCTCTCCATCTCTGTCACAGTCTCTCCATCTCTGTCACAGTCTCTCCATCTCTGTCACAGTCTCTCCATCTCTGTCACAGTCTCTCCATCTCTGTCACAGTCTCTCCATCTCTGTCACAGTCTCTCCATCTCTGTCACAGTCTCTCCATCTCTGTCACAGTCTCTCCATCTCTGTGTTCTCTCTGCTACAGTCTCTCTCTCTCTCTGTTCTCTCTGCTACAGTCTCTCTCTCTCTCTGTTCTCTCTGCTACAGTCTCTCTCTCTCCTCTCTGTTACAGTCTCTCTCTCTCTGTGTTCTCTGTTACAGTATCTCTGCATTCTCTGTCACAGTCTCTCTTTCTCTCTGCATTCTCTCTACATTATGTATCACAGTCTCCCTGCATTATGTATCAGTCTCTGCATTCTCTGTCACTCTCTCGCTCTGTGTTCTCTCTGTTAGTCTCTCTCTCTCTCTGTTCTCTGTCACAGTCTCTCTCTCTCTCTCTGTTCTCTGTCACAGTCTCTCTCTCTCTCTCTGTTCTCTGTCACAGTCTCTCTCTCTCTCTCTGTTAGAGTCTCTCAGTTCTCTCTGTTACAGTCTCTCTCTCTCTCTCCCTCTCTGTTACAGTCTCTCTCTCTGTTCTCTCTGTTACAGTCTCTCTCTCTCTTCTTTCTGTTACAGTCTCTCTCTCTCCCTGTGTTCTCTCTGTCACAGTCTCTCTCTCTCCCTGTGTTCTCTCTGTCAGTCTCTCTCTGTGAAATCTCTGTCAGTCTCTCTCTCTCTCCCTCTTCTCTCTGTCACAGTCTCTCTCTCTGTGTTCTCTCTGTCACAGTCTCTCTTTCTCTCTGCATTCTCTCTACATTATGTATCACAGTCTCCCTGCATTATGTATCAGTCTCTGCATTCTCTCTGTCACACACTCTCTCTCTCTGTTCTTTCTGTTATAGTCTCTCTCTCTGTGTTCTCTCTGTCACAGTCTCTCAATCTGTGTTCTCTGTTACAGTCTCTCTCTCTGCTACAGTCTCTCTCTCTGTTCTCTCTGCTACAGTCTCTCTCTCTCTCTGTTACAGTCTCTCTGTCTGTGCTCTCTCTGTCACAGTCTCTCTCTCTCTCTTCTCTCTGTTACTCTCTCTCTCTCTCTTCTCTCTGTTAGTGTCTCTCCGTCCCTGTGTTCTCTCTGTCACAGTCTCTCTCTCTCTGTTCTCTCTGTTACAGTCTCTCTGCATTCTCTGTTACAGTCTCTCTGCATTCTCTGTCACAGACTCTCTTTCTCTCTGCATTCTCTCTACATTATGTATCACAGTCTCTCTGCATTCTCTCTGTCACACACTCTCTCTCTTTGTTCTTTCTGTTAGTCTCTCCATCTCTTTGTTCTTTCTGTTAGTCTCTCCATCTCTGTGTTCTCTCTGTTACAGTCTCTCTCTCTGTGTTCTCTCTGTTACAGTCTCTCTCTCTGTGTTCTCTCTGTTACAGTCTCTCTCTCTCTGTTCTCTGTTACAGTCTCTCTCTCTCTGTTCTCTCTGCTACAGTCTCTCTCTCTCCTCTCTCTTAGCTACAGTCTCTCTCTCTCCTCTCTCTTAGCTACAGTCTCTCTCTCTCCTCTCTCTTAGCTACAGTCTCTCTCTCTGTTCTCTCTTACAGTCTCTCTCTCTGTTCTCTCTTACAGTCTCTCTCTCTGTTCTCTCTTACAGTCTCTCTCTCTGTTCTCTCTTACAGTCTCTCTCTCTGTTCTCTCTTACAGTCTCTCTCTCTGTTCTCTCTTACAGTCTCTCTCTCTGTTCTCTCTTACAGTCTCTCTCTCTGTTCTCTCTTACAGTCTCTCTCTCTGTTCTCTCTTACAGTCTCTCTCTCTGTTCTCTCTTACAGTCTCTCTCTCTGTTCTCTCTTACAGTCTCTCTCTGTTCTCTCTTACAGTCTCTCTCTCTGTTCCCTCTTACAGTCTCTCTCTCTGTTCCCTCTTACAGTCTCTCTCTCTGTTCCCTCTTACAGTCTCTCTCTCTGTTCTCTCTTACAGTCTCTCTCTCTGTTCTCTCTTACAGTCTCTCTCTCTGTTCTCTCTTACAGTCTCTCTCTCTGTTCTCTCTTACAGTCTCTCTCTCTGTTCTCTCTTACAGTCTCTCTCTCTGTTCTCTCTTACAGTCTCTCTCTCTGTTCTCTCTTACAGTCTCTCTCTCTGTTCTCTCTTACAGTCTCTCTCTCTGTTCTCTCTTACAGTCTCTCTCTCTGTTCTCTCTTACAGTCTCTCTCTCTGTTCTCTCTTACAGTCTCTCTCTCTGTTCTCTCTTACAGTCTCTCTCTCTGTTCTCTCTTACAGTCTCTCTCTCTGTTCTCTCTTACAGTCTCTCTCTCTGTTCTCTCTTACAGTCTCTCTCTCTGTTCTCTCTTACAGTCTCTCTCTCTGTTCTCTCTTACAGTCTCTCTCTCTGTTCTCTCTTACAGTCTCTCTCTCTGTTCTCTCTTACAGTCTCTCTCTCTGTTCTCTGTCACAGTCTCTCTCTGTTCTCTGTCACAGTCTCTCCATCTCTGTCACAGTCTCTCCATCTCTGTCACAGTCTCTCCATCTCTGTGTTCTCTCTGCTACAGTCTCTCTCTCTCTCTGTTCTCTCTGCTACAGTCTCTCTCTCTCCTCTCTGTTACAGTCTCTCTCTCTCTGTTCTCTCTGTTACAGTCTCTGCATTCTCTGTCACAGACTCTCTTTCTCTCTGCATTCTCTCTACATTATGTATCACAGTCTCCCTGCATTATGTATCAGTCTCTGCATTCTCCCTGTCACACACTCTCTCTCCCTGTTCTTTCTGTTACAGTCTCTCTCTCTCTGTTCTCTCTGTCACAGTCTCTCTCTCTCTGTTCTGTCACAGTCTCTCTCTCTCTCTGTTCTCTGTCACAGTCTCTCTCTCTCTGTTCTCTCTGTTACAGTCTCTCTGCATTCTCTGTCACAGTCTCTCTTTCTCTTTGCATTCTCTCTACATTATGTATCACAGTCTCCCTGCATTATGTATCAGTCTCTGCATTCTCTGTCACTCTCTCTCTCTCTGTTCTCTCTGTTAGAGTCTCTCTCTCTCTGTTCTCTCTGTTACAGTCTCTCTCTGTTACAGTCTCTCTGCATTCTCTGTCACAGTCTCTCTCTCTCTGCATTCTCTCTACATTATGTATCAGAGACTCTGCATTATGCATCAGTCTGCATTCTCTGTCACTCTCTCTCTCTCTGTTCTCTCTGTTAGTCTCTCTCTCTCTGTGTTCTCTCTGTTAGAGTCTCTCTCTCTCTGTTCTCTCTGTTACAGTCTCTGTCTGTGTGTTCTCTCTGTTACAGTCTCTCTATCTCTGTGTTCTCTCTGTTACAGTCCCTCTCTCTCCCTGTTCTCTCTGCTGCAGTCTCTCTGTGTTCTCTGTTAGTCTCTCTGTGTTCTCTCTGTTGCAGTCTCTCTCTCTTTCTGTTCTCTCTATTACAGTCTCTCTCTCTCTCTTTGTTCTCTGTTACAGTCTCTCTCTCTGTTCTCTCTGTCACAGTTTCTCAGTTCATCTCTCCTTTGCTTCTCTTCCAGTTTCTCTGCCTTGGCTGTCTTTCATTCGCTCCCTCAAACTCCATCTGTAAATTATTACTGAACCTTTCTCTCTGTAGCCGAAACTAAGTTTCAATCCTTTCATCTGCCACTTTTTTTGGAATGTTGAAAATATTGAAATGACATTGAGCCCTGACATGTGAAGTGACTGAAAGAAGCTGCCTCACTTTCTTTGCAACAAGAATATGCAGAGCCACTTTAGAGTGCAGTGCAAACTATTTCTCCAGCCTCATCGCTGCCCTTTGCTGTGTTTCCTACTGGAATCCTGGCAGCTGGGCACCACCCAATCACCCACCTCGATTTTGCCGGTCTTTGCAGCCAGTTTGAGGGGGGTCAGCCCCTTCTTGTTCTTCACACATTCCAGGTTCAACTTTGGCTTGATCTTTACCCCCATCCTCAGCAGGTGGTTGTACATTTGAATGACAAACTTGGTGTTCTCCCTGGTGTTGTCGGAGATGGTCACCAGCACATGGAACACATTGTTCCCCATGGAGTCCGTCGCAGCGATATCTGCCTGGCGGTATGGATTTTCCAGCAGGTGTGTCACCACGTCCAGCTGGTTGGTGCAGGCGGCCAGTGAGAGAGGTAGTTCCCCTGTCACAGGAAGAGATTGTGTCACCATAACAACAACAACTTGTATTTATGCAGCACCCTTAATATAGTAAAACGCTTTGGATGAGCTCAAGTTTATGTAGATAGCAAAAGAGAAGGCCGGCCAGAAGTGCACTGGAATAGTCGAGTCTGCAGATACAAAAGCATGGATGAGAGTTTCAGCAGCAGATGAGCTGAGGAAGGAGCAGAGATGGGCGATGTAATGAAGGTGGAAGTAGAAGGTTTTAGTGATGGAGCAGGATATGGGTCTCATATTAGATCAGCCCTTAAACTTCTACATTTGAGGGAATACAAGCCGAGTCTGTGCAACCTGTCCTCATAATTTAACCCTTTTAGCCCCAGTTTCAACCCTCCAAGACTTTTACACTTGCCTCCCTTCATTAAGCAACACAGCTCAGTCAAGGGTCCCACACAAAAATCACTTCCTCACATGTTTCATACTAAACCGTGAGGACAGGAATGAACCCGGAACCCTGAGTGGCCATTTCACCAACTTCAATCTTGTGTAAGCATCAAGATCAAACACTCCCAGGACAGATACAGCACGGGCTTAGATGCAGAGTGAAAGCCATTCCAGTGTGACATTTCATTTCTCACTATAACCATCCTGTGACCTCTGGGAGTGAAATAATCAGTCAACGTGGATTTGGAGACAGTTTTGTGCTGTGGGTTATGCTGAGACTCTACAAAACCAGCAGAGAAAGAAAGAATTTCACCGTTTCAGTTGCGTGAGAGTTGGATTCAGGTCCCAGAGACTCGAGGCTGGTGTCCTGTCCATTGCATCATCCAGTACGCACTGTTAGAGAAACTAACTCTGAACGGACAGGGGACATTCTGAAGGGGGAGGGTGAACAGCCAGAGGTTGTGGTACACATGGGTACCAATGACATAGGCAGGAAGAGAAACGAGGTCCTGCAGGGGGAGTTTAGGGAGTTAGGTAGAAAGTTAAAAGACAGGACCTCTAGGGTTGTAATCTCAGGATTACTCCCTGTGCCACGTGTCAGTCAGGCTAGAAATAGGAAGATAGTGCAGCTAAACACATGGCTGAACAGCTGGTGTAGGAGGGAGGGTTTCAGATATCTGGATCATTGGGATCTCTTCAGGGACAGGTGGGACCTGTACAAGAAGGACGGGTTGCATCTAAACTGGAGGGGCACAAATATCCTGGCTGCGAGGTTTGCTAGCGTCACTCAGGAGGGTTTAAACTAGTGTGGCAGGGGGGTGGGAACCAGAGCAGGAGGACAGCAGGTGAAATAAATGAGGGGGAACTAGTAAATAAGGCCAGTAAGACAGAGGAAGAGCAGGCAGGGAGATGTTGCTGAGCACAGCGGGACTGGTGGTCTGAAGTGCATTTGTTTCAATGCGAGAAGTATAACAGGTAAGGCAGATGAACTTAGAGCTTGGATTAGTACTTGGAACTATGATGTTGTTGCTATTACAGAGACTTGGTTGAGGGAAGGACAGGATTGGCAGCTAAATGTTCCGGGATTTAGAAGCTTCAGGCGGGATAGAGGGCGATGTAAAAGGGGTGGGGGAGTTGCATTACTGGTTAAGGAGAATATCACAGCTGTACCGTGGGAGGACACCTCGGAGGGGTCATGCAGCGAGGCAATATGGGTGGAGTTCAGGAATAGAAAGGGTGCAGTCACGATATTGGGGGTTTACTACAGGCCTCCCAACAGCCAGCGGGAGGTAGAGGAGCAGATATGTAGACAGATTTTGGAAAGATGTAAAGGTAACAGGGTTGTAGTGGTGGGTGATTTTAACTTCCCCTATATTGACTGGGACTCACTTAGTGCTAGAGGCTTGGATGGGGCAGAATTTGTAAGGAGCATCCAGGAGGGCTTCTTGAAACAATATGTAGATAGTCCAACTAGGGATGGGGCCGTACTGGACCTGGTATTGGGGAATGAGCCCGGCCAGCTGGTCGAAGTTTCAATGGGGGAGCATTTCGGGAACAGTGACCATAATTCTGTAAGTTTTAAGGTACTAGTGGATAAGGATAAGCGTAGTCCTCGGGTGAAGGTGCTAAATTGGGGGAAGGCTAATTATAACAATATTAGGCAGGAATTGAAGAATTTAGATTGGGGGCGGCTGTTTAAGGGTAAATCAACATCTGACATGTGGGAGTCTTTCAAACGTCAGTCGATTAGAATCCAGGACCGGCATGTCCCTGTGAGGAAGAAGGATAAGTTTGGCAAGTTTCGGGAACCTTGGATAACGAGGGATATGTGAGTCTAGTCAAAACGAAAAAGGAAGCATTCGTAAGGGCTGGAAGGCTGGGAACAGACGAAGCCCTTGAGGAATATAAAGAAAGTAGGAAGGAACTTAAGCAAGGAGTCAGGAGGGCTAAAAGGGGTCATGAAAAGTCATTGGCAAACAGGATTAAGGAAAATCCCAAGACTTTTTATACGTTTATAAAGAGCAAGAGGGTAACCAGGGAAAGGGTTGGCCCACTCAAGGACAGAGAAGGGAATATATGTGTGGAGCCAGAGGAAATGGGCGAGGTACTAAATGAGTACTTTGCATCAATATTCACCAAAGAGAAGGACTTGGTGGATGATGAGTCTAGAGAAGGGAGTGTAGATAGTCTCGGTCATGTCGTTCTCAAAAAGGTGTCGGGCGTCTTGCAAAGCATTAAAGTAGATAATTCCCCAGGGCCTGATGGGACCTACCCCAGAATACTGAGGGAGGCAAGGGAAGAAATTGCTGGGGCCTTGACAGAAATATTTGCATCCTCATTGGCTACGGGTGAGGTCCCAGAGGACTTGAGAATAGCCAATGTTGTTTCTTTGTTTAAGGAGGGTAGCAAGGATAATCCAGGAAATTATAGGCCGGCGAGCCTTACGTCGGTGGTAGGGAAATTATTAGAGAGGATTCTTCGGGACAGGATTTTCTCCCATTTGGAAACAAATGAACTTATTAGCAAGAGGCAGCATGGTTTTGTGAAGGGGAGGTCGTGTCTCACTAACTTGATTGAGTTTTTTGAGGAAGTGACAAAGATGATTGATGAAGGAAGGGCAGTGGATGTTGTCTGTATGGACTTCAGTAAAGCCTTTGACAAGGTCCCTCATGGAAGACTGGTACAAAAGGTGAAGCCACACGGGATCAGAGGTGAGCTGGCAAGATGGATACAGAACTGGCACGGTCATAGAAGACAAAGGATATCGGTGGAAGGGTGCTTTTCTGAATGGAGGGCTGTGACTAGTGGTGTTCCGCAGGGATCAGTGCTGGGACCTTTGCTGTTTGTAGTATATATAAATGATTTGGAGGAAAATGTAGCTGGTCTGATTAGTAAGTTTGCGGACGACACAAAGGTTGGTTGAGTTGCGGATAGCGATGAGGATTGTCAGAGGATACAGCAGGATATAGATCGGTTGGAGACTTGGGCGGAGAAATGGCAGATGGAGTTTAATCTGGACAAATGTGAGGTAATGCATTTTGGAAGAACTAATGCAGGTGGGAAGTATACAGTAAATGGCAGAACCCTGAGAAGTATTGACAGGCAGAGAGATCTGGGTGTACAGGTCCACAGGTTACTGAAAGTGACAACGTAGGTGGATAAGGTAGTCAAGAAGGCATACGGCATGCTTGCCTTCATCGGTCGGGACACAGAGTATAAAAATTGGCAAGTCATGCTGCAGCTGTACAGAACTTTAGTTAGGCCACACTTCGAATATTGCGTGCAATTCTGGTCACTACACTACCAGAAGGACGTGGAGGCTTTGGAGAGGGTACAGAAGAGGTTTACCAGGATGTTGCCTGGTCTGGAGGGCATTAGCTATGAGGAGAGGTTGGATAAACTCGGATTGTTTTCACTGGAACGACGGAGGTGGAGGGGCGACAATATAGAGGTTTTCAAAGTTGTGAGTGGCATGGACAGAGTGGATAGTCAGAAGCTTTTTTCCCAGGGTGGAAGAGTCAGTTACTAGGGGACATAGGTTTATGGTGCGAGGGGCAAAGTTTAGAGGGGATGTGCGAGGCAAGTTCTTTACACAGAGGGTGGTGAGTGCCTGGAACTTGCTGCCAGGGGAGGTGATGGAAGCAGGTACGATCGCGACGTTTAAGAGACATCTTGACAAATATATGAATAGGAAGGGAATAGAGGGATATGGGCCCCGGAAGTGCAGAAGGTGTTAGTTTAGGCAGGCATCAAGATCGGCGCAGGCTTGGAGGGCCGAATGGCCTGTTCCTGTGCTGTACTGTTCTTTGTTCTTTGTACCAAGCCTGTTTGTGAAGAAGACACTGAGACTAGGATGCTTTGGTGGAGATTGTTTATTGCTTGCCTTAGAATAAACTTCTCCAGTCATAACACTCAGCCAGTGCTGGCTGGCTCTTCTTTCGTTAATTGTACTCAGATGTGTATATAATCAACACCCAACACCTGTTCGCTCTATTACCTTCAACTACTAGGTATTTAACATTTATTAACAGAACTTCTTGGACACTAACACCCACCCTCTTTAAGAAAATATGTGGCTTCCAATCAATGGCCTCCCTAGAGTCGCTACCCCCACCCCTCCATCTCCCAATACTGTGTGTGGCAGAGCATCAATAAGGTAAGATAAAGTGAAATTTTCTTTTATACCTTTCCAACTATAATCATTACTTACAGTGTGTTTGTGTCCCACACAGTAAAGTACTTGAGAATACATCCCCTAGGGATCCACTGAAAATAAACTGTATTCAGCATATGCTCTAACCTCATAACATAAAGCTGTGAGTAATGACGTTCCATGTTAATTGCTAATGTCGTACTGAATATCCCTTCAGAAAAAGTGCTTTATGTAGTTTAAAGTGGCCTTTAGTCTAGTGCAAAGGAACAAGAGGAGGCCATTCAGCCCACTGAGACTTTTCTGCCATTCAATTAAATTATAGCTGATCCGCCTTGCTTCTGTAACCTTTAATAACCTTTGCTTAACAAAAATCTATCAATTTCAGTTCTGAAATTTTCTATTGACCCCTCCAGCCTCAACTGCTTTTTCAGTGAGAGAGAGTTCCAAATCTTTTAAACTCGAGTGACTACAAACCTAGTCTATGCAACCTGTCCTCATAATTTAAACCTTTTAGCCCCGGGATCATTCTGGTGAATCTACACTTCACCCCCTCCTGAGGTATAGTGCCAAGAACTGACTGCAGATGGGATCTAATGAGAGCTTAAAATCACTGTAACAAAGCTACGACCCCTTTGTATTCCAGTCCATTGGGATAAAGGCTAACATATTTTTGCATCTATCCACCAGATTTTAGAGATTTCTATACTTGGAGTCCTACATCTCTGTGCTCTCCCACAGTTTCTAGCCTCACCATTTAGAAAATACTGCATTTTGCCTTTCTTGGGTGTGAAGTGGATAACCTCACACTTTCACACATTAAAACTCTATCTGCCACAGTTTTGCCCAATTACTTAATCTAACAATGTCCTTTTGCAACTTTCTGCTCTCATCCAAATCAATGATCAATATAGTGAAAAGCTGTAGCCCAAAGGCCTGCTCCCCGACCCGAACCCAACGAGACCCGATGACGTGTCGGGTTCAGGTCGGGTGGGGCCAATCATCCGGGTCCGGCTTTTGGGCTCAGTCCAGGTCCGACACACACTGCAAGAATTGCAGGTAAATGTTTAAAGTTAAAAACTTACCTGAGTTGCGGGTCCAGGACATCAAAGAAGGAAACTCTGAGTCTGCGCAGCAAATGAGTGAGTGTCTGTATGATGTCATCACGCTCATGCTGTAGCTTCCTGAAGATTGGGAGTCGCAAGGTAAGTAAAGGGAATGGGGTCAGGGTTGGACTCGGGTCTGGTCGGGCGCGGGAAAAATTGGAGGGATTCGGGCCGGGTCGGGCTCGGGTGCGATGTGGTCCTGTCGGGTTTGGGTCAGGTTTTTTTCCCCTGACCTGAGCAGGCCTTCACTGTAGCCCCAGTATAGATCCTGAGGGACAACGCGAGTCACATCCTGCCAATTTGGGTACATACACATTATCCCTACTCTGTCTTCCTACCTCCCAACTGATTCCCCACCCAAGCCAGTAGCTTTGAAAGTATTAAGAAAGATATTCCTAGGTTCAAAGTGGATGATCTCATACCTCCACCCCTCAATCACAGAATCAGAGAATAGTACACCACAAAAGGAGACCATTTGGCCCAACTAGTCTGCACTGGTTCTTTCAGAGCAATCCAGTTAGTTCCAAAAACTCTCGCTGTTATTCCCCCCCCATAGCCCTGCAATTCTTTCTCCTTCGAGTATTTATCCAATTAATCCTCTATCATCGAGGGAATACAGTCGCTGTACAACATCAAGCACTGCCACAACTGCTAAAGCTCAGATCAGCCAAGTCTACATGTGCAGTGAGAGTGCATTAAGGGATTGTTGGGAGGATTTTAAACGAAAATGGCAGGGCGATGGGAACCTTTGCAAGGAGTCAGAGGAGGGGGAATCAAAGACAAGAACAAAAGACAGTCAGGGGAATAAGAAAAGGGATAGGCAGAGAAATCAAGGGCCAGAATCAAACAGGGACACAGTGAAAAATATTGGGAAGAGGATAAGTAATGTTAAAAAGACAAGCCTTAAGGCTTTGTGCCTTAACGCGTGGAGCATTCACAATAAAGTGGATGAATTAATCACGCAAATAGATGTAAACAGGTATGATATAGTCGGGATTATGGAGTCATGGCTGCAAGGTGACCAGGGATGGGAAATGAATATCCAGGGATATTCAGTATTTAGGAAGGACAGACAAAAAGCAAAAGACGGTGGAGTTGCATTGCTGGTTAAAGAGGAAATTAAGACATTAGTGAGGAAAGATATTAGCTCTGATGATGTGGGATCTGTATGGGAAGAGCTGAGAAACACTAAGGGGCAAAAAACGTTAGTGGGGGTTGTATATAGATCCCCAAACTGTAGTGCTGATGTTGGGAATGGCATTAAACAGGAAATTAGAGATGCATGCGATAAAGGAACATCTGTAATTATGGGTGACTCTCATCTGCATATAGATTGGGCAAATCAAATTAGTCACAATACCGTAGAGGAGGAATTCTTGGAGTGTATACGGGATGGTTTACTGGACCAATATGTTGAGGAACCAACTAGGGAACGGGCCATCCTAGACTGGGTATTGTGTAATGAAAGAGGAATAATTAACAATCTAGTGGTGCGAGACCCCTTGGGGATCAGTGACCATAATATGATAGAATTCTTCATCAAGATGGAGAGTGACGTAGTTGATTCTGAGACAAGGTTCCTGAATCTTAGTAAAGGAAACTACAAAGGTATGAGGCGCGAGTTGGCCATGACGGATTGAGAAACGTTACTTAAAGGGATAACGGTGGATAGGCAATGGCAAACATTTAAAGAGCACATGGATAAACTGCAATAATTGTTTATCCCTGTCTGGCACAAAAGTAAAATGGGAAAGGTAGCCAAACCATGGCTTACAAGGGAAATTAGAGATAGCATTAGATACAAGGAAGAGACATATAAATTTGCCAGGAAAAACAACAGACCTGAGGATTGGGAGCAGTTTAGAATTCAGCAAAGGAGGACCAAGGGATTGATTAAGAAGGGGAAAATAGAGTATGAGAGCAAGCTTGCGGGGAACATAAAAATTGATTGTACAAGTTTCTATAGGTATGCAAAGAGAAAAAGATTGGTGAAGACAAATGTAGGTCCCTTACAGTCAGAAACAGGGGAATTTATTATGGGGAATAAAGAAATGGCTGACCAACTAAATGCATACTTTGGTTCTGTCTTCACAAAGGAGGACACCAATACCAGAAATGTTGGGGAACACAGGGCTTAGTGAGAGAAAGGAACTGAAGGAAATCAGTTTTAGTAGAGAAATGGTGTTGGGGAAATTGATGGGATTGAAGGTCGATAAATCCCCAGGGCCTGATGGTATGCATCCCAGAGTACTTAAGGAAGTGGCCCTAGAAATAGTGGATGCATTGGTGGTCATCTTCCAAGATTCTATAGACTCTGGAACAGTTCCTACAGATTGGAGGGTAGCTAATGTAACCCCACTATTTAAAAAGGGAGGTAGAGAGAAAGCAGGGAATTACAGATCAGTCAGCCTGACGTCGGTAGTGGGGAAAATTCTAGAGTCCATTTTCAAAGATTTTATAGCAGAGCACTTGGAGAACAGTGGTAGAATCGGACGGAGTCAGCATGGATTTATGAAAGGGAAATCATGCTTGACAAATCTACTAGAATTCTTCGAGGATGTGGTTAGTGGAGTTGATGAGGGGGAGCCAGTGGATGTGGTTTATTTGGACTTTCAGAAGGCTTTTGACAAAGTCCCACATAAGAGATTAGCGTGTAAAATTAAAGTGCATGGGATTGGGGGTAGTGTATTGCGATGGATAGAAAATTGGTTGTCGGACAGGAAACAAAGAGTAGGGATAAATGGGTCTTTTTCTGAATGGCAGGCAGTGACTAATGGGGTACCACAGGGATCGGTGTTAGGACCCCAGCTATTCACAATATACATTAGTGATTTAGATGAGGGAACTAAATGTAATATCTCCAAATTTGCAGATGACACAAAATGGGGTGGGAGGGTGAGTTGTGAAGAGGATGCAGAGAGGCTTCAGGGTGATTTGGACAAGTTGAGTGAGTGGGCTAATGCATGGCAGATGCAATATAATGTGGATAATTGTGAGGTTATCCATTTTGGTAGCAAAAACAGAAAGGCAGATTATTATCTGAACGGCTATAAACTGAGAAAGGGGAATATGCAGCGAGACCTGGGTGTTCTCGTAAACCAATCACTGAAGGTAAGCATACAGGTGCAACAGGCGGTAAAAAAGACAAATAGTATGTTGGCCTTCATAGCGAAAGGATTCGAGTACAGAAGCAGGGATGTCTTGCTGCAATTATACAGGGCCTTGGTGAGGCCACACCTGGAATATTGTGTGCAGTTTTAGTCTCCTTATCTGAGGAAGGATGTTCTTGCTATCGAGGGAGTGCAGTGAAGGTTTACCAGACTGATTCCTGGGATGACGGGACTGATGCATGAGGAGAGATTAAGTCGGTTAGGATTATATTCGCTGGAGTTCAGAAGTGTGAGGGGGCATCTCATAGAAACCTATAAAAATTCTAACAGACTTAACAGGGTAGATGCAGGAAGGATGTTCCCGATGGTAGGGGAGTCCAGAACCAGGGGTCATAGTCTAAGGATACGGGGTAAACCTTTCAGGACTGAGATGAGGAGAAATTTCTTCACCCAGAGAGTGGTGAGCCTGTGGAATTCGCTCCCACAGAAAGCAGTTGAGGCTAAAACATTGAATGTTTTCAAAAAGGCGTTAAATATAGCTCTTGGGTCTGAAGGGATCAAAGAGTATGGGGAGAAATCGGGAACAGGTTACTGAGTTGGATGATCAGCCACGGTCATAATGAATGGCGGAGCAGGCTCGAAGGGCCGAATGGCCTACTCCTGCACCTATTTTCTATGTTTCTAATCAGTGTGTTTGAGGTCTGGCAAAATTTAATCCCCTCTCCCTGTCCGTCCACAGTTACATGGCTTTATGGAATTTACCTTACTGAGAATCTGTGTGTGACAGGCTGTGTGAATTGTGAGAACATTTCCCAGTTATAGTTCTGCAGTTTTGTTTTGTTTCAGGTTCTGCAATTGTTTCCCCTCACCCATGGTTACGTTGCCCTCGCTCTGCTTTTCTTACCAAAGTAAAATCCAGTTTGGCCTTCTTTTTGACTGAAGAAGATCCCATTGGCCCTGGCGTGGACATCAGCGCCGTTCCGAATCAGCAGCGCTACGAAATGCAGACAGCGGCGCTCGATGGCGATGTGCAGTGCAGATTGACCTGGGGTAGGATTCACATCGGATTAGATACTAGGCTGATGCAGTGCAGCCTGCAGCAGGTCAGACAGTGAAACAGTGGCAATGAAACATGTTTGTGTGTGGAGGTTAACTGAAAGGCATTGGTGTAATCCCTCGAAATATTAACAATGCCTCCCCCACAGGGAATCTCTGTAAATATTAACACACCCCCAGGGAATTCCGCTAAGTATTAACACACCCCCAGGGAATCTCTGAAAATATTAACACACTCACAGGGAATTCCCTGTAAATATTAATAAACCCCCAGGGAATCTCTGTAAATATTAACACACCCCCAGGGAATCTCTGTAAATATTAACACACCCCCAGGGAATTCCGCTAAGTATTAACACACCCCCAGGGAATCTCTGTAAATATTAATACACCCCCAGGGAATCCCTGTAAATATTAACACACCCCCAGGGAATCTCTGTAAATATTAATACACCCCCAGGGAACCTCTGTAAATATTAACACACCCCCAGGGAATTCCGCTAAGTATTAACACACCCCCAGGGAATCTCTGCAAATATTAACACACTCCCAGGGAATTCCCTGTAAATATTAACACACCCACAGGGAATCTCTGTAAATATTAACACACCCCCAGGGAATCTCTGTAAATATTAACACACCCCCAGGGAATTCCGCTAAGTATTAACACACCCCCAGGGAATCTCTGTAAATATTAACACACTCCCAGGGAATTCCCTGTAAATATTAACACACCCACAGGGAATCTCTGTAAATATTAACACACCCCCAGGGAATCTCTGTTAATATTAACACACCCCCAGGGAATTCCGCTAAGTATTAACACACCCCCAGGGAACCTCTGTAAATATTAACACACTCCCAGGGATTCCCTGTAAATATTAATACACCCCCAGGGAATCTCTAAATATTAACACACCCCCAGGGAATTCCGCTAAGTATTAACACACCCCCAGGGAATCTCTGTAAATATTAACACACCCCCCAGGGATTCCGCTAAGTATTAACACACCCCCAGGGAATCTCTGTAAATATTAACAAACCCCCTGGGATTCCCTGTAAATATTAACACACCCCCAGGGATTCCCTGTAAATATTAACACACCCGCAGGGATTCCCTGTAAATATTAACACACCCCCAGGGAATTTCTGTAAATATTAACACACCCGCAGGGAATCTCTGTAAATATTAACACACCCCCAGGGAATTTCTGTAAATATTAACAAACCCCCTGGGATTCCCTGTAAATATTAACAAACCCCCTGGGATTCCCTTAAATATTAACACACCCCCAGGGAATCTCGGTTAGTATTAACACACCCCCAGGGATTCCCTGTAAATATTAACTCAACCCCAGCGATTCCCTGTAAATATTAACACACCCCCAGGGATTCCCTGTAAATATTAACACACCCCCAGGGATTCCCTGTAAATATTAACACACCCCCAGGGAATCTCTGTAAACATTAACACACCCCCACGTAATGTCTGTAAATATTAACACACACCCAGGGAATGTCTGTAAATATTAACACACCCCCAGTGATTCCATGTAAATATTAACACACCCCCAGGGAATGTCTGTAAATATTAACACACCCCCAGCGATTCCATGTAAATATTAACACACCCCCAGGGAATTCCGCTAAGTTTTAACACACCCCCAGGGAATCTCTGTAAATATTAACACACCCCCAGGGAATCTCTGTAAATATTAACACACCCCCAGGGAATCTCTGTAAATATTAACACACCCCCAGCGATTCCATGTAAATATTAACACACCCCCAGGGATTCCATGTAAATATTAACACACCCCCAGGGAATCTCCGTAAATATTAACACACCCTCAGGGAATTCCGCTAAGTATTAACACACACCCAGGGAATCTCCGTAAATATTAACACACCCCCAGGAAATCTCTGTAAATATTAACACACCCCCAGCGATTCCCTATAAATATTAACACACCCCCAGGGAATCTCTGTAAATATTAACACACCCCCAGGGATTCCATGTAAATATTAACACACCCCCAGGGAATCTCTGTAAATATTAACACACCCCCAGGGATTCCATGTAAATATTAACACACCCCCAGGGAATCTCTGTAAATATTAACACACCCCCAGCGATTCCATGTAAATATTAACACACCCCCAGGGATTCCATGTAAATATTAACACACCCCCAGGGAATTCCGCTAAGTTTTAACACACCCCCAGGGAATCTCTGTAAATATTAACACACCCTCAGGGAATTCCGCTAAGTATTAACACACACCCAGGGAATCTCCGTAAATATTAACACACCCCCAGGAAATCTCTGTAAATATTAACACACCCCCAGCGATTCCCTATAAATATTAACACACCCCCAGGGAATCTCTGTAAATATTAACACACCCCCAGGAAATCTCTGTAAATATTAACACACCCCCAGGGAATCTCTGTAAATATTAACACACCCCCAGGGAATCTCTGTAAATATTAACACAACCCCAGGGATTCCCTGTAAATATTAACACAACCCCAGTGATTCCATGTAAATATTAACACACCCCCAGGGAATTCCGCTAAGTTTTAACACACCCCCAGGGAATCTCTGTAAATATTAACACACCCTCAGGGAATTCCGCTAAGTATTAACACACACCCAGGGAATCTCTGTAAATATTAACACACCCCCAGGAAATCTCTGTAAATATTAACACACCCCCAGGGAATCTCTGTAAATATTAACACACCCCCAGGGAATCTCTGTAAATATTAACACAACCCCAGGGATTCCCTGTAAATATTAACACACCCCCAGGAAATCTCTGTAAATATTAACACACCCCCAGCGATTCCCTATAAATATTAACACACCCCCAGGGAATCTCTGTAAATATTAACACACCCTCAGGGAATTCCGCTAAGTATTAACACACACCCAGGGAATCTCTGTAAATATTAACACACCCCCAGGAAATCTCTGTAAATATTAACACACCCCCAGCGATTCCCTGTAAATATTAACACACCCCCAGGGAATCTCTGTAAATATTAACACACCCCGAGGGAATCTCTGTAAATATTAACACACCCCCAGGGAATGTCTGTAAATATTAACACACCCCCAGGGATTCCCTGTAAATATTAACTCACCCCCAGGGAATCTCTGTAAATATTAACTCACCCCCAGGGAATGTCTGTAAATATTAACACACCCCCAGGGATTCCCTGTAAATATTAACTCACCCCCAGGGAATGTCTGTAAATATTAACTCACCCCCAGGGAATCTCTGTAAAGATTAACACACCCCCAGGGAATTCCGCTAAGTATTAACACACCCCCAGGGAATCTCTGTAAATATTAACTCACCCCCAGGGAATCTCTGTAAAGATTAACACACCCCCAGGGAATTCCGCTAAGTATTAACACACCCCCAGGGAATCTCTGTAAATATTAACACACCCCCCGGGAATTCCGCTAAGTATTAACACACCCCCAGGGATTCCCTGTAAATATTAACACACCCCCAGGGAATCCCTGTAAATATTAACACACCCCCAGGGAATCTCTGTAAATATTAACACACCCCCAGGGAATTCCGCTTAGTATTAACACACCCCCTGGGATTCCCTGTAAATATTAACACACCCCCAGGGGATCTCTGTAAATATTAACACACCCCCAGGGATTCCCTGTAAATATTAACACACCCCCAGGGAATCCCTGTAAATATTAACACACCCGCAGGGATTCCCTGTAAATATTAACACACCCCCAGGGATTCCCTGTAAATATTAACACACCCGCAGGGATTCCCTGTAAATATTAACACACCCCCAGGGATTCCCTGTAAATATTAACACACCCCCAGGGATTCCCTGTAAATATTAACACACCCCCAGGGATTCCCTGTAAATATTAACACACCCCCAGGGATTCCCTGTAAATATTAACACACCACCAGGGAATGTCTGTAAATATTAACACACCCCCAGGGATTCCCTGTAAAAATTAACACACCCCCAGGGATTCCCTGTAAAAATTAACTCACCCCCAGGGAATCTCTGTAAATATTAACTCACCCCCAGGGAATGTCTGTAAATATTAACACACCCCCAGGGATTCCCTGTAAAAATTAACTCACCCCCAGGGAATCTCTGTAAATATTAACTCACCCCCAGGGAATCTCTGTAAAGATTAACACACCCCCAGGGAATTCCACTAAGTATTAACACACCCCCAGGGAATCTCTGTAAATATTAACTCACCCCCAGGGAATCTCTGTAAAGATTAACACACCCCCAGGGAATTCCGCTAAGTATTAACACACCCCCAGGGAATCTCTGTAAATATTAACACCCCCAGGGATTCCCTGTAAATATTAACACACCCCCAGGGAATCTCTGTAAATATTAACACACTCCCAGGGAATCTCTGTAAATATTAACACACCCCCAGGGAATTCCGCTAAATATTAACACACCCCCAGGGAATTCCGCTAAGTATTAACACACACCCAGGGAATCTCTGTAAATATTAACACACCCCCAGGGAATCTCTGTAAATATTAACACACCCCCAGGGAATTCCGCTAAGTATTAACACACACCCAGGGAATCTCTGTAAATATTAACACACCCCCAGGGAATCTCTGTAAATATTAACACACCCCCAGGGAATTCCGCTAAGTATTAACACACACCCAGGGAATCTCTGTAAATATTAACACACCCCCAGGGAATCTCTGTAAATATTAACACACCCCCAGGGAATCCCTGTAAATATTAACACACCCCCAGGGGATCTCTGTAAATATTAACACACCCCCAGGGATTCCCTGTAAATATTAACACACCCCCAGGGATTCCCTGTAAATATTAACACACCCCCAGGGATTCCCTGTAAATATTAACACACCCCCAGGGATTCCCTGTAAATATTAACACACCCCCAGGGATTCCCTGTAAATATTAACACACCCCCAGGGAATCTCTGTAAATATTAACACACCCCCAGGGAATTCCGCTAAGTATTAACACACACCCAGGGAATCTCTGTAAATATTAACACACCCCCAGGGAATCTCTGTAAATATTAACACACCCCCAGGGAATTCCGCTAAGTATTAACACACACCCAGGGAATCTCTGTAAATATTAACACACCCCCAGGGAATCTCTGTAAATATTAACACACCCCCAGGGAATCCCTGTAAATATTAACACACCCCCAGGGGATCTCTGTAAATATTAACACACCCCCAGGGATTCCCTGTAAATATTAACACACCCCCAGGGATTCCCTGTAAATATTAACACACCCCCAGGGATTCCCTGTAAATATTAACACACCCCCAGGGATTCCCTGTAAATATTAACACAACCCCAGGGATTCCCTGCAAATATTAACACACCCCCAGGGATTCCCTGTAAATATTAACACAACCCCAGGGATTCCCTGTAAATATTAACACACCCCCAGGGATTCCCTGTAAATATTAACACACCCCCAGGGATTCCCTGTAAATATTAACACACCCCCAGGGAATCTCTGTAAATATTAACACCCCCCCAGGGAATCTCTGTAAATATTAACTCACCCCCAGGGAATCTCTGTAAAGATTAACACACCCCCAGGGAATTCCACTAAGTATTAACACACCCCCAGGGAATCTCTGTAAATATTAACTCAGCCCCAGGGAATCTCTGTAAATATTAACTCACCCCCAGGGACTCTCTGTAAATATTAACTCACCCCCAGGGAATGTCTGTAAATATTAACACACCCCCAGGGATTCCCTGTAAATATTAACACACCCCCAGGGATTCCCTGTAAATATTAACACAACCCCAGGGATTCCCTGCAAATATTAACACACCCCCAGGGATTCCCTGTAAATATTAACACAACCCCAGGGATTCCCTGTAAATATTAACACACCCCCAGGGATTCCCTGTAAATATTAACACACCCCCAGGGATTCCCTGTAAATATTAACACACCCCCAGGGAATCTCTGTAAATATTAACACCCCCCCAGGGAATCTCTGTAAATATTAACACACCCCCAGGGATTCCCTGTAAATATTAACACAACCCCAGGGAATCTCTGTAAATATTAACACACCCCCAGGGAATTCCCTGTAAATATTAACACACCCCCAGGGATTCCCTGTAAATATTAACACACCACCAGGGAATGTCTGTAAATATTAACACACCCCCAGGGATTCCCTGTAAAAATTAACACACCCCCAGGGATTCCCTGTAAAAATTAACTCACCCCCAGGGAATCTCTGTAAATATTAACTCACCCCCAGGGAATGTCTGTAAATATTAACACACCCCCAGGGATTCCCTGTAAAAATTAACTCACCCCCAGGGAATCTCTGTAAATATTAACTCACCCCCAGGGAATCTCTGTAAAGATTAACACACCCCCAGGGAATTCCACTAAGTATTAACACACCCCCAGGGAATCTCTGTAAATATTAACTCACCCCCAGGGAATCTCTGTAAAGATTAACACACCCCCAGGGAATTCCGCTAAGTATTAACACACCCCCAGGGAATCTCTGTAAATATTAACACCCCCAGGGATTCCCTGTAAATATTAACACACCCCCAGGGAATCTCTGTAAATATTAACACACTCCCAGGGAATCTCTGTAAATATTAACACACCCCCAGGGAATTCCGCTAAATATTAACACACCCCCAGGGAATTCCGCTAAGTATTAACACACACCCAGGGAATCTCTGTAAATATTAACACACCCCCAGGGAATCTCTGTAAATATTAACACACCCCCAGGGAATTCCGCTAAGTATTAACACACACCCAGGGAATCTCTGTAAATATTAACACACCCCCAGGGAATCTCTGTAAATATTAACACACCCCCAGGGAATTCCGCTAAGTATTAACACACACCCAGGGAATCTCTGTAAATATTAACACACCCCCAGGGAATCTCTGTAAATATTAACACACCCCCAGGGAATCCCTGTAAATATTAACACACCCCCAGGGGATCTCTGTAAATATTAACACACCCCCAGGGATTCCCTGTAAATATTAACACACCCCCAGGGATTCCCTGTAAATATTAACACACCCCCAGGGATTCCCTGTAAATATTAACACACCCCCAGGGATTCCCTGTAAATATTAACACACCCCCAGGGATTCCCTGTAAATATTAACACACCCCCAGGGAATCTCTGTAAATATTAACACACCCCCAGGGAATTCCGCTAAGTATTAACACACACCCAGGGAATCTCTGTAAATATTAACACACCCCCAGGGAATCTCTGTAAATATTAACACACCCCCAGGGAATTCCGCTAAGTATTAACACACACCCAGGGAATCTCTGTAAATATTAACACACCCCCAGGGAATCTCTGTAAATATTAACACACCCCCAGGGAATCCCTGTAAATATTAACACACCCCCAGGGGATCTCTGTAAATATTAACACACCCCCAGGGATTCCCTGTAAATATTAACACACCCCCAGGGATTCCCTGTAAATATTAACACACCCCCAGGGATTCCCTGTAAATATTAACACACCCCCAGGGATTCCCTGTAAATATTAACACAACCCCAGGGATTCCCTGCAAATATTAACACACCCCCAGGGATTCCCTGTAAATATTAACACAACCCCAGGGATTCCCTGTAAATATTAACACACCCCCAGGGATTCCCTGTAAATATTAACACACCCCCAGGGATTCCCTGTAAATATTAACACACCCCCAGGGAATCTCTGTAAATATTAACACCCCCCCAGGGAATCTCTGTAAATATTAACTCACCCCCAGGGAATCTCTGTAAAGATTAACACACCCCCAGGGAATTCCACTAAGTATTAACACACCCCCAGGGAATCTCTGTAAATATTAACTCAGCCCCAGGGAATCTCTGTAAATATTAACTCACCCCCAGGGACTCTCTGTAAATATTAACTCACCCCCAGGGAATGTCTGTAAATATTAACACACCCCCAGGGATTCCCTGTAAATATTAACACACCCCCAGGGATTCCCTGTAAATATTAACACAACCCCAGGGATTCCCTGCAAATATTAACACACCCCCAGGGATTCCCTGTAAATATTAACACAACCCCAGGGATTCCCTGTAAATATTAACACACCCCCAGGGATTCCCTGTAAATATTAACACACCCCCAGGGATTCCCTGTAAATATTAACACACCCCCAGGGAATCTCTGTAAATATTAACACCCCCCCAGGGAATCTCTGTAAATATTAACACACCCCCAGGGATTCCCTGTAAATATTAACACAACCCCAGGGAATCTCTGTAAATATTAACACACCCCCAGGGAATTCCCTGTAAATATTAACACACCCCCAGGGATTCCCTGTAAACATTAACACAACCCCAGGGAATCCCTGTAAATATTAACACACTTCCAGGGAATCTCTGTAAATATTAACACACCCCCAGGGAATCTCTGTAAATATTAACACACCACCAGGGAATCTCTGTAAATATTAACACACCCCCAGGGATTCCCTGTAAATATTAACACACCCCCAGGGAATCTCTGTAAATATTAACACCCCCCCAGGGAATCTCTGTAAATATTAACACACCACCAGGGAATCTCTGTAAATATTAACACACCCCCAGGGAATCTCTGTAAATATTAACACACCACCAGGGAATCTCTGTAAATATTAACACACCCCCAGGGAATTCCCTGTAAATATTAACACACCCCCAGGGAATTCCCTGTAAATATTAACACACCCCCAGGGAATTCCTTGTAAATATTAACACACCCCCAGGGAATCTCGGTAAATATTAACAACCTTCCCCCCCTCCCCACCGCCTGGGAATTCTCTAAATTTTTGCGCACACACCCAAGGGCATTCAGTAAATATTGGAACATCTCCTCCATGAGGTCACCCCCCTCAGCCATCTATGTTCTGTGCCCTCGTGATATATCTTTACTTCCTGAAGACCCCACTTGCTGCTGAGCATGCTTTGTACCCTTGTAGTAGCTGTCGATGTAGGCTGCATTGATGAATTGGTTCAGGTTGTCAGTTTTCTCTGCGATGTCCAGCAGCACAGGAATAGTGTCATTCTGGTGGTTATTCAGGTTTAGTAACGCCTTCAATAAAGCAGTTTTCCCGGTGTCTAGGTCTGAAAGGCATAAAACATCAGGTCATAACACAGTCCCGCAGCTAGACAAGGGTCATTCAGCTCATCCAGAGCCCCTGCTGAAGCTCCTTTCTCCCCTATTTTAACACTGGAACAGGAGGAGACCATTCAGCCTCTCGAGACCATTCCACGATTCAACTAGATCATGGCTGATCTGCATCTTAATTCCATCTCCTCACCTTGTTTCTGTAACCCTCGATACCTGTTTTCTAACAAAAATGTATGAATTAATTGTCCTCCAGCCTCAACAGCTTTCTTGGGGAGAGAGTTCCAGATTTCCACTCCCTTTTATGTGAAGAAGTGTTTCCTGACATCACCCCTGAACAGCCTGGCTCCAATTTGAAGGTTCCGCCTCCTTGTTAACAGAAGCATTAAACTGGTACATCTCACAGAATTGTTACAGCGCAGAAGGCGGCCATTCGGCCCATCGTGCCTGCACTGGCTCTCTGAAAGAGCAATTCCCTCAGTTCCATTCCCTTGCCTTCTCCCCATAACCCTGCACATTCTTCTTTTTCATATAACTGTCCAATTCCCTTTTGAATGCTTCAATTGAACCTGCCTCCACCACATTCTCAGGCAGCGCATTCCAGATCTTAACCACTCGCTGCGTGAAAAAGCTTATTGTCATGTCGATTCTGCTTCTCTTACCCATTACTTTAAATCTATGCCCTCGCGTTCTCAATCCTTTCACGAGTGGGAACAGGTTCTCTCTATCTACTCTGTCCAGAACCCTCATGATTTTGAATACCTCTATCAAATCACCTCTCAGCCTTCTCTTCTCCAAGGAAAACAATCCTAACTTCTCCAATCTATCTTCATACCTGAAATTCCTCATCTGTTAGAATAGCTTGGAGAAGCTGCGCATAGACTCAATGGGGAAAGTCCACTGTGTAAGGTCCTCCAACCACAGCATACAGAGGGGCTGGAACCCGTGTAATGTCCCTCAGGCTGTATGCACCTGAGAATATCTGACACAAAATGTAAATGTACATTGTAAATATAACCTGTAAAGCAGGGTTGTCCAACATATGGCCCGCCAAAGGTTTCTATCCGGCCCGCCAATCCTGCGCACCTGACAGTGGGCTGCCCGGATGGGCTGAGCACTGATAGGCGGTTCGTGGGTAGGCGAGCTGGTATCAGCCACCCCTGCTGTTTTTGGGCGCGTCAGGGAGTGAGTGAGTGAATGGGAATGGCTGCTGCAGGGAGAGGGAGAGAGATGCCGAGGGAAGAGCAGGAAGCGGGCCAGCACACAGCCAGAGGCGCGGGGCGGAGCGGCGCTGAGGGAGCAGAGAGAGAGAGAGAGAGCGAGTCAGGCAGCCCTTTAAACCAGCACCTGCCCGGGGAGTGGTGGGGGGGGCAGTGGTTGCAGGCATGGGGGGAGAGATAGACATAGAGAGGGGAGAGAGAGAGAGGGGAGATAGAGAAAGGGGAGAGAAAGAGATCAAGATCACTCCTGCCAGATGGACATCTATCTAGAATACTCCACAACGCCATATCAAGTTTGCGGGCAGACATTGACTACTTGGGCAAGCAAAAGCATTGCCAGGTATCTCATTAAATCAGTGTTCAACATAGTGATGAGAAAGTAAGTTCATAAATTAATGTCCTTTAAAGCTTGTTCACAAAAATGTGCATTTTTTGTTGTTTTGATTAACAAAGTATATTTCTAATATGTTTAGAGAATCATAGGTGAGTTACTGCAGTGCATAGAATCATATAAAGTTTCTGGCACAGAAAGAGGCCACTTGGCCCATCGTGTCTGTGCCGACTAATCCCACTTTCCAGCATTTGGTCCAAAGCCCTGCAGGTTACAGCATTTGAGGTGCATATCCAGACATCTTTTAAGTGTTTCTGTCTCAACTACCCTTTCAGGCAGTGAGTTCCAGACCCCCACCACCCTCTGGGTGAAAAAACATTTCCTCATCTCCCCTCTAATCCTTCTACCAATCACTTTAAATCTATGCCCCCTCATCACTGACCCCTCTGCTTAGGTGAATAGACCCTTCACCTCCACTCCATCCAGGCCCCTCACAATTTTGTACATCTCAATCAGATCTCCCCTCAGCCTCCTCTGTTCCAAGGAGAACAACCTCAGCCTATCCAATCTTTCCTCATAGTTGCATTTTTCCAGTCCTTGCAACATCCTCGTAAATCTCCTCTGTACCCTCTCTGGTGCAATTATATCCTTTCTGTAATGAGGTGACTAGAACTGGACACAGAACTCCAGTTTATCTTTCTGAAATTTGCTCACGGGCCCTCTATGTAGGACAAAAATTGTAATGTGGCCCCTCATATGACAAGGCTGGACACCTCTTCTATAAAGGCAAGTGTAGTGAGGCACCTCATGTACTGCACTGAAAGAAACTGATCTGTATGGCACTTTATTTAATGTCAAATTTGAATTGTTATGTAATGTATTTTTACAAATTTTATGAATAAAGTATATTTTTGGAAAAAAAAACATCTGTTAGAATAGCAGTTAAATGAATTTCACACAAATGTCTTAACGGTTGGTACATCCGAATGTCACAATGCTAGCACCAAGGTGAAGGTGTCTCCGATGGTTTTGTTACTTTACTGTTTTGCTTTGTTTTTGTTTAGACCTCAATAGTTAAGGAACATCCTTCCAATGAGTGAACTGGTTTTCACTAGAGTAAGAAAAGAAAGATTGATAGGCGACATGAAGCAGTTTGTATTTTTATTGATGTGAGGATTGAACACTGTAGGTATAAGTAATTTAATAGAATTATAAAGTCATAAGGCACAGAAGGAGGCCACTCAGCCCTTTGTGCCCATGCTGGCTTCTTGGAAGAGCTATCCAGTTTGTCCCACTCCCCCTGCTCTTTCCCTTATAGCCCTGAAAATTCCTCCCCTTCAACGATTTATCCAATTCCCTTTTGAAAGTTATTATTGAATTTGCTTCCACCGCCCTTTCAGGCAGCGCGTTCCAGATTATAACAACTTGCTGTGTAAAAAAAATTTTCCCCCTCATCTCTCCTCTGGTTCTTTTGCCAATCACCTTAAATCTGTGTGCACTGGTTACCAACCCTCCTGCACTGGAAACAGTTTCACTTTATCTACTTTATCGAAACCCTTCATGATTCTGAACACCTCAATCAAATCCCCCCTTAACCTTCTCTGCTGTAAGAACAAGCCCAATTTCTCCAGTCTCTCCACATAACTGAAGTCCCCTCATTGCTGGTACCATCCTGGTAAACCTCCCCTGCACCCTCTCCAAGGCACTAACATCCTTCCTAAAGTGTGGCGCCCACAATACTCCAGTTGAGGCCTAACCAGTGATTAATAAATGTTTAACTTGGACCGTGAACGCAGAAGTAGGAGGTATGGGTATAAAATTAACGAGCTCAATTAAGTCATGAGATCAGAAGGATTTTTTTTCCTGTACGGAGTTCTGATGAGTTGGAATAAACTCCCTGCTAAAGGAGTTAGTATCGTGCTGTTTAACCCCTCCACTCCCTCCATTTCTGCCCCAAAGCCTCACCTGTTTAGGCCTCTGCCTGAGTTGAGGCTTAAAAGGAAATTATGCCACTTTGTCTTTGGTGTGGGGGGCAGGAGAGGACCAGGGTGTGGGGTGGGAGATGTGGAGTGGTTCCTTCTGGCCCATTGAGTCCTTCACTGCCTCTTGTTTTCTTTCCCTGAATTAGAGGGTTCCCTCTTGGCGGTGGATTTTCCACTAGGATGATTGAGGGCTTTAAAATTGTGAAGGGATTTGATAGGATAGGCGTAGAAGAAGTGGTAGTCCAGAACTAGATACAAGACAGTCACTAATAAACCCAGTGAATTCAGGAGAAACTTCTTTACCGTGAGAATGTGGAACTCGCTACGACAGAGAGTGGTTGAGGGGAATAGTATTGATACATATAAGGGGAAGCTGGATGAACACACGAGGGAGAAAGGAATGGAAGGATATGCTGATAGGAGGCTCATGCAGAGTGTAAACACCAGCATGGACTGTGTGTGTGCTGTAAATTCTACATAACTTGATGTAAAATGGGCATAGACTCAGGATTGGTTTAGTAGGGCTCAGCCCATTCAGAGTTCTGTCTGGAAGGGGAGATTCTAGCCCACAACAACCTTGAGTGTGAAGATGTTGCTTCTGTCCCTCCCTACTTACACTCAGTTTAATATTGCTCTGATCACGTGAGATTTACCACCTCAGCATATCATACCCAGCTGTTTGTGGGAAAAACCAGCTAGTACTAGATTCCTCTTTCACAAGCCACCACTGTCTCTGGTTTAGGACTTGAACCCACAACCTTCTGACTCAAAGACATGAGTGCTAACCCACTGAGCCACAGCTGATACAGTCAATGCTGGTGGGAGTTAACAGCTGAAAGCATTCATACTGGACGGGACTATTTCCCTACCATGACAGACCTCATTCCTCCAACCGGCAGCCTCCCCATTGGGTTTGGAAGCACATCTCTTGCATAATGCTTTGTGCTTCTCATTGCCACAGTATTCAATGAGTTAATGGAGCTTTAACCATCTTCCCATCTCTTGGTTCTGCACTGTTAAAGTTTCATTTTTAGTACAACCTTTTCTGAATCACAATCTGTCTTTTTTTTTTAAAGCAGTTGGCAGGAAAAAAGACAGAGGCACAAGGGGAGAGCCAACTGTGTAACAGCCCCGACAAACAAATTTTTCTGCAGCACCTGTGGAAGAGCCTGTCACTCTAGAATTGGCCTTTATAGCCACTCCAGGCGCTGCTCCACACACCACTGACCACCTCCAGGCGCTTACCCACTGTCTCTCGAGATAAGGAGGCCAAAGAGAATGGAGCTTTAACCATCTTCCCATCTCTTGGTTCTGCACTGTTAGAGTTTCATTTTTAGTACAACCTTTTTTGAATCACAATACCGATTGAGTCCTTAAGCTAACCAGAAAAGCAATGGGAGGGGGTGAGGGTCACAATTGGCCTTGGTATCTCTGGAAAGGACAGTATTAATAATCTGCCATTCCCCAGCCAGTAAACCATTCTGGGAAGTTTGTGCCCATTGACTAAGAGGAGAATGGAACTTGGCTCAGTGAATAGTCCTTATCTCTCCTCTAAATCCCCCTCCAAAGACTTGAGCCCATAATCCAGGCTGACGCTCCCAGTGTCAGTACTGAGGGAGTGCTGCACTGTCGGAGATGGCAGCTTTTGAATCAGATGTTAAATTGAGTCCCCACCTGCCCTCTCAGGTGCTCATAAAAGATCCCATGGCCACTATTTTGAGGAAGAGCAGGGGAGTTCTTCCCAGTGTCCTGGGGTCAGTATTTATCTCTCTATGGAAACGGAGACAATCACCGATTTCAAAAGGAAATTGGATGGGCACTTGAGGGAAATAAGCTTGCAATAAACTTTCAGGGCAACAGGGTTAGAATGGGGGAATGGGATTGACTGCATTGCTCAACAGAGAGCCGGCATGGACTCAATGGGTCGAATGGCCCCCTTTTGTGCCATAATGACTCTGTACTAACATCTCTAGAGAACAGTTACCTTGTCATTATTACATTGCTGTTTGTGGGAGCTTGCTGTGTGCAAATTGGCTGTATGTTTCTTATATTACAACAGTGACTACACTTAATAAAGTGCTTCATTGGTTGTAAAGTGCTTTGGGATGTCCTGTGGTTGTGAAAGGCACTGTGGAAAAGTCTTTTCATTCTTTCTTTAGTCATTGTTTAGATTCACACTCGGGATGAGGCACTGGAGGAATAGCTGGGTCCCATGGACTTGAACCTTTAAGGTCGGGCAGACGGGGAGTAAACTGGAAGGAAAGGAAGAAACTATATACCTCTGAATTTCCAGTCAGTGAGACGTTCATTGTTCCTGATCAGGTATTCCTGTAATCCATCTAACTCGATTGCCTTGCCTTTGGACACAACTTCAAACAGCCACTGGCGCTCATAGACTTTGAGCGCAGAATTTCCTTCACTGCTTCCAGCTGAACCCAAGGATTGCATCCTGTGGATAACAAAAACTCCTTAATGAAACAAAAGAAATCAAACATCCAAAGTCAAAATAGGCTGCACTGTACTCACTGACCTACACTGGTTCCTGGTCTATCAAAGCCTCAAATTTAAAATTCTCATCCTTGTTTACAAATCCCTCCATGGTCTCACCCCTCCCTATCTCTGTAATCTCCTCCAGCCCCACAACCCTCCAAGATCTCTTTGCTCCTCCAGTTCTGGCTTCCTACACATCCCTGATTTTAGTTGCTCTGCCGTTGGTGCATATGCCTGCAACTGCCTGGGCCCCAAGCTCTGGAATTCCCTCCACCTCTCTCTCCTTCTCTGTGATCCTCCTTAAAACCTACCTCCTTGACCAAGCTTTTGGTTACATGTCCTAATATCTCCTTATGTGGCTGGATGTCAAATTTTGTTGGATAAGCACCTTGGGATGTTTTCCTGTTAAAGGAGCTATATAACTTTTTTTTATTCTTTCATGAGATGTAGGCATCACTGGCAGGGCCAGCATTTGTTGCCCATCCCTAATTGCCCTTTTTAAAAATTATTTTAGTTTAGTTTTTAAACCATGTGCCTGTTTTTCATGTTGTGCTTTTGGACAGAGCTGCTCATTACTCTGCCATTAACACTCTCTCTGGACTAATGCTTTGTCATTCACCACAAGCATTAACACTCTTTTTGCCTTTGTCCCAAGACATCTTTGTTATTTAATCTCTCCTGCCCTCTGCCCCTTCATTTTGTTCTCTTCCTCACACCCCACTTCACTTGCTTAAAACCCAATACTTTTCTAACCTTTGCCGGTTCTGATGAAAGGTCACAGACCCGAAACATTAACTCTGCTTCTCTCTCCACAGATGCTGCCAGACATGCTGAGTATTTACAGCACTTTGTTTTTATTCCTAATTGCCCTTGAACTTTGTGGCTTGCTAGGCCATTTCAGAGAGCAGTTAAGAGTCAACCTCATTCCTCTGGATCTCAAGCCACATGTAGGTCAGACCAGGTAAGGGCAGAGGATTTCCTTCCCCTAAAGAAAATTAGTAAACCAGTTGGGTTTTTATGATAATTGATGATAGCTTCATTGCACCATTACTGAGACTAGTTTTCAATTCCAGATTACTAGTCCAGTGGCATCACCATTATGCTGCTGTCACTACTGTTGTACAAAGAGATAGAGCAGGAAAACAGTGAGTAGCTTCTGTTGTGGTGCTTGACATAGTCAGTTACTTATAAAGCTCACCATCAAAACTCAATTTGTTAAAACAGCTGAGAAATAAACCATATCATTGTGTCTCGTTATAACTTTTCAAACCATTGAAATCAGTCTGGAGGAACAGTCTGCGAGTTACATATATTCAAATTTTCAATGTTGAGCAAGATAAATTGAGTGTTTTTTGCAGGGCTCAGTGTCTATTAGACCCTTGAACACCCTATGCAGGGTGCACTATGTATAAACACCTCACCGGTTCTTTTAGTCCTCTGACCCCTGGGCTTTTGCAGTTTCTGGTAATCTGTTTCTGCTCAGTCATACACCATTTCCAAGCTACCCACTTACTTTATTTTCTCCTGGGTTCCCGGTGTAGTAGATTTCGGTGAGGTTTGATAGCCTTTTGAGAAAAAGGAATCCATTGGTGCCTTGTTTTTGGAGGCATCACCTTCGCGAAAGTGATAGCGTCGCGGTGGCCTTTTTGAAAGATTGGGAGAGGATGACAATGGTCCCTTAGACACATTGGAATACGTGAGAGCAGGAAAGGAATTTTCCAGCTCCTCATCCTCAGTGAACACATCATCCGTGTCCGGATTCAAACCGGTTTCGTCAGTGACCTCAGATTGATCAGCATCATCGCTGTGAAACCGCTTCATTCTAACGGAGCAAGCTGCGTTTTTCACAGGGTCATCCAACCGGGAGAGGGTTAGGAGGAGGGCTCGTGGCAAACTTCAGACACCCTGTGAAAGAAAAACATTCAGTAAAAAACAAATTCAATGGCCAATTATATCCAATAACACACAGTGTTATATAATATATATACGCTGTATTATACCCAATATCACCATAGAACCATAGAACAATTACAGCACAGAAGGAGGCCAGTCAGCCCGTCGTGACTGTGCCGGCTGAAAAAAACTAGCCACCCAATCTAATTCCATCTTCCAGCACCTGGTCCATAGCCTTGCCGGTTACAGCACGTCAGGTGCATGTCCAGGTACCTTTAAAAAGAATTGAGAGTTTCTGAATCCACCACCATTCCTGGCAGTGAATTCCAGACACCCACTATCCTCTGGGTGAAAAGGTTTCTCCTCATGTCCCCTCTAATCCTTCTACCAATCACCTTAAATCTGTGCCCCTGGTAATTGACCTCTCCGTTAGGGGAAACAGGTCCTTCCTGGCTACTCTATCTAGGCCCCTTCCTAATTTTGTACAACTCAATTAAGTCACCCCTCAGCCTCCTCTGTTCTAAGGAAAACCAGCCTAGCCTATCCAATCTTTCCTCATGGCTGCAACTTTTGAGCCCTGGCAACATTCTTGTAAATCTCCTCTGTATTCTCTCCAGAGCAATTATGTCCTTTCTGTAATGTGGTGACCAGAACTGTACACAATACTCCAGCTGCGGCCTAACCAGCGTTTTATACAGTTCCAGCATTACATCCCTGCTTTTGAATTCGATACCTCGGTCAATAAAGGAAAGCATTCCATATGTCTTCTTCACCACTCTATCTACCTGTCCTACCACCTTCAGAAACCTGTGGACATATACTCCAAGGTCTCTCACTTCTTCTACCCACCTCAATATCCTCCCGTTTACTGTGTATTCCCTCGCTTTATTTGCCATCCCCAAATGCATTACCTCCCACTTCTCCAGATTGAATTCCATTTGCCACTTTTCCGCCCACTCAACCAAACCATTGATATCATTCTGGAGTCTACAGCTATCCTCTTCACTATCAACTACACGGCCAATTTTTGTGTCATCAGCAAATTTCCCAATCATGCCTCCCACATTTAAGTCCAAATCATTAACATATACCACAAACAGCAAGGGATCCAACACTGAGCCCTGTGGAACGCCACTGGAAACAGCTTTCCACTCACAAAAACATCTGTCGAACCTACCCTTTGTTTCCTGGCCCTGAGCCAATTCTGCATCCAACCTGCCACATTCCTCTGTATCCCATGGGCTTATATTTTACTGACCAGCCTGCCATGTGGGACATTGTCAAATGCTACTAAAGTCCATGCAGACCACATCCACTGCACTACCCTCATCAATCCTTCTTGTTAGTTCCTCAAAAAACTCAATTAAGTTAGTAAGACATGACCTTCCCTTAACAAATCCATGCTGACTATCCTTGATTAATCCGTGCCTTTCTAAGTGGCAGTTTATCCTGTCCCTCCGAATAGATTCTAACGATTTACCCAGCACTGAGGTCAGACTGACTGACCTATAATTACCTGGCTTATCCCTCGCACCCTTTTTAAACAATGATACAAAATGTTCGCAGACCTCCAATCATCTGGTACCTCGCCTGTATCTAGTGAGGATTTGAAGATGATCCTCAGCGCATCCGCTATTTCCTCCCTGGCTTCCTTTAGCAACCTGGGATGCAATCCATCCAGCCCTGGCGATTTATCCACCTTTAAGGATGTCAGACCCTCTAGTACTTCCTTTCTCATTATGTTTATCTTGATGTTTCTCTTATCTAATATTTCACACTCCTCCTCTTTAACTACAATGGTGCATCATCCCTCTGCTTTGTGAAGACAGAGACAAAAAGCTCATTAAGAACCCTGCCCACATCTTTTGCATCCATGCATAAGTTCCCTTGTACATCTGTGATAAGCCCTACCCTTTCCTTAGTTATCCTCTTACTCTTAATGTACTGATAAAAGGGTTTTCCTTGATTTTACCTATGATTAATTTTTCATGTCCTCTCTTTGCTTTTCCAATTTCCTTTTTTACTTCACCCCTGCACTTTCTATACTCCTCTAGGCTTTCTAAGCAATCGATATAACCTTTCTTTTTCTGCTTTAACTTAGCCTGTAAGCTTCTGGATAACCAGGGGGCTGTAGATTTGGCAGTACCAGCCTTTATCTTTGTGAGGACAGAGGACATGCCTACACTGTGCCTGTAGTATCTCGCTTTTGAATGCCTCCCACTGGTTTGCCACTGATTTTCCTTCAAGTAGCTGTATCCAAGCCACTTTCGCCAGGTCACCTCTCAGTTTCTGAAAATTTGCCTTCCCCCAATTTAGAACTTTTACTCCTGTTTTATCTTTGTCCTTTTCCTTTTAGCATGATTATGCTAAAACTAACTGTATTATGGTCACTATCTCCAAAATGGTCACCCACTGTTACTTCCCCCGCTTGCCCAGCTTCATTACTGAAGACTAAATCTAGAATTGTACCCCCTCTCATTGGGCTTGTTATTTGCTGGCTAAAAAAGTTCTCTTGAACGTAATTCAAGAATTTTGTCCCCTCTGTGCCCTTCATACTGTTTGTATCCCAGATGATATCGGGGTAGTTATACAATATATATGTGTGTTACAATACATATGTGGTGTATTATACCAAATAACACACAATGTGTTATGTAATGTATATGATGTATTATACCCAATATTATATAATATATATATATATACAGTGTATTATATCCAATGACACAGTGTGTTATATAGTAAATACAGTGTATTATACTGAATAACATACGGTGTATTGTATAATATATACAGTGTATTATACCCAATATCACAGTGTGTTACATAGTATATATGGCGTATTATCCGCAATAACACACAGTGTGATATATAATATATACAGAGACATTTACCTTGGCTTGAAGTTCTTTTTTTATTGTTGAATACACTTCTGTGAAGGCCTTTGGGATGTTTTTCAACATTGAATGCCTGACATAAACACAAGTTCTTGTTGTACTGTTACCATTTCCTCAGTGTTTGCTGTGTTTCATTTCACAAGATATACAAAGATTGAACATTTTCTGTTCAGGGACCACATGCTGACACTCTTGGGGTCTTCACAAACCTGTAGCCTGACTTCTGAGAGACGGTGTCAAGTACTCAAAGGAGAACAGAGTCCTTGTTTCTGTTATTAAGTCTCTTTATTAAGTGTACAGAACTGAAATAATATACTAGCCAGTCAAGAAACAGAATATAGAATTCTCGAGGTTTTGTGCATGTATCTCGTTATATGCCCTGCCCTGGGGTTGAGAGGAATCTGATGCCCTCCTGCCCACACAGCAAGCACCACCATGGTAGAACCCCAACCCTCTGGAGTGTATGGATCCCAGTTTGTAAATGTATTGGTGTCCTTGCCAGAGTCCATAATAGTATTGTTATGTGTGCTTCCAATTTTTGTTAAATTATGAGGATTTATGTTTTAATACTGAAAAAAGATTCCATAGATGCTGGAACGAGTTGTTTTTTTAAAAAAAAAGGTCATCAGAAGGTCTTATGGACTGAGCCTATAAACATCAGTTACTGGAAGGCACCTGTTTTCAGATAAATACCCAGCAGTCGGCTTTTTTGACTTGGGGAAAGATGTTTACAAAGAAGTGACAGGTCGAGATTTATAGGGGTCAGGACGCTTGACTCCTGAGATGTTTTTGGTTTCACTTTGGACAGTGAGTTGGAATATGGACAATGGTTTGAAAGGGAGTTGGAGAAAACTTGCCAAGGACAAGCCCCAACTCAGCCTGTTCCAGCTCTTTGAAAAGCCTGCCAGTTCTCCCTCTCTTTGAGAAGCTCTGAAAAGCAAGTGTAAGAAACAGACTGAAACTGTTGCTGCACTTTTCCTGGAAAGTCTGCCCAAACTGATCTTCAATGTCACCTGACAAGAACTATTCTAGGAAGATCCCAGTGACAGCCTTCTATGGTCTACGCGTACTTGGGACATCAAACCAAAACAAAGGACATCTGACATATTTTCATAGCTTCTCTTTTTTCTTGAAGAATTAGCAAGTATCTGGCCAAAGTATTCTTTTTTGCCTGTTTTTTTTGTAATAGTTAAAAGGTACCTGGACATGCACCTGAAGTGCTTTAGCTAGACCAGGTGCTGGAAAGTGGGATTAGATTGGGCGCCTAGTTTTTTCGGCTGGCGTGGACACGATGGGCTGAATGGCCTCCTTCTGTGCCATAATTTTTCTATGGTTCTAAAGAGTAAATGTCTTTATTTTTTCGGTTAACCGGTGTACACGGGTGGGTGTGTGTATGTATGTGAGGGGCTAAGGTTAAAAGGGAACTTTTATATTTCAATCTGTATGTTTATGCTTTGCTTCATTACTGGTTATGTGGTCTTTTATAATAAAATGATAATTTTGTTGTTTATTAAAGAAACCTGGTTGGTGTGTTATATTCTGGGATAAAAATAGAATATATGATTGACTGTATCGGTAAGTGGGAAAAAATGCAAATATATGTTGTGACCCGTGGAGAAATGGAACTAGAATAAACAGTGCACTCCTCCCACCTCAGTCGTAACAGCATTAAGAATTTCAGTTTGAATATGATGATGTTAGGTGCTGTCAGCGCTAAGGTATTGGAACCTGAATCAAATCTTTAATCATCATGCAGTTTGACTTTGCTTATCCTGTCTGGGATCTGAGAACAAAATTGAAATGTCTGAACAAGGGAATTGCAACACAGTGAACACTGAGGAAAATGGTAACAGAAACTTGCATTATTATCAGGCCTTTAATGTATAAAAACATCCCAAAGGGCTTCACAGGGGCCTATCCAACAACAGAAAAGGATGGGCTGAATGGCCTCCTTCTGTACCATTACCAAAGAAGGAGATATGGGACTGGAGGGCTCACCAAAGACTTTGTTAAAGAAGGTTTTGGGCAAGAGATGCAGGGGGAATATGAGGAAGAACATTTTTACGCAGCAGGTGGTAATGACCTGGAACTCGCTGCCCACAAGGGTGGTGGAAGTGGAGACGATCAATGACTTCAAGAGGAATTTGGATGGAAAAATATACTTGCACGGCTAGAGGGATCGAGCTGGGGAGAGGGACTGACTGCATGGCTCTGTGGAGAGTCGGCATGGACTCAATGGGCCGAGTGGCCTTCCTCTGTGCACTCATTTCACATAATATAGGTGTTACTTGCAAGGCTAGCACTTTCTGCCCATCCTTATTTCCCCTTGAGAAGGTGGTGGTGAGCTGCCTCCTTGAATACAACTGAGTGGTTTGTTGGACCATTTCAAAGGGCAGTTAAGAGTCAACCACATTGCTGTGGGTCCGGAGTCACATATAGGGCCAGACTGGGTAAGGACAGCAGTTTTCCTTCCCTAAAGGACATTAGTGAACTAAGTGGGTTTTAGGAACATAGGAGTAGGAGTATGTCATTCCGCCCCTTGAGCCTGCTCTACCATTCAACTAGATCATGGCTAATCTTCTACCTCAATGCCATTTTCCCGCATTATCTCCATATCCCTTGATATCTTAACTATCTAGAAATCTATCGATCTCTGTCTTGAACATACTCAATGACTGAGCCTCCACAGCCCTCTGGGGGAGCGAGGTCCAAAGCAGGTCAGAGGCTGGGAATCCTGCTGCAAGTAACTCACCTCCCCAATGCCTGTCCACAGGAGTATGATGGAATACTCTCCACTTGCCTGGACTGGTGCAGCTCCAACAACACTCAAGACTTCGACACCATCCAGGACAAAGCAGCCTGTTTGGATGGCACCCCATCCACCACCTTCAACATTCACTCCCTGCACCACCAACACACAGTAGCAGCAGTGTGTACCGTCTACAAGATGCACTGCAGCAACTCACCAAGGCTCCTTCGACAGCACCTTCCAAACCCGCAACCTCTACCAACTAGAAGGACAACCCAGCAGATGCATGGGAACACCACCACCTGCAATTTCCCCTCCAAGTCACACACCATCCTGACTTGAAACTATATCACCGTTCCTTCACTTTCGCTGGGTCAAAGTCCTGGAACTCCCTTCCTAACCGGACTGCTGGCATACCTACATCCCAAGGACTGTAGCAGTTCAAGAAGGCAGCTCACCACCATCTTCTCAAGGGCAATTAGGGGTGGACAATAAATGCTGGTCTAGCCAGTGACACCAATATCCCATGAATGTATAAAAAAAAATTCACCACCCTTTGAGTGAAGAAATTCCTCCTCATCTCAGTCCTAAATGGCCTACCTCTTATTCTGAGACTGTGTCCCCTGGTTCTAGACCCCAGTCAAGGGAAACATTATCAGGGCAATCCATTAGTCCCATGGTCACCATTACTCATACTAGCTTTTTATTTCAAACTTATTTAATTAAGTTAATTTAAATTCCCCAGCTGCCATGGTGGCATTTGAACTCATGTCTTCAGATTATTTGTCCAGAGCTCTGAATTACTAGCCCAGTTGTCTAACCACTGTGCTACTGTATCCAGCATACCCACCACCCATTGTGCGGGTCCTAAAGGAGAAGTCTGTTGAGAAAGACAGCAGAAGCACGAAGCAGGCTGAATGCGTGACTCTGAAAGAAAATGAAGCCTGTGTTTCTTAATCATTGCCTGAGGTTCGTGGAAAACTGTTTGTGATCACAGAGCAGGACAGCACAGTGGAGGTACTGTGTAAGCATGTGAATTGCTGAAGGGCTGAAGCAGCTTCCGTTATAAAATTAGATCAGTGAAAAATTCAAACCAGGAATCAAGCCCATTAATTACACTGAGTATTCACATATCCCACAAACTGCAATGTGATACAGTCCAGATAATCTGTTTTTGTGATATTGATTGATTAATATTGACCAGGACACCAGGGATAACTTTTCTACTGCAGTTTGTGGGATCATGCTGTGTGTAAATTGGCTGCCATGTTTTCTACAGTGACTACACTTCAAAGTATTTCATTGGCTGTGGAGTGTGTTTGGGATTTCCTGAGGTCACGATAGGTGCTATATAAATGGTACACACTGGATTTGAACTCAGATCTCAGGTGAATGAGGCAATATGCTACACACTACATCTCTCAGAACTAAGAGACAGATCCTGGTTTGTATCTACCCAGTACGAGACACCAATGTTCCCTCTGGGCTGCACAGGTGCACAGCCATATAGCAATCCTGAACATTCATAAAAACATAGAAAATAGGAGCAGCAGTAGGCCATTCAGCCCTTCAGGCCTGCTCCGCCATTCAAATAAGATCATGGCTGATCGTCTAATTAACTACCCCGTTTTCACTTTCTCCCCATATCCCTTGATCCCTTTGGCATTAATATATCTCTCTCCTTCTTGAATATATTTAATGACTTGGCCTCCACTGCCTTCTGTGGTGGGGAATTCCACAGATTCACCACCCTCTGAGTGAAGAAATTTCTCCTCATCTTGGTTCTAAATGGCATACCGGGTATCCTGAGACTCTGACCCCTGGTTCTGGACTCCCCAGCCATCGGGAACATCCTCCCTGCATCTAGCCTGTCTAGTCCTGTTAGACTTTTATAGGTTTCTATGCGATCCCCTGTCATTCTTCTAAACTCTAGTGAATATAGGCCTAGTCGACCTAATCGCTCCTCATACGTCAATCCTGCCATCCCAGGAATCAGCCTAGTAAATCTTCTTTTCACTCCCTCCAAGGCAAGAACATCCTTCCTAAGATAAGGAGACCAAAACTGCACACAATACTCCAGATGTGGTGTCACCAAGGCCCTGTATAACTGCAGTAAGACATCCTTGCTCCTGTACTCAAATCCTCTTGCAATGAAAGCCAACATACCATTCGCCTTCCTAACTGCTTGCTGCACCTGAATGCTTGCTTTCAGCGACTGGTGTACAAGGACACCCAGGTCTCGTTGCACCTCCCCCTTTCCCAATCTATTACCATTCAGATAATAATCTGCCTTTCTGTTTTTACAACCAAAGTGGATAACCTTACATTTATCCATGTTATAATGCATCTGCCATGCATTTGCCCACTAACCCAACTTGACTAATCACATTGAAGCCTCTTTGCATCCTCCTCACAGCTCACACTGCCCCCCAGCTTTGTGTCGTCTGCAAACTTGGAAATGTTACATTTAGTTCACTCACCCAAGTCATTAACATATATTGTGAATAGCTGGGGCCCAAGCACTGATCCCTGTGGTACCGCACTAGTCACTGCCTGCCACCCGGAAAAAGACCCATTTATTCCGTTTATTCTGCGCAATGCAACAGGCCATGTGCAAGCAACATTCCCTTTAAGATGCATACGTACACGGTCCACAGCAATCTTAAAGGAACCACAGATTATAACAAACAGGCTGTGCACAACAACAAAAAATATACAGGGACCATTGCTAGACACAAAAAGGCTTAACCAAATTCCCCTGTTTCATGGCTAAAGTGAATTTGTGAGCAGACTCTGGACACGTGTAGTTAATGGGCTTGATTTTGGTTTGAATTTTTCACTGATCTAATTTTGTACTGGAGCAAGATTTTACAACGGAAGCTGCTTCAGCCCTTCAGCAATTCACACGCTTACACAGTATCTCCACTGTACTGTCCCGCTCTATGATCACAGTTTCCCACTAACCCGAGGTAATGATTAAGAAACACAGGCTTATTTTCTTTCAAAATCACGCGTTCAGCCTGCTTCGTGCTTCTGCCATTTTTTTCAACAGACTTCTCCTTTAGGGCACAACGGGTGTGGGTATGCTGAGTCTAGTAACATAGTGATACTACTGGGCTAGCAATTAACTTCTTCAAAATAGTGTCATGTGATCTTTTATATGCACCGGAGAGGGCAGACGGTGCCTTGGTTTAACATCTCATCCAAAAGATGGCACCTCCAACAGTGCAGCAGTTTATATATACCAGGGAGTGAGTTACAAACTGGAATCTAATCAAGGGTTTCAGCTGGTTTATATGTGGAATAATGAATACCTGGGAGTGAATTACAGGCTGGAATCAAATCAAGGGTTTTTGTTTGTTTTGTATAAAGAATAACTCTCACTTTACTTAACACGATCTTTGTACAACATTCCCGTCTGTAAAATGCATCCGCTTCTGTGCAACAATCCCAATCTATAATATTTTTTGTTTATGTCCTGTTCGTAGCCCATCAGTAACATAGGAATCATGTCAAACTCTCTCTCAGTTTAAGTTCAGGTTTTAATGCAGTGATCTGTTGCTATTTTTTTCTCTTATTTAAAGGAGGGTGCCTTAAGCTTTCTGTGATTCTAAGACGTTTGTATTCTTGTAACAAATTAATAAACACATTTAAAAACGCGGTATAAAATACACTGCATAAACCAACTTCACTGTAACATTCATTGATACAACATTGCTTACAGTTCCTTTCTCTATTAGAGGGAAACTATAGAAAATGCCCTCAATACAACACACCCTAAAGAAATCATTGTTTCTGTCTCGTTCCCAAACACAGTCACATGGGAGGGTATCTGGTGTGACATATTATCCAGTTAGTTCTTGGACACACAGAGATTGTCTACAGCACTTACAATTATCTTGGAAACCCGATGTTCCAACATTTGCACCAGAGTGTCTGTTCATAGAATCACACTGAACATTAGGAGGCCATTCAGCTCATCATACCTGTGCTGGCTTTTTGAAAGAACTATCCAATGAGTCCCAATCCTCCCTTTCCCCATAACCCTGCAATGTTATTCTTTTTGAGTATTTAACTTTCTCCTCATCTCTCCTCTGGTTCTTTTGGCAATCACCTTCAATCTGTGCTCTCTGGTTACTTGATCCTCCTGCAACTGAAAACAGTTTCTCCTTATTTTCTCGATCTACCACCTCTCCTTGCCTCCCTCCCTATGGAGTTTGTGCTGAGGGAGACAGTCTTTGAATGATCACTGCCAATGGCATTGAATGTGAAACTGCTGAACTTCCCAAAATTGAGATTCCCTCTTGCCCTTAAACAAAATGCAAATTCTGAAGCTGTCAACAGGACAGTCCATTTTTCCTTACCTTTAGATAAACTACACATACCCCCACTGACTGGGGCTGTGTCGGAGTGATGGAGGCACTGATTCTGGGTTGATAACTTGAACCAGTCGGGGTGTCCTGGAATAGAGATTCTTCAGCAGTTCCCCTTTGACAAGCCTAACCCTTGCCATTCCCTTGCTATTGTGGTCAGTGAATTATCAATTTGCTTTTGAAAAACGTTGCCATCAGCACTGTTCAATGGTTCTGTGCTGCATCGCTGCAACCACTTCCTTTGTCTAGTTCAATGTCTGTGTCTCCCTCAAAATACTTCAACATTCAGAACATGAGTTCATTACTGTTTTTTAACCAAGAAATTCAGCATCTCCAAAACAAAGCAAAAAATTCATAACCGTTTACCAAAAGCAGTGGAATTTCTGTCAAATGCCTGTTCGAGACCCTCTCCGATTATACCCTCCATGGGAACAGGAAGAGGCCATTCAGCCCCTTGAGCCTGTTCCTCCATTCTATTAGATCATGGCTGATCTATACCTCAACTCCATTTACCTGTCTTAGCTCCATGTAACCTCCATATACCCCCAAAAAATCTATCAATCTCAGTCTTGAAAATTCTAACTGACCCTTTGCACCCACAGCATTTTGATGGAGAGAGTTCCAGATTTCCACTACTCTTTGTGTGAAAAAGCACTTCCTGACATTACCCCTGAACAGCCTAGCTCTAATTTTAAGAATATGCTCCCTCTGTCTAGATTCCCCCACCAGGGGAAATAGTTTCTTCTCTCTATATCTACCCTATCAAATCCTTTTACAATGCTAAACATCTCGATTAAAACACCTTTCAACCTTCTAAACTCAAGGGAGTACATTGATTTCATCGACCCAAATTTGCCCTGGTTTTGCCGGGCGGGTTAGATTCAAATAGGGTTTGTGTGTTTTCTCCCTGTCCCTTGCCCATCTCCATCAGCTACTTCAATCTAAAAAGGGGTTCAACTTGCTGATTTTGGTTCATAGTGGTTGATAATGTGGTTAATTCTGCATTTCATGACCTTGGATGTCCCAATGTGCTTCACAGCCAATGAAGTATTCTTGAAGTGTAGTCACTGTTATAATAAATGCATCTTGGCCAATCCGGGAGTGGATGAAGGATCTCCCCTTTTCCACTTTTTTGCTCAGTTGTCAACAGTCTTGTCTCTGAATCAGACAGTTGTGGGTTCAAGCCCCATATCAGGAGATTGAGCTCACAGTCTGAGCTGACGCTCCAGTACAGTACTGAGGGGGTGTCAAATTGTCAGGCACCGTCCTTTGGGTGGGACATTGAACCACTCTGTCTGTTCCAATGCTCAGATGGAGATTGAAAATCCCCAATACATTATTCAAAGAGAAGTAGGGGAGCTTTCCCTGGTGTCCTCAGACAACAATCCGCCCTCAACCAACAACACCAAAACTCAGACTAACCCTTCATTCATCTCATTGTTGCTGTTTTAATCTAACTGCATGCAAAATAGCGGTTACATTTGCCTGAATGTGAAGACCACATGCAATTCCTAGTCCAATCTCTCTTTTTGTGCAGTTACTGAGTTGATCTGCACTAAGAAAGACTTGCATTTCTATATCGCCTTTCACGACCTCAAAATGTCCCAAAGCCAATGAAGTAGTCTTGGAGTGTAGTAATGTAGGAAAACACAGCAGCTAATTTGTGCATTGCAAGATCCCACATATGTCAATGAGATAGTGCTGAATAATCTGTTTTGCGTGATGCTGGTTGAGGGTGCAAATGTCAGCCAATTTTATCTCCTTATTATGGGTTCGTTGTTGCTAGTTTCATCTGGATGGAGGAACAGATGGAGGAAGAGAAGGAGTAACAGCGTCAGGTTGTTGACACTCTTACCTTTTGCTCAAAAGGAGTTGGTTTCAGGACCCAACAAAGACTTGACCCGTCAAGTCAAATGCAGCACTGAGGGGACACAGTATTGTTGGAGGTGCTGCTCGTCAGATGGGGGATGTCAAACCCAGGTCTCATCTTCTGGCTCATTTTGGTAAATATTAATATTTCCTTGGCACCACCAGATGAAAATCAGGGAGTTCTCTTGGTTTCCCCGGGCCCAACATTCCTCTCTCAATCAACACAGCAATCTGTAAAAAAAAATTAACCAGCCATTCACCTTGCTGCTGTTTGTGGAATCTTGCTGTGCTTACCTACATAACAACAGCCTTTGCCGATCAAAGTAATTCAGTGTAAGCAAAGTGTATTTGAGATGTTTCTGAGATGTGATAAGATGCTCATATATAAACAAACCTTCCTTAATGCTTTTGAAACTGGGCTTATGTCAAATTTGTCCAGTTGATTGAATTTAACAAACCTGTAATTCAGTAATGAATGTTCAGCTGCAGGGAAAGCGTAAGTAGTTACACACTAATTCAATCACTACTTGCCTGGAACTGATCATTATAGCAGTTTGCATTGTGGTTGAGTGACTCAAGGTCAGTCACACCAAACCAAAGGACAGAGACTGAAGTTAATGAAAGGTTTAAAACAGATGGATATTGGTGAAACATGTCTTTGCTTAAAGGGTGATAAATCAGAACATAGCAACAAGAGGACAAAATCAGAACATAGCAACAATTCAGTCTCTTGAGCCTATTCTGCCACTCAATTAGATCATTTACTGATCTGCATCTTAACTCCATCTACCCGCCTTGGTTCTGTAACCATTAATATCCTTACCCAACAAAATTTCATCACTCTCAGTTCAGAAATTTTCAATTGACCCTCAGTCTCAACAGGTTTCTGGGGGAGAGAGCTCCAGATTTCCACTCCCCTTTGTGTGAAGAAGTGCTTCCTGACATCATCCCTGAACGGCCTGGCTCGAATTCGATGGTCACGCCCACTTGTTCTGGACTCTCCCCACCAGAGGAAATAGTTTCTCTCCATCGACCCCATCAAATCCTTTAATCATCTTAAACATCTGGATGAGATCACCCCTTATTAACCTAGTCTATGCAGCCTGGCCTTACAACATAACCCTTTAGCCCCAGTATCATATTGCTGAACCTGTGTTGCATCCCCTTCCAAGACCAATATATCCTGCTTGAGGTTCAGAATTTAACCTTTTTAGCATCAAAATCAGCATTTCTTTCCAGCCACAATTGCTTGCTGGGTTACTGAATGGCCAGACTACAGTTCATGAGACCAACTTTTCATTCAGGAGCACAGATATATATAGTGTTCTTATCATCCTTTGCTCCCTTATCCTAACCTCTGCCCTAGCAGCTTGTTTGTTCTATTCTATTTTAAACCTGATCATTAAATTCAGCTGAGATGTATTTCTAATTCACAGCTTGTTTCTACTTATAACTACACCGTTATTAGTCTTTATCAGTGCCCACTGCAGGTGTCTCTAGCCTGTGTCTATTATTCTCTGTTTCACATTAGTCCAGAGGTTAGGATAAGGGGGCAAAGGATGGAGCCGGGGGCCTCGAGGCCCTGTAATCAACCGTGTCTGTGGAATGGTGGTATAAGTGGGAAACAGAGAGATAAAAGACAAACAGTTGACAACAGTTTGGAACCATCCGGTATGTGTATTGATAAGGCTGAGGAAGTGTGCTCATCGCAATGCGTAATCAATCACTATCGTTTTAATTAAAGTTTATGATCAATCATATCAATCATTCGTTGTTTGAACACACTGTATGATAAGAACAGTATATATATCTGTGCTCCTGAATGAAAAGTTAGGCATTACCTCAGAACACCCGAGATGGTGTCTCTCCCTGTGTACGCTTGAATAAATCGATTGAACTTGTCCCGGAGTCTCCTCGTGTGGTGATTGTCCCACAACAGTTTGGTGTAGTCAGCAGGATACTTGCATCGGACCATCGGAAGCCGCACTGCAAACTGGTGAGTACCTTTACCTACCACCCATAGTTAAGGCAGTAAGCCTACCCGAATAAAGGTCCGGGCGAGTAGTCAATGAATCTGGAGCAGGATTCAGGACAGGAGGCGCGCAGGGTAAGAAGGCGGAACTGAGCTGGCAGGACAGTAAGACCAAAGTCGCGCTGAGGTCAGAACCACTTACTACAGGGTATTCCAAAAATGCAGAGCCGCGCTGATCGTGTTATAGGGGGATAGGGGACTGCGCTGAGTTAGGTCAGGAAGCTAGCAAAATGTCAGAGAATAAGTTGCGGAACGAATTGTATTTTGACTGGGGGTCAGTGGGCTCCATGACTAAGTCTATGGCAGAGCAACATAAAAAGACTATGTTTTAGTGAAATTTCAAGTGAGTAAAAACAAGTTACTGTGTCTTTTGTTTAGAATATGTGAATGTTGGAAGCCTCCACGAATGAAATGAATGTCCCTGGGATGTGCAGCTTGTGTTTTGTAGAACTGGCAGTCGTTAACTCTTTGTTGTCTGGCTTTAATGTTGAAAGCATGAGTCTGTTACTTATTCTATTTTTATACGTGTATATTTTGTGGGAACATTGAGTCATGTTTTGGTTGTGAACTAGTTGAATATGTGTGTGTTCCTTGGCATCGGGACAGGGAATCTGACACAGACTTTGGTACTTTGAATTCATAACCCATTACAGAATCAATTTTCTAAGTTGTTTGGAATTGAATGAGTGTGAAAAGTGATTGTTGAGTGTGTTCACTTCAATTTAAGATTGTGCACCCAGGAATGGGATATAAAATTGAATATTTTAAGTTAAAGTTTTATTTTTATTTTAAAAGTTGGTTTTGCAACTGTGAAAAGGCAATGAACAGTTTTCTAAGAGATGAGCTTCAGCCTTGAAAGTCTGAAGATGTCTGGCAGATATCCAATTTGAAGTTTAAAACACTGCTTTAATTGGACCAATGTTTAAAATCTGCTATTGCTTTATTTTGCAGTTTATACTTGGAAGACATGTCTTACTGACTGTTTAAAAGTAGCAAATGTCAGAAATTGGATATTGTTTTAAGGGAGAGAAGGATAAGCAAAGGAGATATGGGAAAGATGAAAGTTTGTTTAAGAAGCTGGTGTTAAATCTTTTGTTGTAAGAATGTTAAATAACTTTTTCTTTAGTTTTTGCTTTTATTTCAGTCATTGGAAAAGGTGTCTGAAGAACAAGAAAAATGACCTATCTTTTAAAAAAAAGCACGTGCTATTCTGTGTGTGCAGTTAATAAGTCTGAATTAAGTTTATACTATTAAGATTAATTAACCTGTTAAGTTGAGAAAATCTTTTAAATGTTTATTGTCATGAACTGGAATTTGGAATCATCTTGGTCGCATAAAAAAAATCCTTGGATTAGAAACCTCCTACAAAAGATGCTAAAAGCTTGGAAACAATGGGAGTTTAATCTAAAATACTGTCTTCTCTAATGGAGATGGTTTCCTTTGAAGTTGATAATGTTACTAATGATTTTGTTGTTTTAAAACCTTAAGGACACCAAAAAAACCCGTTTAAAATGGAGTTTAATTCTTTTCGATCAGGGGAAAAAAGGTTACGTAAAGTGACGCAGCTTAGAATGTTTTGCTCTGCCCCCTTGGAGACAAGCAAAGAAATTAATCTTGCTGCAACTATTTATCCATTTAATTTTTGCATTGCTGAAAGTAAAATTAACCCATTGGGCTTTGGGTTAGAGCCACAAGGGATTCTGATACCACAGCAAGAGATCCAGCAGCTTCAAGAATTTAAGAACATAACTGCAGACAACAAATGTCACACCATCTTTATCTATGAGACAAAGTGCTTGAGAAGGACAGATAGTTGCAAGCACTTCTGTCTTTAATGTAAAAAAAAAAGCAATACTACCAAGCCTGGGCATAAGAAATTAGAATCGATAAACAAAATTAAATTGATATGAGTGGTTATTTAAAACACTCAAATGGAAATTTATCTGACATTTAAGAGGACAATCAAAGTTTAGAAAACAAAAAACAAAAACAGTTTAGGTGGTTCCTAAGTATAAAAACAAAGTTTCTTTTGGGGAGATATTAAATGGAACATTAATAAAACCTGTCACTCCAGCAACACTGTTATTTGAATTTGGAATAATCTGAGATGTCGAAAATCCAGTGTAATTTAGCAAGTTACTTTTAAGAAATTAAAATGCCATTGAAGATAGAGGGAAACAAACAAACAAAATATGGTAATACCTGGAATCAAATGGGAATGTTTGATTTCTGTTTTAAGGAATTATGACTGTTCAGTTTCTCCAGGGCTCATGAATGAAATAGAATTATAATTAATGGGAATTGGCAATTAGATCTGACTGAAGCAGGAGCTAATTAGAATTCAAATCATTTAGCCTAGAACTTTCCAGTGAAAGTCAGGACAGTGTAGATGAGACTGGTACTTTGATAGTTTTTTCTTAGAGTTATTTGTACCGTTGCCTATGAGTTTTTAAAGAGAGCTACATTTGCAAGTCTGGCCATCGGGACCCTGCAGGGGGAGGCAACAGAAACATCTCAGACAGACACCACCAGCTCCCCCTGACATTTTGATCTTTTGATAAGATCACCTGAGAGTTGAGAATGTGTGGCATGATATTGTGATACCAGTGTAAGTGTGCAGATGTGATTTGTTACATGTAGAGCAACTGAACTAATGACAGGAAGGGTGATGAGACTGTCAAGCTATGACGTGGCAGGTAGTGAGGAAGTAGGACATGCGAGAGAAACGGTTAAAAGATTTGTGAAGGAGCTGTGCAGACAACTGCATGAGCTGAGGCAGGAGGTTATATAGAAATGGACATGAAAGAGAAACAGCAAAGGTGCCTGCTGTGGGAGACAAAGTAATGGTAAAAATAATGCCTGAGAAAACCGGGATTTGCGCCTAGGTGGATGGGACCTTACAAGGTAATCACGACCAGCGATACCTGTACCTGTGGACATTAGAGGGAAGGGACGCTGGAAACACTGGACGCAGCTGAAACATGTAACTGACCAATTTTTGTTTTGCAGAATTTAATCACGGCTGACTAGTGACAACTCGAAGGCCCATTATATCTTATAGAATGGTATCCACTATATTAATACTCCTGGGACTGGGAATCGTTGAAGGCTTGACCCACCAAACAGTCATCGGATTATACTCCACAGAGGAATGGACAGGTGACACGAATATCCTACAGCTTAACATACAGGAGACAGCATGCTTCCGTTGTGGCGTCAGGGAGGTAACTATCAACGTCACAGAGGATGACGTCCATCAGCCTCCGGATTGGGCCTGCTTCCAATTCCAGAACTTAACGCAAGTATGTATCATTCTCAACGCGACCCAGTACGACGGGTTGAGGGAGTTTTGTTGGCCCCTTGATTGTCTGACAATCAGATGTAATCCCACGCGTAAAGACAAGGCTTTTGAACCAGAGCATAAGGATGGAGGGGTCTACCGATGTAACGGACATGGGCCATGGTTTATTTGCCCAAAGCCACCCCAACTCACAACCACACCTCTTGCCACAATGACAGCTGATTTAACAAGTGAGACACCAACACCAAGGACAGAAGTAACGGACTCCCCTTGTCCGATACTAAATCCTGGTCCAGTGAATGGGCTAGTGCTGACAAAAACTAGAAAGACTTTGTATGATAATGTACACCATGAGCTGGTACACCCATTATCCTAAACATTTCTGACATTAAATTATCCCAGTGGTGTCCGGTGGAAACACGTACATTGTATGAAGCATTAGTAAAACAAGTAATAACACAGGCATCTTGGTTCAACGCTGGGGGGTGACCAAGGGGTGCACTCCCCACTCAGGGAAGGTACTGACGGAAACGTAGCCTATTGAATGATGCCGCCATGCTGTTTAACACAGGAACTTCAGTTATAAATTCTATTGATCTGGCTGCAGTAGACCAAAAGGTCTGGATGCTAAGCACCCAACTTAAAACCTAAGAGAGGGACAACAGATCCAGAGCGGACAGCTCAGTACGGACCAAAACCTGACGTGGTTAGCTCAGGATTTGGTTACAGTATTTGAGAGTCAAGTGCAAACCATTAATGAATTAATTGGCGAAGGGCGCAACATCTCAAAGGATGCAGTTAGGAACGATATCTGCAGCACTTATGAATCTTGGATGTTTGAGCAGAATCAGGAGTGCTTGAGACAGCTCCACGAGGGCAAAGTTCCCCTGTGGATATCAAACACCCACTTATCCGACTTATCCCGTCATCAGAACCAGGACCTGACTGATTGCCAGCTCAGAGGTTTAACACATGCACATAAAACTGAGGAAAGATGTATTGTCAATAACAGCCTATTGATAGGTGTGAATTAGAATTAGAATTAGAACATTACAGCGCAGTACAGGCCCTTCGGCCCTCGATGTTGCGCCGACCTGTGAAACCATCTGACCTACACTATTCCATTTTCATCCATATGTCTATCCAATGACCACTTAAATGCCCTTAAAGTTGGCGAGTCTACTACTGTTGCAGGCAGGGCGTTCCACGCCCCTACTACTCTGAGTAAAGAAACTACTTTTGTGTGGTCTTGGCAATTCCAGTAATACCAGAATCAATACACAGTAAAACCCTATACGAGGTAGAGAACATTGGAGTAATAAGGGAAGATTATTACATAAAATATCATAATGTATCACCATAAGCTGTAGAATTAGAGGGAAAAATGATAGGTACTACTTTAGTTAGGTGTCGTATAGGATCCTCTGCCATAGTGTGTCCGCATCCCATATATATATATATAAAATTGAGGAGGCCCAATGTGGGTTTAATGCAGCAGTCAATTGCACAATGGAAGCGATACAGGCAACGAAAGAACCGACCCATGTGGCATATGTGGGAAAAGGGAGATATTGTCTGACTACAACACAACAAGAATATCAGTACGGACACAACCGATTCTACCCTATAAGTAATCGCTTGATGTGTATACACCCACAGGTACCAGCAAGAGTGGGCAAGGTAGCACTGGTGGGGATATATCAAAGGGAAACTGTCAACCTGCAGGTCACAGACAGCATAAAAGAAAACCTCACGCAGTAGTTAAGACAGGTCTCATACTCTATCCCACCATTACCGATGTACCTTACAGCCATCCGTGAGGGGGTACAGCAGGTACATAGGGTGTATTACACATTATAAAAACAGACTGAAGCACTGGAAGAAGGGTCGAACAAGTCAATGACACTACATGGTGGGAGGACTTATGGAATCGAGGTTCAAACATACAGATACCCACCTGGGTCAGGATTGCCTCCCACGTCTTGGGTTATTGCCCAAGTAGTGACGGTCATGTATTTGACGTGCTTAATCCACAGGGTCAAAAGGACACACACGGCGAGACCAGTAATATGGGGACATGGGAACTCGGGAATTAAAAAGGTTGTTCATGAGCCCCTACTGCAGGACCAACCCATACAGACGGTGTAGTCAATTGCCTTTGCAAACCTAAGCTCGATACCTGGCCAGTATCAATGAGTGGCGGAGAGCAAGGAGAGTTGAGCACATCAATGTTCAGGTCTGTTGGCCATCTTGGGCTAGGCCAAGGGCCAAAAGGAGGGTACTGAAGGGGTTAAGCAGAATTAAGCAATGTGAATTAGAAAGGCAGCCCAGCAGAATAAGTCAGGATGGGAGAAAGACAGACAAGCTGTTACAGGATTAGGGAGTAAAGGTTGATAAACGGGATCTGTACAGACTTTACAATAAAGCAAATTAAACTGTGTAATGTTTGGACTAATGTGAAACAGAGAATAATAGACACAGGCTAGAGACACCTGGAGTGGGCACTGATAAAGACTAATAACGGTGTAGTTATAAGTAGAAACAAGCTGAGAATTAGAAATACATCTCAGCTGAATTTAATGATCAGGTTTAAAATAGAATAGAACAAACAAGCTGCTAGGGCAGAGGTTAGGATAAGGGAGCAAAGGATGGAGCCGGGGGCCTCGAGGCCCTGTAATCAACCGTGTCTGTGGAATGGTGGTATAAGTGGGAAACAGAGAGATAAAAGACAAACAGTTGACAACAGTTTGGAACCATCCGGTATGTGTATTGATAAGGCTGAGGAAGTGTGCTCATCGCAATGCGTAATCAATCACTATCGTTTTAATTAAAGTTTATGATCAATCATATCAATCATTCATTGTTTGAACACACTGTATGATAAGAACAGTATATATATCTGTGCTCCTGAATGAAAAGTTAGGCATTACCTCGGAACGCCCGAGATGGTGTCTCTCCCTGTGTACGCTTGAATAAATCGATTGAACTTGTACCTGATTCTCCCCATGTGGTGATTGTCCCACAACACCATATTCGGTCAAATGCTACCTTAATGTCAAGGGCAGTCACTCTCACCTCGCCTCTGGAGTTCAGCTCTTTTGTCCATGATTGTACCAAGGTTGTAATGAGATCAGGAGCTGAGTGGCCCTGGCAGAACCCAAACGGAGCATCAGTGAGCAGGTTATTGCTGAGCAAGTGCCACTTGATAGCACTGTTGACGACCCCTTGCATCACTTTGCCCAAGTCTCTGATGTGGTACTTGAACCCACAACATTTTAACTCAGAGGTGAGAGTGCTGCCCACTGAGCCGTGGCTGACACTCAGTCCAGGGCTGCACATGTCATTCTTATTTTTTAAAAACTTGTAGGGTTGGTTACTGTCTATAAACTGGCCACAACCAAAATATCCACTTCAGATTTACATTTGCTTAACGTTTAGAACTCAGCCACAACCAAATATTCCCCAAATACTGAGGTTGGAACCAGTCAATCTCTTAAACATTCGTTATTTTTAACCCTTTAATTCAGACTTACCCAGGAGATGCCAATGTTAGTGGATTTCCCATGGTTACGGCGCAACAAAGGGTTGTTAGAGCTTCACCAATAACCTCCACGTCATTCAGCCTCAAGTGATTTTAAACAACAAGCTTTAATATACATTGACTAAAAACAGTATTATTCTTGTACCATTGTTCTACAATATTACATTAAATGCCAAGCAATTAATGCAACCCGTTTCTTCCACAGTTTCCAAGCTGAACAGACTTATAACCTTCATGGGCTACCATTAAGGCAAAAGGTCTTCTGACTGTTCACGAGAACACTCCCACTTTCAGGAGGGAACAGGTTCTATCTTTGTACTATTCATCTACCTTGGGCTGTACGTACACATCTCCGAACCATCTCTTAGTCATTAATCCCACCTCCATGCTGATTTTAGCACAAGTACATAAGGAATAGGAGTAGGCCATTCAGTCCCTTGAGCCTGCTCAATAGATCATGGCTGATCCTCTATCTCAGCTCCACCTTCCCACACCATCCCTATATCCCCTTAGTGCCCAAAAGTCTGCCGATCTCAGTCTTGAATATACTCAGTGACTGAGCATCCATAACTCTCTGGGGTAGAAATTTCTCCTTGTCTCGGTCCTAAATGGCTAACCCCTTATCCCGAGACTACGCCCCCTAGTTCTCGACTTTCCAGCCAGGGGAAACAGCTTCTCAGCATCTACCCTGACAAACCCTCCAAGAATTTGATAATTTCAATGAGAGAACCTCTCATTCTTCAAAGACTATGCACCCATTCTATTTAATCACTCCTTGTATGAGACATATATTGGCAAGAAGAACATAGAGTCTCTTTGCTATGGCACATAATCCAGGTTTCGTTATAACAGAATGATTCCCTAAATAATTTTTTTAGTTTGAAAATTGGTTCCAGGCACGGTGCGTTGAGGAAATCACAGAATTGTACAGCACAGGAGACGACCATTCGGTCCATCATGCTGACATCATTAACACCACCTGCGGAGACACCTAGCAGGGAGCTGACATGCAGAGTAACACAGATGGAAGCTGGGGATTGAGAGAATGGAGGCAAAATAAAAGTAGAATAAACTGGTACAAACTGCAGACTTTGTTCTCCGGTCAAACTAAGCTTTTGTGTATCAGTAAAGATCGATTTCTCTGCAGCTGAAACCGAGCATTGCAAAACCTAGCCTTTGAAATTAAGATACGCCCAAAACTCAAAGTCCGGCATATGCAAAGATTGGGGCACCGCGCAGGAAGATCAGAAGGGCAAGCAGCTCCAGAGAGAGAGTGGTCTTTAACTGAGTTTACACTTACATGCCTGGAAGGGTACACCTGCTTCTTGGATCCTCTGTATGGATGCCCTTTGGGAAGACAAAAAGCGATAATCAATCCAAAATTGTGGGGTTTCTTTCGGGCTTCCTCTCCTAAATCAGAGCAGAGTTCATCAGGAGGTATCTTCATCGGAAGGATTAACTGAATGGAAAGAGAGTGGAGTGGGAGAGGTTAACTCCCCAGCCCATCTGTGTGCCTTTTAATATGGGACATGATGTTATTTGCCTAAAATAGAAAAGGAGAGATAATACAATGCTCGAGAGTGAGCAATCCTGTAGGGAGTCCCCTGGGTATATCAGGAGACTTCAGCGTAGCCTTGAGTAAGTTAGCAGAGTTCGATAACTGGAGCTTTGTCTTTAGAAGCTATCAGAAAAAACCCTTTACTCAGCGTAATGCAATATGCTCTAAAGGACTGCTGGAGACATTAATGGCTCATTTGCTAACAGATATAGGCAATTAGCATCCCACAAGAAGCTTATGGATTTGCTTCTGCATACTGAGTAATTGTCAGTGAGCTTAGTGATGTCTGGTATTAAGGCACAATTAAACTCTGATCATGAAGTGAGTGAAGCTAAAATAATAGGGTCTTTAGATTACACAGTATGAATATTTGTGGCAAATGCTTAATATATTCAGATAACATCCCTTTGTCTCTTGTTTAAATGGAGACATTAAGCATTCAGATTATAAATATAATCATTGAGCAATATATGCACAGCATGACAAATATTCACAGCATAATATATATTCCCAAAATAAATATATGCACAGTTAATAAATATTCACAGAACAATGAATATTCATTCAGTGCAATATTCACAGTGCAATAAATATTCACACATGCAATGCATATATACAAAGCATGATAAATGCTCACACTGTCATGAATATACATATAGTATGATAAATATTTACACATCGTAAAATAATTTTTCACCATTTTGAAATTCTAGGAATCATGTCAAAAATAAATTTTCTGGCATATTTTATTTGCACAGTGTTGATTAAATATTCAGTCTTACATGTATACAATTAATAATGATCAAAACCTAGTGGATTAGTTATAGGTCTCTGCTGTGGGCCACAATGTTCTGCTATACGTGGCTGAAAATACAAATATAAAGGTTGACGGGCAATCTGCTCTTCCTCTGGAAAAGATCGACACAGGATTGGTGCATGAATGTCATAGAGTCATAGAGTTATACAGCACAGAAACAGTGATGCAGGGGTGACAGAGACTGTCAAAAATGCAGATGAATCTCAAGCTTCATCCTGTGTGACACTAAACTAGCCGTCTGTTCACCCTATGCTTCTAAAATTAGGCAACAGCTGATGCAGGAGGAGGGGGAGATTCACACGGGGAAACAAAACACATCTATGTGGGATGGGGAGACTTGTGCAAGGGAAAGGGAAGTTCAGGGATGCAAAAACAATAGGATTGAATCAACTGTATGTTTTAATGATGTAGTGTTTCAGAGATCACGACTGCTGCCTGATATAAAAGTTCCAGCAATCTAACGCTGCCCTTTCCTTTCTTTTCCTCCACTTTTCTTTTCTACAGAGGGTTAGAACTGGCTCTTGTTTTGCAGGTGCCTCCTTCTTCTTCTTCCACATGGTTGTTATGGTGGTCTTTGGTGTGGGCAAGGGAGAATTTGGAACGTAGCCTCTCCAGTAGAATGTTGGACCAACTTCAGTGTGATACCAGGCCAACAACTAGATCAAGAAGGACGGGCTGTGATGTTGCCCAGCCAGAACTAACTCTGCATTCATACACAGTTACACACAGCTCCTTCACAATGGCTGATTACATCCAAACTACCCTGGGGAAGAAATGGCTAGGGAAGTGTTGGGAGATAGCTCCTGCCAACTTTTTCATTCTGTCCCCTGGGAAAATGCTGTGATCAGATCATTACACACATTCTGATTGGACATTGATTTACCATCTCATGTTTTCACATTTGGGAATTTCTCTTCCTCCCTATTTCCGGTCAAGCATCACCATAGCAACACCGACCGCTGAATCTACGGTCTTCCTATACACAATAGGAAGTGTGAAAACTTTCTCCACTTCCTGCTTCAGCACCTCGTTCCTGGTCAGTGCACTCCCACTGCCCATAATCCTCTGCACGCCAGATTCAATCAGCCGCTCGCACGGTAACATGGAGTGCAAGTTCTCCACAATGCCACAGCACAGCGCTCTGGTCACGTGACCCAAGGACAAGTTGGATGGGGAGATGTTGGTCACTGAAGCCAGCTGGTCAGGTGAATGTCTCTCTCCAAATATGGTTGCCTGCACCGCAAGGTCAGTGCAAGCAATGTTTAGAGCAGCATGTATCGATCGGGAGTAGATGGTGGACTCTGGAACCTCCAGTCCTGTGGGAGTGAATAAAACCAGCGTCAGCATCTATATCTGCCTAAAACCCGTTAACTGTATATCAGTTTTGTTTGTATATGCCGGTGGAGGGCATTCATTGGGGTTTCACCTGAGCACATATAAAGACACACTTATTGGAACCGTGGTGTGGTTGAGTTAGGAGACGGATGCTTGTAATGTTTCACTCTGTGAATAAGTGTTATACTGAGTAAAGATTGGCTCCAGTTTTATCCTTCAGCAACTGGCTTTCCCAAATAGAACAAAACCTACAGGGAACACAGAAGTTTAGATCTGAAACTCCCAAGTTTCCCCAGTAACTGTATGTCTTGACATAATTATGGCACAAATTACTTCCTTCAAGCTAAAGTGTCTTTTCTTAACATTTTCTACTCCTTTTCCAGACCCTATAAAAATCCAACTAAAAGTAATGGGAAAAAAACTAAACAATGAGAGATTGAGGGACAGACCTGGTGAGGGATTAGAGAGAGTACAGGATAGACATGCTGAAGGGATGGAGATAGATTCATAGACAACTTAAAGGGATGAAGAAGATGGGATTGAAAGACTAAAGGGATAGAGTTGAAGGGCTAGACAGGTGAAGTGGATGGAGATGGGGAGGATAGACAGACTGAAACAATGGAGATAGAAGGATAGACAGATTGAAGGGATAGAGATGGAGAGACAGACAAATTGAAGTACACAGTTGCAGGGTTACACATTGAAAAACAGAAATACAGAGATAGACTGAAAAGACCAGCAGAGGATACATACTTAATGATGGAGAGGTAGGCACTGAAGGGACAGAGACGGAGAGGTAGACACTGAAGGGACAGAGATGGAGGGATAAACAGTGAAGGGACAGAGATGAAGGAATAAATAGTGAAGGGACAGAGATGAAGGAATAAATAGTGAAGGGACAGAGATGGAGGGATAGACAGTGAAGGACAGAGATGGAGGGATAGGCAATGAACAGTCAGAGATGGAGGGATAGACAGTGAAGGGACAGAGATGGAGGGATAGAAGCTCATAATCGGGTGTCTTGTTATGTTTCCTTGCATCCAAGGATCTGGAAAGCGATTTGCATCTTGCACCAGTGCCAAAAGTTTCTTACCTAACTCCTGTGTCCACTGTTGCAACATTCCAATGAAGGAGGACAGCACGTTCCCACCATTCAGGGAGGCTGCCACAGCCAAGTGTATCCCGTCAAGGTATGGGTAGTAAGCAACGCTAGCGGCAGGATTGGGTCGAGCTGGTGGCAGGAATGTAGGGGCCAGGGCAAAGGTCAGCTGGGCAGAAGTACTAACGTTCAAAACTAGAGAGTAAGAAAGATCTTAATCAATCAGTGAACAGAAACTTGTTCTGTGAATACTTTACCCTTCAAACCTGACATCTAAAATCTTGGCAATTACTCTATGTTCCTATCGGCCGTGCCCTCCATCACTGACCCTGCTGAACTACAAAGGAAGGGTACCAAATTTAGGAGCTCGTTTGCATAGTGGTTATGCTGCTGGAGTAGTAATCTAGAGGCCTGGACTAATGATCTGGAGACATGAGTTCAAATCCCATCGTGGCAGCTGGGGAATTTAAATAACTCCAGAATAGAAAGCGAGTATCAGTAACAGTGATCATGAACCTACTGGATTGTGGTAAAAATCTATTTCGTTCACTATTATTCTTTAGGGAAGGAAATCTGCTGTCCTTACCTGGTCTGGGCCTATATGTGACTCCAGACTCATAGCAATGTGATGGACTCTTAACTGCCCTCTGAAATGGCCTAGGAAGCTACTCAGTTGTACTCAAGAAGGGGGCTCACCACCACCTTCTCAAGGCCAATTAAGGATGGGCAATAAATGCTGGCCTTACCAGCAACGCCCACATCCCATGATGGAATAAAATAAAATGAACACTTATTACCTGGGTGTTGCGCGAATCATAAAAACAGATCAGTAAAGAAATCCTAGGATTGACTATTTGAAGTTGTTTTGCTTCAGATGCATCACACAGATGGTGCACTAGAAATTCAGTTGTGTGTGCCCATTGTTCGAGCACTAAAGAGTCTCCCAAGACTCTATTACAAGCTGGAAGCACATCCCCCGCCATATTGGTAAGGGCCAAAAAGTCAATGGGCAGCACCCACACCTGAAACAGACATTAGGGCCCTTTGCATTTCCAAATAAGGGGCCTGGCCTGTTTGAGACCCACACTGCAAGGTTGGTTTGCCCTGCACTCGGATAACCCACGCCTATACCCGACCTAACGCACAGTGGCGCAGTGGTTAGCACCGCAGCCTCACAGCTCCAGGGACCCGGGTTCGATTCTGGGTACTGCCTGTGCGGAGTTTGCAAGTTCTCCCTGTGTCTGCGTGGGTTTCCTCCGGGTGCTCCGGTTTCCTCCCACATGCCAAAAGACTTGCAGGTTGATAGGTTAATTGGCCATTATAAATTGTCACTAGTATAGGTAGATGGTAGGGAAATATATAGAGACAGTTGGGGATGTGACAGGAATATGGGATTAGTGTAGGATTTGTATAAAATGGGTGGTTAATGGTCGGCACAGACTCGGTGGGCCGAAGGGCCTGTTTCAGTGCTGTATCTCTAAAACTAAAAACTAAAACTAAAACTAAAAACTAACAGGCAGTCCTTGAAATTTAATGCTGAGAAGTGTGAAATGATGTACTTTGGAAGGAAGAATGAGCAAAGGCAATATAAACTAAATGGTACAATTTTAAAGATGGTGCAGGAACTGAGACACCTCGGGGCTGACATACAGAAATCTCTGAAGGTGATAGGGCAAGTTGAGAGGGTGTTAAAAAACACATGGAATCCTTTGCTTTATAAATAGATGCATAGAGTGCAAAAGCAAGGAAGTTATGCTAAACATTTATAAACCACTAATTAGGTCTCAGCTGGAGTACTGTGGCCAGTTCTGGGCATCTCACTATAGGGAGGATATCAAGTTCTTAGAGAGGTTGCAGAGGATACCAGAATGAGGGACTTCAGTTATGTGGAGAGACTGGAGAGATGGAACTGTTCTCCTTGGAGCAAAGAAGAGGGAAATTTAATAGAGGCGTTCAAAATGATGAAGGATTTTGATAGGTTACATAAGGAGAAACTGTTTCCAATGGCAGAAAGGTTGGTAACCAGAGGATACAGATTTAAGATGATTGGCAAAGAGCCAGAGGAGGAGATGAGGAGAATTTTTTTTTACACAGTGAGTTGTTGTGATCTGGAACACGCTGCCTGAAAGGATGGTGGAATCAGATTCAATAGTAACTTTCAAAAAGGAATTGGATAAATAGTTGAAGGAGAAGGATTTGCAGGGTTATGAGGAAAGAGCAGGGGAATGGGACTCATTGGATAGCTCTTTCAAAGAGCAAGCGCAGTCACGATGGGCCAAATGGCCTCCTTCTGTCCCTTATGACTCTATGATTCTGCATTAAAACAACAATATACTAAGTTCTAATTTCATTTCTGACAAAATATCGTCTGGGTAACATCAGAAGCACTGAACCTATAAGAACAGTGAGCAGTGTGTTTGGACACAGGGCTGAAATAGAATTGCTTTATGAAGTGAATCGAAGCCTATTTCCGCCCTTACCTGCATCTGTCTTCTCCGTCATGCAGGAGTACACCGAGCATTGGAGATCGCCCAGGGCCACACCAACCTCCGTCCCCACTGGTACACCGTACCACTCATGAACTGTCTTTCCAGCGATTGCACCAGATTCCACGATCACAGGCAGCAAGCATGTGGGAAATCCAGAATCCCTTAATCTGGAAGAGGAGTTAAGGAAATGTCTGAGAGAAAGGTTTTGGTCCTTCAGAGGGAGAACAAAGATAGCTGGGTGCAACTGAGCTGCTTTCACTTCTCATTCTGGGGGTGGTGCTCCAGGCAGTTCCCACAGCACAAATCTGCTCCTAATTCACCTCCTCAATCAGCGGGAGGTAGAGGAGCAGATATGTAGAGGAGCAGATATGTAGACAGATTTTGGAAAGATGTAACGGTAACAGGGTTGTAGTGGTGGGTGATTTTAACTTCCCCTATATTGACTGGGACTCACTTAGTGCTAGGGGCTTGGATGGGGAAGAATTTGGAAGGAGCATCCAGGAGGGCTTCTTGAAACAATATGTAGATAGTCCAACTGGGGAAGGGGCCGTACTGGATCTGGTACTGGGGAATGAGCCCGGCCAGGTGGTCGAAGTTTCAGTAGGGGAGCATTTCGGGAATAGTGACCATAATTCCGTAAGTTTTAAAATACTTGTGGATAAGGATAAGAGTAGTCCTCGGGTGAAGGTGCTAAATTGGGGGAAGGCTAATTATAACAATATTAGGCAGGAACTGAAGAATTTAGGACCGGCATGTTCCTGTGAGGAAGAAGGATAAGTTTGGCAAGTTTCGGGAACCTTGGATAACGCGGGATATTGTGAGCCTAGTCAAAAAGAAAAAGGAAGCATTCGTAAGGGCTGGAAGGCTGGGAACAGAAGCCCTTGAGGAATATAAAGACAGTAGGAAGGAACTTAAGCAAGGAGTCAGGAGGGCTAAAAGGGGTCATGAAAAGTAATTGGCAAACAGGATTAAGGAAAATCCCAAGACTTTTTATACGTATATAAAGAGCAAGAGGGTAACCAGGGAAAGGGTTGGCCCACTCAAGGACAGAGGAGGGAATCTATGTGTGGAGCCAGAGGAAACGGGCGAGGTACTAAATGAGTACTTTGCATCAGTATTCACCAAAGAGAAGGACTTGGTGGATCATGAGTCGAGGGAAGGGAGTGTATATAGTCTCGGTCATGTCGAAAGAACAAAGAACAGTACAGCACAGGAACAGACCATTCGGCCCTCCAAGCCTGCGCAGATCTTGATGCCTGCCTAAACTAAAACCTTCTGCACTTCTGGGGACCATATCCCTCTATTCCCATCCTATTCATGTATTTGTCAAGATGCCTCTTAAACGTCGCTATCGTACCAGCTTCCACCACCTCCCCCGGCAGCAAGTTCCAGGCACTCACCACCCTCTGTGTAAAGAACTTGCCTCGCACATCCCCTCTAAACTTTGCCCCTCGCAACTTAAACCTATGCCTCCGAGTAACTGACTCTTCCACCCTGGGAAAAAGCTTCTGACTATCCACTCTATCCATGCCGCTCATAACTTTGTAAACCTCCATCATGTCGCCCCTCTACCTCCGTCGCTCCAGTGAAAACAATCAGAGTTTATCCAACCTCTCCTCATAGCTAATGCCCTCCAGACCAGGTAACATCCTGGTAAACCTCTTCTGTACCCTCTCCAAAGCCTCCACGTCTTTCTGGTAGTGTGGCGACCAGAATTGCACGCAATATTCTAAGTGTGGCCTAACTAAAGTTCTGTACAGCTGCAACATGACTTGCCAATTTTTATACTCTATGCCCCGGCCGATGAAGGCAAGCATGCCGTATGACTTTAGACTACCTTATCCACCTACGTTGCCATTTTCAGTGTCCTGTCCGCCCAGATCTCTCTGCCTGTCAATACTCCTAAGGGTTCTGCCATTTACTGTATACTTCCCACCTGCATTAGACCTTCCAAAATGCATTACCTCACATTTGTCCAGATTAAACTCCATCTGCCATTTCTCTGCCCAAGTCTCCAACCGATCTATATCCTGCTGTATTCTCTGACAATCCTCATCACTATCCGCAACTCCACCAACCTTTGTGTCGTCCGCAAACTTACTAATCAGACCAGCTACATTTTCCTCCAAATCATTTATATATACTACAAACAGCAAAGGTCCCAGCACTGATCCCTGCGGAACACCACTAGTCACATCCCTCCATTCAGAAAAGCACCCTTCCACTGCTACCCTCTGTCTTCTATGACTGAGGCAGTTCTGTATCCATCTTGCCAGCTCACCTCTGATCCAGTGTGACTTCACCTTTTGTACCAGTCTGCCATGAGGGACCTTGTCAAAGACTTTACTGAAGTCCATATAGATAACATCCACTGCCCTTCCTTCATCAATCATCTTCATCACTTCCTCAAAAAACTCAATTAAATTAGTATGACACGACCTCCCCTTCACAAAACCATGCTGCCTCTCGCTAATAAGTTTGTTTGTTTCCAAATGGGAGTAAATCCTGTCCCGAAGAATCTTCTCTAATAATTTCCCTACCACTGACGTAAGGCTCACCGGCCTATAATTTCCTGGATTATTCTTGCTACCCTTCTTAAACAAAGCAACAGCATTGGCCCTGGGGACATTTTGTTATCAAAAAGGAGGAGGTGTTGGGCGTCTTGCAAAGCATTAAGGTAGATAAGTCCCCAGGGCCTGATGGGATCTACCCCAGAATACTGAGGGAGGCAAGGGAAGAACTTGCTGGGGCCTTGACAGAAATCTTTGCATCCTCATTGGCTACAGGTGAGGTCCCAGAGGACTGGAGAATAGCCAATGTTGTTCCTTTGTTTAAGAAAGGTAGCAAGGATAATCCAGGAAATTATAGGCCGGTGAGCCTTACATCAGTGGTAGGGAAATTATTAGAGAAGATTCTTTGGGACAGGATTTACTCCCATTTGGAAACAAATGAACTTATTAGCGAGAGGCAGCATGGTTTTGTGAAGGGGAGGTCATGTTTCACTAACTTGATTGAGTTTTTTGAGGAAGTGACGAAGATGATTGATGAAGGAAGGGCAGTGGATGTTGTCTATATGGACTTCAGTAAAGCCTTTGACAAGGTCCCTCATGGCAGATTGGTACAAAAGGTGAAGTCACACTGGATCAGAGGTGAGCTGGCAAGATGGATACAGAACTGGCTCGGTCATAGAAGACAGAGAGTAGCAGCGGAAGGGTGCTTTTCTGAATGGAGGGCTGTGACTATGGTGTTCCACAGGGATCAGTGCTGGGACCTTTGCTGTTTGTAGTATATATAAATGATTTGGAGGAAAATGTAGCTGGTCTGATTAGTAAGTTTGCGGACGATACAAAGGTTGGTGGAGTTGCGAATAGTGATGAGGATTGTCAGAGGATACAGCAGGATATAGATCGGTTGGAGACTTGGGCGGAGAAATGGCAGATGGAATTTAATCCGGACAAATGTGAGGTAATGCATTTTGGAAGGTCGAATGCAGGTGGGAAGTATACAGTAAATGGCAGAACCCTTAGGAGTATTGACAGGCAGAGAGATCTGGGCGTATAGGTCCACAGGTCACTGAAAGTGGCAACGCAGGTGGATAAGGTAGTCAAGAAGTCATATGGCATGCTTGCCTTCATCGGTCAGGGCATAGAGTATAAAAATTGGCAGGTCATGCTGCAGCTGTACAGAACTTCAGTTCGGCCACACTTAGAATATTGCGTGCAATTCTGGTCGCCACACTACCAGAAAGGCTTTGGAGAGGGTACAAAAGAGGTTTACCAGGATGTTGCCTGGTCTGGAGGGCATTAGCTATGAGGTTGGATAAACTCAAATTGTTTTCACTGGAACGACGGAGGTGGAGGGGCGAAATGATAGAGGTTTACAAAGTTATGAGCGGCATGGATAGAGTGGATAGTCAGAAGCTTTTTCCCAGGGTGGAAGAGTCAGTTACTTGGGGACATAGGTTTAATGTGCGAGGGGCAAAGTTTAGAGGGGATGTGCGAGGCAAGTTCTTTACACAGAGGGTGGTGAGTGCCTGGAACTTGCTGCCGGGGGAGGTGGTGGAAGAAGGTGCGATAGCGATGTTTAAGAGGCATCTTGACGAATACATGAATAGGATGGGAATAGAGGGATACGGTCCCTGGAAGTGCAGAAGGTTTTAGTTTAGGCAGGCATCAAGATCGGCGCAGGCTTGGAGGGCCGAATGGCCTGTTCCTGTGCTGTACTGTTCTTTGGGTGTGTAGATGAGGGTAAAGCAGTTGATGTAGTCTACATGGACGTCAGTAAGGCTTTTGATAAGGTCCCGCATGGGAGATTGGTCAAGAAGGTAAGAGCCCAAGGGATCCAGGGCAATTTGGCAAATTGGATCCAAAATTGGCTTAGAGTCATAGAGTCGTACAGCATCGAAACATGCCCTTCGGCCCACCGCATCCATGCCGACCATATTGCCTATCTACACCAAGCCCACCTGCCTGCATTAATTCCATATCCCTCTATGCCTTACTCATTCAAGTACCTGTCCAGATGCCTCATAAATGTTGCTACTGTTCTTGCTTCCACCACCTCCTCTGGCAGCTCATTCCAGATACCCACTATTCTTTGTGTGAAAAATTTACCCCTTTGATCCCCTTTAAACCTCCTCCCTCTCACCTTAAATCTATGCCCTCTAGTTTTAGTCACCCCTGCCATGGGAAACAGCCTCTGGCTATCTACCCTATCTATGCCTCTCATAATTTTATACACCTCTATCATGTCCCCTCTCAGCCTCCTTCGCTCCAGGGAAAACAGACCCAGCCTATCCAATCTCTCTTTATAACTCAAGCCCTCCAAACCAGGTAACATCCTTGTGAATCTTTTCTGCACCCTCTCTAGCTTAATTACATCTTTCCTGTAGTGCGATGACCAGAACTGCACACAGTACTCCAAATGTGGCCTAACCAACGTTATATACAACTGTAACATGACGTCCCAACTCTTGTACTCAATGCCTCGGCTGATGAAGGCAAGCATGCCATACGCCTTCTTCACCACCCTGTCTACCTGTGTTGCCACTTTCAGGGAACTATGTACATGCACCCCAAGGTCTCTCTGCTCAACAACACGCCCCAGGACCCTGCCATTCACTGTATATGTCCTGCCCTGGTTTAACTTCCCAAAATGCATCACTTCGCACTTGTCTGCATTAAATTCCATTTGCCAATCCCTTGCCCACTTTCCCAGTTGATCTATATCCTGTTGTAACCTTACACAACCTTCTTCACTGTCCACTCTACCATCAATTTTGGTGTCATCTGCAAACTTACTAATCATGCCCCCTACATTCACATCCAAGTCATTAATATATATGACAAACAACAGAGGGCCCAGCACCAATCCCTGCGGCACAGTGGTTAGCACTGCAGCCTCACAGCTCCAGCGACCTGGGTTCGATTCTGGGTACTGCCTGTGTGGAGTTTGCAAGTTCTCCCTGTGTCTGCGTGGGTTTTCTCCGGGTGCTCCGGTTTCCTCCCACAAGCCAAAAGACTTGCAAGTTGATAGGTAAATTGGCCATTATAAATTGCCACTAGTATAGGTAGGTGGTAGGGGAATATAGGGACAGGTGGGGATGTGGTAGGAATATGGGATCAGTGTAGGATTAGTATAAATGGGTGGTTGATGGTCGGCACAGACTCGGTGGGCCGAAGGGCCTGTTTCAGTGCTGTATCTCTAAACTAAACTAAACTAAACCACTGGTCACCGGCCTCCAATCTGAAAAACAACCCTCCACTACCACCCTCTGCTTCCTATCACCAAGCCAATTTTGTATCCACTTGGCTAGCTCACCCTGGATCCCATGTGTTTGAACCATCTGGACCAGCCTACCATGCGGGACCTTGTCAAAGGCCTTGCTAAAGTCCATGTAGACAACGTCCATCACCCTGCCCTCGTCAATCCTCTTGGTCACCTCGTCAAAAAATGCATTCAAATTTGTGAGACATGATTTCCCACGCACAAAGCCATGCTGACTATCCCTAATCAGACCACGTCTTTCCAAATGCATATAAATCCTGTCTCTCAGAATCCCTTCCAATAACTTTCCCACCACTGATGTAAGGCTCACCGGCCTGTAGGTCCCTGGCTTATCCCTGCTGCCCTTCTTAAATAAAGGCACAACATTAGCTATCCTCCAGTCTTCCGGTACCTCACCCATGGCGAACGATGATACAAAAATCTCTGCCAGGGCTCCAGCAATCTCCTCCCTTGCTTCCCATAGCATCCTAGGATACACCTGGTCAGGCCCTGGGGATTTATCCACCTTAATGCACTTCAAAACCTCCAGCACCTCCTCCTTTGTAATGTTGATAAGCTCCAGGATATCGCTGTTCCCTCCCTTGAACTCACTAGCTTCCATGACCTTCTCCATGGTAAACACATGGGAGAAGTATTCATTTAAGACCTCGCCCATTTCACGTGGCTCCACACATAGATTACCACACTGACCTTAAGGGGATCTACTCTCTCCCTAGCTACCCTCTTACTCTTAATATACTTATAGAATCTTTTAGGATTCTCCTTGATCTTATCTGCCAGGGAAATCTCATGGCCCCTTTTTGCCCTCCTAATTTCCTTCTTAAGTGTACTCCTACATCCCCTATACTCCTCGAGGGACTCGCTTGATCCCAGCTGCCTATACCTGATATATGCCTCCTTCTTTGTCTTGACCAGACCCTCAATATCCCTTGTCAACCAAGGTTCCCTAAACTTGCCAGCCTTGCCCTTCCATCTAACAGGAACATGCCAGCCCTGAACTCTTCCTAACTCACTTTTAAAAGCCTCCCACTTGCCAGACATCCCTTTACCTGTAAACAGCCTCTCCCATTCAACTTTTGAGAGTTCCTGTCTGATGCCCTCGAAATTAGCCTTCCCCCAATTTAGGACTTGAACCTGAGGACCAGTGCTATCCTTTTCCATAACTATCTTGAAGCTAATAGAGTTATGGTCACTGGTCCCAAAGTGCTCCCCCACTGACACATCAACCACCTGCCCAGCCTCATTTCCTAAGGGGAGGTCGAGTGTAGCCCCTTCTCTAGTACGGCCATCCACGTACTGCTTCAGAAAATTATCCTGGACACACTTAACAAATTCTTCCCCATCTGATCCCTTAGCACTAAGGCAGTCCCAGTCAATATTAGGGAAGTTAAAATCACCTACTATTACAACCCTATAATTCCATCACCTATCTGTGATTTCCCTACATATGTGCTCCTCCAATTCCCTCTGACTATTGGGGGGCCTATAGTATAATCCGATCAAAGTGATCACCCCTTTCTTATTTCTAAGTTCTACCCATATGGCCTCACTGGACTTTCCCCCCGGGATATCCCCTCTAAGTACTGCCGTGATGTCCTCCCTAATCAATAGTGCAACTCCCCCTCCTCTCTTACCTCCACCTCTATCACGCCGGAAGCATCGGTACCCCAGAAATTGAGCTGCCAGTCCTGTCCATCCTGGGCTTAGAGGCAGGAGACAGAGGGTAACGGTCAAGAGTTGTTTTTGCGATTGGAAGCCTGTGACCAGTGGTGTACCACAGGGATCGGTGCTGGGACCCTTGCTGTTTGTAGTGTATATTAATGACTTAGACGTGAATATAGGAGGTATGATCAGTAAATTTGCAGATGACATGAAAATCGGTGGTGTCGTAAATAGTGAGGAGAAAAGCCTTAGATTACAGGATGATATAGATGGGCTGGTAAGATGGGCAGAGCTGTGGCAAATGGAATTTAATACTCAGAAGTGGGAGGTGATGCATTTTGGGAGGACTAACAAGGCAAGGGAACATACAATGGATGGTAGGACCCTAGGAAGTAGGGGGTCAGAGGGACCGTGGTGTACTTGTCCATAGATCACTGAAGGCAGCAGCACAGGTAGATGAGGTGGTTAGGAAGGCATATTAGCTGAGGCATAGAATACAAATGCAGGGAGGTTATGATGGAGCTGTATTAAACACTAGTTAGGCCACAGCTGGAGTACTGTGTACAGTTCTGGTTGCCACACTATAGGAAGGATGTGATTGCACTGGAGAGGGTGCAGAGGAGATTCACCAGGATGTAGGCTGGGCTGGAGCATTTCAGCTATGAAGAGAGACTGCATAGGCTCGGGTTGTTTTCCTTAGAGCAGAGAAGCTGAGGGGGGACCTGATTGAGGTATACAAAATTATGAGGGGTATAGATAGGGTAGATAGGAAGAAATGTTTTCCCTTAGCAGAGGTGTCAATAACCAGGGGGCATCGATTTAAGGAAGGGACAGGAGGTTTAGACAGGATTTGAGGGAAAAAAAAATTCACCCAGAGGGTGGTTGGAATCTGGAACGCACTGCCTGAAGGGGTGGTTGAGGCAGGAACCCTCACAACATTTAAGAAGTATTTAGATGAGTACTTGAAACGCCATAGCATACAAGGCTATGGGCCAAGTGCTGGAAAATGGGATTAGAATAGATAGGTGCTTGATGGCTGGCACAGACACGGTGGGCCAAAGGGCCTGTTTCTGTGATATATAACTGTATGACTCTATGACTAATTTTGTAATCCCACTCAGGGAGGTGAGAGGAAGAGTGGGAGATGGGCAGATTGGTACACTGCTGCTGTAATGTTGTAGGTGGCCCCTCTACAAGGTTTAGGGGCAGAGTAGATGGTGCTTTACTCTGGCCTAACTGTATCTGACCCAGGAGTACTTGATGCCATTCCCCAGCAATAACATCAAGACAAGCCAGAGATTTCACTCAGTGAAGCTGTAGGACGTGATTCCAACTCCTAGCTAAAACCCTTGGTTTTCCAACATAGCTTACATTTGCAGATTCCACGTTCCACATCTGGTATTAAAATACCCCCAACTGGCAGCATTCTGGGCTGACATCAACGGTCTCTTAAGCCCACACAAGACAGCGACAACGTAGTCATGGATAGTCCCTGCCACATTATAGGGCTCTAGAAATTGGGGCCTGGAAAACAACAAAACGGGACTTTCACTAATAAATATACAATTCAATATGTTCTAAGATAGCACCTTTGTAAAATAATTCTTGATTCCTACTGATTTTTAAAGGACACAAGTTAAGCAACAGTTCCCTAAGAATTGAACACAAAGCAACAGCCTCCATTCAGTTGCTTAAAGAATATGAATTGACCAATATTACCAATTTACGCTCCGATATATCTGAACAGAGGGATCTTTACTCAGTTATCAGATTACACACTGCAACTTCATGGACACTGGGTCAAAATCCTGGAACTCCCTACCTAACAGTGTTGTGGGAACACCTTCACCAAAACAGACTGAATCAGTTGAACAGGAAGGCTCACCACCATCTTCTCAAGGGCAGTTAGGAATGGGCAATAATTACTGGCCTTGCCAGCAATGTCAATATCTCAAGAATGAACATTAACACCTCACAGACGAGGGCCTGTTTCTTGGCTAATGCTCGGGCACAGTCCTCTCCAGTCAGCAACTGAGTTCTGTTTTAAGCCAGGTTCATGTTTTTCAGGGGATCAATGCAGATGAAACATTAACTTGCCATATCTAAGATGCTGATGGACCTGCAAACATGGGATTCCAGTGCAGTGACTGGGGTGGTAACTCAATGGTAATAGAAAGTGGTGATTACAGGAATAGGAGGAGGCTATTCAGCACCTCGAGCCTGTTCCACCATTCAATTACAGCTTGGCTGATTTGTATCTTAACTCCATCTAACTGCCTTGGTTCCAGAACCCTTAAAACCCTTACGTGACCCTTACGCAACCCTTAATACCCCTACGTGACCCTTACGCAACTCTTAATACCCTTATGTGACCCTTACGCAACCCTAAATACCCCTATGTGACCCTTACGCAACCCTTAATACCCCTACGTGATCCTTACGCAACCCTTAAAACCCTTACGTGACCCTTACGCAACCCTTAATACCCCTACGTGACCCTTACGCAACTCTTAATACCCTTGTGACCCTTACGCAACCCTAAATACCCCTACGTGACCCTTACGCAACCCTTAATACCCCTACGTGACCCTTACGCAACTCTTAATACCCTTATGTGACCCTTACGCAACCCTAAATACCCCTACGTGACCCTTACGCAACTCTTAATACCCTTATGTGACCCTTACGCAACCCTAAATACCCCTACGTGACCCTTACGCAACCCTTAATACCCCTACGTGACCCTTACGCAACTCTTAATACCCTTATGTGACCCTTACGCAACCCTAAATACCCCTACGTGACCCTTACGCAACCCTTAATACCCTTATGCAACAAAAATCCATCAATCTCAGTTTTGCAGTTTTCATTTGACCCTCCAGCCTCAACAATTTTTTGGGAGAGAGTTCCAGATTTCCACTACATTTTGTTTGTACAAGTGCTTCCTGACATCACCAATGAACAGCCCAGCTCTAATTTTAAGATTCTGCCCCCTTATTCCAGAGTTCCTGACCAGAGTAAATAGTTTCTATCTAACCTATCAAATTCTTTAATCATCTTAAACACCACAATTAGATCATTTCCTACTCTTCTACACTGAAAGAAATACAAGTCTAGTCTATGCAACCTGTCCCCATAATTTAAACTTCCAATCCCTGGTATCATTCTGGTGAATTGGTGCTACATCCCCTCCAAAGCCAATATCCTCCCTGAGGTTCAGTGCCCAGGCTAAATGCAGTTACTCCAGATGGGGTATTGTGAAGCTTTCAAATTCACGGAAATAGTTTACATAACATGAACACCTCCCCAAATCGGTCACGATATAAATTGGATACGGGGTACTACTCCTCTAAATATGTACCGTACCTTCAATATCAAACTTTATTATCCCTGCAACAGTGACTGCATTTCCACAGTACTTTATTGGCTATGAAGTGATTTGGGATGTCCTGAGGTTGCGAAAGGCGCTATAGAAATGGTCTTCTTTCAAAGAAATGTCTCCACTGTACCAGTGTGACCTGTAGCATTCCCAGTTTCTCTGCAGCTGATTCTTAGATTGAGTTTCCTGAGTAGTGTATTGGTTTGATAAGTTTTAAATTGAGTTTGTTTAGCTTTATATTGGATTCAAAAGAAAAGCCATTAAAATCAACATAAAATGCAATATAAAACTTACTAAATACAATATATAACTCATTAATAATACAAGCCTCACTAAATCCAAAATAAGTCTTGTTATGTCCAAAATAACACCCACTAAATCCAATATGATAGCTAAATAGTCCTTTGGTTGTGGATCCTTTGGCCAATGGGAAAAGCTTCTCCTTATCTACTCTGTCCAGACCCCTCATGATTTTGAAAGAGTAAAAACACACAGTGAGTCGTGAGGCTGTGGAATTCACTTCCAGGGTTAGTGATTGCAACAGTAACTGTGCCAACATTGAAGATTAGATTGGATGGGTGGATGAGCAAAAAGGTGTTGAAATTATATTGGAACAAGATGGGTAAATGTGATAAGGACTCTGATCGCTTGGAGGGTAAACCCCGAAATGGACTCGATGGGCCAAATGGTCTGCTTGAGTGCTATAATTTCTAGGTATAACATTTATCTCTTTACCAACATCAAAAACATGAAGAGATTAACTGATAACTTATCTCAATTATTGTTTATGGGACCTTGCTTTGCACAAATTAACTATGTTTGCCTAGAAAACAACAGTGACAACAATTCAGAAGTAATGTATAGGTTATGAATTGCTTTGGGATGTCCTGGGAATGTAGAAGGTTCTGTATAAATCCTACAAACACTTAATAAAAGTGGGGTTTGCGAGAATTAGGGACAAATTTTGAGATACGGGCCCATTTCTCCCATTCTGATTGCAGGAACCGTTCCGGCCAGCAGAGAGGAGAGATTCACAAAAACTTACATTTCTATATTACCCTTTAAAGGGACAGGAGTAACATCCAGCCTGTTCTGCCATTCAATGAGAGCATGGCTGATTTGTGACCTAACTGCATATACCCACCTTTACCTCATATCCCTCAATACCTTTCTCTCTCTCTCTCTATGTTTCAGGGTTGCTAATCATGGCTTGTGCTACGATATCACTATGGGGCAAGGCAAGGAGACAGATGCCAAGAACTACCTCAGCCAGTACAGGGATTGAACCTGTGCTGTTGGCGTTATTCTGCACCACACTCTAGCCATCTAGCCAACTGAGCTAACCAACCCCTATCTCAATACCATTGGTTAACAAAAATCTATCAATCATCAATTGCCATTTGCAGAAGAGAGTCCCAAACCAAAACTCCCCAAACAGCGGAAAGTTTCCATCTAACTTATCTGTTCCCCATGACATCTTGAAAAGTTCAAGCAAATCACCCTTAAAATTCTAAATTCTAGGTTATATACACACTAAAACACGCTGGTTTCACACCAGTGATGATAGGACAGTGTCTGACACATTATGTTCCTCAGCCCCATCTTATAATTAAAAGCAAAATACTACAGATGCTGGAAATTTGAAATAAAAACAGAAAGTACTGAAAATACTCAGTAGGTCTGGCAGCACCACTGGAAAGAGAAACAGTTAACCTTTAGGGTCGATGGGTTCTGATGAAAGATCATCAACCTGAAATGTTAACTCTGTTTCTCTCTCCACAGATGCTGCCAGACCTGCTAAGTATTTCCAGCATTTCCCATCTTATAATTGTTTATTTAGCAGTATTGTGACTAGTCAATATTTTTGGAGCAACCCTTCAACTTTATAAAAGCTGCCATAATGTTTATGTTACATGTCGTGCTTGAAGTTTGGAGATGTCTACCTATTTCTCATGTACCAGAAGATGGTGGCACAGCCATAGCCAGTGGCAAGACTGAGATGGGAATCGGGCTGTGCGAGTGAATCAAGAAATTCGCGGCTGCAGCGGCCATCTTGCCAGGTGATCAGGTGACTAGTCTCCCCAGGTTGGAATGTGTAACATGCTTCAGCCCTCTGCCAAACACAACCTAAAACAGGGGAGATCATAGCAAATATATAATCTGCGTTTCCCAAGGTGAACCAAACCAAACCCTCAACATCCCCCCATACCAAACCAAACCAGACCCTCAACATCCCGCTGTACCAAACCAAATCAGACCCTCACCATCTCACTGTACCAAACCAACCCCTCACCATTCTACTGTACCAAACCAAACCAGACCCTCACCATCCCCCTGTACCAAACCAAACCAGACCCTCAACATCCCGCTGTACCAAACCAAATCAGACCCTCAACATCTCACTGTACCAAACCAACCCCTCACCATTCTACTGTACCAAACCAAACCAGACCCTCACCATCCCCCTGTACCAAACCAAACCAGACCCTCACCATCCCCCTGTACCAAACCAAACCAGACCCTCACCATCTCACTGTACCAAACCAAACCAGACCCTCACCATCTCACTGTACCAAACCCTCACCATCCCCCTGTACCAAACCAAACCAGACCCTCACCATCCCCCTGTACCAAACCAAACCCTCACCATCCCCCTGTACCAAACCAAACCAGACCCTCACCATCCCCCTGTACCAAACCAAACCAGACCCTCACCATCCCCCTGTACCAAACCAAACCAGACCCTCACCATCCCCCTGTACCAAACCAAACCCTCACCATCCCCCTGTACCAAACCAAACCAGACCCTCACCATCCCCCTGTACCAAACCAAACCAGACCCTCACCATCCCCCTGTACCAAACCAAACCAGACCCTCACCATCCCCCTGTACCAAACCAGACCTTCAACATCTCCCTGTACCAAACCAGACCCTCAACATCCGCCTGTACCAAACCAGCCCCTCAACATCCTCCTGTACCAAACCAGACCCTCAACACCCCCCTGTACCAAACCAAACCAGACCCTCACCATCCCCCTGTACCAAACAAGACCCTCAACATCCCCCTGTACCACACCAAACCAAACCCTCAACATCCCCTTGTACCAAACCAAACCAGACCCTCACCATCCCCCTGTACCAAACAAGACCCTCAACATCCCTCTGTACTAAACCAAACCAGATCCTCAACATCCCCCTGTACCAAACCAAACCAGACCCTCAACAGCCCCCTGTACCAAACCAAACCAGACCCTCAACATCCCCCTGTACCAAACCAAACCCTCAATATCCCCCTGCAGCAAACCAAACCAGAACCTCACCATCCCCCTGTACCAAACCAAACCCTCAACATCCCCCTGTACCAAACCAAACCAGACCCTCAACATCCCCCTGTACCAAACCAAACCAGACTCTCTACATCCCCCTGTACCAAACCAGACCCTCAACACCCCCGGACCAAACCAAACCCTCAACATCCCCCTGTACCAAACCAAACCAGACCCTCAACATCCCCCTGTACCAAACCAAACCAGAGCAGACCCTCAGCATCCCCCTGTACCAAACCAAACCAAACCCTCAACATCCCCCTGTACCAAACCAAACCAAACCCTCAACATCCCCCTGTACCAAACCAAACCAAACCCTCAACATCCCCCTGTACCAAACCAAACCCTCAACATCCCCTGGACCAAACCAAGCCAAACCAAACCCTCAACATCCTCCTGTACCAAACCAAACCAGACCAGACCCTCAACATCCCCCTGGACCAAACCAAACCAGACCCTCTACATCTCCCTGGACCAAACCTGACCCTCTACATCATCCTGGACGAAACTAGACCCTCAACATCCCCCTGTAGCAAACCAAACTAGACCCTCAACATACCCCTGTACCAAACCAAACCCTCAACATCCCCCTGTACCAAACCAAACCAAACCAAACCCTCAACATCCCCCTGTACCAAACCAAACCCTCAACATCCCCCTGCACCAAACCAAACCAAACCCTTAACATCCCCCTGTAGCAAACCAAACCAGACCCTCAACATCCCACTACACTTTATTTTTCTTTCCATCTATATCTGATTATTTACTGTGGCTGCTCCAGCTCCTCCACACCATACCCATAACCTTGTTTATAAATGGTGCAATCTATTCCTTTTCTGGATTGGTTTCCCCAGCTTTAAGCTCAATAAATGTTTTGAAAGTGAAAAGTTAACTGAGTTGAATTCAAAAGTAAAACCCTATTCATTAAATGCTGAGTTACTCTGAAAAGAGTTTTTTCTTGCTATTCAAGCTCCCATTCATTCCTTGTTTGGCACGTGATCAAAATCAAGACACTAGGATTTGTGCAAGGTATCAGTGTGATTTAGGAAATGCCAAGAGTCTACTTAAAGTGGAAATAGCAGCACTAAAACCATTCCACTCATTTTGGAACTCACGGTGGATGTTTTTACACTTTACAAGGCTTCACTGGTTCTCCAAAATTCACAACATTTTGAGATTTGAACATAAAATCATCTGGCACTTTAGCATAGCACTGAGGGAGTGCTGCACTGTCAGAGTGCTGTCTTTTCTATGAGACATTAAACCGAGGCCCTGTCTGCCCTCTCAGGTGGACATAAAAGATCCTTTGGAACTATGTGAAAAAGAGTAGCACAGTTCTCCCAGTGTGCTGGACAATATTTATCGCTCAACCCCTATCTAAAAGACTCATGATCTTGTCATTGTTGTCCTGTGGGGGCTTGCTGTTTGGCCCTTGTGTTTCCTGCATTACAACTGTCGCTACACTTCAAAATTACTTCATTGGTTGTTAAACGCTTTGGGATGTCCTGAGGTTGTGAAAGGCGCTATAAAAATGCAAGTCTTGCTTTATTCTTTATTCTAATTCTAAGATTAACAACAAACACTGGTAAGAAAGATCTGCTGGTAAAGTATAAAAGAATTACACAGATAGTTCGAACAATTTGCCTGAATTTCATGTAGAATAAACTGCACTCTGTCTCTGCACTGTGCTGGGTTCTGCCTCCATTCTGGACCCCAATGAGCAACAAGGAGCAGGCACATTTCCATCTTTGTCGCCTTCCTGCAGTTACCTTCCTGGCTTTTCCACAGCATGACTCCATGCATCTGTCCTGAGACTCCGATTCTCCCCACTTTGCAGAGACGTTCTCTGGGCAGTGCAGCAACACAGCGGTGAAGGGCTGACACAATCCTAGCAACATCCTGCTCCCGACCCTGAAATGAAAATCAAGATGACAAACCACTCGGGAGGGAGTGGGCCTTCCATCCTTCACCTCTTCCTTACTCTCTTTCCCTCGTTCTACCCGTTCCTTTCTCACAGGCCACACCTGGCAGATTTGATGTTTAATAGAGGGCTTCCTTGTCACTAATGACCTACAGGATGAACACTCAGGGACTCAGGAAGAGGTCATTTGGCCATTTTGGAAGCCCATGCCATTTTAAACTTTCAATTCCACACCTTCTCCACATATCATTACTTGTTAGGTTAAGTATCTCACTTCTCTTGGCTTTTAAACATCTCAATTCATTCTGTATTTAAGGCCTCCTGTGGAAGTGCCTTCCACACTCTCACAATAGAAGGTTCAAAGTATTTACAGCACATAAACAGGCCATTCAGCCCAAAAGCTCCATGTTGGTATTTATACTCCACAGGAGCTTCCTTCCCACCGTCTTCATCTCAACCTATCAAAATATCCTATTCTTTATTCCCTCTCATGCTTATCTCACTTCCCTTTAAATACATCCATGCTACTCATTCCCAAATTTGCTTTTAACTGACTTAATTTACGTGATAGAGATTATATCTCCGTGCTCTGGATTTTTCTATGAAGAGGGAAGAGTTGAAGGGATGGTCTCCACTCGTCTGATAATCCAATTTGATTACTCCCTCACCCCTTCACCTCCAGGGAATAGACCCTGGTTTACCCAGTCTCTTTTCTTCCCAGGTGTCATGGTGATGGACTGCCTCCAAGGACAGTAACTCCTTCCCAACACAGACACACAATACTGCAATAGTCCTTTCTTGCTTTCTCTCGCTCTCCAGCTTTTCAGGAATTAAGTATTGTTATACTTAAATGCTGGACTTTGTAACATGATCATGTTTCAAAAAAAATTATGATTTTTTTAAAGTTTAAGATGGAGTCCGGAAAGTCAGGTGACCTCACATCCACTCTGGTAAAGGACAAAACAGATGAAAGACATTTTTGGAAAAAGAGACTGCAGGGTTAACACCTGAAGCACAATGGGTTTCACCCTCCCAGACTTTCGGGTCATAAAACAAGGAGTCAGTAATTCTGAAGATGCAAATGTACAAGGCACCTGTTTACACCCGGGGAACAAGGGAAGGTCCAGGTGGCTCTGTGAAACCAGACGTCTGGACTCTGCAAATTGGAACATGACAATAAGCTATTGGCTTTTGAGTCCAGATAAATTTAACAGACTGTCTGAAGGCAGGCAGGCTGTATGAGTAGAAACCAGTGGTTGCAGCCGAGGGAGGGAGGGAGGGAGAGAGGGAGAGAGAGGGAGAGAGACAGAGAGAGAGACAGAGAGAGAGACAGAGAGAGAGACAGAGAGAGAGACAGAGAGAGAGACAGAGAGAGAGACAGAGAGAGAGACAGAGAGAGAGACAGAGAGAGAGACAGAGAGAGAGACAGAGAGAGAGACAGAGAGAGAGACAGAGAGACAGAGAGAGAGAGAGAGAGAGAGAGAGACAGAGCTTGTTGTGTAATTCTTTAAAGTGGTCTGGAGGTTCATATCTTGTATTTTAATGTTAACGGTCTCACTGAGATCGTAACAAGTATGCAGCCCCAGGTGGATGTCACCACCCAAATACGAGGGGGTGGAGTTGATGGACCCTCACATCTAGTGTGTTGCGTCGCTTGTAATGCACCATGGTAAATCTCTTGGATCACCACCACTGGCAGTGACAGACCAGTTTATCAGCCTAGTCTTAGATACAGCTGAAGAGGTGCTGCCCTCGAGATTGGAGGGGGAAAATGTAGAAGTCTTGGGAAGGGGGGTAGTTTTCCACGTTGGGGGTGGGGGGAAGGGGTTCTCCTGTCCTTCTGCCATAACTGCAACAGGAGAGCTGTAGGAAACCTCCCAGAAAAGTGGCAGCATTTGCCCTTGTTTTCTGCAGCTGCTAGGCGATGAGGGAAGCCCTGGCTGTATTTCTTTACAGTTGATATGGCACATTGGTAAAATGGACAGGTGAAGCCTTCACAAAGTCCAAGTAACAACACCGACCATCCAGGCCAATGTGTAAATAACTGGGTACAGTCCTGTTGACTCAAAGTGATTATTTTGTTTGTGCAAATCATCTACATTAGACATCACAGGAGGCGTTTTTTGCTCTTTTTCCAATTCAAATGAACAGGTAATTCTGATTCATGAAATCATAGAATCTTATAGGAGGAGGCCATTCGGCCCATCATGCCTGTGCCAGCTCTTAGACAGAGCTATCCAAATAGTCCCACTGCCCCATGCTGTTTCCCCATAGTCCTGCAAATATTTTCTTTTCAAGTATTTATCCAATTCCCTTTAGAAAGTTACCATTGAATCTGCTTCCACCGCCCTTTCAGGCAGTGCATTCTAAATCATAACTGGCCATGTAAAAAAGTTTCATCTCCCTTCTGGGTCTTTTGCAAATTATCTTAAATTAAGTAACTTGACGTTAGCAGCATATCAGCCGTGGCTCTGTGAGCAGCACTCTCGCTTCGGAGTCAGAACGTCATTAACTCAAGTCCCATTTCAAAGACTTGGGTACAAAAGCGAGGCCGACACTCCAGTGCAGTACTGAGGGACTGCTGCACTGTCGAAGATACCACATTTTGGATGAGTCATTAAACCAAGGCTCCTTCTGCTTTCTTCGGTGGATATAAAAGATCCCATGGCATTTTTATTTTCCAAAGAAGAGCAGCGGAGGAGTTTTGCTGGTGTCCTGAACAATAGTTGTCCAACAGCCATCATCACAAAAAGAGATGATCTGGTCATTATAACATTGATATTTGTGGGATCTTGCTGTGCTCATATTGTCTGCTGCATTTCCTACAGTACAACAATATCTACACTTCAAAAGTATTTCATTCGCTGCAAAGCACTTTGGAATGTCCTGAAGTCATGAAAGGCACTACAGAAATGCAAGGGTTTCTTTATTAGGAGGAGTGGACATTTACATCCAATTCAAGTTTGCTGTACCTTACAACGTACCAAAACAAATCAAGCTACAGTTTTCTGACCCTGTATTTCCTTTACCTTCTCTCCCTCCGGGCTGCTGACCTCTGCCTTGGTTTCCTGGATCTGGCTGTCAACCACTGCCCGGCTCTCAGCTTCCAACAGCACTGCCTTTACTGAGGTAGTACCAAGATCCAGACCCAACACGTACTGGGGAGGAGGAGCTTGCAAACTCATTTTCAACTGTGAAAACACAAAAAAAAAAGGCTAACAACAACTTGCATTTATATACTGCCTTTACTGTAGTAAAATGTCTGAAGGTGCTTCACAGGAGTGTTCAGTCATCAAACAAAATTTAATACCGAGCCACATAAGCAGATGTTAGGACAGATGATCAAAAGCTTGGTCAAAGAGGTAGGTTTTAAGGAGCAACTTAAAGGAGGAGAGAGAGACAGACAGAGAGGTTTAGGGAGGGAATTCCAGAGCTTAGGGCCCAGGCAGCTGAAGGCATGGCCACCAATGGTGGAGCAATTAAAATCAGGGATACACAAGAGGTCAGAATTAGAGGAGGGCAGAGATCTCAGAGGGTTGTAGGGATGGAGGATGTAACAGATAGGGTGGGGGTGAGGCCATGGAGGGATTTGAACATGAGGTTAAGAGGCTTCCACATAGGAATTACAAGAATTATCTTCTCTAATTATAAAGAAGTTTGGCAAGACTAAAATTTGAGGCCAAAGAATTGTAAACAAGAGTGTCTTAACAAGATAAAAATAACAATAAATATTTCACAGAAACAAAAAGTACAATATTTTTTAAAACACTAAATATTTATAAAACACTTGTTGGACCCCAGTTGGAATATTGTGGCCAATTCTGGGCACCACACCTTAGGAAGGATATCAAGACCCTGAAGAGGGTGCAGAGGAGATTGACCAGAATGGTACCAGGGATGAGGGAATTCAGATATGTGGAGAGACTGGAGAAGCATTAGAGTTGAGGAGGTTAAGGGGAGATTTATTAGAGGCATTCAAAATGGTTAGCACCGCAGCCTCACAGCTCCAGCGACCCGGGTTCAATTCTGGGTACTGCCTGTGTGGAGTTTGCAAGTTCTCCCTGTGCCTGCGTGGGTTTCCTCCGGGTGCTCCGGTTTCCTCCCAAAAGCCAAAGACTTGCAGGTTGATAGGTAAATTGGCCATTATAAATTGCCCCTAGTATAGGTAGGTGGTAGGGGAATATAGGGACAGGTGGGGATGTGGTAGGAATATGGAATTAGTGTAGGATTAGTGTAAATGGGTGGTTGATGGTCGGCACAGACTCGGTGGGCCGAAGGGCCTGTTTCAGTGCTGTATCTCTAAACTAAACTAAACTAAACTAAAATCATGAAGGGTTTAGAAAGAGTGAATGAGGAGAAACTGTTTCCGGTGACAGGAGCATTGGTAACAAGGGGATGCAGATTTAAGGTAATTGACAAAAGAACCAAAGGTGAGATAAGGACATAAAAGCAAAATACTGCAGATGCTGGAAATCTGAAATAAAAACAAGAAACGCTGGAAATACTCAGCAGGACTGGCAGCATCTGTGGAGAGAGAAGCAGAGTTAACATTTCAGGTCAGTGACCCTTCATCAGAACTGTTTCCTCTGGGTTTGATGGAGAGATTGACAGAAATATTCATTAGGGGGCGTGGTCTGCATAGATAAGGGCGGAGCCTGGTTTTGACTGACAGTCTGTGAACGGCTTCACACCTGCCATGGCAGTTGGCCGCAATTCAGTTTAAAAACCCGTCGATGATTATTGAAAACAACCCGTAGGAAAAAACAGAGAGCGATTAACACACAAAATAAAGTGAAGCGGTTTTAATTAGATAAATAGTCGGAAAAGCCATTACCTGTTGCAGCACTCGCGCCTCAAAGCCAAGAGGAAACGGACTCCGACCAGGAGAGGGCGGGGCTGCGTGAAAGGGGCGTGGCCCAGTCAAAGGGTGGGGCCCTGACACGTCCCGTCAATCAAACCTGTGTCGAAATATATTTCTATCCGCTGCAATATTTTTACATCAATCCTGTCAAAAAGTGTTAGAATTTAATTTAAATCACAGAACTTTAATTTGAGGAATGTTTCAGTTGGATTTGTCTAATAAGTGTAGGTGAAAGGTGACGGGAGGGGGAGTGGCGCTTGGGTAATGGCGGCGGTGACGGGCTGAGGGGAAGCTGTTGGTGGTACAGGAGGTGTTGTTCGTCCGTGTGTGGGAGGAGGAAGCTGCAGGCCGCGCTGGTGAGTGATTACCTGCCCATCACCAATATAGATGTTGGTGTGGCGGAGCGCCGGGTTAATACTCGCGAGGCCGCGGGCTTGAAGCGAAGCGCCGCTCCCGGTCCGGCACCGATTTGGACACCTCAGTGGGAGAGGACCCAGGATGAGGTGTGCTGTAGCACAGACTGAGCAGCAGAGGGCGCTGTCCCCAGGTTAGAGCAAAGGGAGAGGAAACAGCACATATACATTATACAGGGCATGTCACTGTATATACATTATACAGGGCATGTCACTGTATATATATATATATATATATATATATATATATATATATATATTTCTTGTTTCTTTGGGCCTCCTTATCTCGAGAGACAATGGATACGCGCCTGGAGGTGGTCAGTGGTTTGTGAAGCAGCGCCTGGAGTGGCTATAAAGGCCAATTCTGGAGTGACAGGCTCTTCCACAGGTGCTGCAGAGAAATTTGTTTGTTGGGGCTGTTGCACAGTTGGCTCTCCCCTTGCGCCTCTGTCTTTTTTCCTGCCAACTACTAAGTCTCTTCGACTCGCCACAATTTAGCCCTGTCTTTATGGCTGCCCGCCAGCTCTGGCGAATGCTGGCAACTGACTCCCACGACTTGTGATCAATGTCACACGATTTCATGTCGCGTTTGCAGACGTCTTTATAACGGAGACATGGACGGCCGGTGGGTCTGATACCAGTGGCGAGCTCGCTGTACAATGTGTCTTTGGGGATCCTGCCATCTTCCATGCGGCTCACATGGCCAAGCCATCTCAAGCGCCGCTGACTCAGTAGTGTGTATAAGCTGGGGGTGTTGGCCGCTTCAAGGACTTCTGTGTTGGAGATATAGTCCTGCCACCTGATGCCAAGTATTCTCCGAAGGCAGCGAAGATGGAATGAATTGAGACGTCGCTCTTGGCTGGCATACGTTGTCCAGGCCTCGCTGCCGTAGAGCAAGGTACTGAGGACACAGGCCTGATATATATATATATATATTATATACACATTATACAGGGCATGTCACTGTATATACATTATACAGGGCATGTCACTGTATGTGTATATATATACAGGGCATGTCACTGTATATACATTATACAGGGCATGTCACCGTATATCTGTATATCACTGTGTACACAGGGTATCGCACTGTGTATACATTATACAGGGTATATACAGGGTGCGCTTCTGATTTGTCTTCCTTTTTCCTCAACTGAGGATTCCCCCCCACTGGTTGACAGGGCCCTCAACTGTGTCCGGCCCATTTCCCGTACCTCTACTCTCACCCTTTCCCCTCCCTCCCAGACCGTGACAGGGTTCCCCTTGTCCTCACTTCCCACCCCATCAGCCTCCATATCCAAAGGATCATCCTCCGCCATTTCCGCCACCTCCAGCGTGATGCCACTACCAAACGCATCTTCCCCCTCCCTTCCTCTGTCAGCATTCCGAAGGGATCATTACCTCTGTGACACCCTGGTCCACTCCTCCATTACCCCCACCACCTCGTCCCCTTCCCATGGCACCTTCCCTTGCAATCGCAGGAGGTGTAATACCTGCCCATTTACCTCCTCTCCACTCACTATCCCAGGCCCCAAACACTCCTTTCAGGTGAAGCAATGATTTACTTGTACTTCTTTCAATGTAGTATACTGTATTCGCTGCTCACAATGTGGTCTCCTCAACATTGGGGAGACCAAACGCAGACTGGGTGACCGCTTTGCAGAACACCCCCACTCAGTCCACAAGCAGGACCCTGAGCTTCCGGTTGCTTGCCATTTCAACAATCCCCCCTGCTCTCATGCTCACATCTCTGTCCTGGGATTGCTGCGGTGTTCTAGTGAACATCAGCACAAGCTCGAGGAACAGCATCTCTTTTACCGATTAGGCACGCTACAGCCTGCCGGACTGAACATTGAGTTCAATAATTTCAGAGCATAACGGGCTCCCCATTTTACTTTTATTATTTTTAGTTTTTAATTTTTTTTGTTTTGTTTTATTTCAAATTAGTTTGTTCAGTTTGCTTACCCACTGGTTTTTTCATGTTTGTACTTGCGGCTGTTCAATTTTCTATCTGTACTAATGCTTTGTCTTTCAACACACCATTAACATATTGTTTGCCTTTGCTCCACGACCTTCTGGTCAGCTATTCTGTGACCTTGTCCTATCAACACTTTCTCCTTTGTTATCTCTTGCCCCACCCCCACTTTACTTGCTTATAACCTTTCACATTTCTAATATTTGCCAGTTCTGAAGAAGGGTCACTGACCTGAAACGTTAACTCTGCTTCTCTCTCCACAGATGCTGCCAGACCTGCTGAGTATTTCAGGCATTTCTTGTTTTTATTTCAGATTTCCAGCATCCACAGTATTTTGCTTTTATATACAGGGTGTATCACTGTGTATACACTGTGTACCGGGTGTATCACTATCTGCATGATGGTGTATATCACCACATACACTACTTATCACTGTACACATTGTCTTCTTCTTCTTTAGCCTCCTTGTCACGAGAGACAATGGGTAAGCGCCTAGAGGTGGTCAGTGGTTTGTGAAGCAGCGCCTGGAGTGGCTATAAAGGCCAATTCTAGAGTGACAGACTCTTCTACAGGTGCTGCAGATAAAATTGGTTGTCGGGGCTGTTACACAGTTGGCTCTCCCCTTGTGCTTCTGTCTTTTTTCCTGCCAACTGCTAAGTCTCTTCGCCTCGCCACACTTTAGCCCCGCCTTTATGGCTGTCTGCCAGCTCTGGCGATCACTGGCAACTGACTCCCACGACTTGTGATCAGTGTCACAGGACTTCATGTCACGTTTGCAGACGTCTTTAAAGCAGAGACATGGATGGCCGGTGGGTCTGATACCAGTGACGTGCTCGCTGTACAATGTGTCCTTGGGGATCCTGCCATCTTTCATGTGGCTCACATGGCCAAGCCATCTCAAGCGCCGCTGGCTCAGTAGGGTGTATATGCTGGGGATGTTGGCCGCCTCGAGGACTTCTGTGTTGGAGATATGGTCCTGCCACCTGATGCCAAGGATTCTCCGGAGGCAGCGAAGATGGAATGAATTGAGACTTCGCTCTTGGCTGACATACGTTGTCCAGGCCTCGCTGCCGTAGAGCAAGGTACTGAGGACACAGGCTTGATACACTCGGACTTTTGTGTTCTGTGTCAGTGCGCCATTTTCCCACACTCTCTTGGCCAGTCTGGACAAAGCAGTGGAAGCCTTTCCCATGCGCTTGTTGATTTCTGCATCGAGAGACAGGTTACTGGTGATAGTTGAGCCTAGGTAGGTGAACTCTTGAACCACTTCCAGAGCGTGGTCGCCAATATTGATGGATGGAGCATTTCTGACGTCCTGTCCCATGATGATCGTTTTCTTGAGGCTGATGGTTAGGCCAAATTCGTTGCAGGCAGCTGCAATCCTGTCGATGAGTCTGTGCAGACACTCTTCAGTGTGGGATGCTAATGCAGCATCATCAGCAAAGAGGAGTTCCCTGATGAGGACTTTCCGTACTTTGGTCTTCGCTCTTAGACGGGCAAGGTTGAACAACCTGCCCCCTGATCTTGTGTGGAGGAAAATTCCTTCTTCTGAAGACTCAAGACTCCAACACTCTGCTCCCCACCCACCTGAAGCTAAAGACCAGTTCTATGAGGAACTCCATAATATCATTAGTAGCATCCCCAATGCCGAACATCTGTCCCTGCTGGGGGACTTTAATGCCAGGGTTGGGGCCGACCACGACTCATGGTCCTCCTGCCTTGGATGCTATGGCATTGGAAGGATGGATGAACTCAACTGCTTGAGTTGTGTACCTATCATAACCTCTGCATCACCAACTCGTTCTTTCACACTAAACCCTGTCACCAGGTTTCATGGAGACATCCAAGATCGCGTCGTTGGCACCAGCTGGACCTCATCGTCACAAGGCGAGCCTCTTTAAACAGCAATCAAATCACACGCAGCTTCCACAGTGTGGACTGCGACACCGACCACTCCCTGGTGTGCAGCAAGGTTAGACTCAAACCAAAGAAGCTACATCACTCCAAACAGAAGGGCCACCCGTGCATCAACACGAGCAGAATTTCTTATCCACAGCTGTTGCATAAGTTTCTAAATTCACTTGGAAAAAGCCCTTCAAAACATTCCTATACGGGATGCTGAGACCAAGTGGGCCCACATCAGAGATGCTATCTGTGACTCAGCAATGACCACCTATGGCAAACGTGTGAAGCAGAATGCAGACTGGTTTCAATCTCACTTTGAAGAGCTGGAGCCTGTCATAGCCGCTAAGAGCATTGCACTGCTGAACTACAAGAAAGCCCCCAGCGAGTTAACATCCGTAGCACTTAAAGCAGCCAGAAGCGCTGCACAAAGAACAGCCAGGCGTTGCGCAAATGACTAGTGGCAACACCTATACAGTCATATTCAGCTGGCCTCTGACGCTGGAAACATCAGAGGAATGTCTTCTTTTGGGCCTCCTTATCTCGAGAGACAATGGATATGCGCCTGGAGGTGGTCAGTGGTTTGTGAAGCAGCGCCTGGAGTGGCTATAAAGGCCAATTCTGGAGTGACAGGCTCTTCCACAGGTGCTGCAGAGAAATTTGTTTGTTGGGGCTGTTGCACAGTTGGCTCTCCCCTTGCGCCTCTGTCTTTTTTCCTGCCAACTACTAAGTCTCTTCGACTCGCCACAATTTAGCCCTGTCTTTATGGCTGCCCGCCAGCTCTGGCGAATGCTGGCAACTGACTGTATGATGGCATTAAGAGAGCTTTTGGGCCAACCATCAAGAAGCTCACCCCCCTCAAATCTAAATCAGGGGACCCGATCACTGACCAACGCAAGCAAATGGACTGCTGGGCGGAGCACTACCTAGAACTGTACTCCAGGGAAAATGTTGTCACTGAGACCGTCCTCAATGCAGCCCAGTCTCTGCCAGTCATGGATGAGCTGGACGAACAGCCAACAAAATCGGAACTCTGTGATGCCATTGATTCTCTAGCCAGCGGAAAAGCCCCTGGAAAGGACGGCATTACCCCTGAAATAATCAAGAGTGCCAAGCCTGCTGTACTTTCAGCACTCCATGAACTGCTTTGCCTGTGCTGGGATGAGGGAGCAGTATCACAGGACATGGGCGATGCCAATATCATCACCCTCTATAAGAACAAGGGTGACCGCGGTGACTGCAACAACTACCATGGAATCTCCCTGTTCAGCATAGTGGGGAAAGTCTTTGCTCGAGTCATTTTAAACAGACTCCAGAAGCTGGCTGAGCATGTCTACCCCGAGGCACAGTGCAGCTTTCGAGCAGAGAGATCCACCATTGACATGCTGTTCTCCCTTCGCCAGCTACAGGAGACATGCCGTGAACAACAGATGCCCCTCTACGTTGCTTTCATTGATCTCACCAAAGCCTTTGACCTCGTCAGCAGACGTGGTCTCTTCAGACTACTAGAAAAGATCAGATGTCCACCAAAGCTACTGAGCATCATCACCTCTTTCCATGACAATATGAAAGGCACAATTCAGCATAGCAGCACCTCATCAGACCCCTTTCCTATCCTGAGTGGCGTGTAACAGAACTGTGTTCTTGCACCTACACTGTTTGGGATGATCTTCTCCCTGCTGCTCTCACATGCGTACACATTGTATATTACTGTGTGTGTGTGTGTGTGTGTGTGTGTATATATATATATATATATATATATATATATATATATATATATATAATGTGTGTGTGTATCACCATATATGCACTATATACAGTGTGTATCACTGTATATGCTATATATACACTAAAGTGTATATCAACATATATTTAGATTTAGAGATACAGCACTGAAACAGGCCCTTCGGCCCACCGAGTCTGTGCCAACCATTAACCACCCATTTATACTAATCCTACACTAATCCCATATTCTTACCACATCCTCACCTGTCCCTATATTCCCCTACCACCTACCTATACTAGGGGCAATTTATAATGGCCAATTTACCTAACAACTTGCAAGTCTTTTTGGCTGTGGGAGGAAACCGGAGCACCCGGAGGAAACCCACGCAGACACAGGGAGAACTTGCAATATCCACACAGGCAGTACCCAGAATTGAACCTGGGTCACTGGAGCTGTGAGGCTGCGGTGCTAACCACTGCGCCACTGTCTAGTGATATACAGTGTATATCACCAGAATACTGCTGTCTATACACTATACGCTACTCATCACTGTATACGTAGTAAATAGGAGCAGGAGAAGGGCATTCGGCCTGTCGAGCCTGCTCCGCCATTCAAACAGATCATGGCTGTCATCTACCTCTACGCCATTTTCCCCCACTGTCCCATATCCCTTGATTCCATTACTATCCAGAAATCTATCAATTTCTGTCTTGAACATGCTCAATGACTGAGCTTCCACAGCCCTCTGGGGTAGAGAATTCCACAGATTCACCACCCCGAGTAAAGAAATTCCTCCTCATCTCAGTCTTAAATGACCTGCCCCTTATTCTAAGTCTGTGTCTCCTGGTTCTAGGCTCACCAGCCAGGGGAATCATCCTATCTACAACTACCCTGTCATGCCCTGTAAGAATTTTATAAGTTTCAATGAGATCACTTCTCATCCTTCAAAATTCTAGAGAATACAGGCCCAGTTTTTGCAATTTCTGTGAAGACAATCCCACCATCCCAGGGATTAGTCTGGTGAACCTCCATTGCACTCCCTCTATGGCAAGTATATCCTTCCTTAGATAAGGAAACCAAAATTGTACACACTACTCCAGGTGCTGTCTCACCAAGGCTTTAAACAATTGCACTAAGCCATCTTTACTCCTGTACTCAAATCCCCTTGCAATGGAGGCCAACATACCATTTGCCTTCTTAATTGCTTGCTGCACCTGCATAGTAGCTTTTAGTGACTCATGAACAAGGACAGCCAGGTCTCTTTGGACATAACACTTCCCAACCTCTCGCCATTAGAGGCAGCAGCACAGGTAGATAAGGTGGTTAGGAAGGCATATGGGATACTTGCCTTTATTAGCCGAGGCACAGAATATAAGAGTAGGGAGGTTATGATGGATCTGTATAGAGTGCTGGTTGGGCTACAGCTGGAGTACTGTGTACAGTTCTGATCGCAACACTATCGGAAGGATGATTGCATTGGAGAGGGTGCAGAGGAGATTCACCAGGATGTTGCCTGGGCTGGAGCATTTCAGCTATGAAGAGAGACTGGAAAGGCTAGGGATGTTTTTCTTGGAGCAGAGAAGGTTGAGGGGGGGGGACATGATTGAGGTGTACAAGATTATGAGGGGCATTGATAGGTTAGATAGGAGGAAACTTTTTCCCTTAGCGAAGGGGTCAAGAACCAGGGGGCATAGATTTAGGGTAAGGGGCAGGAGGTTTAGGGGAGATTTGAGAAAACATTTTTTCACCCAGAGGGTGGTTGGAATCTGGAACGCACTACCTGAAGAGGTGGTAGAGGCAGGAACCCTCACACATTTAAGAAGTATTTAGATGAGCACTTGAAACACCATAGCATACACGGCTACGGGCCAAGTGCAGGAATATGGGATTAGAGTAGTTGGGTGCTGTATGGCCGGCACAGACACGATGGGCCGAAGGGCCTGTGTCTGTGCTGTATAACTCTATGACTCTATTTAAGAAATACTGTCTTCCTATGTTTCTACCAAAGTGGATCACTTCACACTTATTCACATTATATTCCATCTGCCATGTTCTTGCCCATTCACTTCGCCTGTCCAAGTCCCCTTGAAGCCTCCTTGCATCCTCCTCACAACTTACATTCCCACCTAGTTTTGTGTCATCAGCAAATTTGGAAATATTACAATTGGTCCCCAAATCCAAATCACTTATATAGATTGTGAACAGCTGTGACCCCAGCACTGATCCTTGCGGTACCCCACTAGTAACAGCCTGCCGTCCTGAGAATGACCTGTTTACTCCTACTGTCTGCTTTCTGTCTGTTAACCAATTCTCAATCCATAGCAGTATACTACCCCAATCCCAGGTGCTCTAATTTTGTTTACTAACCTCCTGTTGGGACTTTATCAAAAGCCTTCTGAAAATCCAAATGCACCACATCCACTGGTTCTCCTTTATCTTTGCTACAAGTAACATCCTCAAAAAACTCCTCCAGGTTTGTCAAACATGATTTCCCTTTCATAAATCCATGTTGACTCTGCCCAATCATATCATTATTTTCCAGGTGTCCAATTATCCATCCTTTTATAATAGATTCTACCATTTTCCCTACTGCTGATGTCAAACTAACAGGTCTGTAGTTCTCTGTTTTCTCTCTCACTCCCTTTTTCAATAGTGGGGTTACATTTTCTACTTTCCAGTCTGCAGGAACCCTTCCAGAATCTATAGAATTTTGAAACCACCAATGCATCCGTTGTCTCGATAGTCACATCCTTCAATACTATGGGTTGTAACTCATCTGGTACGGGGGATTTATCAACTTTCAATCCAATTAATTTTTTGAGTACTGCCACTTTATTGATACTAATTTCTTTCAGTTCCTAATTTTTACAAGTTCCCTAGTATTTCTGGGAGATTTTCTGTATCATCTTCCATGAAGACTGACACAAAATAATTGTTTAGTCTCTCTGCCATTTCCCCATTCTCCACCACAAACTCTCCTGTCTCTGCCTGTAATTGACCCATATTTGTCCTTGCTAATCTTTTCCTTTTCATATACCTAAAGAAGCTTTTTTAGTCCACCTTTATGTTTCTCACTAGCTTGCATTCATATTCTCTTCCTTTCTTTATTAGTTTCTTGGTCATTCTTTGTTGGATTCTAAATTGCTCCCAATCCTCAGGCTTACCACTTCTTCTGGCAACCTTATAAGTCACTTCCTTCGATCTGTTGCAGTCTTTACCTTCTTTGGTTAGCCATGGTTGATTCACCTTTCCTGTTGGGTTTTTTCTCTTAGAGGAATGTATATTTGTTGTCGACCGTGTAATACTTTAAATACTTGCCATTGCCTGCCTACCATCAAAACTTTTAATGTATTTTCCCAATCCTCCATAGACAACTTGCCCCTCATACCTTCATAGTTTCCTTTGTTCAGATTTAAGACCCTAGTTTCAGAATGAATTGTGTGGAGTATTTGATGGGACAGTGTAGAGGGTGCTTTACTCTGTATCTAACCTGTGCTGTACCTGTCCTGGGAGTATTTGGGACAGTGTAGAGGGAGCTTTCCTCTGCATCTAACCCCGTGTTGCACCTGCTTTGGGACTATTTGATGGGACAGTGTAGAGGGAGCTTTACTCTGTATCTAACCCCGTACTGTACCTGGCCTGGGAGTGTTTGATGGGGACAGTGTAGAGGGAGCTTTACTCTGTATCTAACCCCGTACTGTACCTGGCCTGGGAGTGTTTGATGGGGACAGTGTAGAGGGAGCTTCACTCTGTATCTGATCTCCTCCAGCACTACAATGCTCTGAGGCCTCTGCTCTCCTCTAATTCCGGTCTCTTGTATATCTCCGGTTTTCATCAATGCACCATTGGCAGCTGTGTTTTGAGCTGCCTGGGCCTGAAGTTCTGGAATTCCCTCCCTAAATCTCTCCTTTTTGAGATGCTCCTTTAAAAACTACCTCTTTGACCAAGCTTATAGTCATCAAGCCCCCAGTATCTCCTTATGTGGCTTGGTAACAAACAAACACAAAGCTGGGGGTGGGGTGGGGGGGGGGGGGGGCGGTGCTGTGAGAAGGGTGCAAAGAGGCTCCAGTGTGATTTGGACAAGTTGGGTGAGTGAGCAAATGCATGGCAGATGCAGTATAACGTGGATAAATGTGAGGTTATCCACTTTGGTTGTAAAAACAGAAAGGTAGATTATCTAAATGGTGATAGATTAGGAGAGGGGGGGTTGCAACGAGACCTGGATGTCCTTGTACACCAGTCGCTGAAAGTAAGCATTCAGGTGCAGCAAGCAGTTAGGAAGGCGAATGGTATGTTGGCTTTCATTGCAACAGGTTTTGAGTACAGGAGCAAGGATGTTACTGCAGTTATACAGGGCCTTGGTGACACCACATCTGGAGTATTGTGTGCAGTTTTGGTCTCCTTATCTGAGGAAGGATGTTCTTGCTGTGGAGGGAGTGCAAAGAAGATTTACTAGGCTGATTCCTGGGATGGCAGGATTGACGTATGAGGAGAGATTGGGTCGACTAGACCTATATTCACTGGAGTTTAGAAGAATGAGAGGGGATCTCACAGAAACCTATAAAATTCTAACAGGCTAGATGCAGGGAGGATGTTCCCGATGTCTGGGGAGTCCAGAACCAGGGGTCAGAGTCTCAGGATATGGGGTATGCCATTTAGAACCAAGCTGAGCAGAAATTTCTTCACTCGGAGGGTGGTGAACCTGTGGAATTCTCTACCGCAGAAGGCAGTGGAGGCCGTCATTAAATATATTCAAGAAGGAGAGAGATATATTAATGCCAAAGGGATCAAGGGATGTGGGGAGAAAGCGGGAACAGGGTAGTTAATTAGACAATCAGTCATGATCTTTTTTGAATGGCAGAGAAGGACCGAATGGTCTACTGCTCCTATTTTCTATGTTCCTATAACACTCCTATGAAGCACCTTGGGACGTTTTACTACATTAAAGGCGCTATATAAATGCAATTTGTTATTGTGTCTTGATTACTCATCTCTTTTATTCACTCACATGCTTTTCCCTCCAGAAGAATCCCTGAAGTTGCCATGGCTGCCTTGGGCTTTAAACGGGAAGGTCCGCAGTTTATCAGTGAGTTAGCCGTGCGAGGTAACGCAGCCATCTTGGATTATTGCCGCACATCCGTGTCTGCACTATCGGGAGCCACTGCCGGGATCCTGGGTCTGACGGCACTGACTGGTTTTGTCTTCTACTTTGTCGCCTCGTTCCTCCTCTCTGTACTGCTGATTGTAAAAGCCGGCCATCGCTGGAGCAAGTACTTCAAGTCCCGTCGTCCTCTTTTCACTGGAGGCCTGGTCGGTGGGCTGTTCACCTACATTCTGTTCTGGACCTTCCTGTACGGCATGGTGCATGTGTATTGAAGCAGGGTCCAGGTGGGAGACCCCCACCACCCTGTCGGACAATTGGGCCAGTGCAACGCTTTCACTCTCACCCACGTCCACTTTAATGAATGACAATTTAAACCCATCGTAGTCACAAGCTGCACAGATACTTCTCCCAGTTGTAAGATCAACTTCTGCTCTTAGATTCTGTTAAATTTTGTACAGTTTTGGGTTGATCGGTGTGGCTGTACGTTCTCCAATGCTTTGGGAATATTTCAATCCCGCTACAAATCCGGAAAGGTAAACAAGGGATTGGAGAGTTTATCAGCCAGTGTATTCTTCACGAGCCTAAAACTAGTCACGTGGGTGAAGACCCCTGGGGGAGGGATCATAAATTTTCAATTCTTTTACCATGTTGGTTGGAAGGGGAAGAGGATATTTCCTGGAATTTCCCCACCTGCTGTGTGAGTGAGAGCCAGTTGGCAGCTGCCGCTGCTCAGTTTATAAAGCACAACCTCCTCATGTCACTACATGCTACACTTACCCCCTCGAACATTGATGGCACTGCCTCTCCTCCCTATGCAGGGTCCACAGGCAGGAGTTCAGGAGCATTGTGAGGGCAATGGCTCTGCTTCACGCCCTCAGTATCTGGCTCGCAGGTCCTGTATAGAGTAGCTCTGTGCTAGGATAGTTAACATTAACCCGACATGCAGATTGGTACACCTCCTTGCTATATCGTTTGTTCAGTGTGTGGGCCGTTCTCCATCCCTGTGCTGACGTGTGCAAATCCCAGTGAGTAACAGCAGGTGTTCCCGACTGAGACTGAAGAGCTCCTGTGGGAATGACTGTTCATACAGAGAGAGGATAGTTTGAAGCAAAGGTCTGTGGTACAGTCATGGAGATTTGGCAGTTTCCATATTGCACCTGTCTTATGGCTCCCATCCTGTATTTGGCAAAATGGAAGGCTGGGAAGCTTAAGAAATGTTCGCTGGGAGTCTAGGCAGATTTAACAAAGAACCCTGGAGTAGTTGGGGAGGGCTGGAATCGGGTTCACTATCTGTCAAGCTGTAACACGTTCAAAATCTGAGAATCAGGGTTTTACAATTAAACAGTTTTGTCACAATGGTTTTTGATGAGAAACTGTGAATGTTTGAGAAAAGTAGCAAATAACATTGTCTTAACTTGTGTTTCCAGGCAGGTCGCCTGCTTTTACAAGAATAAACTCAACCCAACCATCCACTTTCACTTTTTCATTTGTTTTTTCTAAAAGTCTGGTTTGAGCTCTCCAATTATTGGTCCTACCTGCTGTTCATGTTTTCCGTTTCATGCTCCTTTTCGAGAGTCTGCGCTGCATTGGCTGTTCCTCACTGGAGAATAGCTCAACAATCCCACAACTGGACCATGTGGCACCCACTCATGATCACCTGGAGTGTTTGCAGATTACTCGGAGATAGGCTTTTTTGATAGGTAATCAAATAGGTGCAGTGGTAATGTCACTGAACTAGCAATCCAGAAGCCCAGGCTAATACCCTGGAGACACAGGTTCAAATCCCACCACAGCAGCTGGTGGAATTTAAATTTAATTAATTAAAAATAAAAATTTGGAATTGAAAGCTAGTCTCAGTAATGGTGTTATAAAACTATCGATTGTCATAAAAATTCATCTGGTTCACTAATGTCCTTTTAAGAAAGGAAATCTGCCATCCTTACCTGGTCTGGACTACATGTGACTCCAGACCAAGAGCAATGTGGTTGACTCTTAAGTAGACCCATAGAAAAGTTACAGCACAGAACATGTCCATTCAGCCCATTGTGTCTATGCCGGCTGAAAAAAATAGCCATCCGTTCACAGGCAAGACGTTATCTAATCACTGTCAGGAGGATGGAGCTGTGGAGCTTTAGGTCCTTGGTTCAGTCTCATGGCCGGCATTAAAAGGCCTCATCTTGTCCCCTCAGGTGGACATAAATGATCCCACAGCAGGGAGGAGCAAAGAGTTCTCCCCGTTATCCTAGCCCATCATTTCACCCTCAACTAGCATCAGTAAAAAGATTATCTGATCATCCATATTGCTGTTTGTGGGAATTTGTTTTGTGCTAACTACAACGGTGACTACACTTCAAGGAGTACTTCATTGGCTGTAAAGCACATTGGGATGTCCTGCAGTTGTGAAGGGCACTACCCAGATTGGTTACAGCACAGAAGGAGGCCATTCTGCACCAGCTCTCAAAGAGCAATTTACCTAGTGCCACTCCCCCACCTTCTCCCCACAGCCCTGCACATTCTTCCTTTTCCGATAACAATCCAATTCCATCTTGCAGGCCGAGATTGAACCTGCCTCCGTCACACTCTGGCAGTGCATTCCAGATCCCAACTACTCGCTGCATGGGAAAGTTTTTTCCTCATGTCGCTATTGCTTCTTTTACAAGCTAACTTAAATCTGTGCCCTCTTGTTCTTGAGCCTTCCACCAATGGGAAGTTTTTCCCTATCTACTCTGTCCAGATCCCTCATGATTTTGAATACCTCTATCAAATGAATACATTGTGTCTGTCTTCACAAAAGAGGGGGACAATGCAGAGGTTGATAGGTAAATTGGCCATTATAAATTTCTCCTAGTATAGGTAGGTGGTAGGGAATATGGGATTAGTGTAGGATTAGTATAAATGGGTGGTCGATGGTCAGCACAGGCTAGGTGGGCCGAAGGGCCTGTTTCAGTGCTGTATCTCTAAATAAATAAATAAATAAAATTGTAGTTAAGGAGTATGAAGTATTGGATGTGATAAACATAGGGAGAGAGCAAGTATTAATGGGATTAGCATCCTTGAAAGTTGATAAATCACCAGGACTAAATAAGATGAACCTGAGGCTGTTAAAAGAAGCGAGAGAGGAAACAGCAAAAGGTCTGACCATCATTTTCCAGTCCTCATTGGATACAAGTGTGGCGCCAGAGGATTGGAGAACTGCTAACGTTGTACCTCTTTAAAAAGGAGCAAAGGATAGACTGAATAATTACAGGCCAGTCAGTCTAACCTCAGTAGTGGGCAAATTATTGGAATCTATTCTGAGACAGAGGATACTTAGAAAGGCACAGGTTAATCAAGAATAGCATGGATTTGTTAAGGGAACATCTTGTTTGACCAACTTGATCAAATTTTTTGAAGTAACGAGGAAGATAGATGAGGGGAGTTGATGTGGTCTACATAGATTTTAGTGAGGCTTTTGAAAGATACCACATGGCAGACTGTTTAAAAAAAAAATTCCCATGGGATCCAGGGAAATGCAGCAAGATGGATACAAAATTGGCTCAGTGGCAGGCAACAAAGTGTAATTGTTGACGGGTATTTTAGCGACTGGAGGACTGTTTCCAGTGGTGTTCTGCAGGGCTCAGTACTGGGTCCCCTGCTTTTTGTGGTATATATTAACCATTTGGATGTAAATGTAGGGGGCATGATCAAGAAGTTTGCAGATGACACAAAGATTGACCGTGTGGTAGATAGCGAGGAGGATAGCTGTAGGCTGCAGGAAGATATTGATGGTCTGATCAGTTGGGCAGAAAGGTGGCAAATGGAATTCAGCCCGGAGAAGTGTGAGGTGATGCATTTGGGGAGGTCAAACAAGGCAAAGGAATACACGATTAATGGGAAAATACTGAGACGTGTAGAGGAAGTGAGGGACCTTGGAGTGTATGTCCACAGATCCCTGAAGGTAGCTGGACAGGTCGATAAGGTGGTTAAGAAGGCATATGGAATCCTTTCCTTTATTAGCTGAGGTATAGAATATAACAGCAGGGAGGTTATGCTGGAACTATATAAAACATTAATTAGGCCACAACTTGAATACCGTGTGCAGTTCTAGTCACCTCATTACAGAAAGGATGTAATTGCACTAGAGAGGGTACAGAGGAGATTTAGGAACATGTTGCCAGGATTGGAAAAATGCAGCTCTGAGGAAAGATTGGATAGGCTGGGGTTGTTCTCTTTGGAACAGAGAAGGCTGAGGGGAGATCTGATTGAAATGTACAAAAGTTTGAGGAGCCTGGATAGAGAGGAGGTGAAGGGCCTATTCACCTTAGCAGAGAGGTCAGTGACGAGGGGGCATAGATTTAAAGGTATTGGTAGAAAAATTAGAGGGGAGATGAGGAAAATCTTTTTCACCCAGAGAATGGTGGGGGTCTGGATCTCACTGCCTGAAAGGGTAGTTGAGGCAGAAACCCTCAATTCATTCAAAAGGAGTCGGGATATGCACCTCAAGTGCCGTAATCCGCAGGGCTACCGACCAAATGCTGGCAGGTGGGATTAGAATAGGTGGATTGTTTTTCGGCTGGGACAGACACGATGGGCCAAGTGGCCTCTTTCTGTGCCTTAAATTTTCTATGATTCTATGAAATCTCCTCCCAACCTTCTCTCCTCCAAGGAAAATAGTCCCAACTTCTACAGTCTAACTACGTAACTGAAGTTCCTCATCCCTGGATCCATTCACGTGAATCTCTTCTACACTCTCTCCAATGCCTTCGCGTGTTTCCTAAAGTACGGCGCCCAGAGCTAGACACAATACTCCAGTTGAGCCCAAATGAGCGTTCTATACAAGTTTAACATAACTTCCTTTCTTTTGTACTCTATGCCCCTATTAACAAAGCCCAGGATACTGTATGCTCTATCGACCGCTCTTCCAACCTGTCCTGCCACCTTCAATGACTTATACACATATACGCCCTGGTCCTTCTGCTCCTGCACCCCATTTAGAATTGCACCCTTTATTTTATATTGTCTCTCCGCACTCTTCCTGCCACAATGAGTCACTTCTCGCTTCCCTGCATTAAATTTCATCTGCTCCTTGTCCACCCATTCCACCAACTTCTCTATGTCCTTTTGATGTTTTACACTCTTCTCACAATGTTTCCAAGTTTCATATCTTCTGCAAATTTTGAAATTTGGACCTATAAAGCAAGGTCTAAGTCATTAATATAGATCAGGAAGAGCAAGGGTACCAACGCTGACCCCTGGGGAACTCTACTAAAAATATTCCTCCAGTCTGAAAAACATCCATTAATCACTACTCATTGTTTTCGGTCACTCAGCCAATTTCATATCCATGTTGCTACCATCCCTTTTATTCCATGAGCCATAACTTTAACAAATGAGGAAACTCAGCAACCTTTGGTCTGAATCAGAAACATGCACAATAAGTTGTTACAAAACAACTTTATTCCTTGTTTTACGTCTTTTTTTTTTACAAGTCACATTTATGTTTATGAACCTGTTACAGTGGAATCGAGACTGAGAGCAGTATCTGCTTAAAAAACAATAATTCTTAAAAAAAGCAATGCATTGATTACACCAACAAAGATAATGTGACGACTCCTCTAACACATCCTGAGTACACATGGTTTGCTCTATTGTGCTTGGAGCTGAAACCTAAACAGAGAGAAGTGGAAGTGCACTGGAGCTGTTGGGAAGGGGGCAGTGCTCACTGCGTGAGTTTGCGCTTTAGGCTGTAGCTCTGGTTTGGGAGCGCAACACTGCCTACAAGAAGCACAATGGTAACTTCAAGTTAAGGGGGGGGGGGGGAGGAAGTCGTTGGGTACAGCCCCCCCCCCCCCTGCTGCAATTAGCATTTCCCAGGCTTACCTGCAAACCTGGGCGAAGGAAACCCTAAACCGGGACAGTGAAATATTTTTAAATACTTTTCCTACAACCCCTAAATAAAACAAAAGCTGTCCCCCTGTATCAAATAAGCTCAAAATTTTCCCTGCAAAATCTTTTCACAGAATGCTTCAAGAATTAAATGATAGAACACTGAATTAACAGACACCGATCCCATAGCATTTATTTTTTGGCAATTGGCTGCTTTCCTTGTTTTGTTCCTGTGGGTTTCTACATTCTTTAAAAAAAAAAATGGTTTTATTGAGGAAGGGATCTGAAGCTTGGCTCATTTTCCACACTGCCCCTCAGAACTGGGGCTGGAAGTTGAGGGAGCTGTGTTGTATTCTAGGAAACGTTGGGAGGGTCCCAGACTCTGTTCCTGGTCGGGGGATGGGAGGGAGCTCAGTTATAAATACAGACCAACACAAACCTACATCACCCAGAGACCATTCATCAATAGACCTCAACAGAAAGCACCTACAAAGTCAGTGCCCGTCAATAAACAGGACCCAACAGAAATGGGGACTATTCGACTGTTAATTGATTCATTCACTCCTAGGGCCACTGCTGGATATGCTTCATAATCATTTGGCTAAAGTTTCCAGAACTTCCTTTTTGGTAAAGTGGGAAGAACTGTATTTGAAGCTCAATTTTTTAAAATCACGATTACAGTTGAAAGGCAGAAAAAAATAAGTAAATTACAAATTTTACAGTTACTACAAAACAGTGCAGCTTTTAGTGTGACTATTAATTACATCACAGTTTATGAAGCCTTTTTTAATAACAATTTTTTACACAATTTTACAGCAGCTGAAAGTGCCTAGGGGTTATAATTAGGAGTCTGGTGGGGGGAGTAAGTGGCTGTGTAATATCCAACAACATCTTCCCCCAATCCACTGTGTTGTCACTACGGTGAGAAAGTGTGAGAATCAATCCTCCGATCTCTGTACTCACTTCCTCTTCCCGAAGAGCGATTTCTTGCTTGAGGCTTTATCGCCAGAGATCAGTTTTGACCCGATCAGTAGACGTGCCTTTTCATCCTCCTCTTGTTGCTGTATGTTTCCGTCTGTTTTAAGCTCAGTGTTCTTGCCCCTCGCCTCCAATCCTGAAGCTGGTTTCAGACGGAGTTTCTCCTTTATTACCTGTGCAGGGTTGGGTGGGGTGAAGGGGCAAAATATTAAGAGGAGACTTGGTGTTTTTACAGATGCAATGATCCAAGGCAGATTAATTCCCAGATTAAAACTCCTAATTACGGCACAGAAACAGGCCATTCGGCCCAGCTTCTCCATGCTGGTGTTTATGCTCCACAGGAGCCTCCCCCAGCCCCTACTTTCTCTCATCCCATCAGCGTATCCTTCTATTCCTTTCTCCCTCATGTGTTTATCCAGCTTCCCTTTAAATGCCTTGATGCTCGTTGTCTCAACCACTCGGTGTAGTAGCGAGTTCCACATTCTCACCAATGAGAAAAGGATCAGGGATGATTTGATCAAGGTTTATAAAATAATCCAGGGACTCGATGGGGACAATTAATGCAACTGGACAAGTCAGGGAAGACATCATAATTAAGTTAAGGACAATGCCAGGTTAGACATCAGGAGGTGACAGTTTTCCCAGAGAATAATGGTCATCTGGAACAGGCTGTCAGCAACTGCAGTGAACACCGATTCTCTGAATTGCTTCAAGTGAGAGCAGCACCTGTTTGTGACTGGGACAAAGATCACTTCGCATAACAGGTAGGTGTCCTGTAACATGAATCAGGATCGGAGAGATCTGGACCAGTTTCAGTCACCTACAGGGACTAAAGAGAAATTTTCCAGGTCATTTTTCCTGATTGACCTGGGGTTTTATCCGCTTTTCCTCCTCTCCCAGGAAGACCTATGCAGGCTCACCTGAGCAAGCAGAGCCTTGCGACTGTCCCTCTTGACAGCCATAGCGAAGTCCAGCCAGGTCCACGTGTTGTTATGGTATTCCAAGCATGGCAAAACCAGATTGAAATCCTTCCAGTCCTCGATATTCTTCTCACCCTGAAACACACAAATTCAGGAGATTCCCAGCATTGAAACCAGGGTTCAGGTGGAGAAAGAACAACTGAGAGGATTCCAGGATTGGGAATCCAAGTTACACACAAGGTCACTGACTGGGATGTGAAAGCCAAAACAACATAAAATCCCATACAGAATTTTACATGTTCAGTTACCAGAAAGCAGTGGTCTTAATCCCGAAGGAAAGTTCAAGAAGATGGTGTTATTTTCTGATTGAAGATTTCAAGATAGAATCATAGATCACACAACACAGAAAAAGGCCATTCAGCCCATCGAGCCTATGCTGCCTCTTTGAAAGGGCTATCCAATTAATCCCACTCCCCTGCTCTTTTTCCCCAGAGTCTTGAAAATCTTTCCCCTTAAACTATTTATCCAATTCCCTTTTGAAAGTTACTATTGAATCTGCTTCCACTGCCCTTTCAGGCAGTGCATTCCAGATCACAACAACTCACTGCGTTAAAAAAAAATTCTCATCTCCCACTAGCTGTTTTTCCAATGACCTTAAATCTGTGTCCTCTGTTACCGACTCTCCTGCCACTGGAAACAGTTTCTCCTTATTTATTCTATCAAAAAGCTTCATGATTTTGAACGTGATTATGAAGGGAATTGACAAAAACAAGTCCAGAGAAATTGGTCACTGGTGAAAGTTTCAAAACCCACTGAGCACAGATGAAAAGATCAGAGTCAAAAGAGGGGAGGCAGCGACCTTTATCACCCAATTGATTTGGAAATCAGTTCACCAGGAAGGAGAGAATGGTGAAGGAAGCCAAGGTTAGAGAATGGAAGTTTTTCCATTGGCGCACCCAGGGCAGCATCAAACACTCGCAGGACAGGTACAGCACGGGGGGAGAGAAAAAGAAGGGCCGTTCTGCCATCAACGAGGTGGTTACGAGGGAATATACGATAAATGTGCATAAGCGTATCCATGGCGTGGGTTTTAAGAGACGTGCTCCTCGTGCCATTAAGGAGATGGGTACTCCTGATGTCCGCATTGATACTCGATTGAACAAGGCTGTTTGGGCTAAAGGTGTAAGGAATGTTCCATATCGCATTCGTGTGCGTTTATCCAGAAAACGCAATGAAGATGAGGATTCGCCTAATAAACTCTACACGTTGGTAACCTATGTTCCTGTCACGTCCTACAAAGGTCTGCAGACAGTCAATGTTGATGAAAACTGATCTGTAAATGTTAAAATAAACTTCAAAAACTGAAAAAAAAAACAGGGGTTGGCTGCTGGCTAATTGGAGGTGTTGAGTGTATCAACAAGGTGCAGCTGACTGTTGCTGTGTGCAGAGGCTGGAGGCTGTGTGACTGCTGCAAGAGGGAGAGACTGAGACTGAAACTAAGGATTTCCATCTGTCTTTTTGTGAGAAGAAAGCAGGAAACTAGAACTGTCAGCTCTTGTGAGTTTGGGTTTTGTAGCCCTTTCATTAATTGTTGTGGGGAGGGGGAAAGGAAGAGACCGGAAGACTTTGGGTGGGGTTGTTTGTTTGAACAGGGAGCTCCTGTGTTTTAACAGCATTGAATAGGAACTCCCTCCCCACCCCAACGAGCTAGCCTGGGATAGCTGGAGCTGCCCAGGTGAAGGGACTTTCTCTTAACTTTGTAAAGCACATCGGAAGCAGAGTGTGTCTGGGCAGCTACAGCTGTCCCAAGTGAAGACATCGCACCCCCTCCCACCACCAACTGGATGAACAGCAAAAGGACTGCCTGCATTAACACCTGCAAAGAGACTGATTCCTCCTGACCCTCCTCTCGTTCAGCCTCTCTCCCTAGCCATACCCTCCAGTCTGTGCTTTTGTGCTTTTTGCAATAATTTGTTATTTGTTATTCCATTCTCTCAATTTCAATTTTATTTATTTTTCTCTCATCGGTGGACGTGACTCTTCTACCCGATGGCTTCACAGCCTTGTTTGGTGGCGGGGCCCTCCGATACTGCAGCAGCTGCAGCAGCCACTCCAGTGGCCCCATCACCATTTAGAATATTGACAACAAAGAGTTACACCCACCCTACCATGACTATTGAGGCTTGCGTTAAGGCAATGGCCGAGGTGGTCGGCCCCTCGGCCATTGTGGCAGCCTCAAAGATGTATGGGAAGGCTGTGTTCTTCCTGAAGACCGAGCGGGCGGTGTCCCTTGCCCAAAGTACGGGGCTCACAGTGGGTGGGACTTTCCTGCCAGTGGACCCTCTGGGAGCCACTGCGCAGCGGGTAATGTTGTCAAACGTCCCACCCTTAATTCCTGATGGGCTCCTCCTCCCCCACCTACACCATCTGGGGGAGGTGAGGTCGGGGATCACCCCAGTCCCGCTCGGTCTTTGGGAGCACAGCCTCCGACATGTCTACTCCTTCCGCCGCCTTAGAGGGCCACTTCAGTGTAGAGTTCCAGGGGACAGCCTACCGTCATTTGGACCTCGGACGGGGCGCGGGTGCCACGTCTGCAAGGGGGTGGGGCATATTCGTAAGAACTGCCCCAACCTCCCGGCTGCCAGCTCCACCTCGGCGGCCCAAGGTGGTTCCACAGCACCTCCTCCCACTCCCCCCAAACATCCAACAGACACCGCTCAGTCGGTTCCAGAGGCTGTGGTTTTCACAGCCTTCGGCGGGGAGGGGAGTGTCCGTCCGAGTGGAAGGAAGACGCGGAGAAAAAAGAAACATCAAGAGGCGTGTCCCCTGGACACTTTGACACAACCCGAGCCTGAGCTCAGTCCAAAGCCCATTCCCATGGAATCCACCTGTCCCAGGGCTGGGCTCAGGCCCAGGGTGACTAAAAAGAACAAAAAGGGAGGGTGCAGAGGCGGAGGCCTCTGATGACATGGAGGTCTCTGAGCCTCTGCGCCCTAGTGGGAAAAAGAGGAGAAGGCACCCCTCCACTGAGGTAACAAGGGGCCCTGAGGTGCAGGGTCCAACTGTTGGAGGGGAGCTGTCTCCTGTTTCGGGTCCTCAGGTTCCCCTTACCACCACCAACATCAAGGCTGCAAAGTCTGGGCAGGAGCTCCCTATGCCTCAGGATGGAGGGGAGGGGGAGACACCTGTACATGTGGCCCCTCTGGGGGAAGCCAGTGGAGCCCTGCTTGTGGTGGGGGAGCCTGGGGACGCTGCCCATTCTGCCACTGCCACTGGGTCGGATGCCCTGAGAGAGAGGGAGGGCGAGGCCCCAGAGGGTCGTCCCTCCCAGCTGGAGTCCTCCACCACCCAGAAGACACCCGACCCGGTTATAACAGAGAATGCTGCCCCATCTGCTGGGCCTGCGGGTGCTGTCGGAGCTGGAGATGGCCTCCTCTCTCCGCCTCCAGTGTGTGGTGGATGTGTCGGCCGCTGGCGGTGACGACACAGAGGAGGATGGGGATTCGGTGTGGGGCACGGAGGATGACCTTGATTCCATCGCCAGTGAGGTGGTGGAGTCCCTCGTGCCACCCACCGAATCTCTCCATCCCGACGGCGGAACTCCGGGATTTCCTCGTGGTTTGCAGGGGCTGCCGCAATAAAGTTCATCTGGCCCTTGGTCGAATCTGGCGCTGATCATCCTGTCCGTCCGTGCCGCCCTTAAGAAAGCAGGAAAGCGCGCGGATGTGAAACTGGTTGAGAGGCGCCGTTTTAATGTGTTCCTCAATGGGTTGCTGGGGGAGTGGAAGGCCAGGTGCACTTCCACTCCCTCCTCACAGTGAGGTGTTGGTGACTGGTTTTAAGTACCTTTGACATGAAGATAACCATAGCCAGCCTCAACATCAACGGCAGCAGGGGGTCTCACCGCAGATTTCACAATCTCTCAGTCCTTAGGGAAGGGAGATACGCGGTGAGCTTTCTGCAGGAAACCCACACCGTTCCGGGAGACGAAGCCACCTGGCTCCTGGAGTGGCAGGGTGGGGTCTACATGAGTCACCTCACCCCTATTTCTAGTGGGGTGGCTATCTTGTTGGCCCCGACTTTTCAGCCGGAGATCTTGGGGGTCGAGGAGCTAGTGCCGGGCTGCTTGCTCCACCTCGCCGTTCACCTGGGTAGCGTGCCGCTCCACTTTGTGAACGTGTACGCGCCCAGGCCCGGCGCGTTGCAAGCGCGCTTCTTTGAAGAAGTGTCCGCTCTCTTGAGCTCCATCGATAGCGGCGAGTGCATCATCCTCGGGGGGGATTTTAACTGCACCCTCGAGGTGGGGGATCGTTCCAGTCCCCAGCGCGGCCAAGTGTCGGTGGAGAAGTTGAGGGAACTGATCAGCTCCCTTAACTTGGTGGACGTCTGGCGGAATCTCCATCCCAACTCCAGCGCCTTCACGTGGAGGTCTGGAGGAGGAGGGTCCCGAATCGACCGCCTCTACTTTTCGCAGGCGTACGTCTCCCGCGTCTCGGCGGCCTCCATGCGGCTGGTACCGTGCTCGGACCACCGCCTGGTGTGGGCGAAGTTCACTCCGCTCCGCACGCGGGCGGGGTCCGCGTACTGGCACCTTAACAACCGGCTGCTGGAGGACGAGCGATTTCGGGACTCGTTCTGTCGATTCTGGGCCGACTGGAGAAGGAAGCAGGGGGGCTTCCCCTCCTTGAGGCTATGGTGGGATGTGGGCAAGATGGGTTGACCGTGGAGTTCCTCAGGACGTTCTGGGACGTCCTGGGGGACGATTACGCGCGGGTCCTGGGGGAAAGCCTGGCGACCGGGGAGATGCCCCTCTCGTGGCGCAGGGCGGTCATCGTCCTGCTGCCGAAGAGGGGCGATATCCGCCTGCTTAAAAACTGGCGTCCGGTCTCCCTCCTCAGCACGGATTATAAGATCTTTGCCTGGGCTATGTCTACCTGCCTTGGTTCCGTGCTGGCCCACATGATCCACTCCGACCAGTCCTACACGGTCCCGGGCCGGTCCATCCTGGACATCATCCACCTGGTCCGGGACCTGATCCAACTTTCCCAGAAGACTGGTCAGACGGTCGCCTTTCTCTCCCTCGATCAGGAGAAGGCGTTTGACAGGGTGGATCACGAATACCTTTTCGGGTCTAGTCAAAGTTAACGGGTCCTTGACGGCGCCCCTTTGGTTTGGGAGAGGAGTGCGTCAGGGATGCCCCATGTCCGGCCAATTGTATACCATCTGCGTGGAGCCCTTCCTGTGCCTGCTTCGCAGGAGGTTGACGGGATTGGCTCTGCGCGAGCCGGCAATGCGGGTCGTCCTCTCGGCTTACGCCGACGACGTGCTCCTCGCGGTCACAGATCCCGTTGACTTGCGGAGGATGCGCGACTGCCAGCAGACCTTTTCTGCCGCGTCCTCCGCGAGGATCAGTTGGGGGAAATGTTCCGGACTCCTGGTGGGTCAGTGGCGGGTGGACTCCCTGGCGGAGGAGATGACACCTTTTGCGTGGAGCACCACGCACCTCCTCTATCTGGGAGTCCACCTGAGCCCCGCTGAGGAAGCCTGGCCGGCAAACTGGCAGGAGTTGGAGGCGAAAGTCACCGCTCGGCTGGGGCGCTGGACAGGACTGCTCCGAGTGCTTTCCTACAGGGGCCGAGCGCTGGTCATAAACCAACTGGTGGCCTCCATATTGTGATACCGGTTGGTCACTTTGGCCCCGCCCCCTGCATTTGCCAACAAGATCCAGAAGAAACTCGTCGATTTCTTCTGGGGCAAGAGGAAACACTGGGTCTCTGCCACGGTCCTGAGTCTCCCGATTGAGGAGGGCGGTCAGTCGCTGGTGTGCGTCCGCACCCAGGCTGTGACTCTCCGCCTTCGGACCCTGCTGAGATACCCTGTACATCGACCGTCCTCCCAGATGGTGAGCGCTGGCAACGTATTTTTTCCACCAGTGTCACTGCCTTCAAGACGACACGCAGCTCCTGGTGGAGTCCGTTAGCCGCGCTTCTCTGAGGGAGTTGCCTGTCTTTTACCGGGATCTATTCCGAGTCTGGAACATGGTCGCCTCCAGTCAGGGCGCTCCCCCACCGGCGGAGGTGAGCGCCTCGGCTGTCCAGGCGGCTGACTCCGGGGACGGTCTGGCGGGCGGAGGAGTAGCCGAAACCCCCGGGACGCCCCTCACTGCGGGTGGCGAGGGGGCTCGGGAGTGCGGAGCGATCCCGGCCGAGCTGACACCCGCTCGGCCGGAACTGCTCATCGGATCCAGGCCCCGAAACCCTCCTCGGGAGCCGGTCCTGCACAACCCGAGCCGCCTCTCGGAAATGCCCTCTGTGCCATTCCAATCGGCGCGGAGGGGTTTCCTGTACGGGCTGCTCCTGCACACTCTCCACTTCCTCACCCTCGTCAGCCAGCCGGACACGCCCTGGCGGTCCGCGTTGCCATCTGGCGGCGACAGGAAACCCCGATGGAGGTGTCTCTACGCGGGAGTCTTCCCCCTTTACATCGAGGACCTGGGGTGGAGGGTGTTGCACAGGGCAGTCCCGTGCAATAGACTTTTAAGTAGGTTCACGGACTCCCAGGCCGCCTGTACTTTCTGCGGCCTGGACGAGTCCGTGTTCCATGTATATATGGAGTGTGCGAGGTTGCAGCCCTCTGAGTATCTGAAGGGGCTGCTCCTCAAATTCTGGCTGCACTTCAGTCCCACGCTCCTGATCTTTGGGCACCCGGTGCGGAGGGGCGTGGGCCGGGAGGAGGATCTCGTCGGTCTGCTCCTGGGCCTGGCCAAGGTGGCAATTCACAGGTCCAGGCTGCGGGCCGTCGGGGGTTCCGTCCTCCCCGATTGCCTGCCCCTCTTCCACGGTTACGTTCGCGCCTGGGTGTCCCTGGAGAAGGAGCATGCGGTGTCCGCCGGTACGCTTGAGGCCTTCCGCGACCGGTGGGCACCGCAGGGACTGGAGTGCATTGTCAACGCCAAAAATGGCATTTTAATTTGAGTTTTTGTTTATTTCTGTTTTTAATAAAGTTATTTAAAAAAAACAAAAAAAAAAAACGGGGTTAGATACAGAGTAAAGCTCCCTCTACACTGTCCCATCAAACACTCCCAGGACAGGTATAGCACGGGGTTAGATACAGAGACAGAGAAAAACAAACACACATTCATCTGCTCAGTCTGGATAACCTCACATATCTGTATACCACTGAGGCTCTTGAATATGAAACAGGCTTTAGTTTAATTACCAGCTGCTGCTTTCTCGACAGAAGTCTCACCTTGTAGCTGACGCAGAGAGGGACCTGCGGAATCTTCACATAGATGAAGGAATTGTTCATTGCAGCTCTCTCCTTCATCTTATCGATGTCGTCCACCGGATGCTACGGGGGAGAAACAAGGATAAAGTCACATCGTGTACGATCACATGATCCTGTTCCTGACTGGCCTGTTGACGAGCAGGAACTGAGAGAAAGCCATCCACCTTTAACTTTGAGGAGGAGACGGTGACGTATTGGTATTGTCACTAGACTAGTAACCCAGAGTCCCAGGCAAATGCACTGGGGACATGCATTCAAATCCCACCACGGCAGATGGTGGAATTTGAATTCAATTAATAAATCTGGAATTAAAAAGCTAGTCTAGTGCACCATGAAACCATTGTCGATTGTTGTAAAAACCCATCTGGTTTACTAATGTCCTTTCGGGAAGGAAATCTGCTGTCCTTACCTGGTCTGGCCTACATGTGACTCCAGACCCACAGCAATGTGGTTAACTGTTAAAGGCTCTCTGAAAGCCACTCAGTTGTATCAAACTGCTACAAAGCCTAAGAAAAGGTATGAAACTGGACGGACCACCCGGCATCGACCTTAGCATTGGAAATGACAACGGCAAACCCAGCCCTGTCGACCCTGCAAAGTCTTCCTTACTAACATCTGGGGGCTTGTCTCAAGAGAGCTGTCCCACAGACTAGTCAAGCAACAGCCTGACATAGTCATACCAAATCATGCCTTACAGACAATGTTCCAGACACTGCCATCACCATCCCGGGTATGTCCTGTCCCACCAGCAGGACAGACCCACCAGAGGTGGCGGCACAGTGGTATACAGTAGGGAGGGAGTTGACCTGGGAGTCCTCAACATCGACTCCGGACCCCATGGTCAAGGAAACCTCCTGCTGATTACCACCTACCGCACCTTCTCAGCTGATGAATCAGTGCTTCTCCATATTTAAAAACAATCTGAAGAAGCACTGAGGGTGGCAAAGGCACAGAATGTACTCTAGGTGGGGAACTTCAATGTCCATCACCAAGTGTGGCTCGGTAGCACCACTACTGACTGAGCTGGCCGAGTACGAAAGGACATAGCTGCTAGACTGGGTCTGCGGCAGGTGGTGAGTGAACCAACAAGAGGGAAAAACATACTTGACCTCGTCCTCACCAATCTTCCTGTTGCAGATGCTTCTGTCCATGACAGTATTGATAGGGGTGACCACTGCACAGTGCTTGTGGAGATGAAGAAGTGTCTTCACATTAAGAGTACCCATCATCGTGTTGTGTGGCACTATCACTGTGCTAAATGGGATAGATTTCGAACAGATCTCGTAACTCAAAACTGGGCATCCATGAGGCGCTGTGGGCCATCAACAGCAGCAGAATTGTACTCAACCACAATCTGTAACCTCATGGCCCGGCATATCCCCCACTCTACCATTACCATCAAGCCAGGAGACCAACCCTGGTTCAATAAAGAGTGCAGGAGGGCATGTCAGGAGCAGCACCAGGCATACCTCAAAATAAGGTGTCAACTTGGTGAAGCTACAACACAGGACTATCGGCGTGCCAAACTGCGTAAGCAGCATGCGATAGACAGAGCTAAGCGATCCCATAACCAACGGATCAGATCTAAGCTCTGCAGTCCTGCCACATCCAGTCGTGAATGGTGGTGGACAATTAAACAACTAACGGGAGGAGGTGGCTCCACAAATATCCTCATCCTCAATGATGGGGGAGCCCAGCACATCAATGCAAAAGACAAGGCTGAAGCACTTGCAACAATCTTCAGCCAGAAGTGCCAAGTTGATGATCCATCTCAGCCTCCTCCTGACGTCCCCAGCATCACAGATGCCAGACTTCAGCCAATTCGATAAACTCCGCGTGATGTCAAGAAACGACTGAAGGCACTGGATACTGCAAAGGCTGTGGGCCCTGACAATATTCCGGCAATAGTACTGAAGACCTGTGCTCCAGAACTTGCCGTGCCCCTTGCAAAGCTGTTCCAGTACAGCTACAACACTGGCATCTACTTGGCAATGTGGAAAATTGCCCAGGTATGTCCTGTGCACAAAAAGCAGAACAAATCCAACCCGGCCAATTACCGTCCTTTCAGTCTACTCTCAATCATCAGCAAAGTGATGGAAGGTGTCATCAACAGTGCTATCAAGTGGCACTTGCTCAGCAATAACCTGCTCACTGATGCTCAGTCTGGGTTCTGCCAGGGCCACTCAGCTCCTGACCTCATTACAGCCTTGGCCTAAACATGGGCAAAAGAGCTGAACTCCAGAGGTGAGGTGAGTGACTGCCCTTGACATCAAGGCAGCATTTGACCGAGTATGGCATCAAGGAGCCCTAGCAAAACTGGAGTCAATGGGAATCAGGGGGAAAACCCTCCGCTGGCTAGAGTCATACCTAGCACTAAGGAAGATGGCTGTGGTTGTTGGAGGTCAATCATCTCAGCTCCAGGACATCACTGCAGGAGTTCCTCAGGGTCGTGCCCCAGGCCCAATCATCTTCAGCTACTTCATCAATAACCTTCCTTCAATCATAAGGTCAGAAGTGGGGATGTTCGCTGATGATTGCCCAATGTTCAGCACCATTCGCTACTCCTCAAATACTGAAGCAGTCCGTGTAGAAATGCAGCAACACCTGGCCAATATCCAGGCTTGGGCTGGTAAGTGGCAAGTAACATTCACGTCATGCAAGTGCCAGGCAATGACCATCTCCAACAAGAGAAAATCTAACCATCTCCCCTTGACATTCAATGGCATTACCATCGATGAATCCCCCACTATCAACATCCTCCGGGCTACCATTGACCAGAAACTGAACTGGAGTAGCCATTTAAATACCAAGGCTACAAGAGCAGGTCAGAGGCTAGGAATCCTGCAGCGAGTAACTCACCTCCTGACTGCCCAAAGCCTGTCCACCATCTACAAGGCACAAGTCAGGAGTGTGATGGAATACTCTCCACTTGCCTGGATGGGTGCAGCTCCAACAATACTCAAGAAGCTCGACACCATCCAGGACAAAGCAGCCCGCTTGATTGACACCCCATCTACAAACATTCACTCCCTCCACCACCGATGCACAGTGGCAGCAGTGTGTACCATCTACAAGATGCACTGCAGCAACACACCAAGGCTCCTTAGACAGCACCATCCAAACCCGCGACCTCTACCAACTGGAAGGACAAGGGCAGCAGATGCATGGGAACATCACCACCTGCAAGTTCCCCTCCAAGTCACACACCATCCTGACTTGGAACTATATCACCATTCCTTCACTGTCACTGGGTCAAAATCCTGGAACTCCCTTCCTAACAGCACTGTGGGTGTACCTACCTCACATGGACTGCAGCTGTTCAAGAAGGCAGCTCACCACCACCTTCTCAAGGGCAATTAGGGATTGGCAATCAATGCTGGCCTGGCCAGCGACACCCACATCCCATGAATGAATAAAAAAAACTGAAAGGGGGCTGATAAAGTTGGTGGAGAGGTATCCTGCTCCATGTTGGAGGGTCCTTTCCATGCCCAGTTAGCTGATCACTGCTGGGCAGCAGTGGGGCTGGTAGGTGGTCTCTTTGACCCCGACCTGGGAAATTAAATCAACAAGAGTTCCCAGTCCTGATCATCATCTGCTGAGACGCTCCCCCTACAGCCCCCGAGCCTGGTGTGTAGGCTCAGACACAATGCTCTCCCACCGAGGAATATTCCAATGATTAGTGGGGGTGGGGCGATTATCATCAACAACCCCCACCCCCACCCCAACACTGGCGATCCTAGGGTACGAGCAAGGCACAGGTGGCAGGTTTGGGGAATGCTATGACTCCGTTTCCCCAAACTTGGTCACAGTGTTGGAGGCAGGCGAAATGGCCTCGGGAGGGAGTTTCCTCAGCCCAGGCCACCTATTAAACCCCGACAACATGGACCATGGGAGCTGAGGTTTCAGCAGCCTGCGAGATTGTCTGGGAAAACCCCAAAATCAGGGATATTGTCACTTGGGATCATTCCTCAACAACAACTTGCATTTATATAGTGCCTTTAACATGGTAAAGCGTCACAAGGCGCTTCACAGGAGTGACTGTCAAACAAAATTTGACACTGAGCCACGTAAGGAGATATTGGGACAGATGACCAAAAGCTGGGTTAAAAAGGAGATGGAGAGAGGTGGAGAGGTTTAGGGAGGGAATTCAAGAGCTTAGGGCCCAGGCAGCTGAAGGCACGGCCACCAATGGTGAGGCAAGTAAAATCAGGGATGCTCAAGAGGCCAGAATTGGAGGAGCGCAGGTATCGCGGAGGGTTGTGGGGTTGGTCGAGGTTACAGAGATAGGGAGGGGCCGAGACCATGGAGGGATTTGCAAACAAGGATGAGAACTTTAACACTGAGGTGTTGCCAGACCGGGAGCCAATGTAGGTCAGCGAGCACAGGGGTGATGGGAATTGGTGCAAGTTCGGAGAGGGGCAGTGGAGATTTGGATGAATATTTATCTGCCTCTTTGCCAGTCTGTGGGGTGGAGCGAATTAGAATTTGATCTGGTCCAAGGCCCCAAGCTTCCGTCCATTTTCCCCCTTTCTCTGGTCGGCATCACCCACTCCGAAAGAAAGAACATTTCTATTGGGCCTTTCAGAAGCACAGGACGTCCCAAAGCGCTTTCCAGCCAATTAAGTATTTTTGAAGTGTGGTCACTTTTGTAATGTAGGAAACACAGCAGCCAATGTGCACAGCAAGATCTCACAAACAGCAGTGATAATAACCAGATAATCTGTTTTAAGTGATGTTGGTTGAGGGACAAAAATTGGCCCAGGAAACTTTGACTGTTTTACATCCTCCTGAAAGGGCAGACAGGGCCTTGTTTAACTCTCACCTGGCAATGCTGCACTCCCTCAGCGCTGAACTGGATTAAGTACTCTGGAGCAGGCCTCGGACCCACAACACATTCACTCAGAGGTGAGAGAGAGTGCTACCCACTAAGCTAGGGCTGATGGATCCTCTGGCAGGTTTGGGAGCAGAGCCGAGGACTTTCTGCTCATACGGTGACTTGTGTGAGGGATCGGAGAAAGGCTGGTCCTCATGGGACTGTCCCCCCCACTCAGAGTCAGCACCGTCAGGGGAGACTGGGGGATGGGGAGAGAATGAGAAACCAGGTCAGGACAAACACGATCACTCTGATTACCGCACGGGAAGCTGACCTACCTCCGGAAGCTTCCTGAAGGATCTCCTCACTGCAGACCCCCTGTTTAATCCAGCCGTGACTCCTTTCCCTGCTCCCAAACTAACAGATTCCTCAGGCGCTATCAGCTGGCGAGACTTCACATTAACCTGGATTCCTGCACAGCGAGTCAAACAGGCAGCGTGTAAAAAAAACAGGCAGTGTTCACCAACACACATACACACACATGCTCACTCCAACATACAACACACAGATACATGCACACACTCCAACAACGTCTCACCCCAACACACATGCACACCCCCAACACATGAACACACCCCCTGCAAAACACACACATATGCATGCACACAGACATCCCCCACAATAAAAAACGTACCCCCACACCACCATGCACACAATTACAGCCAGACACAGCACCCATACACCTGTACACAGTGAGCTCCTGTCCAAAGACTGCCAGGAACAACACCGTCCCGTGGCCCACTGTGCCACGAGTGCCATTCTCCACTTGCTATGCGTCTTCACCTGTTGTCACCAGTTTTGACTTGTCTTCTTCATCAGTTCCTGTTTCATCCTCCTCAACATTCCGCCCAGGGAAGAAGAAGCCCATCATTCTCCTGAAGAACTGGTAGGTGAGCTGAATGGTGAGTGGGACAACATTCACCTGAAACCAGGGTTCAAAGGTTGCTTGTCAGTGGGGCTGAAGAGCCTGATCTCACCCTAACACTGGCGGTTGCTCTGCTGCCACCAGCCACTCGCCAGGATTCTCGCCTTGCTTGGGATCTCTCCCTCACACATTCCCATCAGGAGACCCCCACCCACAATCTTCAAACATACTCCCCCTCTTGAATAGCTCTGTGGAGAGCCGTTATGGACTCAATGGGTCAAATGACCTCCTCCTCCACTGCAAATCACTGAAAAATAGAAACATCATCGGCACCTTAGAAAATAAGAAACTGAAAGGGGTAAAAGAACAAGGGGAACTCGGGATACTCACGAACAAATTATTAAAAGCAGCACTGCAATTCAGCAAAGGAATTAAAGTGCTAACAAAGCACTGGGATTTAATTCTAGGGGTATAGCATTCAAAAGAAATGAAGTTATATTAAACTTGTTCAGATCCCACTTACAGTTCCGTGCAGTTCGGGTTTCTGTATTATAAAAAGTACAATAGAAACACTGGAGAAAGATTTACAAGGATGATGCCAGAACTAAGAGATTTAGAGCTACTGAGGAACATTGACCAGGTTAAGGTTTTTTCTTTAAAAAGAGGCTACCTGATAGAGGTCTCTAAAGTTATGAATGGGTTAGGAAGGTTAGATGTGAAGAGAATGCTTCCACTAGTGGGAGAATTCAAAACGAGGGGCCATAAATACAAGACAGTCACTAATAAATCCACTATGGAAATAGGAGAAATTCCTTTCCTCAGAGAGTGGTGAGAATGTAGAGCTCATTACCACAGGGATGTAAATAGCTTGGATGCTTTCAAAAGGAAATTAGATGAGTACTTGAGAGAAAAGGGAATAGAAAGAATACGTTGAAAAGCTGAGATGAGGGAGGAGACTCGTGTGGAGCAAAAAAAAACAGCACAGACTAGCTGGGCTGAATGGCCTGTTTCTGTGCTATAGATTCTCTGTAATTGTATCCTCATTGTGTATGAAATCGACACATCGCTCAGTCATCCTTAGCCAGGACTTCCAAACTGTGGGTCTTCTCACCCCTCACCGCGGACCTCACCTCCCCCCCTCAGTAAGTACAGGAAGGCCGACCAGGAAAGCATGGGAATAGTCTAGATAAAGCACCAAAGTCTGGATACTGCTGGAATCTGGAGGTGGAAAAGCCACAGATGAGGCTTGGAGCAGCTGGTGTGGTGGTGTGGGGGTACGTTTTTTATTGTGGGGGATGTCTGTGTGCATGCATGTGTGTATATTTTGCAGGGGGTGTCGTCTGCAGCTGTGCAATATTCTCTCCTCCTGGATTTCTGGTAAAGGTGAGTGATTATTTTGGGGCATGACAGATTCTGTGAATTCATCCATTTCCAGCAGGATTTAGGATGCTGCCCATATCCTAACTCGCACCAAGTCCTGTTCACCCTGCAACTCTGTGCTCACCCTTCATTCCTGTGTTCACCGTCCTAAACTGGCTCCCAGTCCAGCAGTGTCTAGATTTTAAAATTCTCATCCTTGTGTTCAGATTCCTCCCTGGCCTCGCCCCTCCCTATTCTGTCATCTCCTCCAGCCCTACAACACTCTGAGATCTCTGCACTCATCTAATTCTGCCCTCTTGACCATCCCTGATTTTATTTGTTCCACCATTGGTGGCCGTGCCTTCAGCTGCCCGGGCCCTAAGCTCGAGAATTCCCTTCCTGCAGCTTCCCAACTCTCTTTCTTTCTTTAAGATGCTCCTTCAAACCTAGTCTTAGATTCACCTGTCCTAATATCTTACAAGACTCGATGGTGGGACAGTCTGTATTTGAAATGTATGTGGAGTGTGGGGGGAGGGGGTTCGCGCTGGGTGTGTGTGTATGTGTGTGGGGGGTTCGCACTGGGACTGCGTGTGTGGGGGGAGGAGGTTCGCACTGGGACTGTGTGTATGTGTGTGGGGGAGGGAGTTTGCACTGGGACTGTGTGTGTGGGGAGGGGGTTTGCGCTGGGACTGTGTGTGTGGGGGGAGGGGGTTTGTGCTGGGACTGTGTGTGTGGGGGAGGGGATTTGTGCTGGGACACTGTGTGTGTGGGGGGAGGGGGTTCACGCTGGGACTGTGTGTGTGTGGGGGGAGGGGGTTCACGCTGGAACTATGTGTGTGCGGGGAGGGGGTTTGTGCTGGGACTGTGTGTGTGGGGGGGAGGGGGTTCACGCTGGGACTGTGTGTGTGGGGGGGGAGGGGGTTTGTGCTGGGACTGTGTGTGTGCGTGGGGGGAGGGGGTTCGTGCTGGGACTGTGTGTGTGTGTGGGGGGAGGGGGTTTGCGCTGGGACTGTGTGTGGGGGGGGGGAGGGGGTTTGCGCTGGGACTGTGTGTGTGGGGGGGGGGGAGGAGGGGGTTTGCGCTGGGACTGTGTGGGGGGGGGGGGGAGGTTTGCACTGGGACTGTGTGTGTGGGGGGAGGGGGTTCGCACTGGGACTTTGTTCCTATTTTCTTACTCTGCAATCCTGAAAGTTTCCTTGAATGCTGCGTTACAGATTGTAATTGGCTCTCAGCAATCTCATGACTGCTGGTTGGTTAAAAACTTACCTCAAAGTGTTCTTTGACTGAGATCCCGCCCACTGGCGGCCGCACCTTGCTGAAGATTCTCAGAGTGAGCTGTCGAACGGACTGGGAGGGGTTCTGAGGCCGTAACACCACCTGTACAAAACCCAAACATTAAACCTGAGTAAAAGGGGAAGAAAAATCTGACAGTGTCATCAGTCTCAAAGAACAAAGAAAATTACAGCACAGGAATAGGCCCTTCAGCCCTCCAAGCCTGCGCCGATCCAGATCCTCTATCTAAACCTGTCGCCTATTTTCTAAGGGTCTGTATCTCTTTGCTTCCTGCCCATTCATGTATCTGTCAAGATACATGTTAAAAGACGCTATCGTGTTCGCATCTACCACCTCCGCTGGCAACGCGTTCCAGGCACCCACCACCCTCTGCGTAAAGAACTTTCCACGCATATCCCCCCTAAACTTTTCCCCCCTCACTTTGAACTCGTGATCCCTTGTAAATTGAATCCCCCACTCTGGGGAAAAAGCTTCTTGCTATCCACCCTGTCTATACCTCTCATGATTTTGTACACCTCAATCAGGTCCCCCCTCAACCTCCGTCTTTCTAATGAAAATAATCCTAATCTACTCAACCTCTCTTCATAGCTAGCGCCCTCCATACCAGGCAACATCCTGGTGAACCTCCTCTGCACCCTCTCCAAAGCATCCACATCCTTTTGGTAATGTGGCGACCAGAACTGCACGCAGTATTCCAAATGTGGCCGAACCAAAGTCTTATACAACTGTAACATGACCTGCCAACTCTTGTACTCAATACCCCGTCCGATGAAGGAAAGCATGCTGTATGCCTTCTTGACCACTCTATTGACCTGTGTTGCCACCTTCAGGGAACAATGGACCTGAACACCCAAATCTCACTGTACATCAATTTTCCCCAGGACTTTCCCACTTACTGTATAGTTCACTCTTGAATTGGATCTTCCAAAATGCATCACCTCGCATTTGCCCTGATTGAACTTCATCTGCCATTTCTCTGCCCAACTCTCCAATCTATCTATATTCTGCTGTATTCTCTGACAGTCCCCTTCACTATCTGCTACTCCACCAATCTTAGTGTCGTCTGCAAACTTGCTGATCAGACCACCTATATTTTCCTCCAAATCATTTATGTACATCACAAACAACAGTGGTCCCAGCACGGATCCCTGTGGAACACCACTGGTCACACGTCTCCATTTTGAGAAACTCCCTTCCACTGCTACTCTCTGTCTCCTGTTGCCCAGCCAGTTTTTTATCCATCTAGCTAGTACACCCTGGACCCCATGCGACTTCACTTTCTCCACCAGCCTACCATGGGGAACCTTATCAAACGCCTTACTGAAGTCTCAGTCTCAACATCCCATATTTCAGTGTGAAACAGCCAAAGAGAGTTTAACCAACAAATAGACCGACGGCACAGGGAATGCAGCAAGTTAAAGAAGTCCACAAGTGCGTGAAGTGTACACAAAACATACAGGCGCACACACATAGACACAGGTAAACAAACAGGCCCACACGGACACAGGTAAACAAACAGGCGCACACACAGACACAGGTAAACATACAGGCCCACACGGACACAGGTAAACATACAGGCGCACACACATAGACACAGGTAAACAAACAGGCCCACACGGACACAGGTAAACAAACAGGTGCACACACAGACACAGTTAAACATACAGGCCCACACGGACACAGGTAAACAAACAGGCGCACACACAGACACAGGTAAACATACAAGCCCACACGGACACAGGTAAACATACAGGCGCACCACACAGACACAGGTAAACATACAGTCCCACACACAGACACGGGTAAATATACAGGCCCACACGGACACAGGTAAACGTACAGGCCCACACGGACACAGGTAAACATACAGGCACACACACAGACACAAGTAAACATACAAGCCCACACAGACACAGGTAAACATACAGGCGCACCACACATAGACACAGGTAAACATACAGGCCCACACGGACACAGGTAAACAAACAGGCGCGCACACACATAGACACAGGTAAACATACAGTCCCACACACAGACACGGGTAAATATACAGGCCCACACGGACACAGGTAAACGTACAGGCCCACACGGACACAGGTAAACATACAGGCACACACACAGATACAGGCCCACACACAGATACAGGTAAACATACAGGCCCACACAGACACAGGTAAGCATACAGGCACACACACAGATACAGGTAAACATACAGGCCCACACAGACACAGGTAAACATACAGACACAGGTAAACATACAGACACAGATAAACATACAGATGCATGGAAACACACACAGTCAGTGACGCGCGCGCACACACACTCAAAATGGCCAGCCAGAATACCAGGAATTTCTGATTTCCTCCTCCCTAGCCTGGGGGAATTCCCTGAATCCGGCTCTGTAACACACAGGGACGGAGAGGTCCACTTAGTCCCCATCACTATTAGTAATCACTTACAGATTGAAATCAAAACAGAAAATGCTGGTAAAAACAGGTAGCCGACCCCAGAGAGGGAGACAGATCATCTCCTCAGGGATCCTTAGATGGTCTGTATTTCCAGCATTAATTATGTTTTTTTTTATTACAGATTCCCATCAGGTACCGTTCGACATGAACCCGTAATTTAGACTGACACTCCCAGTGCAGTACTGAGGGAGTGCTGCACTGTCAGAGGCGCCATTTTCCGGATGAGATGTTAAACCGAGGTCCCGCTCATCTGATCAAGGGGCGACAAGATTCCAGGGCACTGGGAGGACCTAGGAATTCTCCCTGGCGTCCTGCGGCCACCATTCCTCAGCCAATACCAGCAAAGAAACAGATCCATCTCAACTGCTGTTTGAGAAAACTTGCTGCAGGCTATTTGACTGCTGTGTTTAAATAAGAACACAGCAACAAGAGGCCATTCAGCTCTTTAAGACCGTTCTGCCATTCAATTTCAGGTTTGAAATTTTCAATTGACACCCACCCCCTCCCCCAGCCTCAATGGCTTTTTGAGTTCCAGATTTCCATTACCCTTTGTGTGAAGAATTACTTACTGATCTCACCCCTAAACGGACAGGCTCTAGATTCACTCGTATACAAGATTATGAGGGGCATTGATAGGTTAGATAGGAAAAAACTTTTTCCCCTTGGCGGAGGGGTCAATAACCAGGGGTATAGATTTAAAGTAAGGGGCAGGAGGTTTAGGGGGGATTTGAGGAAAAGTTTTTTTTACCTAGAGGGTGGTTAGAATCTGGAACACGCTGCCTGAAGGGGTAGTAGAGGCAGGAACTCTCACAACATTTAAGAAGTATTTAGATGAGCACTTGAAACGCCATAGCATACAAGGCTACGGGCCAAGTGCTCGAAAATGGGATTAGAATAGATAGGTGCTTGATGGCCAGCACGGACACGATGGGCTGAAGGGCCTGTTTCTGTGCTGTATAACTCTACGTCTATGACTCACCCATCAGAGGAAATAGCTTCTCTCTATCTACCCTCTCAAATCCTTTAATCATCGTAAATGGCTCAATTCGATCACCAATTTAGTCTTCTAAACTCAAGTGATATAGTTTAAGTATATATTGGCAACAAAGCGCACTCCAGATTGTAAGGGACTCAGGCTCCACTTGTAAGAATCTATTGCAGTTTCTCCTCCCTTCTCACATTACCCCGAATAATAACAGTGACTATATTTCAAAGTAATTTGTTGTACCTGAAGCGTTCTCTAATGTTCCCAGCAGAGATGAGGAGGTGCTGTATAAACACAGGCCAGTCTACTTACCTTGTACAGGGAGTTTGGCAGCAGGTTGTTCATGGTAAAGGCTCCAAGCTCCAGCAGATGCTCTGCTGTGTCATCTGATTTGTTCACCTGCAGGAAGAGGCAATACTCAATCTCTGGCAGATGGCCGGACTGACCCTCTGTGCTGTCGCACTCCCTTGATAAACAACGCTCAGTAAAACATGTCTTTCCCCTTTGTGGTGCGTGTGACAGTTACTGCATCTTGACCCCATGGCTCAGCGATGGGGAAGTGGAGTTGAAGGACAGATGGAGGAGCTGGAGGATAGGACGAGGAGGTGGGGGGGAATGGGATGTGGGGGGGATAGGACGAGGGGGTGGGGGGGAATGGGATGTGGGGGGGATAGGACGAGGGGGTGGGGGGGGGGGGGGGGGAATAGGACGAGGGGGTGGGGGCTGGGATCTGATGAGGCCCACAGTCCCCACTATAGGCTCCCAGTCCCCCAATTGGCCTCCAGACCCCCTACTGGTTCCCAGTCCTCCCCCAATTTAACACCAGTCCCTCCATTGGCTCCCAATTTCCATCCCCATTGGCTCCCAGTTTCCCTATTGGTTCCCAGTCCCCCCCTGAAATGGCCCCCAGTATCCCCCCCAATTGGCCCCCAGTTCCCCACTTCCCATTGGCCCCCAGTTTACTCCCGCTCTGCCCCCCCCATTGGCCCCAGTTCCCCCCTATTGATTGGTTCAAGTCCCCCTACTGGCCCCCAGACCTCCCTCCATTGGCCTCCAGTACCTTGCTGTACAAGAATCGCTGCAGTTCCAGTTCAGCAATGCCGAGTTGACCGTCCTCCTCTGTCAGTCTCCAGCGTGCCTGGGCGAAGTAAATCTCAGTCCGCCTCACCACACTGACATCCTCCTGCTGCTTATAGAGCTCCAGCTTGTTTGCTCGCTGGAGCTGGAAGTCCTTAAAACACCTGAGAGGTACAGGGTCACAGGGTCAGAAAGGGTCATGGAACAAACAGAACAAAGCAGCCAACAGGACCCCTCTGGCTGGGCATCAGATGCAAGGACTGCTAGTATTTTGTTAATGGGATCTTGCTGTGCACTAATTGGCCACCAGGTTAGAACGTGAAAATCAGTAGACATGACTGGGTCTGTGTAATGGGTCTGTTTAATGGGACTGTGTAATGGGGTTGGTGTAATGGACTGAGTAATGGGGTCAGTAAATGGGACTGTGTAATGGGGTCAGTGTATTGGGACTGTGTAAAGTAATGGGACTGTGGTAATGGTACCCGATTTGAACCGGACGCCATATTATCTGGTATTTTTACTTTGAAACTCCAGCCTCTCGGGAAGCATTTAAAATCAAAATTATTGGTCCTGCCTGTGCCTGCGAAAGCCTGGCCCAGGGCCACCATAGCATTCCTGCAAAGTTCCTATCAGTCCTATCCGTATGTGCATCCTTCTGACGTCCTCACGCTACGTCTCTTGCACCGTGATTAATGGAGACATAGAGCCACACTGATGCACACTGCTCTCGAGTGGCTGCCATGAGGAGAGACACAACAACAGCCTGGTAAAAACTCTCCATGTCTGTCTGTGCCTTGCTCCTTTTCTCAATCTGGATATTGCTGCCCATAAAATGGATCGGGTTACTAGGCTGGCTCAATAATTGTACATACAGTTTCTGATTAAAAGCATTACTGGAATTTTTTTTCAAACTTGTTTTAGCTCCTCCAAAGTTCATCATAAGCTGTAAATGTACAAGCTCCCCAAGTTTAGCTTGCTCTAGGACACTGGATGCATTCTAAGGTTTTCTCACTCATTTGAGCAAAAGGTTCGAATCAATAGTAATTATTAATTTATTTTAATTAAAAGAACTGCACAAATGTGTGTGCGCGTGGTGGGTTGGCAGGGGTGTCCGGCATTGCTGAGGTCAGTCAGTGACCACCCTAGTGACGATCAAGAAGTGAGACAGCTCTGTACTTGCCTGATGAGGATGTTGAGCTCCTCACTCTTGGCCTGGAGATCCATCTTCTCCTGGTTCAGTCGTGTCTGCAGGTCCTGGCTCTGCTTCAACAGCACGTTGCTCCTGTGGTCATCCTGTAGTGACTTTAACAGAACGACTGATAATCCTCATCTAGCATACTGTCTCCTCACAAAACTCAGTAAAACAATTAAATCGGTGGCTCAGTGGGTCACACTCTGAGTCAGAGGTTATACAGAGGTTGTGAGTTCAAGTCCCACTCCAAAGACTTGAGCACAAATCCAGGCCAACACCCTGTGGAGTACAGAGGGAATGCCGCACTGTCGGAGGGGCAGTACAGAGGGAGCGCCGCACTGTCGGAGGCTCAGTGCTGAGGGAGCGCCGCACTGTCGGAGGCTCAGTGCTGAGGGAGCGCCGCACTGTCGGAGGCTCAGTGCTGAGGGAGCGCCGCACTGTCGGAGGCTCAGTGCTGAGGGAGCGCCGCACTGTCGGAGGCTCAGTGCTGAGGGAGCGCCGCACTGTCGGAGGCTCAGTGCTGAGGGAGCGCCGCACTGTCGGAGGCTCAGTGCTGAGGGAGCGCCGCACTGTCGGAGGCTCAGTGCTGAGGGAGCGCCGCACTGTCGGAGGCTCAGTGCTGAGGGAGCGCCGCACTGTCGGAGGCTCAGTGCTGAGGGAGCGCCGCACTGTCGGAGGCTCAGTGCTGAGGGAGCGCCGCACTGTCGGAGGCTCAGTGCTGAGGGAGCGCCGCACTGTCGGAGGCTCAGTGCTGAGGGAGCGCCGCACTGTCGGAGGCTCAGTGCTGAGGGAGCGCCGCACTGTCGGAGGCTCAGTGCTGAGGGAGCGCCGCACTGTCGGAGGCTCAGTGCTGAGGGAGCGCCGCACTGTCGGAGGCTCAGTGCTGAGGGAGCGCCGCACTGTCGGAGGCTCAGTGCTGAGGGAGCGCCGCACTGTCGGAGGCTCAGTGCTGAGGGAGCGCCGCACTGTCGGAGGCTCAGTGCTGAGGGAGCGCCGCACTGTCGGAGGCTCAGTGCTGAGGGAGCGCCGCACTGTCGGAGGCTCAGTGCTGAGGGAGCGCCGCACTGTCGGAGGCTCAGTGCTGAGGGAGCGCCGCACTGTCGGAGGCTCAGTGCTGAGGGAGCGCCGCACTGTCGGAGGCTCAGTGCTGAGGGAGCGCCGCACTGTCGGAGGCTCAGTGCTGAGGGAGCGCCGCACTGTCGGAGGCTCAGTGCTGAGGGAGCGCCGCACTGTCGGAGGCTCAGTGCTGAGGGAGCGCCGCACTGTCGGAGGCTCAGTGCTGAGGGAGCGCCGCACTGTCGGAGGCTCAGTGCTGAGGGAGCGCCGCACTGTCGGAGGCTCAGTGCTGAGGGAGCGCCGCACTGTCGGAGGCTCAGTGCTGAGGGAGCGCCGCACTGTCGGAGGCTCAGTGCTGAGGGAGCGCCGCACTGTCGGAGGCTCAGTGCTGAGGGAGCGCCGCACTGTCGGAGGCTCAGTGCTGAGGGAGCGCCGCACTGTCGGAGGCTCAGTGCTGAGGGAGCGCCGCACTGTCGGAGGCTCAGTGCTGAGGGAGCGCCGCACTGTCGGAGGCTCAGTGCTGAGGGAGCGCCGCACTGTCGGAGGCTCAGTGCTGAGGGAGCGCCGCACTGTCGGAGGCTCAGTGCTGAGGGAGCGCCGCACTGTCGGAGGCTCAGTGCTGAGGGAGCGCCGCACTGTCGGAGGCTCAGTGCTGAGGGAGCGCCGCACTGTCGGAGGCTCAGTGCTGAGGGAGCGCCGCACTGTCGGAGGCTCAGTGCTGAGGGAGCGCCGCACTGTCGGAGGCTCAGTGCTGAGGGAGCGCCGCACTGTCGGAGGCTCAGTGCTGAGGGAGCGCCGCACTGTCGGAGGCTCAGTGCTGAGGGAGCGCCGCACTGTCGGAGGCTCAGTGCTGAGGGAGCGCCGCACTGTCGGAGGCTCAGTGCTGAGGGAGCGCCGCACTGTCGGAGGCTCAGTGCTGAGGGAGCGCCGCACTGTCGGGGGCTCAGTGCTGAGGGAGCGCCGCACTGTCGGAGGCTCAGTGCTGAGGGAGCGCCGCACTGTCGGGGGCTCAGTGCTGAGGGAGCGCCGCACTGTCGGAGGCTCAGTGCTGAGGGAGCGCCGCACTGTCGGGGGCTCAGTGCTGAGGGAGCGCCGCACTGTCGGAGGCTCAGTGCTGAGGGAGCGCCGCACTGTCGGAGGCTCAGTGCTGAGGGAGCGCCGCACTGTCGGAGGCTCAGTGCTGAGGGAGCGCCGCACTGTCGGAGGCTCAGTGCTGAGGGAGCGCCGCACTGTCGGAGGCTCAGTGCTGAGGGAGCGCCGCACTGTCGGAGGCTCAGTGCTGAGGGAGCGCCGCACTGTCGGAGGCTCAGTGCTGAGGGAGCGCCGCACTGTCGGAGGCTCAGTGCTGAGGGAGCGCCGCACTGTCGGAGGCTCAGTGCTGAGGGAGCGCCGCACTGTCGGAGGCTCAGTGCTGAGGGAGCGCCGCACTGTCGGAGGCTCAGTGCTGAGGGAGCGCCGCACTGTCGGAGGCTCAGTGCTGAGGGAGCGCCGCACTGTCGGAGGCTCAGTGCTGAGGGAGCGCCGCACTGTCGGAGGCTCAGTGCTGAGGGAGCGCCGCACTGTCGGAGGCTCAGTACTGAGGGAGCGCCGCACTGTCGGGGGCTCAGTACTGAGGGAGCGCCGCACTGTCGGAGGCTCAGTACTGAGGGAGCGCCGCACTGTCGGGGGCTCAGTACTGAGGGAGCGCCGCACTGTCGGAGGCTCAGTACTGAGGGAGCGCCGCACTGTCGGGGGCTCAGTACTGAGGGAGCGCCGCACTGTCGGGGGCTCAGTACTGAGGGAGCGACGCACTGTCGGGGGCTCAGTACTGAGGGAATGCTGCACTGTCGGTGGGTCAGTACTGAGGGAGTGCTGCACTGTTAGAGATGCCGTCTTTCGGATGAGATGTTAAACTGAGGCCATGTCTACCCTCTCAGATGACTGTAAAAGATCCCAAAGGCTGCTATCTGAAGAAGGGCAGGGGGAGTTCTCCCCGGTGATCTGGGGCCAATATTTATCCCTCAACCAACATCACTAAAAATAGATTATTTGGTCATTATCAGGTTTCTGTTTGTCGATTCTTGCTTTGGGACTGCCAGCCTGGATTATGTGCTCAAGTCTCTGGAGTGGGACTTGAACCCACAACCTTCTGACTGAGGGGAGAGAGAGTGCTAACCACTGAGCCATGGTGGACACTGTCATCCTATGCTGGTCCCACGAAGCTCAAGGAACTGCACTTCATCTTTCTATTGGGCACTTTACTGCCTTCGGGCTGTAACGTCGCATTTAATGACTGTAGATCTTAACCACTGCTCCCATTCTCTTGAGACAGCAGGTGCTGGTATAGGAGCAGCAGAGTCGATGGGGGTGGGTGGGCTGCTGCAGAGGGTGGGGGTTGTGGATCCCTTATCGGTGCATGGCTGGTGGGATGATCCACAACCCTGGGTCACCCCAACTATCTCCGCCACATTCCCAGGCACAGAATCCTTCTCTGCCTTGCTAGATTTCCTGTGTTTTGCTCCCCCTCTGCTATTCTGCTGTAACAGAAGGAGATAAGAAATAGGAGCAGGAGTAGGCCATTTAGCCCTTCGAGCCCACTCCGCCATTCAATGAGTTTGTGGCTGATCTTCTACTTCAGCATTCCTGCACTATCCTCATAACATAGGTAGAAAGAGGGATGAGGTCCTGCAACAAGAATTTAGGGAGCTAGGTAGCAGATTAAAAAGCAGGACCTTAAAGGTTGCAATCTCTGGATTACTCCCGGTGCCACGTGCTAGCGAGTATAGGAATAGGAGGATAGAGCAGATGAATGTGTGGCTGAGGAGATGGTGCAGGAGGGAGAGCTTTAGGTTCCTGGATCACTGGGTCTGTTTCTGGCAAAGGTGGGACCTGTACAAGTTGGACGGGTTGCATCTGAACTGGAACGGGACCAACATTCTTGCTGGGAGGTTTGCTAGTGCTGTTGGGGGGGCGGGGGTTTAAACTAATTTGGCAGTGGGATGGGATACAGAGTGGAGGTACAGTAGGGGGTGATACACAGTCAAATATAGAAGAGAAACTGAGTCAGTCTGGAAGGCAGAGCAAATATAGACCTGTTAAGGCACAAGGGAAAAATGCAAGGCTGGATTGCACATACTTTAATGCAAGGAGTCTTACTAGTAAGGCAGATGAATTGAGAGCATTGATTAGTACACGGGATTCTGATTTTCTTGCTATCACAGAGACATAGCTGAGGGAAGGGCAGGACTGGCAACACAATATTCCAGGGTATAGAATCTTCAGGCGTGATAGGGGAGGGGATAAAAGAGGTGGTGGTATTGCACTGTTGATCAAGGAGTCAATTACTGCAATAAGGAGGGATGATATCTTAGAAGTTTCCTCAAATGAGGCCATATGAGTAGAACTTAAGAACAAAAGGGGGACAATCACTTGGCTGGGAGTGTACTATAGGCCTCCAAACAGTCAGGGAGAGACAGAGGAACAGATATGTAGGCAAATCTCAGAGAGGTGTAAAAATAATAGGGTAATAATAGTAGGGGATTTCAACTTACCAAATATCAACTGGGATAGTCTTAGTGTAAAGGCTTAAAGGGGGCAGAATTCTTAAAATGCACACAGGAGAGCTTTTTGAGCCAGTATGTGGAAAGTCCTACAAGAGAAGGGGCAGTACTGGACCTAATCCTAGGGAATGAAGCTGGACAAGTGGTAGAAGTGTCAGTGGGGGAGCATTTTGGGGATAGTGACCATAACTCTGTACGATTTAAGGTAGTTATGAAAAAGGTCAAAGACGGGCCAGAAATAAAGGTACTGAATTGGGGGAAGGCCGATTTCAATATGATAAAATAGGATCTGGCCAAAGTGGACTGGGAGCAGCTACTTGTAGGAAAGTCTACATCAGGCCAGTGGGAGGCATTCAAAGAGGAAATAGTGAGAGCTCAGAGTCAACATGTACCCTTTAAGGTGAAGGGTAGGACCAACAAGTCCAGGGAACCCTGGATGTCAAGGGATATAGAGTATTGGATCAGAAAAAAAAAAAGGAGGCTTATGGCAGATTCGGAGCGCTGAAAACAGCAGCGGGCACTAGAGGAGTATAGAAAGTGTAGAGGGATACTTAAAAAGTAATTAGGAGAGCGAAGAGGGGACATGAAAAAACACTGGTGGTCAATATAAAGGAAAATGGCAAGAGGATAACCAGGGACAGAGTAGGGGCCATTAGGGACCAAAGTGGCAATATGTGTGTGGAGCCGGAGGATATAGGTGAGGTTTTGAACGATTACTTTTCATCGGTTTTCACTGTGGAGAACAACGACATAGGTGTAGAGATCAGGGAGGGGGATTGCGATATACTTGAACATATTAACATTAAAAGGGAGGAAGTATTAGTGGGCTTAAAGGTGCACAAATCCCCAGGCCCAGATGAGATGTATCCCAGGCTGTTGTGTGAGGCAAGGGAGGTGATAGCAGGGACACTGACACAAATTTTCAGATCCTCTCTGGCCACAGGAGAGGTACCAGAGGACTGGAGGACAGCGAATGTGGTGCCATTATTCAATAAGGGTAGCAGGGATAGGCCAATAATTACAGGCCGGTGAGTCTAACATCAGTGGTTGGGAAACTATTGGAAAACATTCTGAGGGACAGGATTAATCTCCACTTGGAGAGGTAGGGAATAATCAGGGATAGTCAGCATGGCTTTGTCAGGGGGAAATCGTGTCTATTGAATTTTCCGAGGAGGTGACGAGATGTGTTGATGAAGGTAAAGTAGTTGATGTAGTCTACATGGACTTCAGTAAGGCTTTTGATAAGGTCCCGCATGGGAGATTGTTTAAGAAGGTAAGAGCCCATGGTATCCAGGGCAATTTGGCAAATTGGATCCAAAATTGGCTTAATGGCAGGAGGCAGAGGGTGATGGTTGAGGGTTGTTTTTGCGAGTGGAAGCCTGTGACCAGTGGTGTACCGCAGGAATCGGTGCTGGGTCCCTTGCTGTTTGTAGTGCACATTAATGATTTAGATGTGAATATAGGAAGTATGTTAAGTAAGTTCGCAGATGACATGAAAATTGGTGGTGTCGTAAATAGTGAGGAGGAAAGCCTTAGATTACAGGACGATATAGATGGGCTGGTAAGATGGGCGGAGCAGTGGCAGACGGAATCTAATCCTGAGAAGTGTGAGGTGATGCATTTTGGGAGGACTAACAAGGCAGGGGAATAAACAATGGATGGTAGGACCCTAGGAAGTACAGTGTCAGAGGGACCTTGGTGTACTTGTCCATAGATCACTGAAGGCAGCAGCACAGGTAGATAAAGTAGTTAAGAAGGCATATGGGATACTTGCCTTTATTAGCCGAGGCATAGAATATAAGAGCAGGGAGGTTATGATGGAGCTGTATAAAACGCTAGTTAGGCTACAGCTGGAATACTGTGTACAGTTCTGGGCACCACACTATAGGAAGGATGTGATTGCACTGGAGAGGGTGCAGAGGAGATTCACCAGGATGTTGCCTGGGCTGGAGCATTTCAGCTATGAAGAGAGACTGAAAAGGCTAGGGTTGTTTTCCTTAGAGCAGAGAAGGATGAGGGGGGACATGATTGAGATATACAAAATTATGAGAGGCATTGATAGGTTAGATAGGAAGAGACTTTTCCCCTTAGCGGAGGGGTCAATAACCAGGGGTATAGATTTAAGGTAAGGGGCAGGAGGTTTAGATGGGATTTCAGGAAAGATTTTTTTCACACAGAGGGTGGTTGGAATCTGGAACGCACTGCCTGAAGAGGTGGTCGAGGCAGGAACCCTCACAACATTTAAGAAGTATTTAGATGAGCACTTGAAACGCCATAGCATACAAGGCTATGGGCCAAGTGCTGGAAAATGGGATTAGAATAGTTAGGTGCTTGATAGCCGGCACAGACATGATGGGCCGAAGGGCCTGTTTCTGTGCTTTATAACTCTATGACCCCTGATGTTTTTACTATATTGAAATCTATCAATCTCAGTCTTGAACATACTCAGTGGCTGAGCTTCCGCCACCCTTTGAAGCAGAGAGTTCCAAAGATTCACCACCCTCTGAGTGAAGAAACCATTTATACCTCCTCTGAATCCAATTTTTGTGTTTCTTTACTTGTCTCATAATCATCCACTTTTTGCCTTTTGACATCATCCCTTTTGTCATTTAATCACTCCTGCCCTCCAGCCCATCACAGACCTGGAATCATACAGCACAGAAGGAGCCCATTCAGCCGGCTCTTGGAATGAGCTAACCAATTAGTCCCACTCCCCCTACTCTTTGCTCATAGTCCTGCAGATTTTTCCCTTTCAACTATTTATCCAATTCCCTTTTGAAAGTTACTGCTGAAGCTGCTTCCACCACCCTTTCAGGCAACGCGTTCCAGATGATAACTCACTGTGTAAAAAGAATATCTGATCTCCCACTGGTTCATTTGCCTCTATTTACTTTCCCTGGTTTTGTAATCATTTAAAAGCTGCTCAGTCAGTGTGAAAGGTTGCAACGTTTTTCTCTCCACAGACGCTGTGTGATCTGCTGAGTGTTTCTGGCATTTTCTGGTTTTATTACACATTGATCATTGATACCCAACACCCCAAATGAGGGAGGCATTTCTGGATCTCAAACTCCCTCTGACAGACTATATCCTCTCACCCTGATCACCCAGGCATCATGACACACCCTCCCCAAGCTTAAAGAACAGCCCAGGCTGAGCCTGTCCAGCAATGACTCAATTTTAAAATTCTCATCCTCATATTCAAATCCCTCCCTATCTCTGTACTCGCCTCCACCCCCACAACCCTGTGAGATCTCTGCACTTCTCCAATTCTGGTCTCTTGCCCATCCCCAACTTTAATCGCTCCACCATTGGCGGCCGTGCCTTCAGCTGCCTGGGCCCCAAGCTCTGGAATTCCCTCCCTAAACCTCTCCACCTCTCTCACCTCCTTTAAGATGCTGCTTAAAACCTGCCTCTTTGATCAAGCTTTTGGTCACCTGTCCTAATATCTCCTTATGTGATTCAGTGTCAAATTCTGTTTGATAACTCTCCTGTGAAAATGTCTTATTATATCAAAGGTGCTATAGAAATGCAAGTTGTTGTTGTAGACAGCGAGTTGGCAATGGGAGGAGGGCCTGTGTTTCTGCTACTGTTACCAGGCAGTACAAGAGACTCGGTTACCTTCACTATCAGGTAGATTTGTTTCTCGAGCTGACGTATCCGTGTCACGTGCTGCCTCACTGCATCCTGAAGGTGCAGGATACTGTTCCTCTGCTCCTCGGGATTGCTGGAGATCTCCAGCTGAAACCGGACTCGCTGTTTTCTCTCGCTGTGCTCCTGCAAACGGGGAAAGGATACAAGAAACTTCAGCCTGGTGACCACGGCAACACCACCCTATCCTTCTCCACATACACTAATTCTCACTGGGGTACGGGTTCCACACACACTGACTCTCACTGGGGAACGGGTTCCACACACACTGACTCTCACTGGGGTACGGGTCCCACACACACTGACTCTCACTGGGGAACGGGTCCCACACACACTGACTCACTGGGGTACGGGTTCCACACACACTGACTCTCACTGGGGTACGGGATCCACACACACTGACTCTCACTGGGGTACGGGTCCCACACACGCTGACTCTCACTGGGGTACGGGTCCCACACACACTGACTCTCACTGGGGTACGGGTTCCACACACACTGACTCTCACTGGGGTACGGGTTCCACACACACTGACTCCCACTGGGGTACGGGTCCCACACACACTGACTCTCACTGGGGTACGGGATCCACACACACTGACTCTCACTGGGGTACGGGTCCCACACACACTGACTCTCACTGGGGTACGGGTTCCACACACACTGACTCTCACTGGGGTACGGGATCCACACACACTGACTCTCACTGGGGTACGGGTTCCACACACACTGACTCTCACTGGGGTATAGGTTCCACACACACTGACTCTCACTGGGGTACGGGTCCCACACACACTGACTCTCACTGGGGTACGGGTCCCACACACACTGACTCTCGCTGGGGTACGGGTCCCACACACACTGACTCTCACTGGGGTACGGGTTACATGGGCACCCAGACAGTTGGGCCTCAGTGGGTTACACAACCTTGTGCCCTCTTCTGCCTTTGCCTCCAATTTACAAACTCTACATCTGCGAATCCCAACTCGGAGTCACTGGGCAGAAATGAGGAGCAGGAATTCAGCCCGCTGTTCCCTTCTTGATGCTGAGGAGGTGGGGGGGGGGGGTGGGGGGTGAAGGATGGGGTTAAATTGGGTAACTTGTAACCCTACATGCACCCGCACAGCCATCAACCAACAGCGCTGGCTGGGGATCAAATCCCAGACCCTTCTGCCTCAGTGCCACACCAGACATTTCATTTAACCATTGAACCACAGCTGCACTAAACCCAGATACACATGCAGTCCAGGAAAAACAATCCCAGATACACACACTCTCTGGGAAAAACGATCCCAGATATACACATACACTCCAGGAAAAACGATCCCAGATACACACACACTCCAGGAAAAACGATCTCAGATATACACACACACTCCAGGAAAAACAATCCCAGATACACACACTCTCTGGGAAAAACGATCCCAGATATACACATACACTCCAGGAAAAACGATCCCAGATATACACACACACTCCAGGAAAAACAATCCCAGATACACACACTCTCTGGGAAAAACAATCCCAGATATGCACATACACTCCAGGAAAAACAATCCCAGATACACACACTCTCTGGGAAAAACGATCCCAGATATACACATACACTCCAGGAAAAACGATCCCAGATATACACATACACTCCAGGAAAAATGATCCCAGCTACACATACACTCCAGGAGCTAATGATCCCGGACACACACGCAGACAGTCTCTCTCTCTTCAGGAACTAACACTCCCAGATGTATTAATCTCTGCAGGCAGGCGTACTTTACGTTTTGGTTCGACAAGGAGGAGCAGATTGTTGACAATGTCTAGGATCATGGCGTACTGTACTGGGTTGGTGGATATCTCTAGGTCGTGATGGATCAGGGTGAATGTGTCCACGGCGCCTAAATCCAGATTGCATTCGGAGTAAAGAGAGACAAAAAGATAAAGCACAATGAAAGGGAGGCTATCACATTAAGACAGAGAGAATCACACTGAGAGTTACTGACTGGCAGCAATGCTGGGGTGGGAGCCTGTCTTGTGCGTCAAACTCTAATTTTCTCTTGGGGGAGGGGAAAAGGGACGACTCCATACAGCGACACAAGTTCCAGCCTCAGTAGAGATTACTGGGTAAATTCACCTGTTAATCACCCCTGGTTTCCTTCCCCGCATGACATTAGCGAACCAGTGGGTTTTTAAGAAAATCCAACAGGTCACTTTTACCAAGCCCAAATTTTTTCTTTAAAAACTAAATTCAAATTTTGATTCCAAAACTGTGGGATTTGACCACATATTCTCTGGATTACACAGAATTCACAGCACAAAAATAGGCCATGCGGCCCAACCTTTTCATGCTCCACATGAGCCACCTCCCACCCCTTCTCCATCTCACCCTATCAGCATATCCTTCTCTTCCTTTCTCCGTCATCTGTTTATCCTGCTTCCCCTTAAATGTATCGATACTATTCACCTCAACCACTCCCTGCGGTAGTGAGTTCCACATTCTCTGGGGAAAGAGGTTTCTCCTGAATTCTTGATTGGATTTATTAGTGACTGTCTTATATTGCTGGCCCCTAGTTCTGGTCTCCCCTACAAGTGGAAACATTCTCTCTGCATCTACCTTGTCAAACTCCTCGTAATTTTAAAGACTCCTATCAAGTCACTCGCAGCATTCTCTTTTCTGGAGAAGAAGCCTCAGCCTGTTCGGTCTGGATTGTGAGTCTAGTAACACAAGCAGCCCAGATCCCTGACAAGAGCGTGCTCTGCCCATCCGGGGATAGATGGGGCAAGTACTCCGGTATCTAAAACAATGCCTCAATGCTGTGACAGGGAGCTGAATTTCCATGCCATAACTGCACTAGTATGAAGAGATACGGACAGGATCACCAAACATGGCTTCAAACACTAGGAGTAAAGTCTGAGATTTACAGCTAGCAGGAGATCCTGGGTCCACTGTCTGGCCTGAATTTTGTGCAATCGTTGCTATTCTCCCAATCAATCCACATCCGACAATTCTGTCACGACTTTGTCTCTCACACCACCAGTTCATGCTTCGCTTTGTGGCACAGAGTTCCTCCCTCCTGTCAAGTAAGAAAAACAAGCTGGGCTGTTTGTCTCTCTCTCTCGCTTTCCCCTTTTTCAGTAGAACTCTATGCAGCTCCTCTTTGAAAGGTGCCAGCTACCATCCCACCTCCCCAATACACTGCCTGCTCCCAGAGTCAGTTTGACGTCCTCTAAAGTCGCACAAGAGAGAAATGTTTCTGTTCTAACCTCTAAACTTGCTTGACGCAGTTGATTTTTACCTGTGAAGTCTAGTCCTAGGCCCACTGTCCAAGTTTATAATCGCTCGCAAATATCTCAACTCTCACACCCACCATTCTGCTTCTTCAGCAGATCCTCTTTCTCATCCTCCTGAATCTCGGTTGGTTTGATCTGGGTTGCCAGCTCGGGCTCGATATCGTGGCTGTAACTGACATAGTACATCCGGCAGCTGCAGCGCGAGATAATCCTCTGAACCTGCTGCGTCTGATGGCCCTGAGCTGGCAGATTCCAGTCTGAATATAGAGACAAGAAACATGGCATCAATCGGCCCGTGCCCCTCGCAATTCTCTTTTACACCTCATTTGGTATTTTATCATTTCCTTTAAGTGCCCGCAGGGGAATGTAACTCAAGGTCAACAATCCCAGGGCAGGTATAGCACAGGGTTAGATACAAAGTAAAGCTCCCTCAACACTGCTCCCATCAAACACTCCCAGGGTAGGTACACCACTTGGTTCAATACAAAGTAAAGCTCCCTCTACACTGCTCCCAACAAACACTCCCAGGACAGGCACAGCATGGGGTTGGCAAAAAAAAAAATGGGGTTAGAAAGAGGGTAGGAGAAAACTAACCATATAATCTGTTTTTAATGATGTTGGTTGAGGGATAAATATTGGCCCCAGGACACCAAGGAAAACTTCCCTATTCCTCTTCCAATAGTGACATGGAATCTTTTACATCCACCTGACAGGGCAGACGGGGCCTCAGTTTAACATCTCATCTGAAAGATGGCATCTCTGACAGTGCAGCACTCCCTCAGTACTGACCCTCCGACAGTGCAGCGCTCCCTCAGTACTGACCCTCCGACAGTGCAGCGCTCCCTCAGTACTGACCCTCCGACAGTGCAGCGCTCCCTCAATACTGACCCTCCGACAGTGCAGCGCTCCCTCAGTACTGACCCTCCGACAGTGCAGCGCTCCCTCAGTACTGACCCTCCGACAGTGCAGCGCTCCCTCAGTACTGACCCTCCGACAGTGCAGCGCTCCCTCAGTACTGACCCTCCGACAGTGCAGCGCTCCCTCAGTACTGACCCTCCGACAGCGCAGCGCTCCCTCAGTACTGACCCTCCGACAGTGCAGCGCTCCCTCAGTACTGACCCTCCGACAGTGCAGCGCTCCCTCAGTACTGACCCTCTGACAGTGCAGCACTCCCTCAGTACTGACCTTCTGACAGTGCAGCGCTCCCTCAGTACTGACCCTCCGACAGTGCAGCACTCACTCAGTACTGCACTGGGAGTGTCAGCCCGGATTATGCACTCAGTGTCTGGAGTGGGGTTTGAACCCATGATCTCCCGAATCAGAGGCACAAGTGAGAGCACCAGAGAGCTACCCACTGAACCACAGCCAACGCCTTCTACAGGATTTGCTTCTGCAGACTCGGTTGTGATCAGTTCCGCTGAGGATAGGGAGAAGTTACTCTGATTGTGGCAGTCACTGGGCATCGGAACCCTGGGGTCTGTCTGCTGTGATCAGGCCCCTAACCCATACTGTCCTGTCCTGCTCCGCTACTGCCTCTCTCGACCGGTTTCCTCTCACCTGTTGTGGTGCTGACCATCCCTCCTACAGCCTGACCGCTCTCCATCAGCTCCGCCACTGAGTCGAGCTTACGCGTGCGATGTTCCTCGATGTTTTTGACCTGAAGGGACACAAGATAGCGTCAGAAATTGAACCTGGCTCCACCTTCTCAGGGATGGACATTTGTTTTGTTATTCTTTCATGGGATGTGGGCGTCACTGGCAAGGCCAGCATTTGTTGCCGATCCCTAATTACCCTTGTCAGCTGACAGGCCATTTCAGAGGGCAGTTAAGAGTCAACCACATTGCTGTGGATCTGGAGTCACATGTAGGCCAGACCAGGTAAGGACAACAGATTTCCTTCCCTAAAAGGACATTAGTGAACCTGATGGATTTTTCTGACAATTGATGATAGTTTGATGGTTAACTGAGACTAGTTGGTGGGCTTTGAACCCGGGTCCCCACGGCATTATCCCTGGCCTCTAGATTACTGTCTAGTTACATTACCACTACGCCACCGTCTCTCCCATTAAGTGCTGGCTTTACAAGCGACAGCCACAAGTCGAGAATCAATTAAAGAAAGAAAGGATTGACCTCTCCTCTGTCCAGTGACCTCTTTATGTGGGGGCATCATGTGATGTGGGTAGACCAGGCTTTTTTTGGGATGCCCTTTATGGTGCAGCAGCTGATCGACAGTCCCTGTTTGGGCTCAGGGTAGAACAATCAGCAGTAAGGTGATGTACAACAACAACTTGCATTTCTATAACACTTTTAATGTTTTAAAACATCCCAAATGCTTCACAGGAGCATTATCAAACAAAATTTAACGCCAAGCCACATAAGGAGATATTAGGACAGATGACCAAGAGCTTGGTCAATGGGGTCGGTTTTGAGGAGGGTTTTAAAGGAGCAGAGAAAGAGGTGGAGAGCTTCCGGGAAGGAATTCTAGAGCTTAAGGTCCAGGCGGCTGCAGCGACCATGTGGAAGCTGTACCTCAGGCCCCTCAGGAGAGGAGCATGGTCCCCTGGGAAAAGACACTGATCCGAAATGAATGACAGAGATGGGCTCTAAACTCACCTCTAACCACAGCTGACACTCTTCCTTCTCCGCAGGGTTGGTTTCCCATGGTAGCGAAGTACTGCATGCCGTCCAGCAGACACGTCCAGGTGGTCTTCTGTTTCAGCGTGTCGTTGTACCAGGCTGGGTGGTGCAAGCACTGCAGGAGCTGGGCCTTGGTGGCACTGACAAAAACACAGCCCACTGTCTCCGCACCTCGTAACATCACCTAATGGCAGAGAGAGAGGGGGAGTTCAGAGGCCATGCATAATGGGAGGAGGGGAAGAGAGCAACTAGACAGGAGGCAGAGGGGGGGCAGGAGGGGAGGCGAGGGCGGGGCGGGAGAGCGGAGGAGGGGGGCGGAGGAGATGGGGGGCTGGGGGAGCGAGGTCAGGGAGAGGCAAGGGGGGGCGGGGAGAGTAGGGGGGTGGGGAGGGGAAGGGAGAGGGGGGCAAGGAGAGGGGGGGGAAAAGAGAGGGGGGGAAAGAGGGGGGGAAAGAGAGGGGGGGAAAAGAGAGGGGGGGAAAAGAGAGGGGGGAAAAGAGAGGGGGGGAAAAGAGAGGGGGGGGAAAAGAGAGGGGGGTAAAGAGAGGGGGGGTAAAAGAGAGGGGGGGTAAAAGAGAGGGGGGGGTAAAAGAGAGGGGGGGTAAAAGAGAGGGGGGGTAAAAGAGAGGGGGGTAAAAGAGGAGGGGGGGAAAGGAGAGGGGGGGAAGGAGAGGGGGGGAAGGAGAGGGGGGGAAGGAGAGGGGGGGAAGGAGAGGGGGGGAAGGAGAGGGGGGGAAGGAGAGGGGGGGAAGGAGAGGGGGGGGAAGGAGAGGGGGGGGAAGGAGAGGGGGGGGAAGGAGAGGGGGGGGAAGGAGAGGGGGGGGAAGGAGAGGGGGGGGAAGGAGAGGGGGGGGAAGGAGAGGGGGGGGAAGGAGAGGGGGGGGAAGGAGAGGGGGGGGAAGGAGAGGGGGGGAAGGAGAGGGGGGGGAAGGAGAGGGGGGGGAAGGAGAGGGGGGGGAAGGAGAGGGGGGGGAAGGAGAGGGGGGGAGGAGAGGGGGGGGAAGGAGAGGGGGGGAAGGAGAGGGGGGGGAAGGAGGGGGGGGAGGAGAGGGGGGGAAGGAGAGGGGGGGGAAGGAGAGGGGGGGGAAGGAGAGGGGGGGGAAGGAGGGGGGGAAGGAAGGGGGGGGAAGGAGAGGGGGGGAAGGAGAGGGGGGGGAAGGAGAGGGGGGGAAGGAGAGGGGGGGGAAGGAGAGGGGGGGGAAGGGAGAGGGGGGGAAGGAGAGGGGGGGGAAGGAGAGGGGGGGGAAGGAGAGGGGGGGGAAGGAGAGGGGGGGAAGGAGAGGGGGGGGAAGGAGGGGGGGGGAAGGAGAGGGGGGGGAAGGAGAGGGGGGGTAGGAGAGGGGGAGGGAAGGGGAAGGAAAAAAAAGGAAAAAAAAAAAAAAGAAAAAAAAAAAAAAAAAGCGAAAGAAAAAAGAAGAAAGGGGAAGGAGAGGGGGGGAAGGAGAGGGGGGGGAAGGAGAGGGGGGGAAGAGAGGGGGGGGAAGGAGAGGGGGGGGAAGGAGAGGGGGGGGAAGGAGAGGGGGGGGAAGGAGAGGGGGGGGAAGGAGAGGGGGGGGAAGGAGAGGGGGGGGAAGGAGAGGGGGAGGGGGGGAGGAGGGGGGGGAGGAGAGGGGGGGGGAGGAGAGGGGGGGGAGGAGAGGGGGGGGAGGAGGGGGGGGGGAGGAGAGGGGGGGGAGGAGAGGGGGGAGGAGAGGGGGGGAGGTGAGGGGGGGGGAGAGGGGGGGGGGAAGGAGAGGGGGGGGGGGAAGGAGAGGGGGGGGGGGGAAGAGATGGTGGGGGGGGATGGATGAGGGGGGGGGGAAGGAGAGAGGGGGGGGGAAGGAGAGAGGGGGGGGGGAGGGGGAGGAGAGGGGGGGGAAGGAGAGGGGGGCGAAGGAGGGGGGGGGGAAGGAGAGGGGGGGGGAAGGAGAGGGGGGGGGAAGGAGTGGGGGGGGGAAGGAGAGGGGGGGGGAAGGAGAGGGGGGGGGAAGGAGAGGGGGGGGGGATGGAGAGTGGGGGGGGGGAAGGAGAGGGGGGGGGGAAGGAGTGGGGGGGGGGAAGGAGAGGGGGGGGGAAGGAGAGGGGGGGGGAAGGAGAGGGGGGGGGAAGGAGAGGGGGGGGGAAGGAGAGGGGGGGTGAAGGAGAGGGGGGGGGAAGGTGAGCGGGGGGAAGGTGTGGGGGGGGGAAGGAGAGGGGGGGGGAAGGAGAGGGGGGGGGTAGGAGAGGGGGGGGAAGGTGAGGGGGGGGAAGGAGAGGGGGGGGAAGGAGAGGGGGGGGAAGGAGAGGGGGGGGAAGGAGAGGGGGGGGAAGGAGAGGGGTGGGGAGGTGAGGGGGGGGGGAAGGAGGGGGGGGGAAGGAGAGGGGGTGGGAGAGGTGGGGGGGTGGAGGAGAGGTGGGGGGTGGAAGGAGAGGGTGGGGTGGAAGGAGAGGGTGGGGTGGAAGGAGTGGGTGGGGTGGAAGGAGGGGTGGGGTGGAAGGAGGGGTGGGGTGGAGGAGAGGGTGGGGTGAAGGGGGGTGGGGTGGAAGGAGAGGGTGGGGTGGAAGGAGAGGGTGTGGGTGGAGTGAGGGGGGGGGTGGAAGGAGGGGGGGGGGTGGAAGGAGGGGGGGGGGTGGAAGGGGGGGGGGGTTGGAAGGGGGGGGGGTGGAAGGAGAGGGGGGGGTGAAGGAGGGGGGGGTGGAAGGAGTGGGGGGGTGGAAGGAGAGGGGGGGGTGGAAGGAGAGGGGGGGGTGGAAGGAGAGGGGGGTGGAAGGAGAGGGGGGGTGGAAGGTGAGGGGGGGTGGAGGAGAGGGGGGGTGGAAGGAGAGGGGGGTGGAAGGAGAGGGGGGGTGGAAGGGAGGGGGGTGGAAGGAGGGGGGGGGTGGAGGAGAGGGGGGTGGAAGGAGAGGGGGGGGTGGGGTGGAAGGAGAGGGGGGGGTGGAAGGAGAGGGGGGGGTGGAAGGAGAGGGGGGGTGGAAGGGAGGGGTGGGGTGGAAGGAGAGGGGTGGGTGGAAGGAGAGGGGGTGGGTGGAAGGAGGGGCGGGGGGGTGGAGGAGGGGGGGGTGGTGGAAGGAGAGGGGGGGGTGGAAGGAGAGGGGGGGGTGGAAGGAGAGGGGGGGGTGGAAGGAGAGGGGGGGGTGGAAGGAGAGGGGGGGTGGAGGAGAGGGGGGGGTGGGAGGGAGGGGGGGGTGGAAGGAGAGGGGGGGTGGAAGGGAGAGGGGGGGGTGGAAGGAGAGGGGGGGGGGTGGAAGGAGAGGGGGGGGTGGAAGGAGAGGGGGGGGTGAGGAGAGGGGGGGGTGGAAGGAGAGGGGGGGTGGAAGGAGAGGGGGGGTGGAAGGAGAGGGGGGGGTGGAAGGAGAGGGGGGGGTGGGTTGGAGGGGGGGGGGGGAAGGAGAGGGGGGGGTGAAGTAGGGGGGGGGGTGGAAGGAGTGGGGGGGGTGGAAGGAGAGGGGGGGGTGGAAGGAGAGGGGGGGGTGGAAGGAGAGGGGGGGGTGGAAGGAGAGGGGGGGGTGGAAGGAGAGGGGGGGGTGGGAAGGAGAGGGGGGGAGGATGGGAGGGGGGAAGGGGGGGGGAAGGGGGGGGAGGAAGGGGGGGGAGGAAGGGGGGGGAGGAAGGGGGGGGAGGAAGGGGGGGGAGGATGGGGGGGGAGGAAGGGGGGGAGGAAGGGGGGAGGAAGGGGGGGGGAGGAAGGGGGGGAGGGAAGGGGGGGAGAGGGAGAGTAATGAAGGGGAAAGAGGGGGGAGAAGAGAGAGAGGGAGGAGGGAAGGGGAAGGAGAAAGGGAAGAGGAGAGAGAGAGAGAGAAAAAATGGGTGAATGAGATAGGGAGAATGGAATCAGGGAGCATACAACAGGAGATAGACAATCTATTGCGGAGCCCTCTCCTTGTTGTGTTTACTGGTTTGATCCTGCGTGCCGCAGTGCTGTTCTTTTACAGGCAGGAATGTTTGGGGGTTATTTTCTCTGTAACATTGAATAACCCACTCCTCAACAACCCACCCTCGGTCCTCAGGTCTGCACGGCCTTGCACCAGCACCTGCATTACCTGCGAGTTCACCAGCTCAATCAGCCAGTTCCGGTTTATCACATCGTCTGTCTGACATGCTGCACTCCCGTACAACTGATCACACTCTCCGGAATCTTCCTCCGTGAAAACGACAAACCTGTCCGTCTCTTCAATCAGTTTCTGCAACATGGAGGCACCTGGGGTAGGAACAGAGGGGAAATAAGGTGAGGAGCTCATCAGAACAAGAAAACAAAGGAAAGGACGCATTTCTATAGTGCCTTTCCGCACCTCAGCATCTCCCAAAGTGCTTTACAGCCAATGGAGTACCTTTGAAGTGTGGTCAGTGTTGTAATGTGGAAAACACAGCAATTTGAACACAGTAAGATCCCACAAATAGCAGTCAAAACAATGGTTCGATAATCTGATTCAGGTGTTGGTAGCGTGACAAATATTGACCAGAACACCAGGGAAAACACACCAGCTCTCTTCGAATCATGGTTGTGTGATCTTTTATATCTGCCCAAGAGGGCAGATGGGGCCTTGGTTTAATGTCTCAATCAAAAAATGGTGGCTCCGACAGTGCTGCACTCCCTCAGTACTGACCCTCCGACAGTGTCGTGCACTCTCAGTATTGACCTTCCGACAGTGTTGTGCACCCTGAGTATTGACCCTCCGACAGTGTAGTGCTCCCTCAGTACTTAAGTGGGACTGTCAGACCTGGATTCTGGAGGGACTGGGATTCACAACCTTCTGACTCCGAGGCAAGAGTGATACCCACTGAGTCATTGCTGATGCTGTTAAGTTGCAGGAGCCGAGGAGAGAGGAAATCAGCTCCTTCCACCTGTCCTGCGGTCACCCATCTCGCCCTCTCTCAGCATTGCATCCAGATTCAGAACCTGTGCAGACTGTATCGAAAACATGCTGACACCCAGTGAACAATCATTTACTTCACAACCCTCGAGCCAGAAATCTGTGCACCTCCTTGTTGAAAACTTCACAATTTCTTTATGCCAGCTTCCTCCTAGCCGATGGGTCCCAGTGACCCTGATAATTTTAATGCCTGTGTTTGCTGCTGTATTTTTGAGATCTGGTAGCATTAAAATGCAATGTAAAAGCAACAACACTTGATCACCTCCCTGTTTCCCTGAGTGACCCTTCTACTCCTCAGCTCTGCTTCTCCTACCTTCTAGCGATTTCCTCTCCGGCTTCCCGTCCTCCGGTTTGGCAACCGCCGTTACCAGCGGCGATCGCTTCGGTTTCTTGGTCTGCAGGTTGGTGTCAACCTTTAACCCTTTCAGTGCCTCAGTCGAAAGGTTGCGTTTTAATATCGCAGCTTTCTTGTATCCGTCATAGAGGCCGAATGCTACGTTCCGGTTGGTCGGTGTCCACGATGCCCTTAGATCGACGAGGCACAGCCTGTGGGTGTAACTCCTCTCCTCCTTCACAGACACCTCCTGCCCAAGCAAGATGACATCAAGATAACATCACTCCAGAGCCCCCACTCAACAGTTCACAATCACCCAGAACCCCCAGTCAACAGGACACAATCACCCAGAACCCCCAGTCAACAGGACACAATCACCCAGAACCCCCAGTCAACAGGACACAATCACCCAGAACCCCCACTCAACAGGACACAATCACCCAGAACCCCCAGTCAACAGGACACAATCACCCAGAACCCCCACTCAACAGTTCACAATCACCCAGAACCCCCAGTCAACAGGACACAATCACCCAGAACCCCCAGTCAACAGGACACAATCACCCAGAACCCCCACTCAACAGGACACAATCACCCAGAACCCCCAGTCAACAGGACACAATCACCCAGAACCCCCACTCAACAGTTCACAATCACCCAGAACCCCCAGTCAACAGGACACAATCACCCAGAACCCCCAGTCAACAGGACACAATCACCCAGAACCCCCAGTCAACAGGACACAATCACCCAGAACCCCCAGTCAACAGTTCACAATCACCCAGAACCCCCAGTCAACAGGACACAATCACCCAGAACCCCCAGTCAACAGGACACAATCACCCAGAACCCCCAGTCAACAGGACACAATCACCCAGAACCCCCAGTCAACAGGACACAATCACCCAGAACCCCCAGTCAACAGGACACAATCACCCAGAACCCCCACTCAACAGTTCACAATCACCCAGAACCCCCAGTCAACAGGACACAATCACCCAGAACCCCCAGTCAAAAGGACACAATTGCTCTGAGCGCTGTCAGTCCCAGCACATTTTCCCAGAATATAGAAATCAGGGAACAAGAGGACCACATTGAATGAATTCCCCATAAAAGTTTAGATTCCACATAGTTTCGCACAGCCCTGAAATGAGAAGACGCCCCTTCCCATCCACTAGAATTACCTCCTCCACCCACCACCCCTCCCCAGCACAAGATTACATCCCTCCCCAGGAATATTCCCTCCTCCCCTCACCCCAGAGGATTACCTCTCCCCTGCCCCTCCCCCTGCAGGATTACCCCCCTCCCCGCAGGTTACCTCCTCCACTCTGTTGCTTTGCCGCTGGTAGCTGAGTGACGACAGGCTGAGGAGGTGGGTCTTGGTCACTTGCGCATCCAGCCTCTGCTCTGCACCTTCGTCCAATGCCGATGTCATCAGGTAGACTGTCACCAAACTCAGATCGCTGCGCATATCAGTGACATTCCACTCTGAGACTGGGCGTCGCAGTACGATTCCCCCTGCCAAGACAAGCATCACTCTCAGTAAAACTGCATTATAAACCAGCACTGAAGAAGGTGCAAAACAGATTCACGAGAATGATACCAGAACTTGAGAGGTTATAACTATCAGGAAAGATTGAACAGGCTGGGGTTCTTTCCTCTAGAAAAGAGAAGGCTCAGGGGTGACTTGATAGAGGTCTTAAAATGATGAAAGGATTTGACAGGGTAGACACAGAGATGTTACCACTTGTTGGGAAGACCAGAACAAGGGACAATAAATATAAGATCGTCACTAATAAATCCAATAGAGAATTCAGGAGAAACTTCTTTCCCCAGAGAGTGGTGAGAATGTGGAACTCGCTACCATAGGGAGTGACTGAGGTGAATAGTATCGATACATTTAAGAGGAAACTGGATAAACTCATGAGGGAGAAAGGAATAGAAGGATATGCTGATAGAGTATGAAAAACGGGGGAGGCGGCTCGAGTGGAGCATAAGTGGCGAATGGCCTGTTCCTGTGCTGTAGATTCTACTTGAAGTGACCAAACAACATATTGGCTAAAAATGGAACTGGGGATGAGAATTAATTGTGGGATTCTGTATCACCAACAAATCCAATAAAAAATGGAGACCATTTCATATCATCTCTCCAGTTAGTTTTTTCTAAATATTTACTGCATTTAAAAACATGTACCAGATGCAGATACATGCTGGGGTACGGGTTAATGTGTGCCTTCAATAGTCAGGCAGCAAGTTTGAGCCCAAACAGTAAGTGCTGGAGGACTATATGTCTGGAGGACACCAGAGCTGAGCCCAGTCCTGATCTCACCCAACTTTCAACTGGACAGGGATCAGGAATTAAAACACAGGTTGACTGGAAACACTTGCTGTGGAGGCAGGGTCAGTTCTGGCTCCGAGGTGATCAGCTTTTTTAAAAACAAAAATCATTCATGGCATTTATTGCCCATCTCCAATTGCCCTTGAGAATGTGGTGGTGAGCTGCCTTCTTGAACTGCTGCAGCCCATCTGGTATAGGTACACCCACAGTGCTGTTAGGAAGGGAGTTCCAGGATTTTGACCCAGTGACAGTGAAGGAACGGCGATTATAGTTCCAAGTCAGGATGGTGTGTGGCTTGGAGGGGAACTTGCAGGTGGTGGTGTTCCCATGCATCTGCTGCCCTTGTCCATCGAGGTGGTAGAGGTCGTGGGTTTGGAAGGTGCTGTCTGAGGAGCCTTGGTGAGTCGCTGCAGTGCATCTTGTAGATGGTACTCACTGCTGCCAGTGTGCGTTGGTGGTGGAGGGAGTGAATGTTGAAGGTGGTGGATGAGGTGCCAATCAAGCGGGCTGCTTTGTCCTGGATGGTGTCAAGCTTCTTGAATATTGTTGGAGCTGCACCCATCCAGGCAAGTGCAGAGTATTCCATCACACTCCTGACTTGTGCCTTGTAGATGGTGGACAGGCACTGGGGAGTCAGAAGGGTCGTTACACAACATAGCAAACTCAACAAAGATGAGGAATGAAACCCAAGGGATTCTACTAACAGTGTAGCTCACCCTGAGAAAGCAGTGCGTTCCAGCCTCACCACAAACTTGAGCACCTAACCTGAGTTAATGCTGATGTGCAGCTCCTGAGGGAGTGCTTCACTGCTGCAGGCATTGAATGGGACATAAACAGAGGACACCATCTACTGTTCAGGTGATTGTTAAAGATCCCATTGCACTATTCAAAGAGAATGGAGTTCCACCCAGTGTCCTGGCCAATATTTATCCCCCACCCCACATCATTAAAAAAAAACAGATTATCTGGTAGTTTGTGGGATCTTCCTGTGCACAAATTGGCTGCTGTGTTTCCTACATTACAACAATGGCTACACTTCAGAACTTGCCAGAGGTTGTGAAAGCTCTATACAAATGCAAGTCTTTCTCACCCTGCGGAATGAGTCTCTGGGTTCCTCTAGTGAAGACTTGCCCTTGGGTACACTGCACCTCGATCCCACGCTGCTGTGCGAATGATGCCCAGTAATGTACCTGAGGGGAGGAAATAAACAGATCAGACAACACCCGAAACATTCGGAGATGTTCAGGCAGCAGCTACGATTGGAGGAGAAACTTCCCAGGCAGCAGAGTGTGTCGGAAAGCGATCGATCTGTACCAGAGAGAGGGGCAGGTTCCCTCTGTATAGTCGATGGGAAAGAGAAGGAGGTCCACTACCTGTACTCGAGGGAAGGCTGGGTTGAAGGACAGCTGCTTGAAATGTTGGCTCAGCTTCTTCTTACTTGGCTTCAGGTTCTGAAAGAGTTTTCCGCGACAGATCGGTCTGGATACAGTTGTCCACGTCGCCCAAAAGTTCTGCATCCAGCGCAGCGTGCTGCTGTACAGCAGAATCCGAGGCTCTGTGGTCTCTGAGAGAGAAACAGAGCAGATTACTGAGTGGGTACAACACACCTCAAAAAGTTCAATAATACAGCAGCAGAGACTGGGTAGAGATCTGCAACTCCAGAACCTCAATATAACAGCAGCAGAGACTGGGTAGAGATCTGCAACTCCAGAACCTCAATATAACAGCAGCAGAGACTGGGTAGAGATCTGCAACTCCAGAACCTCAATATAACAGCAGCAGAGACTGGGTAGAGATCTGCAACTCCAGAACCTCAATATAACAGCAGCAGAGACTGGGTAGAGATCTGCAACTCCAGAACCTCAATATAACAGCAGCAGAGACTGTTTACTCTTTAGGAAAAAAATTTCTCAAAATTGCCTGAGTTCATTTTGGACCTTTCAGAAATGGGTGGATATCAATGGGATAATATGATTTTAGAGGGACGTGTTTGAGTGTGAAAGAGTGGGTGTGAGAGTATGTCTATCTGCATGTGTGAGGGTTTGTGTGTGTGTGTATGAGAGCGTGTGTGTTTGTGAATGTGTCAGTGAGAGTGTGTGTGTGAGCATGAGTGAGTGAGGGCGTGTACTTATGTGTGAAACTGAGTGAGACTGAGTATGTGTGAGTGTTTGAATGTGTGTGAGTGTGAGTGCATGTGCGTGTGTGCGAGTGAGTGAATGAGCAAGTGAGTCAGCATCCTACGAGACATTAGCTGACAAATTAATAGCGGGGCAGGGACATGCACACAGTACCACTCACACACAGCACAGTATAAACACATCCACTCCTGGCATATTCAAACTCAAAGCCCAGTGTAAACTCATGCAGTCCCAGCGCACACAACCATGCAGCACAGTGTAAGTGCAGACACTGCCTGCGGACACACTCACCTCTACCCGACTGACTCAGGTCCATGGTTATTGACAAGATGAGATTCTCAGATCGAAAGAGTTTGTAGGAATCATGTTTCTCTGCATCTGGCAAGGTCTCCAGCTTGTCCGGGGAACAGAGGGTGATGATGTAGTGGTCATATGGGTTCCCGAGGCAGATCCACTGGAGGCCGATGGTGATGCACAGGTCGGGTAGGTGCAGGAAGCAGCAATCATCATATCTGGGCAGGAAATAGGAGGCCAGCAGAGTTATCGACATGGCACACTTTCACTCCAAGCCCTTCAAAGTCTTCGGTTTGATCTGGATCTCACCGATCAATCCTTATGCAAATGTACACTAACATCCAGATGAACCTGCCCATCCTGCAACTTTGCATCTCACTCTCCCTCTGCACCCACCCATGACCCAGCCTCCAAAGATCCATCTCTTGGACAGGGTTCTGCCCCACTCATCCCTTTATCCCTTCTGCACTGTGCTCACTTTTACCTCCACCTGAGAGGGAAGATGGGGCTTCGGTTTGACATCTCATTTGAAAGATGACACCTCCGACAGTGCAGCACTCCCTCAGTACTGCACTGGGAGTGGCAGCCTGCATTATGGGCTTGAATCTCTGGACTGGGTTTAAACCTTCTGACTCAGAAGTGAGACAGCTGTGCCTCAGCCATGGCTGATACCCTCTTTCGCGTGTTCCAGTGGTGAATTCAAGGATATTGCCCAGTCACTTACTTGGATGCTGTTCGGACATTGACGTCAAGGTCACCTTTAAAAATAAACTGGCAGTTCTTCCAGCTGAATTGTAACTTGTTCCATTCCCAGTGCATGTTCTCCGTGGTGTTGTATGGATCCTGTTTAATGCAAAATAACACACAAGTGGAACCATTTAATGTGTGCACAGGAGGAACCGCTCTCATTCTGATCCTCAGTATCAAACCAAATAAATCCAAACTCTCATGCATTAATTCCTCCTCTCCCCCTCCCGCTTCACCGCTGCCCCTTATACACCCTGCACTCTCTCCTCTCCCTCCCTACTCCTCTCAGCCCTATCCACTTCACCCACACCTTCCGCTCCTCACCACCCCACAGAGAATCATAGAAAGTTTAAGGCACAGAAAGAGGCCACTTGGCCCATCGTGTCTGTGCCAGCTGAAAAACAATCCACCTATTCTAATCCCACCTTCCAGCATTTGGTCCGTAGCCCTGCAGATTACGACACTTGAGGTGCATATCCAGACTCCTCTCTAATTTATCTACCAATCACTTTAAATCTATGCCCCTTAGTCACTGACCTCTCTGCTAAGGTGAATAGGCTCTTCACCTCCACTCTATCCAGGCCCCTCAAAATTTTGTACATCTCAATCAGATCTCCCCTCAGCCTCCTCTGTTCCAAGGAGATCAACCCCAGCCTATCCAATCTTTCCTCATAGCTGCATTTTTCCAGTCCTGACAACATCTTTGTAAATCTCCTCTGTACCCTCTCTAGTGCAATTACATCCTTTCTGTAATGAGGTGACCAGAACTGCACACAGTATTCAAGTTGTGGCCTAACCAATGAGTTATACAGTTCCAGCATAACCTCCCTGCTCTTATATTCTATACCTCGGCTAATAAAGGAGATGATTCCATATGCCTTCTTAACCACCTTATCGACCTGTCCTGCTACCTTCAGGGATCTGTGGACATTCACTCCAAGGTCCCTCACTTCCTCTACACTTCTCAGTATTTTCCCATTAATCGTGTATTCCTTTGCCTTGTTTGACCTCCCCAAATGCATCACCTCACACTTCTCCAGGTTGAATTCCATTTGCCACTTTTCTGCCCAACTGATCAGACCATCAATATCTTCCTGCAGCCTACAGCTATCCTCCTCGCTATCTACCACACGGCCAATCTTTGTGTCATCTGCAAACCTCTTGATCATGCCCCCTACATTTACGTCCAAATCGTTAATATATACCACAAAAAGCAGGGGACCCAGTACTGAGCCCTGCAGAACGCCACTGGCAACAGCCCTCCAGTCGCAAAAACACCCGTCAACAATTACCCTTTGTTTCCTGCCACGGAGTCCGTTTTGTATCCACCTTGCTGCATTACCCTGGATCCCATGGGATTTTTTTAAACCTGTGGGGCCTTGTCAAAAGCCTGATTAAAATCCATGTAGAGCACATCAACTGCACTACCCTCATCTATCCTCCTTGTTACTTCTTCAAAAAATTCCATCAAGCTGGTCGAACCAGATCTTCCCTTAAATCCATGCTGACTATCCTTGATTAACCTGTGCCTTTCTAAGTGACAGTTTATCCTGTCTCTCAGAATAGATTCCAATAATTTGCCCACTACTGAGGTTAGACTGACTGAATGTAATTATTCGGTCTATCCCTCGCTCCCTTTTTAAACAGAGGTACAACGTTAGCAGTTCTGCAATCCTCCGGCACACCTGTATCCAGTGAGGACTGGATCCTTCCTCCTCTCCCCAATTCCTCCTCTCCCTCCTCTCAGCCCCTTCCACTTGCCCCACTCCCTCTCCCCACCGCCTAACATCCTTCCCCCACCCCTCCTCCTCTCCCGCCAAATTCCTCCTATTCCTCCGCTCATTCCTCTCCACTTGTCCCACTCCGTCCTCTCCCCGCCCCGTACCTCGGTCGCAAGCTGGTGCAAATTGGCCTGTTCGATATCCATGGCGCAGTAGCCGTGAAACAGCAGGCGACTTTTGTCCCACCAGTTGAGCGGTGGGCTGGGATCGGCTGAACGTTTGGTGAGCAGGTCGACAGCCTGTCCAATCAGAGTCCAGGCTGGGTCCCAGCATGGGCCCCACACGATGGTGAAGAGAGAGATTTGGGCTGGAATGGGAGGAAAGAGAAACAGAATGAGGAGCTTTAGCCAATTGGACAAGGGTTCCGCTGGCCCAAATCACCATGGGACTTACATTCAAAGTTGTGGTAGAATTTCAAAGGGGGCATGTTCCTTTCGATGGTAGCGTCCCCCCAGGGCTCCCCCAGTGAAATCTTCACCTTCCGCCGTGCCTGTGGCCTTCCATCTTCCTCAGCTCCAATCAGTTTTCCGGACAGGTTCCAGTCCCGGATCTCGAACAGGTAGCGAGGGTAGTCCCGGATTCGAACTGCAAGTACAAACAACACCGGTATAAGCAACCCGGGAATTTTTCTCACCCCACCAACCTCTTCCTCCACCCGACTCGCTCGGGTCATGGGTGCCCTCCGGATCCTCAGCCAAGTGGCCATTCTTCCCAGGCTGCTATTCAGTTGTGGGGGCATCACACACTCCAACCAGGATTCTAACCTGGCCAATACCACAGAATGTATTTCGCAGCAAACTCATTACAACCCTCGGAAATTGCTGCGCTCCTCCAATTCTGTCGGAGGGTCAGTACTGAGGGAGCGCTGCCCTGTCGGAGGGTCAGTACTGAGGGAGCGCTGCACTGTCGGTGGGTCAGTACTGAGGGAGCGCTGCACTGTCGGAGGGTCAGTACTGAGGGAGCGCTGCACTGTCGGTGGGTCAGTACTGAGGGAGCGCTGCACTGTCGGTGGGTCAGTACTGAGGGAGCGCTGCACTGTTGGAGGGTCAGTACTGAGGGAGCGCTGCCCTGTCGGAGGATCAGTACTGAGGGAGCGCTGCCCTGTCGGAGGATCAGTACTGAGGGAGCGCTGCACTGTCGGTGGGTCAGTACTGAGGGAGCGCTGCACTGTCGGAGAGTCAGTACTGAGGGAGCGCTGCCCTGTCGGAGGATCAGTACTGAGGGAGCGCTGCACTGTCGGTGGGTCAGTACTGAGGGAGCGCTGCACTGTCGGAGGGTCAGTACTGAGGGAGCGCTGCACTGTCGGTGGGTCAGTACTGAGGGAGCGCTGCACTGTTGGAGGGTCAGTACTGAGGGAGCGCTGCCCTGTCGGAGGATCAGTACTGAGGGAGCGCTGCCCTGTCGGAGGATCAGTACTGAGGGAGCGCTGCACTGTCGGTGGGTCAGTACTGAGGGAGCGCTGCACTGTCGGAGAGTCAGTACTGAGGGAGCGCTGCCCTGTCGGAGGATCAGTACTGAGGGAGCACTGCCCTGTCGGAGGATCAGTACTGAGGGAGCGCTGCCCTGTCGGAGGATCAGTACTGAGGGAGCGCTGCACTGTCGGTGGGTCAGTACTGAGGGAGCGCTGCACTGTCGGTGGGTCAGTACTGAGGGAGCGCTGCACTGTCAGAGAGTCAGTACTGAGGGAGCGCTGCCCTGTCGGAGGATCAGTACTGAGGGAGCGCTGCACTGTCGGAGGGTCAGTACTGAGGGAGTGCTGCACTGTCAGAGAGTCAGTACTGAGGGAGCGCTGCACTGTCGGAGGGTCAGTACTGAGGGAGCGCTGCACTGTCGGTGGGTCAGTACTGAGGGAGTGCTGCACTGTCGGAGGGTCAGTACTGAGGGAGCGCTGCACTGTCAGAGAGTCAGTACTGAGGGAGCGCTGCCCTGTCGGAGGGTCAGTACTGAGGGAGTGCTGCACTGTCGGAAGTGCTGTCTTTCAAATGAGACGTTAATCCTAAAGCCCTCTCAGGTGGATGTAGAAGATTCCACAGTGCTATTTGAAGAGTAGCAGGAGAGTTCTCCCCAGTGTCTTGGCCAATATTTTTCCCTTAATCAACATCATTAAAAACAGATTTTACTTTTTTATTGCTCATTTAATAGGACAGCAGGAGGAAGCAGATTCAGGAAGTTAAGGTCAATGACTGTAACTTGTGATCGTTTACAGCAAAGTACTGATATTTGTTTAGGGGTGACAGCGTAATAAACTTTCAAAGGTTCGACTCTGAATCCAGAATCCTTATTTCTGGTCGGTAAAAAGACTTTCACCTCCTCAGCATGTCCCAAAGCACTTTACAGCCAATAAAATACTTTCGATGTGCAGTCACTGCTGTAATGTAGAAAATGTGACAGCCAATGTGCACACAGCAAGATCCCACAACAACAACGTGATAACGACCAGATAATCTGTTTTTACTCATAGAACCACAACAGCACAGGCGGCCATTCGGCCCATCGACACTATGTCAGCTCTTGAAAGAGCAATCCAAACAGTCCCACTCCCCTGCTCATTTCCTGTCGGCCCACAAGTTTATTTCCCTTAAGTGCCCATACAATTTCCTTTTGAAATCATTTATTGATCGTCTCCACTTCCATCACCCTTGTAGGCAGTGAGTTCCAGGTCATTACCATTCGCTGTGTTACAAAGTTCTTTCACACATTCCCCCTGCATCTCTTGTCCAAAACCTTAAATCTGTGTAGCCTTATGGAAACAGCTTTTCTTTGTCAGAACCTTTTACACCTTTATCAAATCTCCCTGCAATCTTCTTTGTTCCAAGGAGAACCCTAGATTCTCCAACTTGCAACTAAAATCCCTCATCCCTGGAAGCATTCTGGTAAATCTCCTCTGCACCCTCTCAAAGACCCTCACATTCCTCCTAGTGTGGTGACCAGAACTGGACACAATACTCCAGTTGGGGCCTAACCAACGCTTTATAAAGGTTCAGCATAACTTCCCTGCTTTTATACTCAATGCCTCTATTTATTAGATTAGAGATACAGCACTGAAACAGGCCCTTCGGCCCACCGAGTCTGTGCCGACCATCAACCACCCATTTATATTAATCCTACACTAATCCCATATTCCTACCAAACATCCCCACCTGTCCCTATATTTCCCTACCACCTACCTATACTAGTGACAATTTATAATGGCCAATTTACCTACCAACCTGCAAGTCTTTTGGCTTGTGGGAGGAAACCGGAGCACCCGGAGAAAACCCACGCAGACACAGGGAGAACTTGCAAAGTCCACACAGGCAGTACCCAGAATCGAACCCGGGTCCCTGCAGCTGTGAGGCTGCAGTGCTAACCACTGCGCCGCCCTATTTATGAAGCCCAAGATCCCATATGCTTTACTAACCACACTCTCAATATGTCCTGCCACCTTCAACGATCTCTGCACATGAAACCCCAGGTTCCTCTGTCCCTGCAAACTCTTTGGAGCTATGCCATTAAGTCTACATTGCCTCTCCCTATCCTTTTTGCCAAAATGCACCACACATTTCTCTGTATCCATTTCTAGCTGGCCATTGTCTGCCCATTCTGCTAGCCTATCTGGTCCTGTTGCAGTTGATTGGCATCACCCTCACCGTTTGTCAGTGGTGTTAGTTAAGGGACAAATATTGACCCTAGGACAATAACAGGAGAGAACTCCCCTGCTCTTCTTTGAAATAGTGCCGTGGGATCTTTTACGTCCACCTGAGAGGGCAGATGGAGCCTTGGTTTAACGTCTCATCCAAAAGACGGCACCTTTGTCAGTGCAGCTGTGCCTCAGTACTGCATTAGAGTGTCATCCTGGACTATGTGCTCAAGTCTCTGGATTGGGGTTTGAACCCATCAATTTTCTGACTCAGATGAGAGGGAGTGCTACCCTCAACAGTTCAATCGAGACACGAGGATTGCAGCCTTGGTTTATTTTGTTACAGCCCCAGTCCTCTGCATGGACTCACCAAGAAACGCTTTGGCTGTGAACTTCACCTTCCGGTGCCATTGGATGGTCAGCTTGAGGTCGCCTTCAGGGAAAGGGCTGGAGGGATCCATACTGTGCATCTCCGTCATCACCTTCTCAGTCCCGTGTACCCAGGGGTCAACAAAGGCCGCGACCTCCAGGTCAGACACCAGCCAGGTCAGCAAGGCCTTGCGCATGGGTGTGTTGGCGTAGAGCCGTTGAGAGCGCTGCACATACATGTTGATGTTGGTCTGCTCCAGGGCGGCGTACAACTCCTCAATCTTGCGGGCAGGCAGTAGCTCACCATGTTGCTTCCTGAGTGCTGTCACCCGGGCATCCAGCAGCTGCAGACGCTTCGCGCTCTCTTTGCTCTCGTCCTTCATCAGCTCGTAGTCGTCGCGCAGCTTGACCTCGAAGACGTTGTCCAGGAAGATGAAGGAGAAATGGCTGACATGGAGGACCAGGTCGGGGGGCAGTGAATCCGCTGCCCTTTGACCCTCCTCTGGCCCTGCCCGCCCATGCAGCATCTTAAGCCATTTCTGTACATCCACGCACTTGTCGAAAGTTCTGGAGAAATCATAGCGGAAGGGGAACTCCACAGCAATGCTGGAAAACCTGATGGTCCACAGCTCGTTCCTATACGAGCGCAGAGAGTCCCTCCGGGCACGTTGCACCGGGAACTCGGCCCGTTCTCTCTCCAACTGCCCGACCAAGCCCTTGAACAAGAAGATATCGTGCCCATCGAAGTTGAGCACCAGCTGCGATGACTGAACCAGCCCCTCAACAGCGTTGAGCGAGCTGACAAAATTCTCCACCCGCAGCTGTGTAAACTTCCTCGCCGTCACGTGCGCTGTGACCATCAAACTCTTCAGATCAAACTCCAGGCTCAGGGACCTCCTGCCCTCTCCTCCCACCGTCTGCTCACTCATGCTCGACAGCTGCAGGGCCTTGTCCAGGGTCTCCAGCAGATGCACCATCTCTCGAGTGTGCTGGTACAGGTACATGTGGCTGACTGGATCCCAGTGCATGGTGATGTCCTCAAAGGAGCTCAGCTGAAACAAAACGGAACTATTAGACACACAGTTTACCACTTCCCTCGGTCCCCAAGCCTCCCACCGCCAAATCCAGGTGTTGATCATGCCTCAATAGGTAGTACTCTCTCTCTCTCCCGCTCTGCTGATGCAGTACAGAATGAGTTCAAACCTCATGCCAAAGACCGGAGCACAAATCCTAGGCTAACGTGCCCATTGCAGTACTGAGGGAGTGCTGCACAGTGGCAGGGTCAGTACTGAGGGAGCGCTGCACAGTGGCAGGGTCAGTACTGAGGGAGTGCTGCACTGTAGGAGGGTCAATACTGAGGGAATGCTGCACTGTCAGAGGGTCAGTACTGAGGGAGTGCTGCACTGTCAGAGGATCAGTACTGAGGGAGTGCTGCACTGTCGGAGGGTCAGTACTGAGGGAGTGCTGCACTGTCGGAGGGTCAGTACTGAGGGAGTGCTGCACTGTCGGAGGGTCAGTACTGAGGGAGTGCTGCACTGTCGGAGGGTCAGTACTGAGGGAGTGCTGCACGGTCGGAGGGTCAGTACTGAGGGAGTGCTGCACTGTCGGAGGGTCAGTACTGAGGGAGTGCCGCACTGTAGGAGGGTCAATACTGAGGGAGTGCTGCACTGTCAGAAGGTCAGTACTGAGAGAGTGCTGCACTGTCAGAAGGTCAGTACTGAGAGAGTGCTGCACTGTCAGAAGGTCAGTACTGAGAGAGTGCTGCACTGTCGGAGGGTCAGTACTGAGGGAGTGCTGTACTGTCAGAGGGTCAGTACTGAGGGAGTGCTGCACTGTCGGAGGGTCAGTACTGAGGGAGTGCTGTACTGTCAGAGGGTCAGTACTGTCATGTAAGATCTGAAACCAATGCCCCATTTGCCCTCAGGTGAATGTAAAAGATTTCACAGCCACTATTTCAAAGTGTAAGGAGTTTTCCACTTTGTCCTGGCCAACATTTTGCCATTATCCAACAATAAGTTATATTTAAATAGTGCCTTTAATGTGATAAAATGTCCTGAAGCACTTCACAGGAGCATTATAAAACAAAATATGACACCAAGCCAAGCAAGGACATTAGGTTCGCTTAGTCCAAGAGGTAAGTTTTAAGGAGCGTCTTTTTTTCAAATTCAATCATGGGATGTGGGCATCGCTGGCTAGGACAGCATTTGTTGCCCATCCCTAATTGCCCTTGAACTGAGTGGCTAGCTGGGCCATTTCAGAGGGCATTTAAGAGTCAACCACATTACTGTGGATCTGGAGTCACGTGTAGATCAGACCAGATAAGGACAGCAGATTTCCTTCCCTAAAGGACATTAGTGAACCAGATGGGTTTTTTTTTACAACAATCGACAATGGTTTCATGGCCATCATTAGACTAGCTTTTTAATTCCAGATTTATAATTGAGTTCAAATTTCACCTTCTGCCCTGGTGGGATTCGAACCCATGTCCCCAGAGCATTAGCCTGGGGGTCTGGATTACTTGTCCAGTGACACAACCACTACACCACGGCCTCCCCTTTTAAAGGAGGAGGAGAGAGAGAGATGGAGAGGTTTAGGGAGAGAATTCCAGAGCTTAGGACCCAGGCAGCTGAAGACACGGCCACCAATGGTGGAGCAATTAAAAATGGAGACCTGCCAGAGACCAGAATAACAGCAGCAAAGAGATCTCAGAGGGTTGTAAGGCTGGAGGAGGTTACAGAGATTTGGAGGGGCGAGGCCATGGAGGAATTTGAAAACAAGGAAGAGCATTTTAAAATCAAGACGTCGTTTGACCGGCAGCCAATGCAAGGCAGTGAGCACAGGAGTGATAGGGGAATGGGACTTGGTGCAATTTAAGACCGGGGTGGCAGAGTTTTGGATGACCTCAAGCTTACAGAGGTAAAATGTGGGAGGCCAGCCAGGAGAAGGCTGGAATAGTCAAGTAAGAGGTAACAAAGGCACGAATGAGGGTTTGAGCAGTAGATGAGCTCAGACAGGGTCGAAGTCAGGAGATGTTATGGAGGTGGAAAAATGTGGTCTTAATGATAGCACGAATATGTGGTCAGAAACTCATCCTGGGGTCATATATGATACCTAGGTTGCGACTGGTTTAGTCTCAGACTGTTGCCAGGGAGAGCGATGGAGTCGGTAGCTAGGGAACAGAGTTTGGAGCAGGAACTGAAAACAATGTCTTTTCAGTTTTCCCAATATTTAATTGGAGGAAACTTCTGCTCATTCAGTAATGGATGTTGGAAAAGCAGTCTGATAATTTGACAACAGTGGAGTCGAGAAAGGTGGTGGTGATGTAGAGCTAGGTGTTGTCAGCGTACATGTGAAAACTAATGCTGTGCTTTCGGTTGGTCTTACTGAGGGGCAGCATGTAGATGGGAAATAGGAGGGGACCGAGGATAGATCCTTGGGGGATCTCAGAAGTAATGGTGCAGGAACAGGAAGAGAAACCATTGCAATTCATTTCTCAAGGGCAATTAGGGATGGGCAATGAATGCTGGCCTTGCTCACATCCCAAGAGTGAAAAAAAGAACAATGAAACTCTGGCTCTGATTAGATAAATAAGAATGGAACTATACAGGTGCAGTCCACCCAGCTGGCGACACTGGAGAGGCTTTGGATGAAGATGGTGGGGTCAACTGTGTCAGAGGCTGCAGACAGGTCGAGAAGGATGAAGAAAGATGGTTTGCTTTTGTCACAGTCACATAATTAGCAAATTGCAGTCTGTGCACAAACTGGCTGCTGTGTTCCCACATCACAATGGGCATGATAGGCACTATATAAATGCAAGTACTTTTTTTGTAACCCAGAGGTAGAGAGGCTAATTGAGATGCTCTCCTCCCCCATTGCAATAACTGTGTAACTGCTGGAAACACTCAATAGCAACTTGTATTTATGTAGCGCCTTTAACATTGCAGGAGCTTCACAGCAGCCTTATCAAACAAAGTCTGACACTGAACCACATCAGGACATATTGTGGCCAATGAGCAAAAACTTAGTCAAAGAGTTAGGTTTTAAGGAGTCTCTTAGGGGAGGAAAGCGAAGTGGACAGGCAGAGAGGTTTAGAGAGGGAATTCCAGAGCTTGGGGCCGAGGCAACTGAAGGCAAGGCCGCCCATGGTGGAGTGATTAAAATCAGGGATGCACAAGAGGCCAAAACTGGAGGAGCGTAGATGTCTCATTGGGTTGTGGGGCTGGAGGAGATTACAGAGATAGGGAAGGGCAGGGCCATGGAGGGATTTGAAAATACAATTCCCCTATGTACAAGATAGATAGACAGATAAAAGATAGGAAAAAAGAAAAACGGGTAGATGATAAACAATTGCCACCTCAATTTTGTCAATGGAGGGTGTTCACCTTTTAGTTCACACATTTCGCGTGTCACCTGACTTTAATTAACAGGCCTGGCTTGTTAGGTGTTAAACAGCCTCACGCTTCATCGTCGCAATCTCGGATTTCTTACCTCGAACGACCAGCTGTGCATGAAGAAAGCTGTGGAGAAGAGGGACATCGTGAGGAGAGGATCGGGGGTATCTGAGGTGCTGGACCAGAGTTCCACACTATCCTCTATTCTCTTCACCACTGTTAGATACAGCCTCTCCACTTCACAGATGAAGCTCTCGGTGTTGTTATCAATGGACAAGGCTTTGACCTTCAGAACGCTGGCACCTGCATGACAGGAGAGAGCAGATAGCTCAACATTGAACATTAGGTTTCAACACCCACCCCAAACTCAACCTCCTGACCCTCCGGTTAATTTCTTTTGCTCCTCTTGGTGGGATTCAGTTTCTACTGATGCCAAACAGCTCACCCAGGTGTCCACCCTTCAGGTGGTGGGTAGACAGTGATTGTTGGCAAGGTTTTCAGCCAGTGGGGAAAAGGAGAGGGCATTGAAACTGAGCCCAAACCTTTCCTGATAACATCTGCACTCCCCAGTAGGGTCAATGAATAGTGATTGGTGCAGGAGCTCCTGCTGATTGCCCCAGTCCTTAGCCAAGGGCCACTGAAGCACCGTCCAAACCCGTGACCTCTACCAACGAGAAGAACAAGGGCAGCAGGTAAAATGGGACCACCACCACCTGCAATTTCCCCTCCAAGTCACACACCATCCTGACCTGGAACTATATCGCCGTTCCTTCACTGTCGCTGGGTCAAAATCCTGGAACTCCCTTCCTAATAGCACTTGGGAGTACCTACACCACATGGACTGCAGCGGTCCAGAGATGGCAGCTCACCACCACCTTCTCAAGGGCAATCAGAGATGGGCAATAAATGCTGGCCTAGCCAGTGACGCCCACATCCCAAAAATTAATCAAAAAAAAATTTGGCATCAGCACTTTAGGCTGAGGGGGTGGGGAAAATCAGTCAGGGTTCCTGCTGCCGGCCACTATCCAGTGACTTCCTGCTAGAAAGCATGTGTAGAGTCTGCCTGGTAATCACTGGGAGAATCGACTGGAATTCTGTGCAAGAAGCAGGGCACAGAGGGTTAAATTATACAGACATGTCATGTAAACTAGGCTTGTATTCATTTGAGTTTAGATGGTTAAGGGGGTGATCTGATTGAGGTGTTTAAAGGGATTTGACAGGGAAACTATTTCCTCTGGTGGGGAAATCCATAACAAGGAATTAGAGCCAGGTCGTTCAGGGGTCAAATCAGGAAGCACAATAACTTGAACCACACTCCCTCCCCCAAAAGGTTGTGGATGCTGGGGTCACTTAGAGCTTTCAAGACTGAGATGCATAAACTTTTGTTGGGTAAGGACATTAAGGGAAATGGAGTTAAGATACAGACCAGCCACAATATAACTGAAGTGTGTTCCTATTGAATCATACAACGGTTACAGCACAAAAGGAGGCCATTCAGCCCATCAAGCTAGTGCTGGCTCTCTGCAAGAGCAGTTTAACTGGACACACTCAGCCTCCCTTTCCCCATAGCTCTGCAATTTTTTTCCCCTACAGGTGCTTATCCAATTCTCTTTTGAAGGCCCCGATTGAATCTGCCTCCACCACAGTCTCAGGTCCCGCATTCCAGATCCTAACCACTCGCTGCGTAAAAAAAGTTTTTCCTCATGTTGCCTTTGGTTCTTTTGCCAATCACCTTAAATCAACGCCCTCTCGTTCTCGACCTTTCCACCAATCGGAGCAGTTTCTCTCTATCTACTCTCTCGACTGCTCATGATTTTGAACAGCTCTGTCAAATCTCTTCTCAACCTTCTCTTTTCGGCCAGTGGCTGGGAGATGGAACTGGAGAATAGCCCCAGCTTCTCCGATCTACTCATGTAACTGAAGTCTCTCATCCCTGGAACTATTTTGCAAATCTTTTCTGCACTCTCTTTAAAGCCTTCATGTCCTTCCAACAGTGCGGTGCCCAGAACTAGCCCCAATACTCCAGTTGAGGCCGAACCAGTGCTTTTTAATCCAATATGATCTGATTGAATGACGGAACAAGCTCGAGGGGTGGAATGACCAACTCCAGTGCCTAAAAATCAGGGATCAAACAAAGGACCAGGGATCAACTCCAACCCACCTGCTGTGCTGGACAAAAAGAATAGAGTGATATCTTCCAGCTTAACGTTTATCTTACACAGATGAACCTCTGATCCACCATGAAAATCCGAATCCAGATTCACTGATGAGCGTTCACTCTCCAGCCTCTCTTCCAGATGTTGTTTCCTGTCTCCATGGATCAGTGACAATACTTTGGACAAACACTCCATCGCTGTGTCCGAAATCTCCACTTGCAGCTCACTGACCGTGCCGTCCAGGTTTACAGTGTTGGCATAATCCCCGGTAAAGGACTGCGTCTGACTGTAACTCCCCTAGAACCAGAGATGGGAGATTCAGAGGCTGGCCTTCTGTCCCGAGAACAAGAGACCCCAGCTTCATGCACTCAGTTCAGTCCTCCACAGCAGCCGCCCAAGACAACAGCAGCCGGTCACTCATCCCCTCATCACAACCTCTCACAATGTGACAAGCCACGGTCACTATCCAATCATTCAGCACGACATGCCATGGTCACTATCCAATCACAGTGCAACATACTTCTGTCCCTCTCCAATCAGAGTGTGATTCCTACACCCACCACCACCACCCCCCCCCCCCACCAGCTGCCCCCCCCCACCAGCCCCCCTCCCCCAGCCCCAGCAACCCCCCCCAACCACCAACCCCCCCCACCCCCCAACCGCCACCCCCCCAACCCCCCACCTGTCCAGGAAGCAGCTTACCTGTAGGTTCAACGAGTCCACAACAAGAGCATCTCCCCACATGTGTGTATTGACCGGATGGGGGGCTTTTGGAATCTGTGACCCCTCACCCACCCGCCACCAAAGATTCTTCACTGCCAGGTTCCCACGCCAGTAAGAGCAACGGGTCTTCAGATGCTGGGTGTCTGTGTGGTGACAGAAGGACCCATTGTAATCACCATGGTCTCACAGGATACACTGAATCCACACAGTCCCACAGTAAAAGGGTCATGTAAACATTGAAACTCAAAACTAAAACTGACCACAATCCACAGTGTAGCTCTCCCATATTGCCTACCTGTGTAGTGTGCATCCTGTTCCATGTGGGAACTCCAGGACACTTCTCATATCCTGGACAACTACATGTGCAGGAAATGTTGTCAGTTGCAGCAGCTTGAGCTCCGGGTTTCGGAGCTTGAGCAACAGCTGGCGTCACTGCGGGTGCATCCGTCAGTTTGAGAGCTTCGTGGATAGCATGTTTATAGATGTGGTTACCTCATAGCTTAGGGGTACGCAGGCAGAGAGGGAATGACAGGCAGTCAAGAAGGACCAGGCAGATCCCCTGCAAGCATCCCACTCTCCAACCAGTATTCAGTTCTGAATGCTAGAGAGTGATGGCTCCTCTGGGGAGTGCAGCCAGAGCCTAGTCCACAGCACCACAACTGACTCAGCTCTCCGGGACGGGGGGAGCAAGAGGAAGATTGGGAAAGCAATAGTGACAGGAGATTCGATAGTTAGGGGCACAGACAGGTGTTTCTGTGGACATAGATGTGAATCCAGGATGGTGTGTTGCCTTCCTAGTGCCAGGGTCAAAGATGTCACTGAGCAGCTGCAGAGCACCCTGAGGGAGGAGGGTGAACAGCCGACGGATCGTGGTCCATATTGGTACCAATGACATTGGATGAAAGTGGAATGCGGGCCTGCAGGCAGAGTTTAGGGAACTAGAAAAGAGAGGAGCAAGCGGGACCTCAAATGTAATAACCTCCGGATTACTTCTGGTACCCACAAGTGAGTATAGAAATTGGAGGACAGAGCAGGTGAATGTGTGGCTAGAAAGATGGTGCAGGAGGGAGGTCTTTCGATTCCAGGAACATTGGGACCAGTTCTGGGAGAGATGGGACCTGTACAGACCGAACTGGTTGCACCTGCACAGTTCTGGGACCAATGTCCTTGTGGGATGGTTTGCTAGTGCTATTAGGGATGTTTGAAACTAACTTGGCAGGGGTGTGGGAACCAAGAGATAATATTAGAGAGGAAAAACGAGGTGCACAGAGAACTGAGGGAGACAGATAGCACTAGAGTCAGAAATAGTAAGGTATTAGGTTGGGTCAGAGTAAGAGGGAATGTAATAAGGTCTAAATTAGGGTTACTATGCGAACATATGGAGTATGGAAAATAAGTCTGGTGAGCTTCAGGCTCAGATAGCCACATGTAAATATGATGTTGTGGTGATAATAGAAACCTGGTTCAAAAAAGGGCATGACTGGGTACGAAATATTCCTGGATACAAGCTGTTCCGGAAAGATAGGGAAGGAAAGAAAGGAGGAGGGGTAGCAGCATTGATTAAGGAGAACATTAAAGTGATGGAGACAGAGGATGTCAGGGAGGGGTCAAGGACAAAATTTATTAGGTTGGAGTTGAGAAACAATATAGAGTACAATTGTGTTATTGGGTGTATTCTATAGGCCACAAACAACTTTGCAAGGAAATTACAGAGAAGTGTAAGAATTATAGAGTAATTATAATGGGGAACTTTAATTATCCTAATATAGACTGTAATTGTAATAGTGTAAAGAGCAGAGAGGGGGAAATGAAGTGTGTTCAGGAGAATTTTCTATTTCAGCGTGTTTCCAATCCAACGAGGAAGGTAGAGCAAACAAATCCAGAGCTCCCTGGATGACGGAAGAGATAGAGAGTAAGATGAAGCAGGAAAAGGGTGCCCATGACAGTTGTCAGGTGGATAATACAATTCAAAACCAGGCTGAACACAGAAGGTTGAGAGGGGAAGTGAAAAAAACAAATAAGAGAAGCAAAGAGAGAGTATGAGAGGAGACTGGCAGCTAACATAAAAGGGACTCCAACAGTCTTCTTTTTGCATATAATTAGTAAAAGGGTGGAAAAAGGAGTGGGGCCAATTAGGGATCAAAAAGGGGATTTATGCATGGAGGCAGAGGGCATGGCTGAGGTACTAAATGAATCTGTCTTTACCAAGGAAGATGATGCTGCCCAAGTCATAGTGAAAGAGGAGGTAGTAGGCACTGGGTGGACAAAAAATTGATAAAGAGGAGGTATTAGATAGGTTGGCTGTACTTAAAGTCGATAAGTCACCAAGACCGGATGAGATGCATTTAAGGATACTGAGGGAAGTAAGGGTAGAAATTGCACAGGCACTGGCCATAATCTTCCAACCCTCCTTAGATACTGGGGTGGTGCCAGAGGACTGGAGAATTGCAAATGTTACACCCTTGTTCAAAAAAGGTGCAAGGATAAGTCCAGCAACTACAGGCCAGGCAGTTTAACCTCAGTGGTGGGAAGGCTTTTAGAAATGATACTTTGGGGCAAAATTAACAGTTACTTGGACAAATGTGGATGAATTAAGGAAAGCCGGCACGGATTTGTTAATGGCAAATTGTGTCTAACTAACTTGTTTGAGATTTTGATGAGGGGTAACAGCGAGGGTTGATGAGGGTAATGCAGTTGATGTGGTGTATGTGGACTTCCAAAAAGCTTGTCAGAAAAGTTAGAGCCCATGGAGTAAAAGGGACAGTAGCAGCACAGATACAAAGCTGGCTGAGTGACAGGAAACAAAGAGTAGTTGTGAACAGATGTTTTTTGGACTGGGTGTAGGTATATAGTGGGGTTCCCTTAGGGTCGGTGTTAGGACCACTGCTTTTGTTGATATATATTAATAACCTAGACGTGGGTGCTCGGGGCACAATTTCAAAATTTTCAGTTATACAAGACTTGGAAGTGTTGTGAGCTGTGAGATGGATAGTGATAAACTTCAAGAAGACAGAGACAGGCTGGTGGAATGGGCAGGCAAGTGGGAGATGAAATTTAATGCAGGGAAGTGTGAAGTGATTCATTTCAGTAGGAAGAATGAAGAGAGGCAATATAAAATGAAGAGCACAATTCTAAAGTGGGTGCAGGAGCAGAGGGACCTGGGGGTATATGTGCACAAATTATTGAAGGTGGCAGAGCAGGTTGAGAAAGCGGTTAGTAAAGCATACGGAATCTTAGGTTTTATAAATAGAGGCATAGAGTACAAGAGCAAGGAGGTTGTGATACGCCTGTATAAAACACTGGTTCTGCCTCAGCAGGAGTACTGTGTCCACTTCTCGGCACCACACTTTAGGAAGGATGTGAAGGCATTAGAGAGGATGCAGAAAAGATTCACGAGAACAGTTCCAGGGATGAGGAACTTCAGTTACATGGATAGATTGGAGAAGCTGGGGCTGTTCTCCTTGGGATAGTGCAGATTAGTATAGATTTGGTAGAGGTGATCAAAGTCACAAAGGGTCTGGACAGAGTAGATGGGGAGAAACTGTTCCTATTGGCCAAAGGATCCAGAACCAGAGGGAACCAATTTAAAGTGATTGGCAAAAGAAACAATGGCGACATGAGGAATAACATTTTTACTCATCGAGTGTTTAGGATCTGGAATGCGGAACCTGAGTGTATGGTGGAGGCAGATTCATTCAAGGCTTTCGAAAGAGGATTGGATAATTATTAGAATAGAAAAAAATCTGCAGGGCTTCGAGGAAAAGGCAGGGGTGTGGGACTAGGGGAGTTGCACTTGTACAGAGTCAGCATGGATATGACGGGCCAAATGGTCTCCTTCTGCGCTGTAACCATTCTATGATTCCAGTTGGGTCATCACAGGAGGCCCGAGTTCCTAATTAATTTAAGCAGTACAAAGAATCTTACAGCACAGAAGGAGGCCATTCAGCCCATTGTGCCCGTGCTGGCTCTTTTGAAAGAGCTATCCAATTAGTCCCACTCCCTCCCCTCGGCCCCAGATCATTCCCTATAGCCCTGCAGTTGTTCTCCCTTTTCAAATATTTATGACTCCCTTTTGAAAGTTGAATCTGCTTCCACTGCCCTTTCAGGTAGCACATTCCAGATCACAACAACTCACTGCGTGAAAAAAGTGCTCCTCACTTCTCCCTCTGATTCTTTTGCCAATTACCTTAAAGCTGTGTCATCTGGAAAAAAGAGACAGACAGATGCAGAGAGAGAGAAAATCAGCGAGGAACAGACAGAGATAGAGAGCAAGAAGGGAAAAAAAAGGCAGAAAATGTGAAAGAGGGAAAAAGAGGCACACACAGATTGGGAGAGAGAGAAACAATAGAGAAAGAAATAACAGGACAGAGAGATAGGCAAACAAATAGACAGAGAGGAAGTTAAAAAAGTCAGAAACAGAGAAGACAAAAATAGAGACAGACAGACAGACAGGGTGAGAGAGAGAATGTCAGAGACATAGCGAGAAAACAACAGCAAGACGGAACCAGCAACGTCTGAACTAATATATTAGAAACCTTTCATCTGTGTGCAATTTCTGGCAAATTTTCAGTTATGAATTGTTATGCCCACATTTCTAAAGGCAGCTGCAATTACACGTTCTTACAAACTCCAGTGTAATTACAACATGACAGTTTACATAGACAGCTACCATTGTAAATGTGCACACAATAATTTACATGAAACTAAGGACTGAATGTACGACTTGAAAAGGAAACTGAGTTTCACTTACTCAGTCCAGTCCAATTATTTCCCACTCCCTAAACCTACTTCACCGAATTGAGTCTAATAAGATAATGGTTATGTTACGGGACTAGTAATCCAGAGGTCTGGACTAGAGACACAAGTTCAAATCCCACCCCGGCAGCTGGGAAAATTTCACATTTCAGTTAATAAATAAAACTGGAATTATAAAGCCAGTCCGTAATGGTGACCATGAAACTAATGGATTTTTGTTAAAACCCATCTAATTCACTAATGTCCTTTAGGGAAGGAAATCTGCCGTCCTTACCTTGTCTGGCCTACATGTGATTCCAGACCCACAGCAATGTGATTGACTCTTAACTGCCTCTGAAATGGCCCAGCAAGTCACTCAGTTGTACCAAAACTGCTATGCTGGCAGTGGTTCAAGAGGCAGCTCACTACCACCTTCTTAAGGGCATTTAGGGTTAAGCAATAAATGCCGGTCTTGGCAGCAATGCCCACATCCAGTGAAGGAATTTTTTTTTAAAATCCTGCCGACTATGCTTTAACATAGAAGTGATATCCCTCGACGTGCTGTGAGCAATACAGGAGATTCATTCACTCATGAAAGGTCCTGGATATAAACATTTCTCCTTCTGACCGATGTAGTGCCAGGATCAGCAAGGAGTCAGGGAGGGGAGATTAATGACGTGATGAAGCAAAGTTCAAATAAAATCAGTTCTTAAGAAATATCCTTACCTGCAATAACAGAGCCAAAGCCCAGTGCAAAGGCTGGTGTGTCAAGGAACTGTAGCGAGCTGCTCACATTCGACAGTGAACAGGTGATGGTGATGGGGATTCTCAGCCAAAGAAAGTGCCTAATTAAACACAGAATAAAACCAAAGTGAAAGTGGGATCCCAGGTAGCATCAGTCACACCTCGTCGCACTAGGCTGGGAGAGGGGTTACCAGTTCCACAGTGCAAGGGAGCTGGACTAACATCAGCAGTGTGTACCATCTACAAGGTGCACTGCAGCTATCACCAAGGCTCCTTAGACAGCACCTTCCAAACCCACGACCTCTACCAACTAGAAGGACAAGGACAGCAAATGCATGGGAACACCACCACCTGCAAGTTCCCCTCCAAGCTATACACCATCCTGAATGGAACTATATCGCCGTTCCTTCACTGTCACTGGGTCAAAATCCGGGAACTACCTTCCTAACAGCACTATTGGTGTACCTATCCCACATGGACTGCAGCGGTTCAAGAAGGCAGCTCACCACCACCTTCTTGACGGCAATTAGGGATGGGCAATAAATGCTGGCCTGGTCAGCAACACACACATCCCAGGAACGAATAAAAAAAAAACACAGGGTGCTGGGGGAGGACAGAGGGGTTACTGAGTGACAGTGAGAAGGAGCTGGATTAACGTTAGTAATGATAGTCATTAACACAGGGTGCTGGGGCGGGGGGCGGGGGGGGGTGGGGGGGGAGTGAGAGGGGTTACTGAACTTGGCAGTGATATTAAGAAAAAAAAGTACAGAATGTAGAAGCACTGACTGAGTGTGCAAGTTGACACAAACCTTTTACTTGCAAATTTAGGCTTTGCTGATTTTTCTGACAATAAGACAAGCCAGTGTGAAAACTCGGAGTGTCGATAGTGAACAATGCAGGTGTGAACAGTGACTGAAGCAGAAATATCAATGCCCGTGATCTGAAAAACAGAAAACAGGAAAACAACTTCAGCTCCATCGCACACTAACCGACTTGCACCGACTTACCCAGTGAGTTGTGATCTGGAATTCGCTGCTTGAAAGGGCGGTGGCAGCCGATTCAATAGTAACTTTCCAAAAGGATTTGGAAAATACTTGAAGGGAGGGAAAACATTTGCAAGGTTATGGGGAATCAGCAGGGGAGTGGGACTAATTGGATAGCTCCACCAGAGTGCCAGCACAGGCATGATGGGCTGAATGGCATCCTTCTGTATCGTTCTATGATTCACTCAGCAAGGATTCCTGGTGAGAACACTGATCAGCTTTAGGTAGTGATGGTGCAAAAGGTGAGCTTCCCTTCAGCAGGGTGTTCCCAGATAGTATTCTGCCACCCAACCCACGCTAAAGTGTCCCCGGGGGTCACCCTCCTAATCCCAGCTCTGCTGGCAAAGTTAGGGCAAATGGGGAGCTGGGAAATTAAATGTGTGCGCCAGTCAGTTTGGTCAATCTTCTGCCTCTCTGATATTCAGCAGATTTAGCATCTAAATGCCTCCATGGGCTCGCCCGTTCCTATCTCTATGATCGCCTCCAACCCTCCGAGATCTCTGCACTCACCTAATTCCGGCCTCTTGTGCATTCCCAATTTTAATCACTCTACCATTGGCAGCCATGCACTCAGCTGCCTGGGCCCTAAACTCTGAGATTCCCTCCCTAAACCTCTCTCCCTCGCTACCTCTCGCTCTGCCTTTCAGATACTGCTTAAACCCTACCTCTCTGACCTCTTGGTCATGGCCTCAATATCTCCTTATGTGGCTCAGTGTAAAGTTTGGTTTGATAAAGCTCCTGTGAAGCACCTTGGGATGCTAAAGCCGATTTATAAATACAAGTTTTTTTTATTCATTCTTGGGATGTGGTCATCGCTGGCTAGGCCAGCATTTGTTGCCCATCCCTAATTGCCCTGGAACTGAGTGGCTTGCTAGGCCATTTCAGAGTGCATTTAAGAGTCAACCACATTGCTGTGGGACTGGAGTCACATGTAGGCCAGACCAGGTGAGGATGGCAGATTTCCTTCCCTAAAGGACATTAGTGAACTAGATGGGTTTTTACAACAATTGACAATGGCCACTATTAGACTAGGTTTTAATTCCAGATTTATTAATTGAATTCAAATTTCACTATCGACCGTAGTGGGATTAGAGCCCATGGCCCCAAAGCATCAGCGTGGGGTTTGGGTTACTAGTCTAGTGACAACACCACTGCGTCACCGCCTCTCTTCCAGTTGTTGCTGTTGATGTCAATCCATTGTAGCTGGAACTAGCTGACTCAACACATATTGAGAATTGAATGCCAGGCACCTGCGTCACTGTCTGTGGCCACAGTGAAAGGCAGCTCTGAGGCTCCCTGGTGTCATCGCCAAGACTCACTCACCTGCAAGGAACTGCTGAGCTTGCTCAGGGTCACAATCCGTTGCCGACTCTGGGACAGCAGCAGTCCATCTAAGGCAGGAAGAGAGAGAGAGAAAGGAGACAGGTCAACAAACAGCTGGCAATGCGCTCTGGAGCTGCCCCATTCCTTTAAACAAGTGGTTCTCAAACATTTTTGGTTGAAGGACCCCTTTCTAAACGATAATACAATATCCATAATATGAAAGTGCTGCATGTAAAGAGTGTTTCAAAAATGCTTTTAAGAACACAGGTATTTACTTAGATATCAGTGAGACGGGTGTGCGTGCGCTCCCCTCCTAGATGCGACAGTCAGCCCACTCCGGGCTGCACATACAGTGGCCGCACTCTGCTCCCGTCTCCCAGCTCACACCAAGGTTGCCTCCGCTCGCCACTCATTTGCTTACTGCTGACCACAGCATCCTGTGAGGTCACTCACGAGGCCCACCCAAAAGGTCAGCCCTGCTTGATGAGCAATTTCACATTATTTCATGGACGCATTGGAGAGTCTCTTCAGTCCCCAGTTTGAGAACCACTGCTTTAAACCAGCAGCATACAGAGGCAAACATCACTGAGCGGGGTCCCTCACAAGAATACACTTTTCTAACGGGGATTAGACCGCGCCGTGCCAAGTGATGCCATGCACCGCGACAAGGTACTGTCCTCCGATGGTCCTAACCTTCTAGGGTTAGCTGGATACTCATGGGCGGAAGGAGGAGATGTGGCATGATCCGATAAAAGTCTTCAGGCTCATAGCGGAAATTAAGCAGCTTCAGGTTCCAGTTCAGATGTCTAGGAAAAACGAGAAGGCTGCAAATCAGATCCAGCAGCACTACTGAGGGATGCAATACAGCCAGAAAATGCAGACACAAGGAGGTCCCCTATATCCCAGGATAATCCAGGCCAAAAGCAACGTGTAGACTCACATGTGTCAGCCCTGGCTCAGTGGATAGCACACTCTCCCCTCGGAGTCAAAAGCCATGGGTTCAAGTCCCACTCCACCGACTCAAGGACGTAATCCAGGCTGAGAGTCCCAGTGCAGTACTGAGGCAGCGCTACATTGTCAGAGGTGCCATTTTTCACGAGATGTTAAACCGAGGCCCTGTCTGCTCTCTCAGGTGGACATAAAAGATCTTATATCACTATTGGAAGAATTGCAGGCGAGTTCTCCCCGGTTTCCTGGCCAATACTTATCCCTCAACCCATGTCGCCAGACTATTTGGTAATTATCTCATTGCTGATTGTGGGATCTTGCTGTGTGCAAACTGGCTGCTGTGTTTCCTACATTACAACAGTGACTACACTTCGGAAGTATTTCATTTGCTGCAAAGTGCCTTGGGGCGTCCTGATATCATGAAAGGCACTATAGAAGTACATGTCTTTCCATTCTTTTGCCCTGAGCTGTGTGCATCAGTACCTCTGTTGGCTGTTCAAAGATAGCATGATGCTCGTATCCTCCATCTCCAGGGAAATGACTTGTGGCAAGTAGTCCATGAATGCAGGTCTGGTAGCTAATACACCGATTGCTTTGTCATCTCCTGTTAGAGGTGTTGGGAGGGGAACAAGAGGTACAAGAAATGAGACCCTTAATGAACATGTCACAGTGCATATCAATGCAATCGTGCAGAGGAAGGTTGGACTGAATCCTTACCCTGGGCCATTCACACAAAAAGTAAATTGGTCATACACATATAAAAACTTTGTTTAGTCGATAAATACGCTGGAACATTGGAGGAGGCTGTTCAGCCCCTCGAGCCTGTTCCACCATTCAATGAGATCATGGCTGATCTGTATCCTAACTCCATCAATCCTCCTTGGCTCCATAGACTTAGTACTCTCGTTTAGCAAAAATCCATCAATGGCAGATTTAAAATGACTGATCTTGAGCATCTACTGCTTTTTGAGGGAGAGAGTTCCACACTTCAACCACCCTTTGTGTGAGGAAGTGTTTCCTAGCTTCTCTCCTGAATGACCTGGTTCTGATTTTAAGATGATGCCCCCTCGTCCTGAACTCCCCCCACCAGCAGAAATAGTTTCTCTCTCTCTACCCTGGATACACATTGTGTGTGACATCTCTGTACTGTATCCTTACAGGTTTGTTACAGGAGATTAAACAGAAGTTACTACAGTGAAACAGGCCATTCACAGCCCAACCAGTCCATTCTGACCCTTATCCTCTATCTAAACAAATATGGTCAATCACATTTACCTGCCCTGTTCACATTTCTTTTTAACCCTGACCTATTACAAGGTATTAGTAAGATTTTACAGAACAGACACCGGCCATTTGGCCCATCTGCTCCGTGCTGGTGTTTATGCTTCACATGAGCTTCCTCCCACCCCCTCTTCATCTCACCCTATCAGAATATCCTTCTATTCCTTTCTCCCTTGTGTGTTTATCCAGCTTCCCCTTAAATGTATCTATATATTTTTTTATTATTCATTCATGGGATGTGGGTGTCACTGGTTAGGCCAGCATTTATTGCCCATCCCTAATTGCCCTTGAGAAGGTGGTGGTGAGCTGCCTTGTTGAACCGCTGCAGTCCATGTGGGGGAGGTACGCCCACAGTGCTGTTAGGAAGGGAGTTCCAGGATTTTGACCCAGTGACAGTGAAGGAACAGCGATATAGTTCCAAGTCAGGATGGTGTGTGACTTGGAGGGGAATTTGCAGGTGGTGGTGTTCCCATGTATTTGCTGCCCTTGTCCTTCTAGTTGGTACAGGTTGTGGGTTTGGAAGGTGCTGTCTAAGGAGCCTTGGTGCGTTGCTGCAGTGCATCTTGTAGATAGTACACACTGCTGCCACTGAGCATCGGTGGTGGAGGGAGTGAATGTTTGTAGATGGTCTGCCAATCTAGCAGGCTGCTTGGTTCTGGATGGTGTTGAGCTTCTTGTGTGTTGTTGGAGCTGCACCCATCCAGGCAAGTGGAGAGTATTCCATCACACTCCTGACTTGTGCCTTGTAGATGGTGGACAGGCTTTGCGGAGTCAGGAGGTGAGTTACTCACCACAGGATTCCTAGCCTTTGACCTGCTCTTGTAGCCACGGTATTTATATGGCTACTCCAGTTCAGTTTCTGGTCAATGGTAAGCCCCAGGATATTGATAGTGGGGGATTCAGCAATCGTAATGACATTGAATGTCATGGGGAGATGGTTAGATTCTCTCTTGTTGGAGATAGTCATTGCCTGCCACTTGTGTGGCGCAAATGTTATTTGCCACTTATCAGCCCAAGTCTGGATATTGTCCAGGTCTTGTTGCATTTCTACACGGTCTGCTTCAGTATCTGAGGAGTCACGAATGGTGCTGAACATTGTGCAATCATCAGCGAACATCCCCACTTCTGACCTTATGATTGAAGGAAGGTCATTGATGAAGCAGCTGAAGATGGTTGGGCCTAGGACACTACCCTGAGGAACTCCTACAGTGATGTCCTGGAGCCGAGATGATTGACCTCCAACAACCACAGCCATCTTCCTTTGTGCTAGGTATGACTCCAACCAGCGGAGAGTTTTCCCCCTGATTCCCATTGACTTCAGTTTTACTCGGGCTCCTTGATCCCATACTTGGTCAAATGCTGCCTTGATGTCAAGGGCAGTCATTCTCACCTCACCTCGAGTTCAGCTCTTTTATCCATGTTTGAACCAAGGCTGTAATAAGGTCAGGAATGGAGTGGCCCTGGCGGAACCCAAACTGAGCATCACTGAGCAGGTTATTGCTAAGCAAGTGCCACTTGATGGCACTGTTGATGACACCTTCCATCACTTTACTGATGATTGAGAGTAGACTGATGGGGCGGTAATTGGCCGGGTTGGACTTGTCCTGCTTTTTGTGGACAGGACATACCTGGGCAATTTTCCACATTGCCGGGTAGATGCCAGTGTTGTAGCTGTACTGGAACAGCTTGGCTAGGTCAGTACTGAGGGAGTGCTGCACTGTCAGAGGTGCCGTCTTTCACATGAGATGCTCAACCTGGCTTCCCTGTCAGGTGAAATTAAAAGATCCCATCACCACTATTTGAAGATAAGTGGGGGTGTCACTGCAATTTCCTGTCTCAACCACAAAATAAAACATAGGTAATTGGTTATTCACCTCATTGCAGATTGCAGAGGGTGCTGTGCACAATATAGCTGTAGCACACGCTGACAGAATGATGCTGACTGCAATCCAAAGTAACTCACTTCATGTGATGTGCTTGAATGCCTCGGCTCCTGTTGTAGATTATACAGAGATAGCTCTGAATACCAACATCAATGAGTACTAAAGCTGCGAGGGGCAGTGGGGGGTCAGCATTTTACAGATGACAGGGGCGTGGGGAGGGCCGGTCTCTCTTACCTGCCTTGGTCGTTTCGGGACTTTCCTGCTTCATGTCAGCTTTGTCTTGCGATACATCAGGCTGCAACAGCACCGTCTGCAGTATGGTCGAACTGAAGATCCCCTCATGCAGCTCAGTCTGCAGAGTCTGGACAGTAACCTCCGTGCTGAGGGCCTTCAGGTACGGCAAGCTGACGTTCACAGTGGCAGCAAGGCTCAGGGACAAGTTGACCAGACAGAAATCCTCCTGCAAATCACAATCAGAGGAACAAAACGAGTTGGAAATATAGCAGGGAGTGGGGGGGGGGGGGGGGGGGGGTGCACTGTGATCACTCAAAGCAGCTTATCATTACATTGAGAAATTATTCCTCTCTCCATCACTGGTTCGGCCCCAGCTGGTGTAGCGTGTTCAAATCTGGGCACCGCGCTTTAGGAAGGATTTCAAGGTTTTGGTACAGAGAAGATTTACCTGGTTCCAGGGATGAGGGCCTTCAGTTATCTGGGGAGACCGGAGAAACTGGGATTGTTCTCCTTAAAGCAGAGAAGGTTAAGAGGAGATTTAATACAGGCGTTCAAAATCATAAAGGGTTTTGACAGAGTAAATAAGGAGAAACTGTTTCCAGTGGCAGGAGGGTCAGTAACCAGAGGACACAGAGTTAAGATAATTGGCAAAAGAACCAGAGGGGGAGATGAGGAGAATTGTTTTTTTTTTTTTACACAGTGAGTTGTTGTGATCTGGAACATGCTGCCTGAAAGTAGAAGTAGATTAAATAGTAACTTTCAAAAGGAGAATTGGATAAATTCTTGAAAAAGATGCAGGGCTATGGAGGAACGGGACTAATCGGATGGCCCTTTGAAAGGGGCAGCACAGGCACATGGGCCGAATGGCCTCCTCCTGTGCTGTATCATTCGATGCACAGATTAGGGAGGACTAGGGTACACAAGTTTAAACTATGAAACAGTAGGCATTTACTGGGATGTCGAGGAGTCTTCCATTCCCAGGGAGTGGTGTGCCTCTGGAACATGTTGCTGACTGGCATGGTAGGTGCTAATTCTGTGCCTTCAAGAGGGAGCTGCATCGGTTCCTGACTGGGGCAGAGATCACATCAGATAGAAGGTATGTATCTCTGTAGATAACACACGGTCCGTGTGATTTCCTGGACTGGTTGCAATCGCCTGTGGAGGTCCGAGAGGAATTAGCCCCCGGGTATTATTTCCCGTACTGCCCCTGGGTTTTTTGCCACCCCCAGATAATGACATGGGCACGGGGAGCGGGCGGGAAGTGTTTAGTCACAGTGCTCCAGCCTTCACGGTGTGGAGGCCGGCTGGACGAAGCAGCTGATCTACTCCTGTCCGTCAATTTCATCAGTTCATATTTTAATGAAGAGACAGAGATGCTGCATGACTGTATGATCCAGGCCGACACAGCAGTAGGAGAGGGACTGAGGGAAGTTACGTAGTGTTACACAGGCAAGGTAAAGTTTAGGTTTAGAATGCTGCCCTGTTTGTAGCCCGGAGTACAGGGTGTCGGGGTGTGTCCCACCACTGTTCCTGCCCAGGTCCTGACGCTCTCATGGGCTTCCCCCAGGTCAGCTTGGTGCATTCATTGGCACTTTCATTTCAAAGTCCGTCTCATTGCCTGCCCAACAGCCAAGTGAGCTTCCTGCCGACACAATAACGCTCCGAGTTTCCGAACATTTCAGAATCTTCTCCGCTCACCGGCAGCATTCCCAATCAGAGACTGGATTAAAAGGACTGAGTGAAGCAAAGGAAGAGGGATGGTGAAGAGAGAGAAAAGAGAGGAGAGAGAAGGAGAGGAAAGAGGGGCAAGAGAGACACCAGGCATGTGGTTGGAGGCCTGGGATGTCAGTCACCTACACTGATCCAACAGTCACAAGCTGAGACCACCCACCCCACCCCACCCTGGCAAAACCACCAGAGCTACCGATATCCCAGAGCAGAGTCGCTCCAACGCTCAAGCAGCAGCAGAGCTCCCAGCTCCTGCTGGGGTTTTCGGGGGCTGTGGCTGCCTCAGTGGGCGGCTGGACTCACCATCTCACTGCTCTTCATTATCTTGCTGTTCAGCTTACTCACTTTGCCCTCGCACTTGATGCTGAAAAACAGGCAGCGCCTGGTTAGACTCAGAGCTTTTTGTTTTTGTTACTAACAAACAATTCTAGTTAGGCTTTCCCTGGTGGCCCTATTAGTTCCCCAGGTGTAGGTGACTTACACAGATCAGGATCCTGAGGGTGGGACACACACACACATACTGAGACAGAGAAACACAGATTACACCAGCAGTCACCGGGCAATGATAGAGCAGGAACTCTAGCTGATATCAATCAGCCACCCCACCCACAATCCAGGAGCTCGGAGGCTGCCTGTAAAACTCCACCTGCTGCTCCAGTAAAGATCTGGGTCAGCCAGCACAGCCCAGGGAGGGGCGCAGTGTGGTAAACCCTGCATTGCCTCGGCTGGAGAGCTCGCTGCTGTTACTGACCCAAGTGCAGAATCTGTCCCACAACGTGTGACAAAGGCCTCACTCACTCACCTGTTCCCGTTACAGCTGAGCACAAAGGTGCAGTTTGTTATTGCCACGTGCCAGAGAGCCTCCTCAATCCAGGCATTTAAAACCATCGCATTCACTGAGTGGACATGGACTGACAGCAGCTGTGGGGGGAAAGAGAGAGAGAGAGAGAGATGCAGTTTTACACGAGTCTGCTGACACTCCCATTGGCCGCACGCTGATAGTGGATGTCTAAGTTAATCAGTCAGTTTTCTTGGGATTGTTCAGCTGCCTTGGTATCTCGGTCAGTCACCTGAGCCCAGCAACAATTCCAATTCCCGATATGGAGATCTCACCTGTGACAACATGCGAAGCACGGAGGGTTGGAGGGTCATTCTCCTTTCCACTCTGCTTTCTCTGGGATTGGCCGCCAGCTCAGCCCGACTCTGGGAGATTTCCTTTAAATCGGCTCGACATCGGATCTCGCCCACACACAGAGCAAAGTAGTGGCTGTAACGGAGAGGTCAGGATTGGACGGTAACTGGAGGCCAGCAAAACCAGAGCACAACCCTCAGTTTCGTCCCTCTTCATTCTGTTTCCAGCTGGACCCCCTCCCTGGCTCCAAACTAACCCCCCGGCTCTAGCCGATACCTCCCTTTCACTCCACTCACAACCCTGGACCTGGCCAAGGGAGGGTGGGAGGCGGGGAGAGATGTGGGAGAGGAGGGGGGAGAAAAGGGGAGTACGGAACAGGAAGGTAAAGAGGGGAAGAGAGAAGAGGAGGTTGGGGGGGGGTGGCGGGAGAGAGGGGAGGTTGGGGGGGGAGGGGGAAGAGAGAGGATGGGGGGGGAAAGAGAGAGGATGGGGGGGGAAAGAGAGAGGATGGGGGGGAAAGAGAGAGGATGGGGGGGAAAGAGAGAGGATGGGGGGGGAAAGAGAGAGGATGGGGGGGGAAAGAGAGAGGATGGGGGGGGAAAGAGAGAGGATGGGGGGGGAAAGAGAGAGGATGGGGGGGGGAAAGAGAGAGGATGGGGGGGGAAAGAGAGAGGATGGGGGGGGAAAGAGAGAGGATGGGGGGGGAAAGAGAGAGGATGGGGGGGGAAAGAGAGAGGATGGGGGGGGAAAGAGAGAGGATGGGGGGGGAAAGAGAGAGGATGGGGGGGGAAAGAGAGAGGATGGGGGGGGAAAGAGAGAGGATGGGGGGGGAAAGAGAGAGGATGGGGGGGGAAAGAGAGAGGAGGGGGGGAAAGAGAGAGGAGGGGGGGAAAGAGAGAGGAGGGGGGGAAAGAGAGAGGAGGGGGGGGAAAGAGAGAGGGGGGGGGAAAGAGAGAGGAGGGGGGGGAAGAGAGAGGAGGGGGGGGGAAGAGAGAGGAGGGGGGGGGAAGAGAGAGGAGGGGGGGGGAAGAGAGAGGAGGGGGGGGGAAGAGAGAGGAGGGGGGGGAAGAGAGAGGAGGGGGGGGAAAGAGAGAGGAGGGGGGGGAAAGAGAGAGGAGGGGGGGGAAAGAGAGAGGAGGGGGGGGAAGAGAGAGGAGGGGGGGGAAGAGAGAGGAGGGGGGGGAAGAGAGAGGAGGGGGGGGAAGAGAGAGGAGGGGGGGGGAAGAGAGAGGAGGGAGGGGAAGAGAGAGGAGGGAGGGGAAGAGAGAGGAGGGGGGGGAAGAGAGAGGAGGGGGGGGAAGAGAGAGGAGGGGGGGGGAAGAGAGAGGAGGGGGGGGAAGAGAGAGGAGGGGGGGGAAGAGAGAGGAGGGGGGGGAAGAGAGAGGAGGGGGGGGAAGAGAGAGGAGGGGGGGGAAGAGAGAGGAGGGGGGGAAAGAGAGAGGAGGGGGGGGAAGAGAGAGGAGGGGGGGGAAGAGAGAGGAGGGGGGGGAAGAGAGAGGAGGGGGGGGAAGAGAGAGGAGGGGGGGGAAGAGAGAGGAGGGGGGGGAAGAGAGAGGAGGGGGGGGGAAGAGAGAGGAGGGGGGGGAAGAGAGAGGAGGGGGGGGAAGAGAGAGGAGGGGGGGGGAAGAGAGAGGAGGGGGGGAAGAGAGAGGAGGGGGGGGGGAAGAGAGAGGAGGGGGGGGAAGAGAGAGGAGGGGGGGGAAGAGAGAGGAGGGGGGGGGGAAGAGAGAGGAGGGGGGGGGGAAGAGAGAGGAGGGGGGGGGGGGGAAGAGAGAGGAGGGGGGGGGAAGAGAGAGGAGGGGGGGGGAAGAGAGAGGAGGGGGGGGGAAGAGAGAGGAGGGGGGGGGAAGAGAGAGGAGGGGGGGGGAAGAGAGAGGGGGGGGGGGGGAAGAGAGAGGGGGGGGGGGGAAGAGAGGGGGGGGAGGGAGAGAGGAGGGGAGCGGGAGAGAGGGAAGGGGAGGAAAAAGGTGGATTATTAAAATAACACTGCCCACTTTAAACTACTATTTAACCCATGTCTCCTCCCTCACTCCCTTCCCTCCCATCACTTAGCTTCCATTTCCTTCCCCTCCCAGTTATTCCCTTAGATTCCATTTGACCTCAAAAGTACACTTGATACTGACTTCACTGGAGCTCAGCTGGTCTGTTTCTAAGAGTAAACACTGTGTGAGCTGTGTGTCAGAGTGTTTAGCTGTGTACATATTTTGGTATTAGTGTGTATGACGTGGATTAACTGACAGAGTTTGTGGCTGTGCAGTTGATATAGACAGAGCTCTGTGTGTTTATACACGAGAAATAGGAGTCGTCGTCCATATATGCCCTGGAGTGTGCACGCATGTGGAACAGAAGTGTGTGTGTGTGTGTGTGCGTGTGCACATGCATCTGGAAGGGAAATTGTGTTGGTGGGTAAGTGTGTGAATGCGTGAGTGTGTTAGTGCAATACTCACGGTATCTCATTATTCAGTAGTCTGCAAGTGAGCCAAACTCTGTCCACTTCCTGTAAAGGAAGCACAACATGTTATTGGGCAATAATCCATCAACCGTTTAACACAACAACTTTCACCTCTATAACCTTAAACAGAGTAAAACATCTCAAGGCGCTATACAGGACCATTACCAAGCACAATTTGACACTGAGTCACATAAGGAGACGTTAGGTCAGGTCGTTTTAAGGAGGAGAGAGAGGTGGAGAGGTTTACGAGGGAATTGCAGAGCTTGAGGCCCAGGCAGCTGAAGGCACGGTCACCAATGGGGGAGCGATTAAAATCAGGGCAGTTCAAGAGGCCAGAATTGGAGGAAGACAGAGATCCCCTGCATCCCCACTCACCCTCAACCAACATGAACGCATGCACGCGCACACACACATAGGGAGAGTGCTCACACTTACCACACTCTGCAGTGAACAGACGTTGATGCTGATATTGTGAAGTGACAGAAACCCAACAGAGCCGATTTTTAAATCCACATTTAGCTGATTGTGGATGAGCTGTGTAACAATCCGTGACAGCAGCCACCTGAAAAGGGGGAAAGAGAGGGAGGGAGGGAGAGAAACGCAGTTAGAACATCAAATCTCAACAGCATCACCAGAATCTCACTGGCGTGTAACTCAGGGGGAGGTGAAATTCTCAGCCTGTGTCCACGGGAACTGTGACAGGACCAGCAGCGAAAAACAGTCCGAGCAACTGGATTGTATCTGGAGCAAAGCAGTAGGAGTTGTATAACACTAGGGGACAGTACTGCTGGGGACAGGTCTGTCACTGTATAACACTAGGGGACAGTACTGGTGGGGACAGGTCTGTCACTGGATAACACTGGGGTACAGTACTGGTGGGGACATGTCTGTCACTGTATAACACTAGGGGACAGTACTGGTGGGGACAGGTCTATCACTGTATAACACTGGGGTACAGTACTGGTGGGGACATGTCTGTCACTGTATAACACTGGGGTACAGTACTGGTGGGGACAGGTCTGTCACTGTATAACACTGGAGTACAGTGCTGGTGGGGACAAGTCTGTCATTGTATAACACTGGGGTACAGTACTGGTGGGGACAGGTCTGTCGCTGTATAACACTGGGGTACAGTACTGGTGGGGACAGGTCTGTCGCTGAATAACACTGGGGTACAGTACTGGTGGGGACAGGTCTGTCGCTGTATAACACTGGGGTAGTACTGGTGGGGATAGGTCTGTTGCTGTATAACACTGGGGTACAGTACTGGTGGGGACAGGTATGTCACTGTATAACACTGGGGTACAGTACTGGTGGGGACAGGTCTGTCACTGTATAACACTGGGGTACAGACAGTACTGGTGGGGACAGGTCTGTCACTATATAACACTGGGGTACAGACAGTACTGGTGGGGACAGGTCTGTCACTATATAACACTGGGGTACAGACAGTACTGGTGGGGACAGGTCTGTCACTATATAACACTGGGGTACAGACAGTACTGGTGGGGACAGGTCTGTCACTATATAACACTGGGGTACAGACAGTACTGGTGGGGACAGGTCTGTCACTATATAACACTGGGGTACAGACAGTACTGGTGGGGACAGGTCTGTCACTATATGACACTGGGGTACAGTGCTGGTGGGGACAAGTCTGTCATTGTATAACATTGGGGTACAGACAGTATTGGTGGGGAAGAGCCTGTCATTGTATAACACTGGGGTACAGTACTGGTGGGGACAGGTTTGTCACTGTATAACACTGGTGTACAGTACTGGTAGGTAGAGGTCTGTCACTGTATAACACTGGGGTACAGTGCTGGTGGGGACAAGTCTGTCATTGTATAACACTGGGGTACAGTACTGGTAGGTAGAGGTCAATCACTGTATAACACTGGGGTACAGTACTGGAGGGGACTGGTCTGTCACTGTATAACACTGGGGTACAGTACTGATAGGTAGAGGTTAATCACTGTATAACACTGGGGTACAGTACTGGTGGGGACGGGTCTGTCGCTGTATAAACACTGGGGTACAGTACTGGTGGGGACAGGTCTGTCACTGTATAACACTGGGGTACAGTACTGGTGGGGACAGGTCTGTCACTGTATAACACTGGGGTACAGTACTGGTGGGGACAGGTCTGTCACTGTATAACACTGGGGTACAGTGCTGGGAGTTTCATTGGCTGTGAAGCACTTTGGGATGTCCTGGAGTTGTGAAAGGTGCTACAGAAATGTAAGTTCCTTCCTTCTTTTACAGACTGGGAAGTGACTAGTTTGATTTGCAGTTTTTGCAGAGTTTGTCCTATTCAGAACAGTGCAGCTCTAACTGTCTGGAGGACCAGTGGGATGTGATCCACCCATGGACGTAAAGGGTGCCAGCACTCAGGGCCTGTGCTCACCGACGCAGAGCCATCACGTGTTTGAGGCACCGGCCAGTTGGTACGGAGAGCAGCAGAGGCCAGTGAGAGGAAATGCTGACTGATTTCTCCCCTCCTTAAACCAGGAGCCACTCAAACCACTGCAGCTGAGGAGAGCTCACTCAACACTAAGCCCACAATCAAACTGATTACTTCATCCCGAGCTGCACCATCGGGAGGTGACAGGGAGCAAGGTCATCTGAACGAGAGATTTATGTTGGACTGGACGTATAGAGTTTATCATGAATAATTTCATTGAGCAGTCTGTCAGACTCTGAGGAGGGGAGATTGCGAGACTGTGGTGTTTGATTAGAAAACAGCTGTTAATTGTCCTTCCTGAATTCAGGGAACAGTGTTAGCATCAGAGTCTGTCTGCTGGTTAATTGTGAGAACATTGATACCACACTCCAGCTTTCTTCACAAGCAAAACGCCCCATCCTATAAATTCTCTCTCCATCAAACATAAGACTATCTCCTACTCAAACTCTCTCCCAACAACAACTTGTTTTTATATAGCAGCTTTAACATCATAAAACACAGAACATTATCAAACAGAAAATGACCCTGAGCCACATCAAGACATCTTGGGATAGGCAACCAAAAGCTCAAAGAGCGAGGGTTTACAGAGCATCTTAAAAGAGGAGAGAGAAGCGGAGAGATTTAAACCGGGAATTCCAGAGCTAAGGGCCACCAATGATGCAGCAATTAAAATCTGGGATGCTCTAGAGGCCAGAATTAGAGGTGTGCAGAGATCTTGGAGGAATGTGGAGGAGGTTACAGAGATAGGGAGGGGGCGAAGCCAGGGAGGAATTTGAAAACAAGGATGAGAATTTTAAAATCGAGACGTTGCCAGACCCCTCCCTTTCTCTTTCACTGTCTTCGCCACACTCTGCAGGATTTTAAACACCCATTAATTCGCACGCTTGTTTCTCAGGTGTCGAGTACACGTTACACAGCAGAGGGAACACATCAGAGTTGGAACATGGCAGCTCTCCAAAGCCCACACCCATCCCCAGGGTGTACTGACCTGCCGCAGCTCCTGTGGGCTGATGCAGAGGAATTTCAGCAAGAGGCAGGTAGAGAATAACCGGCAGAGGAGAGCAGCGATTCTGTGCGACAGGAAAGGGGTTAAACTTAGACAAGGGACAAAGGAGGGAAAACTTCCTCTCGGAGAATCTGAAAGCACATGATCTGCTGGGGGAGCAAGAAGCTGCTGATGCTGTCGAAACCCTCAGTGGGGAGTTGGGGGGGGGGTCAGGGGAACATGAGGTTGGGAGAATCGAAGGGGTGATGTGGGGGGTGGGGGGGGGTGATGTGGGGGGGTGGGGGGGGGGTGATGTGGGGGGTGGGGGGGGGTGATGTGGGGGGTGGGGGGGGGGTGATGTGGGGGGTGGGGGGGGGGTGATGTGGGGGGTGGGGGGGGGGTGATGTGGGGGGTGGGGGGAGGTGATGTGGGGGGTGGGGGGAGGTGATGTGGGGGGTGGGGGGGGGTGATGTGGGGGGTGGGGGGGGTGATGTGGGGGGTGGGGGGGGGGTGATGTGGGGGGTGGGGGGGGGTGATGTGGGGGGTGGGGGGGGGTGATGTGGGGGGTGGGGGGGGGTGATGTGGGGGGTGGGGGGGGGGGTGATGTGGGGGGTGGGGGGGGGTGATGTGGGGGGTGGGGGGGGGTGATGTGGGGGGTGGGGGGGGGGGTGATGTGGGGGGTGGGGGGGGCGTGATGTGGGGGGTGGGGGGGGGTGATGTGGGGGGTGGGGGGGGGGTGATGTGGGGGGTGGGGGGGGGTGATGTGGGGGGTGGGGGGGGGGTGATGTGGGGGGTGGGGGGGGGGTGATGTGGGGGGTGGGGGGGGGTGATGTGGGGGGTGGGGGGGGGTGATGTGGGGGGTGGGGGGGGTGATGTGGGGGGTGGGGGGGGGTGATGTGGGGGGTGGGGGGGGTGATGTGGGGGGTGGGGGGGGTGATGTGGGGGGTGGGGGGGGTGATGTGGGGGGTGGGGGGGGTGATGTGGGGGGAGGATGTGGGGGGAGGGGGGGAAGGGAGGATGTCGGGGGTGGGGAAGGGGGGAGGATGTCGGGGGTGGGGAAGGGGGGAGGATGTCGGGGGTGGGGGAGGATGTCGGGGGTGGGGGAGGATGTCGGGGGTGGGGGAGGATGTCGGGGGTGGGGGGAGGATGTCGGGGGTGGGGGAGGATGTCGGGGGTGGGGGAATATGTCGGGGGTGGGGAAGGGGGGGAGGATGTCGGGGGTGGGGAAGGGGGGGAGGATGTCGGGGGTGGGGAAGGGGGGGAGGATGTCGGGGGTGGGGAAGGGGGGGAGGATGTCGGGGGTGGGGAAGGGGGGGAGGATGTCGGGGAAGGGGGGGAGGATGTCGGGGAAGGGGGGGAGGATGTCGGGGAAGGGGGGGAGGATGTCGGGGAAGGGGGGGAGGATGTCGGGGAAGGGGGGGAGGATGTCGGGGGTGGGGAAGGGGGGGAGGATGTCGGGGGTGGGGAAGGGGGGGAGGATGTCGGGGGTGGGGAAGGGGGGGAGGATGTCGGGGGTGGGGAAGGGGGGGAGGATGTCGGGGGTGGGGGGAGGATGTCGGGGGTGGGGGGAGGATGTCGGGGGTGGGGGGAGGATGTCGGGGGTGGGGGTCAACACTAGTACTCATTGTGGGAACGGCAGCACAGAACGATGTCACAAGCACCGAGGCCATTCAGCCCATCGTGTCTGCACCTGACAAGAAGAACTTGCATTTCTATAGCACCTTTCACATCCTCAGGATGTCCCAAAGCTTTTTACAGTCAGAAAGAGCATTGGGGTCAGTGCTTGGGGCAGCAGAGAGGGAGCTTTCCTCTGGATCTACCCCGGGGAGGGGGGTGAGGCCCAGGCTGTTGGGGGGAGGGGAGGGCAACTTAGCCTCAGGACCTTCCCCAGTCACCAATGGAGGTGAGGCCCCGCTGTCCTTTATTATAATTTATGCAAATTACCCCGGGTTAATGTTAATACCTTCAACCGCGCTCCAACCCCCCCCCCCGCCCGCGGGCCTGGGCCTCAGTCACTCACCGGCCCAGCAGCACCAGGCCGAACACCGCGACCGCCAACGAGAGCGCCGCCAGCATCAGCACCATTTCCAGGCGGGGGGAAGGTCAGGGGTCACAGGGCACCGGATATGAATCACAGCGCAGCCGCCGGAAGCAGGGGGAGGAGGACGGAGGGGGCGGGGTTAACAGGAGCCTGCTGGCCGACTGAAACTACGCACGGAATTAAAGGCCGCCCGGCCCTCACAGCTGGCCGACTGAAACCACATCGCGGAGTTAACCTGAACCATAATGATAGGATTCCATTTTTTTTTATTTTCAGGATGGCAAAGTGTTGGAAATCTGAAATATAAATATAAATTGCTGGAAATACTCAGCAGGTCTGGCAGCATCTGTGGAGAGAGAAGCAGAGTTAACGTTTCGGGTCTGTGACCATTTGTCAGTACTTGAAGCATCAACTCTATTTCTCTGTATTCAGCCTGACCTGCTGAATATTTCCAGCATTTACTGTTTTTCATGCAATATTTTAACTTCTTTCATGATATTCCATTGATTCTATGGCACAGAAATAATTCCATTCCGTCCAACTGGTAAAAACCCATCTGGTTCACTCAACGTCCTTTAGGGAAGGAAATCTGCCATTCTTACCCGGTCTGGCCTACATGTGACTCCAGACCCATTGAAACTCTTATCTGCCCTAAAATGGCCAAGCGAGTCACTCAGTGGTAGACGGCTCACCAACACCTTCTCAAGGACAATTAGGGATGGGCAATAAATGCTGGCCTTGCCAGCGATGCCCACATCCCATGACGAAATTAGACAAAAACTGGTCCATGCCAGTGTTTCTTCTTCACACGAACCCCCTGATTATCTCCCCATCTCGACACATCCTTTTATTCTGTTCCCCTTAGCTTGCTGTTCCTTAAATGTATCTAAAAAAAGGAAGTCTCGCATTTCAATAGCACCTTTCACAACCACAGGATGTCCCAAAGTACTTTACAACCAAGAAAATACTTATCAAGTGTGGTCACTGTTATAATGTAGGTAACGCATCAGCCTATTTACACACAGCAAGATCCCACAAACAGCAATGTGATAATAACCAGATAATCTGTTTTAGTGATTTTGGTTGAGGGATAAATATTGGCCAGGGCACCAGGGAGAATTCCCCTGGTCTTCTTTGAAATAGTGTCATGGATTCTTTTATGTTCACCTGTGAGGGCAAACAGGACCTCGGTTTAATGTTTCATCTGAAAGACGGCACCTCTGACAGTGCAGAACTCCCTCAGTACTGACCCTCCGACAGTGCAGCACTCCCTCAGTACTGACCCTCCGACAGTGCAGCGCTCCCTCAGTACTGACCTTCCGACATTGCAGTGCTCCCTCAGTACTGACCCTCCAACAGTGCAGCGCTCCCTCAGTACTAACCCTCCGACAGTGCAGCACTCCCTCAGTACTGCACTGGAATGTCAGCCTGGATTATGGGCTCAAGTCTCTGGAGTGAGTGGGATTTGAACCCATGATGCTCTGACTCAACAATCTGGAGTTACAGACGGTCCTTTTCTCAAAAATGTCTCTGGGACAGGAAGGTCGATAGCAGTTGGTGGGACAAGAAGGAGGGAGGAAATGGTGGGGTACATTTCTCTTATTTCTGTAAGAACAACTATCTCTAAGTGATTGCTTTCTCCCCGGAGACCACACTGTTTGAGAAAGGGAAGCACTGAATAAAAATGCACAGACATCGGGATTACACAGAATGTGCGTTTATTAACTAACCAAATATTTGTGCATTTTATCGATAAGAGCTCAGATTCTATGATGTCCTTCCCAGCCTCTCCTGTGACCGAACATGCTGCTGTTTCACCTTCATTCAAGTTTTATACAAAACATTTGTGGAACCTACGTTTTAGATGCAACATGTAACTAAACTCCACACAGTCCAGGAAGATCCCAGTGTCTCCCAACAACAAACCAGTGTCATGAAGACCCCACCTGCCACGATTGAGGCATATTCATCATATGCACATTGATTTTATACTGTTTCTGGAGTGAAGAGATGACTTGTTTAAAGCGATCAGCAGTGGCTGGAAAAATTTGCATACCAGGAGACAGTGCCTGGAGACAATAGAACTGCTCCCTGATCCAATTAACCCAAATGGATTTTGATCACCAGACATTGAATGTGCAAGAAAGCCAGCATTCAAGGGTGTCTGCTAAGATGGAGTTTGTTAATACAAAATTAGTCACATGACTAACCTGGTGGCCCAGGTGGTTTTGAACTGCTCACAGCACAGTTTGGGTCAGATTG